>NC_086321.1:180640840-181321673 GCF_036172605.1 Pelobates fuscus | reverse complement strand
GCTGCAGAGGGCATACAGATGGGGCCTTCTTCAGACACCAGCTGCGGCAAGCCCGAGAAGCATCCCAAAACTGCAGCCCGAGAGGAAAGCCCTCCAGACCAGGAAGACACCGCCAAGAAATTAATTAATATATATTGGGCACATAAATAGCTATTTAGTCATATAGTGTTTTACAACATGCATAGTTTATATAGTTTATATATATTCTTAGTGTGATTTTATAAGTTTGATGGGCACTATATACTAACTGTTTGTTGATGTTATAATCTTGTTGGCAATTGGGGAACTAGTCATTTATTACGCTCACCAACAACATATGAGAGAGGTCTCAGTGTTACCCATTTAGGACTACATTATTCTGGCCCTAACTAAGCATCTATGTTGATGCAAGCCACTATAAGCACTATAGTAAGACTTTATAATGGGTGGTAGACAACCACTATAGCACAAGAGATACCCATCATAAATCCGGTTTAGGGTTAATACATTTCTGATCCCATATAAAGCCAACCACTTTATATGTTTCATGGTGCATGACAAAGTTGTGATGAGTGTTCTGTACTCAATAATGGCAGAAGCGTAATTAGAGTAACTATAATTGTCTCTGATTTAAAGAGCAGCAAACAGCTCTGTCAGCCCTCCCTTATTGCCAACTCAATATGCATTTCCATTTGACATCCTGAGATTTTGTAGCCAATAGCACTTTTCTCCACCTGATCCCGACCTATCCACTTTCATCCCCACTGTAGAGGTGTCACAAGTGATACTTTGGTTACAAAACTACCATGATTTTGTACTACACCTTGTTTATATTGATACAGGGTTTTTAATTATAGTTTTATTATTATTTTTTTGCAGCAGGGACAGTCCAAATTCTTCTTATATTAACATATTAACAGGATATTAGATCTTCTCTTAACAACCATCCCTCACAAACAAGTCCACTACCCTGGTCCAGAAGAGATGTCGGACCGCTCCCATTATAATTTTCTATGCTTTCACTTGAAGTCCACAAACCTAATCATACTAGAGACAATTTCATAGATTTCAACTACTACAGAATCACGCAACACTCTCATGTTTTGTCGATATTATAAACTCTACTGTAAAGCGTCAACACACACACATACATAACATATGAATATATACATCCATAATGTAAGGGGTCTAAACACCCCATACAAAAGATATACATTTTTGAAAGATCTTAAACAATCACAAGTAGACGTAGTCTGCCTCCAGGAAATGCATGGACTAGCCCTGTCATAGCTCTTGCTTACTTTCCACATGAATTCCATGCCACACACCTACAAAAAGCAAATGAGTGTCGATTTTGCTTAGTAAGCTTCTAACATTGGAAAAAAATATCCCAAACTGAGGACCACCAGGACAGATACCATATTTTGCAAATAATACTGAATGTGGAGCACAACCATAGAAATAAAAAAATCACTTTATTGATTGGGCCCATTATGCCAGGTATCCCAAAAATCATACCAAAAACGTTAACATTAATATCAAAACAGCTCTCAATGTAAAAAAATACAAGGTATACAAAGATCACATGTATTTATACAGACAGCAAAAATAATACAACAATGCTATTCATGGTATAAGTTCACATTGATACATTCAAGGAAAACTACACAACACAAAAATACATACCAAAAAAAAAAGAAGAAAAGAAAATAGTAGAAATAGGGAGATAGTCAGAATAGCCCCCAACATTTTGGCAAAATTGCCTTTATCAAGGGAGCATCTTTTGAAAAGTAAATAAACCCCTTTATATACCTAAAAGCAAAAAATATCAATAAAAAAACACCTGGGTGAAATGGGTGGCCACCCATATTAATTAGGATCTTCCCAACCATAATCACATAGCTATGGTCACCAATGATACCTATAAACAACAAGTATGGATACATTGGTAAAATACAAATACATATCAAGGATAGATTGATTTCAAAGCATGAGTAACTAAAAAAGCAAAAAAAAAAAAAAAAAAAAAAAGGAAAGTAAGCACCTTAGTGACCAGAACGTTTTTCACTTTTCTTACTGTTAAGGACCAGTGCTGTTTTTACATTTCTGCTGTGTTTGTGTTTAGCTGTAATTTTCCTCTTACTCATTTACTGTACCCACACATATTATATACAATTTTTCTCGTCATTAAATGGTCTTTCTAAAGATACCATTATTTTCATCATATCATATAATTTACTTTAAAAACAATTATAAAATATAATGAAAATATGAAAAGAAATTTTTTTTCTAACTTTGACCCCCAAAATCTTCTACACATCTACAACTGCCAAAAGGCATGAGGGGCTTAGGGGGGCTAGATGGTGGTTTTAACACTATAGGGTCAGGAATACATGATTGGCCCTGTAACTTTCAAAAACACTATAAAACCTGTACATGGGAGGTACTGTTATACTTGGGAGACTTCGCTGAACACAAATGTTAGTGTTTTAAAACAGTAAAACGTATCACAACAATGATATCATCAGTGAAAGTGCAGTTTGTGTGTGAAAAATGCAAAAAATGTCACTTTCACTGACAATATCATCGCTGTGATATGTTGAAACACTAATATTTGTGTTCAGCTAAGTCTTACGAGTAAAACAGTGCCCCCCATGTACAGGTTTTATAGTGTTTTTGAAAGTTACAGGGTTAAACATAGTGCTACAAATTTAATTCTCTGGACTTTCGGTCTGGGTTGTCAGGCAGTTCCTCCAAATTGCAATCAATTACTTAATTATGTAAAATATTACATAAATATGCATGTACAATTTATATATATATATATAAAAGGATTTTTTTTGCACCACAGCATTCAACACACATAATATGTATGTAGAAATCATATGTTATGGTTGAAGAATTGTCTTTTTTGTGGCAATATAGGTCTGTTGTCACATACTGATTTTGTCTGAGCTTTATTTTCCTTTTTTTCTTGGAGTATTTATTTTTTTACACCTTAGCTTTTTTACATACATCGGATGTGTGTAGCAATCATATGCTACAGTTGAATAAATGCCTTTTTTCCGTGGCCATATAGGTTTGTTATCACACAATGTTTTTGCCTTATATTCAGTATATTCTTTACCATTTAATTGTCGTGTTCCGCTTTCAGCAATTCAGAATATTAGTATAGTCTGTTAATAATTGATTTCTTTTGTTAACTTAGGATTGTTATTTTATCTAATATTTTGTGTCATTATTATTCTAATATCCTTGCTTTGTTTTTAGTATTATTCTTTTGTAATATTTTTTATCCTTGAGTAGACTTCACATTCTTTCACTCTATTACTATACATGAGTGTCACGGTTGTATCATCGTTATTTTGCTTATATTGCACTTATTTATATTCACGGGTTTTCTGTCTACTCTGTCTTACTTAGCACTTTACTAAGGCATTATCTGCCACTATTTCTCTTTTGTATAGTATATAGCCAGCTCTCCTCCATAGCGGTCTTCTTATACCCGCTCGGTACTTTGTTTATACTTTGTGTACACCGTCACTATGGTAACCACATCATTCCACCGGGCGTCTAGATCACGTGACGTCACTAGCGACTTCCATTCACTTCTGGGTTCTAACGGGCAGAGACACTCCACTCCACTTTACTGTTTTGTAAGTGTTTATTTTCATATTTTGTATATAAGCATATGTTAGACTTGTATTCAATTATGTTGAAAAAGACCCAGCAGGGTCGAAACGTTGGTCGATTTTTGCATACACCTAATGGATTAATAAAGCACCATTTTTTCACTTATATGAAGACCTGTGAGTGCATCTCGTTTTTCTAATTTCCTTATATATTTGACGCCAGAGATTCAGCACCCAGGCAAGAGATCTCTATTTCTTTTGTAAGGAGAGTGACAAGCTTTCACCTTATTATATATAAGTATTAAGGCAATTTGCCTGGATTTGTGGGAGGGGCTGGTTTGCTACCTCTAGCCTACTTAAGGCACTCCCCTTACCTTGCTCCTTACCATTCGAGGTCAGAGTTGAATGAGGATCCAATTCCGGGTTCTCTCAGACGCCATCTTGGTTTTCTTACCCACAAGTTTTTCTGCAGCAAGCTGTGTCCAGGAATCCTCTTGCAGGCCTTTTCCATCCGTCCAGCTTCTTACCCGGGTCTTCGTCGTAGATCGCGTCCCAGGGACTCCTAAACCGTAAGTCAGACCTACCTGTCACGCCAGGATCGGTTCCCACGGCGCATGGTAAAGCACGGGTCCTCGCTTTACGGTTTTCTCTGCACAGTCGCATTTCAAAGCCTTTTTCGCGGCTTCATTTCTTACAAATTGTTCGGCTAAATTATGCGTATTAGAGAAGCGATCAATTCGTACAAACTGTTTTTCCCTTGCTTCATTTAAACGATTGTCATTTCGGTTTGTGTTTTCTGGTCGCCACTTATTCATAGTATATTCTATGCACGATTGCTGTTCGCATTAAAATGCATACGGTTAAGCTATTCATGCTAACTTCTGTTTCCCTTCATACTAAGATTCGGTTATTCTGCTATGTATTCACATAGATCTTTTTTTAGTGAGTTACATTTCATCATTTCATGTATTTACATTTGGTCAAAAAGTTGCTTGGTTAAATAGACAGACCATTTTCATGCTATTTTTAAGGTATCACTTATAACATCAAGGGTATGAAACCAGCTAACATTTCTGTATAGACCATTGGACTCCCACGCTTACTGGAGTTTTTTTTTTTTTTTTTAATTATCCATTTCATTACAATTAAATCAGCCTACGTTACAGGCCTCATTTCTTTGTTGTTAACCATGACACATAAGGATTTAATTCCTTTTCATGCATACTCGGGTTGAATCACACGCACTGATCCAACCAATCATACGTTTCCTGCACAGTAATATACATATATATATAACTTACATTTTATGTTCCCCTTACACACCATTATTATATAACACATATGTTGTTGGTACATAGGCCACGGCCTCCCTCAGATATCTTATTAAAGCCATGCCAACATTTCTGAGTAACACATATCTATTGCATAGTATCAACATTTTATTTGCAATCATACGCAAGCAAACCTTAAAACATTGCTGCTACAGGCTATAAGTCTGTTTTCTTTCCAACAATCCACACTCATCATACTACTTTCTTTTACCCATTTCAGGCTGTCAAGCTTATATATATTTGCTCCACACAGGTTTTTACTGTGAATTTGTCATATCATATGGTATTTCTACCATACATTTAATTTCATCCCCCTAGGTTAGAGTGCTGGCAATAGGGTCACAGGCATCCCAATAGGTATTTACCCCTTCTTGGCAATCGCCATCAGTTAGTGGTCCCGCGAGGTCAACACCCCGCCTCAAACGTTTCAGAGGCAAACACCCATCGGGCCTCGCGTGTTGCATAGAGAGGGCCTCACCTGTCACTCCCTTCCCCTGTTTTCTGTCTTACAGTCACCGAGAGGCCTAAAACTCCTGCCACTACGACGAGTGGCCTCAATAACCCCTTGCGCCAACGCATAGATAGAGCCTCTCAAGCCACTTGGCAATTAGCAGGGCCTCATCTGTCACCAAACAAGTATAATGTTTTCGCCATCCGGCCTAGCTAGCCTGCCAGTACAATTTGGTGGTTTCCTATACTAATTAATTGTTTTGTTTATAGTATGTCTCAGGAAGGGGTAGAGGATTTATCCCTGCCTAGCACCCCGGCTAGAGCTTTCACTCCCACACAAGGAGGAGAGCTAGCCAGTCCAGCATCGATCAGATCCTGGACGATCCCACGTACAACCACGGAATTGAGGAGACGACAAATCCCCTACCCCGCTACAGCAAGGAAAGCAGAACTTTTCAAACTGCTACGCACATCTACAAATAACATGGATGCCGGGGAAGGACCTAGCCAGTCCAACCCAGGAGATATACATGCCATGTTATCCTCACTCATGGCGTCCATGAGCAAGGTCAACTCCAGGCTGGAGAAACTTGAGTCGGTCACCACGGCCCTTACTCTAGCAGGGCCACCCGCTGCTGCTTCACAAGCACCAGCTGACTTGCCATTAGTTGCTCCAGCCATCACCCTGGATGACCAGGAAGTTAGCCCGGCTCATATGATACCTGAGCATATAAAAAGGGATATCCTGGAAGGTAAAGATGTCAACCTGGCTTCCCTGTTGATTGCCTGCCAGGATATTGTTGAAAATAAAACGTATGCTTATGATGATGTATCTGTTGTTGTCAGGTCTAGGGATGCCCTGAATTTGTACTGAATTTGTACTAGCTTTTGGTATTTACAGGGATGTCATCTGTGCGGTCTATCCCAACAGAAGAGAGGAGTTTGATCTCTATATGCACAAGCTGGTAGACCTGGGCAACAAATATGGTGGTTCAGCCTTCTATGACTACCATAGGTCTTTTTCTGCAAAAGTGTCTGCAGCCTTCTCCCAGTACGGAACACGATCCAACTGGGGAAGGATTGATACCGTCATTTTTTGCAGACACTTTGCAGACACAGGTCTAAGAACACCAGCTTGTGCATACTGCTCCTCCACAGCCCATACTACAAACTTTTGTCCCAACACGGCGGACGAACATGCCTCCACGCAAGGAGCTAGTTCCTCTGGGGTTCCAGAGAAGTTGTCACGAGACAAACTGGGACGCCCTATCAAGTTTCTGGGCAATTCCCAGATATGTAATAATTTTAATGTTGGGTCTTGTAATTACAGTGGATGTAGACTATTGCATGTCTGTTCAAAATGTTTTAGGGCACATGCAAAGACCATGTGTCCAAATAAAATGTATTCCAAGCCTTACCTAACGTCCATTAATATGCCAGTATTCACTGCATTTATGTCTCAGCACCCATCTAGACACCTAATAGACTTTCTTATCTCTGTTTAACAGAAGGCTCCCATACAGGTATCCTACACTTACCAGTCGGAACTCTGGAATGCCCTAATCTACAATCCGCCCAACACAACCCCACAGCGGTTGACACCCTCTTAGCTCAAGAAGTGGCTGAAGGCTTCATATTGGGGCCTTTCAAAACTCCCCCATTCACAGAATGGCGCACTAACCCCATTGGTATTGTCACAGGGAAATCTTCCCAAAAACAGAGACTCATCATTGACTTATCGGCACCCCACTCATCGGCCAACCCCAGTCTTAATTCCCTCATCCCCTCTGAGGAATTCTCCCTGCAATACACCACCATAGATCACGCCATTACCGCTATCATACAAGCAGGGGTTGGAGCCTGGATCAGTAAGACCGACATTACCAACGCCTTTAAATTACTACCAATCCACCCCACACTGTGGCACCTGCATGGCATCAAGTGGTCCGGGAACTACTATTTTTTCTCCAGGTTAACCTTTGGGTCCAAAAGTAGCCCAGCTATTTTTGACACATTTGCCGAAGCATTATGCTGGTTACTATTGAACATAGCCAGATGCCCTACGGTATTACATTACCTGGACGATTTCCTACTGGTCGAGGAGAACACTTCCCCTCCTACTAGTCTCAAAGCTACCACTAAGCTATTTGAGCAACTAGGTGTACCTATCTCCCCTAAGAAAACAGAGGGGCCAGAAACGGTTATCACTTTTCTGGGTATCCAATTAGACTCCGCCACAATGCAAGCGAGCCTACCACACGATAAGATAGTGAATATTCTCACTTACATAAACAGCTACCTTCAGCTCGGTACTTGCAACCGCAAAGAGCTACAGTCTCTGCTGGGATCACTAAATTTTGCTATGCGCATCATACCTCAAGGCCGCTCCTTTATATCACGACTATTGCATCTTTTTCCACTTTTCCTACATGACACGCACAGGTTGTCCTTAGATACCCAAGCTACGGCAGATCTAAACATGTGGAAGAGATTTTTATCCACTTGGAATGGTAAAAGTATGTTTCCTCCCTCAATTGACTGACTCATCTCCCACCATTTGGTCAGATGCGGCATCTACCACTGGTTTTGCAGCAATTTTTGGGAACGAATGGCTTTGGGGCAGCTGGCCTTCAGCAGTTCAGAATTTTGAAGGTTTTTCCACTACCTCAGCTCTTTTTGAGATCTATCCCATCGTGGCGGCTGCCGTAGCATGGGGTAATTTATGGGCAAACATGCCAGTTCGTTGCTACTCAGATAACCAGGCAACCTGTCACATCATCAACAAAGGTCGTTCCAAATCCCTTACGATCATGAGATTTCTGAGGAAACTCACTTGGTTGTCAGCTTATCATCATTTTTTCCTATGTTGTTTTCATGTTCCAGGTGTATGTAACACAGCTGCTGACAATTTGTCTCGCTTTAAATTTCAGGCGTTTCATCAAGCATTCCCATTAGCGGCGCCCACAGCCACCATCACTCCAACTTTTCAACAACTCATACTGGACTAGAAACCATCATGCAGCATAGCAGGACATTGTCCCAATTGGCACTTTCAAACAATACACACAAAACATACAACAGAGCTTTCACACTTTTCAAAAGATTCCTTGTGGAACATAACATCATGCAACCATTTGTTATGACATCTTTTTTGGGGTTTGCTTCCTTTTGCCACCTTAAAGTTAAAATGTCATATAACACCATCAAACTCTATCTCACTGGCATGCAACACCACATGCTAATCTTACACCCAAATAACAACAGTTTCATGGCCTCTCACCAAATTAAGACCATACTCAGAGGTATTCAGAAATCAGAACCCACACATACAGCCCAGAGGCTACCCATAGATAACCATATCTTTAAAGCATTATCTAACCTGCTTGACTTAAAACCGTTTAACACCAATACAAACTCCATCATCAAAACAGCAATATACATAGCTTTCTATGGATTTCTAAGTCCGAGAGAATTCACTACAACCTCCACGACCCAAACTACTCCTTTCCCCATCTATTCCCGCTTGACAAAACATATGGATCATTACATCCTGACTTTACCTCACTCCAAAACCAGTCAGCACATACCCGTAAACATTCCGTACTATCCAACGCACAGCAGATGGTGTCCAGTCAGGGTTCTTGATGCCTACATACAGCATCATAACTTACTACCCTCACAACCATTACTACAGCTGCAAGGTTCAGTACGCACCACTACAACCTTCATGACCTACATCAGGTCTTTGCTCACACAACTGGGCCTCAACGCAGCCAACTACTCAGGGCACTCCTTTCGTATAGGAGCCGGGTCCACAGCCTCCAGTGTAAACATCCCAACTCATGTTATCAAAACACTGGGGCGCTGTTCTTTCTCAGGCCTACCTCATCGTCCGTTCCGGCACACCACAACCACAATTATTTATGTAATTATGTATATGGACATATGTATAGTTTGTATTATTTTTATGTCTTTATTTTTTTATATATAAATATATATAATTTCATTCATAATTTCATATATATATATATATATATATATATATATATATATATATATACAATCAAAATACAGATAGAATAAAATTACACATATATATATATATATATATATATATATATATTTGTGCTCGGAATTTCTAATACGTAAATAGAATGTAGAAGGAGAAGCAAAGTTGGTTGAGGTGTGCCGAAACCTACGTACGAGTAGGCCTGTAAAAAGAGGGCCTACAAAGGTGAAAGGTATAAAGAAGGGTGTAGGTGGGTGGGGACAAACAGCTTGAATGACGAAGGTAAGTAGGGGAGTAGGGGTTTAACTAGGGTCATAACTCCTCCCACAAATTCAGGCCAAATGGCCTTCCAACTTGTGCTCAGAATTTCTAATGCGTAAATAGAATGTAGAAGGAGAAGCAAAGTTGGTTGAGGTGTGCCAAAACCAACGTATGAGTAGGCCTGTAAAAAGAGGGCAAAAAGGATTCGAAGTAAACACACTTTATTGCAAGTTTAAACAGCAAGATTTCTGAAGGCTTGTCTGAGCTCCCTCTCTGGTCGAGGAATATAAGTGTTGTATATTGAGGATTTCCAGCGTCCCAGTCTCTTAATGATGTGTACCGGGGTGTTAGTGCTTGAAGCCGATGATGCTGCGCCTATGCGGAATGAGTGACCAGAGAAGGAAGCTGGGTTGTAGCCCAACCCTGATAGTAGGGTTCTGACGTGAGAAATGAATTTAGCTGTAGTGAGTGGGTGCCCTTGGAGTAGTAGTAGTGGAGTGTCTGATGCGTGCGTGTGGTGAGACAACAGGAGCAAATCCAGAATAGTAACTGGGCACCAAAGATTCTCGGTAGGGAAGAGAGGAATGATAGTAGGATAGGCAGAGTGTGGGTACACCGTGCAGATAACGTCGTGATAAATGCCCAATGCGATAACAAACTGGGGAATGGTAAGTTTTTTTATTAAGTCGTGAATCTCTGGATCTTAATACTACTGAAATGTCCCCGTAGTTATACGCTCTGTTTTCTAGGATATCTTTGGAGGCTATGAGATGAGACATCAGATTAACGTCCTTTCCATCAAGAATATCCTTCTTGATGGAAGCAGGGACAGAGTAGGCTGGTGAGACGTATAGGGTAGTGGGAGTGGTGGTGGCTCGTGGGGGTGGTGTGCAGCTGAGATTACCAGTTAGGGCATGCTGGGTGTGATAAATCACCTGGTGTGGCTATGGCCGATTCCACTTTCAGCAACCAGCTGTTTATCATTTGGAGATTGACCAAAATCGCAGCCAGGGTCTCCTGAGTGGAATCTGTGTAGCTAGCGGGAGGCCCTTGAGAACTAGTGCCAGGTCTAGGGTCGTTGGCCTGTGCCATCAGGAGCCTGTATAGTTCGGCCTTCCTAGCGGTGGCTGGATAGGGGATCCCCCTGAGCCTGAGCTCTGCCTATATTTTAGGTATAGTCCAATATCTCAGAGATCTGGGGGTAGAAGGGGTGAGGGATTCCTCCGGAGACCCAAGCCTGACTGGCCTGCTGGGTATTTCGTCCGACAGCAGATCGATGCTCGGTTCTTGTGACATTCTGAAAAAAGGAATAATGATTTGGATAAGTAGGGTGCAGAGGAGGTGGGGATGGGACCTCCGGAGAACTGGCCTGCTAGCTAGTGCTGAGGCGAAGAGTTTACCTAGAACCAGGTGACAGGTGAGGCCCTGCTAGTGCAAAGTGGCGGAGAGAGGCTCTACCTATGATTTGGGCCGAGGACATTTGTGGCCACCTGAGCATGGTGGCAGGGTGTTGGCCTCTCTGCGACCGTAAAAAGATTCAAGACGTGTGGCCGTGACTTGGGATACCCTAGCTGTAGCCCAAAAGGAGGGCGAGCGGGGTGGTTAGCAATGATTTGGTCGTGGGGCCGAACCTCCATTTATGAGGTGGGATGTAGACCTCGCGGGACAGTAGTATTTACTTGGGATAGCTAGGGCCAGCACCTAACCCTAAAAGCCAGTTCTCTACCCTGAGGGGGGCTTGTCTCATGAAATGATGTATTTGAACGTATGTAGATACTAACCTTGAGTGTTTGGCCTGTTTGTTTGGACAATGTGCAGGAAGACTTTAATATATAAATATATACTTCTGCAGGGAATGGGTCCAGTGCGGGAACCTAAGGGTAAGATAAATGCTAGTGGACCTGAGGCATGCCACTGGTATGCCAAGTGTAAAAGTGTCGAACGTATGGATAGGTGTATATCAGAGATACTGTAACATAAGAACCTGTGTAAGCTGAGGGACCTGAACGTTGGTCCGTAAATTAGAGACAAGCCCCTGGGATCCCACAGATGCAAATTTATTTGAATGATGCGAAGACGAAGTGAGGCCTTAAAGAGAACGTAATCGTAGTGACTAAGATTAACGATACCTGATACTGAAATGCAGGGGACCAGGTAGCCTGTCGGTTGTTGATGGCGTAGCGAAACTGCGATAATGACGCAGGTATAAGTAATGATATGTAGAAATGATAAACAAGAAATGACATGTTAATATAATAGTAACACGGTGTTGTAGATTTATGAGATTGTTGTTGACATCTTAGTGAGGAATCTTGGTGTGTTATGAAGTTTAGGACCCACTTTGGGAGGTGGGGAGGATGTATAAGGCCGTGGAGGCTGAATGAGGCCTCAAGGGAAACGTAAAAAATGGTAAATCTTCCTACCTGATACCGTGAAACGGGATACTGGATACAACTTCCTCAAGATTTGTTTGAAGAAGAGTAGTAGAGCCTAAAACATATGCATTCTAAGTATAAGGAACCAGAGTATAAGGTCTTTATTTAAGGAAACAGAGAATTGAAATTTGAGCTAATGATCTGAATGTAGTGGGTGGGGTGACCTTAGTCACGAAGATGACTAGTTTGTATACTAGGGAAAGGAGAATGGAAAGGTACTATAATGGACTAAGTAACAGCGGGGTTAAAATTAGGTGCTTCCCCTAAGCTGACCACTCTCACACCTCGGGGCAAACGAGGGCCGATCCCTGGGCACAGAAGCAGAACCTTAAGCAACAAACCAGTGGGACGGACCGCAATCTCCTGCACAAACCGAGCTGGTAAAAGCGTGCCGCTGGTCCCATCTCCGGCCGGCGGCAAGAGAGTCACCTCACGCCTGCCCTCTAAGGCCACCCACCCTTATGTCCTTCACCTAAGCGGACACTCTGAACCCAGACGGTCCTATGGGGATACTCACCCTCATGCATTATATACAAGCGGACGCTCTGAACCCAGCCAGGGTTTTGGATGACTATCCTCCAGGTGGAACAGGGCAGCCATCCTGACATGACCGAGCCATGCCTTTAATGTTTATCTTTGTTTGTTTTTAATTTTTAATTTTTAGCACTGCAGAACTCCCTGACCTAAGGCAGCAGGAGATACTTAAGCTTGATAAGCCTTTAACTATTCCCCTGACACCCTGTCTGACACTCTTGATAAAACGTAGGTTAAGCCATTTAAACAGGGTACTCTAGCTAGCTAAGCAATGTTTAACAATTATTATTAGTATATACTCTCTGTATGTTTACTGTCTTATGCCTGATGATCATAACGTGAACCGCCACAACAGACATACAAAGTTAGCGTGTATTAAGCTTATTTACACATTATAAAAATTGTGCCTTTTTCCAAATGCCATGCAAATTTTAACATATACCTGTTTTTAAATCGACTGTAACTGCTGTCGTGGCATTGCAAGCATACTTTTGTTATTCCGTGCACAACAAAAATAAAGAATAAAAAAATATAGGTGCTTGATAGTGTATTAGCCTACCGATATGAAAGTGATTTGAGGCCGAACTTTGTCTTTAAAAAGATTCCCCTGAATAAATTGTGTCCATAATTTAATGAGACCATGGACGGGGCAATAGTGCCACACAGACTTAGTTATTTAGGTATTGGAAACCATTTACTACACATAAATTGATAAGATAAATAAATGAAAAAGGGGAGTGCTTTTGTTACAGTAAATGGCATAAGTGGAACATACAAAAGACTGCACTAAAGCCGTGTTCGGCTGTACGAACGTACAAAAGAACAGGCGAACGTAAGTAAGTATGTGTGGTCGGCAGTTAATTTAGACGAAAGAAAACCCATTCAGCCCAGCGGGAGGGGGACCCTGAGGGTGGGACACCCTCAGTGCACTATAGTTTCAGGAAAACCGCTTTGTTTTCCTGACACTATAGTGATCCTTTAAGCCTTTTTTGGCACTCTATACATGTAATGTTTTCTATATTCTTGCACAACTGTGACTATTGACATGATTTGCATGGTCTTGTGGTTTAGTAGAATTTCGTCTGGACATGGTATATGTAGCGGACCACCTGGTAACCTGACTGGTTATCTCCGCTAGTTCCCTTCCTTCAGTCAATCAGGAACTCTTACATGGTTAGGGGACTTAGCTCTATGCGCTCCCAGGGGCTGGAGGGCACTCAGTCCTGGGAGCTCTTAGTCCTTACAAGGACTTCCCCCCGCTGCATCCCCTGCACACTAGAACAGCAGACACAGAGGTTAAATCTTCCTTCTCTCCAGTAACTAGACGAGACACAGTTCTGGAGGTAGAAACTCTAACAATCTTTATTTGGAAATTAGTTTCATGGAGTTGCTTAGTTTAGTCCGCCAATCAGCGCTCGAGGAGGAGAGGAGTTTCACCACCCAATCTAAAGAAAGGGCGTGAAACTCGGTTGCACCAATAGGTGCTCGAGAATGAGAGGGGTTTCGCTGCCCAATCAAACGAAAAGGTGCGAAACCTCGTTTTAAATGGTGCTTTTTCTCTGATTTGTCACCTGCGCCCCGGAGAATGGTGCAAACCCAGTATGAATGGGAGAGCCTTCTCCCATGGTCGTCATGGATTTCCAGGCGGCCAGTGGGGACTCACAGCTCCAGGAATTCCCTGCTGGCTAACGTGTCTCTCTCCAGTGGATACCTCCACGCAGGTACCAACGGAGAGAGCGTTCTCTTTGGCAGCTACGAGCCTAGCCTCGTAGCTCCCGGGAGTGGAAAGCAGTAATTATAGCTCTGTTTGGAGCAGGTAGGATAATCAGAACCACCAGTTCCCCAACAGTGTCCCCACCAACCTCAGGGATTTGTGGAGTCCCGGTGTGAAGACCCCGCAAGGGAAGCATATCCTTTCAGAATACCAATGCTCCCCCAGAGTGGTGTTCACCTATACGAAATGGTAGTAACCAAGGGGAGCACTCAGTAATTGCTTCCCTTGTGGTTTCACACTTATATTGTAGGTGCATTCGGGAGGCAAACGGGCTCCATTCGCAAGAGTGCTCCCGAACGGTCAATAGGGAAAAATACATTAAATGCATACAAATACATGGGAAAACACAGAATGCAAAGGGGAAACCTGAAGAATAAGCAGTGGGAACACAAAATATACAACTACTCAGTGGACATGATACGTAGTGGCTGTGGCCCGCTACAAGATAGATGTTTTGCTATTTGTTGAAGGATCTTGCCTTGTGACTATATGGTATATGCAATAAAATTATTTCAATATGAGTTAAATATGTTTCATTGTATTTACTTATTGTGTTGTTTGTTCTTTTTTTTCTCTTCATTGGGTTCCTCTTATGCAATCTCTTTTGCATTTATTTTATTTTGTGTTTATTCAACATTAGCTTTTTCGTTTCTAATTTTTTTTCTTTATTCCAGACTTAGGGGAGTTGTTAGATCCTCCAGCCGCTGTGTGGAGCCATTATTATGCTCGATTATAGCTATTTATTGTGGAATGCATCATGCATTTCAAGTGTTGCTCGCGCATGCGAGATATGTTGTACGCACCTTCATTATAGTCATCGATTGTTAAAAGCATCATGCGTTCCCCACGTTGGTTGCGCTTGCGCGGCACAATGAATGCACCTGCGCGGCTAGCCCTAGTTTTGGCACTGTCTCCGCTACTGGAAACTGGGGTGGGGACATTGGCTGGGGACATCCAGTTCCGAGTATTGTTGGGATGAATATGCATTCCATACGTAAATCGAGTTTTTTTTTTTTTAATTCTTTATTTTTGCAGTGCATATGGTGATAACATTCAGGCACACAGTACCCCAAGGGCAATCCGCGTACTTTGTGCAAAACAATAAGTGGTAACATGGGAAGCATTAGGGTATGTTAGGACAATGCACTATTTTTTATATATATGAACAGGTTTAAATCAAGATAGTTAGGCATAGTATAGATTATCTACGTAGTATGCTAGGGTAACTATGCGTGTTCAGAATAAAACATACGTGTGATGAGATAGGTTAAACTAGCTATATACTGAGTTAGCAATACATATGTATGGTCATGCTTAGATCATGCTGAGTAGGTGTTGGTTTGAATGAGATTCTACGAGACAACAAGGAAACATATAGGACGGTAGCTTAGTGGTAGAAGCATACGGTTGCATGCTTGGTTTAGGTAAGTACATGCTTAGGTATGAACAAATATCAGACGGGTGCTCGTTAAGGGTTAAACAGGCTGAATGGTTAATTGTAAGATTATAAAATTACAAAATTACAGGCTTTTGTGCAATAGCGAACAGGTGAGACATTCTACTCTAGACTTAATTGAATCATGTTTGCATATTCAAACTTAAACAGATCGTTAAGTACAGGCTAGGCAAGTTATGAGATGCATATAACAGTAATGAGAAGGTTAAGTCAGCTGGTGTACTCATGTAAAACAGACTTATTAATAAGGAGCATGCTGCTTACAAGGGATATGTTTGTTAGTATCGAGCAGTTCAGACACAAAAGGACCTGTGTCCTGTGCGTGCTGTGTGCATCCATATGGTCTGTTCAACCAATGCCCTGGATTGTGAAGCTGCAGGTGAACAGGTGTCTGTCTCCCTCGATCACCAGCGCACCAGGGGTTAAGGCTTTCATCTGTTCCTCTCGCCGGGCTCTTCCCGAGGTACCTGTGTGGCGCTCACCGTTCTGGCGAGTCTTGGTGTCGCTAGTCGGGGTTCGGGTGGCTGGTGAGGTTAGTGTGGTAGACATCTTAGGTGTACTGGCTGGTCTCACCCTGGTGTGAGTGGGAGTGAGCGCTGTCGCCGCTGGACATGTCGCCTTTTCCCGCCATCTTGTTTTTCGGCGCCGTCTGGAGGCCGCCCTAGCGGTGCTTGGCCGGAGTCCACACAGGAGTCGCCGGGTTGCTGGGCGAATCCATGCCGCCGCCAGTCTTCTCGCTAGCCTGAAGGCATGACATTTGGCACTGAGCTTCGTCCAGAGGCTTGCACAGAGGTGGTCGAAGAAGTCCAAGGTATGTTTGGGGGGCCTTAAACGGATGTGTTGCGTCGTTGGCGCCATCTTGCCTGAGCCCTGGCATTTTTGTCTCACCGTAGTTTTTGTCTCTCGGTTTTGTAGCTTTGCGGGGGTGTCCTCAATGCTGGGTTGCGGTCGATTTAGGCCACGTGTAGTGATACCAGGCACATCCGCCATTTTGGACCTCGTCGTGTCTATGCCGCGGGAGGGTTCCCCAGTAGCTGTGTCGTCTGAGCTCATGATCTCCCTTGCTGGCGGGCACCGGGATAACCCCCTCCGGTCCACGGGGGGGGGGGGAAGCGATAAGCGATTGTCCCCTCTTCAGCCTGAGAACCGGGAGAGCGGCCGTCTCTCCACGGCTCCCACCCGTGCAGGCCGCGGATTGCGATTTGGGTATTTGAGCGGCGGGGTGCCTCGAGTCGGGTATCCCCAGGTTCCGCATCCCCTCCTGAGCTTGAGGATAGTTGTCCGCAGCCGGTACGATCCGGTGGTCGGGCGCAATGCCCCGAATCAGGGCTTCAGATGCGGGAGCTCTCGCCAAAGACGTCTGGCTCGCTCGGCAGGTAAGCTCCGCCCCCGGAAATCGAGTTTTGACTGATACAACGAGCAGGGGTGCAGGTAATCTCTTTTAAATACCTGCTTACTTTAGTTAATCTTTTGCTTATTTAGTTACTCGTGCTTTGGAATCTATCCCTTATATGTATATGTATATTACAGATGTATCTATACTTCCCATTTATTGGTATCCTTGGTGACTATAGATATGTGATTATGGTTGAGAAGATCCTAAATATGGGTGGCCACCAATTTCACCAATGTTAAAATCACCAGGTCCTTCAAAAAATGTAATCTTGAATCCTTTCTAAATTACATTAAGAACCTCCCATGGCACAGATTAAACATAATTCTAGATCTAGACTGTGCAGTTTAATTATTTCAGTCCGAACTCCTGCAAGTTTGTAATTTGCATGCCCCGCTGCATAAGGTGAGAGTAAAAGGGGCACATATGAATTGGATCACAGCTGACCTCCTTGAAATTTACCAGTTTCGGGAATCATTGTGGTCAAAGTTCAAACATACTGGCTCACTGTGCATAATGGCGAAATATATGCACAAAACAAACAAAATTGGCCAAGGCCCAATATTTCTGTGAAAATCTGAATAACATTTCAAACCCTAGAAACTTTTGGAAGCTCATAACTAACTTACAAGCTCCCCCAATCCACTCCCAACCCTCCACTGTCATAGTGGACAACCAAACCTTGCAACTTCACTTAGATGTAGCACATGCATTTAGCAATAATTTTGTCGGATGCTCCACCACCCTGATTGCCAAGCTAATAAATGACACTCATCCTGAAACTACAAATGTGGATCAGGCCCCACTAAATTTGCAAAGACCCAATATAGACAAGTTCAATTTTAGACATGTACCTATTAGTGTCATTAAGAAACACCTTAATAATTTAAAAATGAAAAACCAGTCTGGACCTGATCAAATCCCAGCAATGTTGTTGAAGTTCAGTGCACTGGCAATGCTAAACCTGTCACAACCCTTATTAACAAATCCCTAGTGTCTGGATATATACCAAAACTTTGGAAGACTGTGAGAGTAGTTCCTATCCATAAAAGTCATCACACTACTTTGGTTTCTAACTATTCCTCAATATCATTGCTCCCAGTATTGTAAAAAATCTTAGAAAAATGCGTCCATATGCATCTATGTGAGTATTACCAACAATATAAATATCTGACCCCTGATAGATAAGTTTTTTGCCTGAATCACTCCACTACAACTGCCCTCTTAAAAGTTTGCAATGACATTTCAAACTGGCATGGAACAAGGAGACCTAACTGGAGCTATTTTCCTTGATTTTGCAAAAGCCTTTTACACAGTAAACCACGACATTCTACTGCACAAACTCAAAAACTCAGGTATTGGTGATCGTCCGCTAACCTGGTTTCGATCATATGTATCGAATCGATCGCAATATGTGTCCATTTCTGACAGTGACTCCCTACCTCTCCAAGTCACGTGTGGTGTTCCCCAAGGTTCCATTCTCGGCCCCCACCTATTCACATTATTTATACATTTTCCGCCAAATGCTCAAATGTACACATGTAAGCAGACGAAACAGTAATTTATTCAAGCAAATCCGATCTACCGCAGCTTGAGGCTGTGCTCCAAGACTAGTTCGCAGAGGTAGAAAAGTGGATCGCAAAAAAACAAATTCTTCCTAAACACTGACAAAACTGTCACAATGATCTTTGGAACAGTACCTAAATTACACAAATTACAAAATTCCCATCTATGCATCAAAACAAAATCAAATAGCACACTCACCTCAGTCCACTCTTTCAAATACATGGGTATGTTGTTAGATCCCAATCTATCTTTTGGCCTACACATAGAAAAACTTGCATCTAAACTTTATCCAAAACTACGTGTCCTGTACAGAAACAAATCCTGCCTGAGCTCTACAGTAAATCAAAAGATTGTACAGCAAATGCTGATGACAATCATTGATTATGGGAATGTAGTATATGCACCTGCACTGCAAACCCACCTCAATTAACTTAATACATGATATAACTCGTTCTGCTGCTTTGTGCTACAATGTAATTACATGACCCACCATTGTGACATGCTAAAAGAACTAAACTGGTTGTCGCTGGAATCCAGATGCACCCTTCATCTTTCCAGCCTTGTGTTTAAGAGCTTTTCTGGGAAGCTTCCACCCTACATGAGCAGAATGCTCTCCTAGGCTGTTCCCACCTCCTATAACCTCCAATCCAGTACCAGAACTTTATTTAGTCTACCTCAATATAAAAAGAAAGCGGCTCAATCCTCCTTTTCCCACAGAGCACCACAATTATGGAACGACCTCCTGCATACTTTCAAATCTTCCCCAGGCCTAAATTCCTTTAAGAGATCCCTCTCTACATATCTCAAAACAGAATGCACCTGTCATGGTTGATTATATATTTCTTACCTGTTCTATGTTAAATGTTGTATGTATTGTATATTAATATTCTTTTTGTATTTTATTGTACCCTATTATATCAATGCAATGTTTTGTGGACCTAGGACATACTTGAAAATGAGAGAAATCTCAATGTATCCTTCCTGGTAACATAGTTTATAAAAAATAAAAATGAATATGTATTTCTTTGTGTGTAGTGTCTAGATATGTGGATTCAGAGTATATTTAAATTCCTTTTTTTTTTTCGGGTAGTATTTTTATGTGTGTTTGTGCAAGAGGGTATTTGTGAATTATGGCAGTGTGTTTGTATGAGGTATGCAGGCCTCTAAATTTTGCTTCTTGGATTACAAACAACGTGTTAAATGTTACAAGCCACTCTAAAGGAACATTATAGTGTCAGAAATACAAATGTGTATTCCTGACACTATTTGTTAACAATAGGCCCCACCCTGTTACAAAGGTAATTTACTCACCTTTTTCCAGCGCCACCTGGGACTCCTTGTGCCCGCGTCCCTCACTCCACCTCTTTGATAAGATTATCAAACTAGATGATCTCAGCCAATCCAAAGCTTTTCCATTGGAAAGCATTGGAAGGCTATTGCACATGCACGGCAAAACGCTGTACTGCGCCATTCAGCATCTCCTCACAGAGATACACTGAATTACTGCATCTCTATGAGGATAGTTCAGTGTCTCCATGCAGAGCATGGAGATGCTGAACATTAGTGCTGGAACCAGGAAGCACCTTTATTGGCTGTCTGAGTGACTGCCACTGGAGGTGTTCCTAGGCAGGAATGTAATTACTGCTCTGTGTTTACATTAAAAAACCTGCAGGGACAGGCAGTAGATACCAGAACACCTACATTAAGCTGTTGTTTTCTGGTGACTATAATGACCCTTTAAATGCTTGTGCGTGTTTTTTTAAATTCATTCAAGTATGTCCATGACATCAGAGTGTGTATACAGGGATATATTTGTATTGAGGGTCTGTATGTGTGGCCATATTTGCACGTAATATGTGTGTATGAGTACAGGTTTCCATGTGTGCAGGGTCAGAGTGCATGAACACTGGGCCTTAAGTGTCTGAATGCAGGGTGATGTGTGGGTGTGCACAATGTGTAAATGCAGGAGTGTATATGTACAGAGAATAAATATGCTTGAATGCAGGGGAATAGGTGTGAATGAATGCACTAATCATTGCCACCACCAAATCACCGTAATCGCAGGGGGATAGTGTAGGAGAGGGTTAGGGTAAAGGTGGCAAGAGGTTGGAGGGGCTGCAGTGGGGCAGGGCCTGTGTTGGGTGCAGGGGGTACGGGCTGTACTTTGTGCATGGGAGTAGGAGCTGTAGTGTGTGCAGGGGCTCTAGGGGCTCTATAGGGTGTCTGGGGGTAGAGGCATAGTTGGTGCAGGAGGTATCGGGGCTCTAGTGGGTTCCTGGAGGTAGGGGCTGTAGTGGTTGCATTGGGATAGGGGCTGTAGTGGTTGCAGGGACTGTAGTGAGTGCAGGGGGTACGGGATGAGGGGGTATAGGGTCTCTAGGGGCTCTAGGGGTTGCCTGGGGATTGGGGCAGTAGATGTGCAAGGGGTATATACAGACAGTTACAGTATATGATAATACATTGCATAAGCCTGCCCTGCCACAACGTCAATATACCCCATTCTTGGCAGGTCCTACTATAGTACCTAATGCCTGCTCTTATGAGATTAATCCACTTACTTGGGAAATACGTCTTCCTTGGACTCACTGTAGGTCAAGGTTAAATATGGCCCTAGAATGAGGCACCTCTGACAGGGAGGGGTGCAGAGCCAGGGAGTTGACTTTGACTCCCAAATATATATATATATATATATATATATATATATATATATATATATATATATAAAACCAAGTTGTATGAATTGGCCCCAGCAGCACCCCCCTGTAATGTATGCATGTTCAAGTAAATGTAGCCTCTCTCATACATATAAAGATAGACACCGAACACACTTTAGAAAAATGTAAATGTAAATACTTATCGTGACTGGGACATATAGAAGCAATAAAAATGATAAGTTTGCCAAAATATTGTACCTATTCCAATTCCTGCAAATCCCATTGTTTTCATGTAATCTTAACCAACTCCAATCTGTCCTCTTAAAATTCAAATGAAGCGGTAAAAAACCTAGAGTTCCAAGCAAATTATTGACATGACTGGTCAGAGAAGGGGGCAATTATCAAGCAGCTCACCTTACCAACATTATCACAGCACATTCATCAGACTATGCTACACAAAGGTTGAAATATAGGTGTACTGGTCAAATTCCCCTAACTTACCCGCAATGTAATGGATACCCAAATGAGATTAAACAAATTGCAGACAATCCTCATCACCACTCAATTATTGTTAAACATTTTGGACTCACAGAGACACAAACTAAACAATCACAGACCCTGGTCACTGACCACACCATTACACTCTTTCCACAAAAAAAAAGGTGTTTAATGACCACAAATGGAGACAATGTGGAATTACACATCTCTACCAATTATGCACTAAATAACAAGGCTTACGCTCCCTTCCAGACGTAAAAAACATGCACCTGCTGTCTCCAAATATTATATTCTCTTATCTACAATGGAAGTCATGTTAGCAGTAAACAATCCCACATCTTAACCCTTGAATACCAACATCACTTTAAAGACCTTTGAAAAAAATGTGCCTGCACTTAGTTCCAACACGAAAACTACACTCAGCATGTTACACAGACATTAATCACTGGAGCCACCCTAGAGGTTCATGACTGACTTTGGAGAAATGGAAACAAACTGCTTAAAGATGCATTTCCTCTTATGCATCCTATCTGGAAATCATTTGTAAAATGCTGTATAGGTGGCACTTAGTACCCAACAGTTCTCAGCAAGCATCTTTGCTACTACTAGCAACACGTGCTGGAGATTCCAATCTGAGGTCAGGACAATGCTCCACATTTGGTGGACATGACAATATATAGCGAAATTCTGGGAGGAGAAGACTCAGCCGATATAAGACACCACAGGGTTTTTTAATCATCCTTGGATAGAGATGTATCTACTGAATATAATGTCAGTAGAGATCCCCAAACCAATGCTAACAATTATATAGCTAATTCTCACTTCAGCAACAGTACTGATAGCAAGACAGTGAAAAACGCCTCATATATCCATACTACCCAAGAAGTAATAATGCTGGTCACATCTACCATAGTATGCAGGGTAATGTTTCCTCTAAACAGCACCCACTTTAGAAGTATGCACACATCAATAGTACTGACCTGGGTCCATGTCCTGTTTTTTTTTTTTACAATATATCTTTATTTGGTTTTAAAAAAATTTTCCATCATATCAAAACATTTATATCCTATAAAATATAAACACATAGACAATTTCCACAGTATTAGTAGACATCCAGCCCTCCAAACTAAATCATAAAACATCTTTCGCAGTTCATTCATACATCATACCTCATACATTTTTACATTTGTGGGAGTAGGCAGCAAGTTGCAATAGGATTTAAACATACAAAGTCAATTTTATCTATTAACATTTCTGTGTATACATCACAAAAAAAAAAATTACTGTTATTGCTCATTAGTTTCTAAGAGTTTTAAGCATTTTTTCCCCATTTCATATTTCTGTACACTATCCTTCCTCTTAAAAAGCCCTATCTCGTTTTTAATCTGAAGTTTTAATTGTTTCTCCCAATGTTTGAACTCAATTGTCACGGAGCTCTTCCACCCCCGTGCTATCAAAATCTTTACTGCCATAAAAGAATGACAGACCAGAAATTGTTGGTATTTTAATAACTCAGGCCATTGAAGATGTAAGAGGGCCCTTACTGAAGATTGTTCTATAAGAATTTTGTCCCAAACATACAATTTTCTAAAAACCTCATCCCATAATCTCTTAATTAATCCACAACTCCACCAAATATGGACAAAACTTCCCAAATTACTTCCACATCTCCAACATATTTTAGATTCATTGTGATCAATTCTGTTTAGTCTCATTGGCACTAAATACCAACGATAGCAAACTTTATACTGAGTCTCAAACAATATATCGTTGTGAACATTTCTTTTTAACTGTATCAACATATTCCCCCACTTTGTTGGGTCTATTTTTAAATTACATTCTTTTTCCCAACTTTTTATTTGTTTAGACCTTATATTTTTGGGGGTCGCTCTTATAAGGGCATAGCAATTTGCCATATTTTTTCGAGTACTATTTTTTCCAAAGATCTGTTTTATAAGGATACTGCTACTTATGTTACTCTTAGCAAGTGATTTATCCATAAAGGATTTTATTCTTAAATATCGAAAAGCCTCATCCTGAAGGAGACCAAATTCCCTAGACAGAGTTACAAAATCTTTGATTCTATCTCCTATTATTATATCATCCAAAGTTTCAATTTTCCTATCCTTCCAAGAGTCTATTTTTAAATCTGGCAATAAGGCTTCTAATATTTCTATCCTCATAAACCCAAAAATGTTTCCCATGATTTTTAGTTTTTTTCTAATCTTATTCCATTCATTCAACAGATATTCTAGAATTACACTACTGACTTCTTTTTCAATTTTCTTGGGTTGCCAGATGTACCTAGTCAGTTCTTTACCATTTAGGGCTCGGGTCTCTAAGCCAAACCAGCCAGTTTTTTCAGAATCTTTTTTAATTAATAACTGAGTGTGGAATATAATAGAGGCCTCATAGTGGCTTGTTATGTTCGGGAAGTTTACCCCTCCCTGCTCTGTATTATTTGTTAATTGATCTAATCCTATCCGTGTTTTTTTCCCCTTCCAGATAAAGTTTTTAATAAGCCTCTGTGTTATCTCCAACCATGGCAAAGGGATTTTTAGCGGAACCATTCTAAAAAAGTATGTCCATCTAGGCACTATGTACGCATTGATTACTTTTATCCTTCCTAACCAACTCAGAAACAAGGGGTTCCATTTTTTTAACGATATCCCAGTGGATTTCAAAAGCCTAGTAAAGTTAATCTCCACCATTTTGTCCAAATTCTCCGTTATTATTACCCCAAGATATTCAAAACTCCCCTTCGCATCCACAAAGCTATAAGTCTTTAAAAATTCACTTTTCCACTCTTTGCTACAGTTTGTAAATAAAACAATCGTTTTATCTGAGTTTATTTTATAATTTGAGATAATACTAAACATTTCTATTTCTTTTATCAAATTATCAATTGATTTAATAGGGTCTATTAGAGTCAAAATGGTATCGTCAGCATACATACTTATTTTTAATTCTCTATCCGTAGTTGGTACTCCCCGGATATCCGGGTTATCTCTTATTCTGATTGCAAAGGGTTCCATTGAGAGACTGTATAAAATAGGTGAAAGTGGGCACCCTTGCCGTGTGCCATTTTTCAATGGAAACCAGTCTGAGCATAAATCTATGCCCACTACCCTCGCCATAGGGTTTTGATAAATAGAGCCTATTGCCGACAGCATCCATCCATCTATGCCCATTGCCCTCAATACTCCCATCATATATCCCCACCCGACCCTGTCAAAGGCCTTTTCTGCATCCAGTGACAGGGTCAGGAGGGGAATTCGCATTCTTTCACTCCAATCCAGAACATTAATCATTCTTCTTATATTTGTGCTAGCCTGTCTGGTTGGGACAAACCCTATCTGATCTCTATCTACCAATTCCATAATTATCCTTTTCAACCTATCTGCCAATATAGATGAAAATAACTTTGAATCGACGTTGATAAGTGATATCGGGTGATAATTCTTTAGATCTTGCGGATCCTTATCTTTTTTATGGATAGGGATTATATTTGCTTGTAATAGTTCTCTAGGGCCTGTACCTTTCAGAGAGATTTCATTATATGTTCTAGTCAAATACTCTGACAATATATCTCCATAGACCTTATAAAATCTATTAGTCAGACCATCTGGGCCGGGAGTCTTATAGTTCACAAGTTTTTTAATTGCACCTGTAAATTCCACAATTTGTAGAGGGGCATTGAGCATTATTTTCTGTTCTTCCGAAATCCTAGGGAACTTAATCTCCCTCAGATAATCATTTATAGCCGCTTCTTTTGATTGATTTGGTAAATTATACAACTTTTCATAGTATTTTTGAAACGCCTTTGCTATTGTTTCTGGTTTTCTACAGATTCCTGATTCGGTTCTAATACTACTAATCCTATTTTTACCATTTTTTGTATTTTTAAGTTTTTTTGTTAACCACTTATTAATCTTATTATTATCATAATAAAAATTGGATTTCATCCTCTCCAGATTTTTCTCTATTCGTTCTTTCTCCATTTTTTCTATTTTCATTTTAATCTCAGAGAGTTGCTTAAAAGATTCATTACTTAAAGATCTTTTATTTCTTCTGGCCAACGTATAGTACTCTATGTATAGTTTTTCTCTGGTCAGACCTCTATCTCTTTGGATCCTTTTCTTAAGTTTAATCAGATACCCCCGTACCACTGCTTTGAATGCGCACCAAATGGTGGTTATCGGGAGTTCTTCTGAGATATTCTCTCTAAAGTACAGTTGAATCAGTTCTCTAATTTGTAACTGATCTTTACTATTCTTCAAAATGCTGTCGTCTAACCGCCAGGTCGTTTTAGATCTGTACTTTTTATCATCGGTTATAAAGAAAATAGTATAACTATGGTCTGACCAGACATTCTCTTCTATATATATGCTTTTTATTTGTTCCACTAAATTAGCTTCCCCCAACACAAGATCAATTCTGGAAAGTGAAGAGTGAACCCTTGAAAAATGCGTATATTCTCTTCCCTCTGTGTTATATACTCTCCATATATCCAATAAGTTATTTTCTAGAAGTGAGTTTCTCAGAATCCTAGCTTGATTTATCAAATGTTTAGTTATGGGTTTATTATTTTTTGTTTTTTTATCCAAGACTGTATCCACCACACAGTTAAAGTCTCCTGCAATAACTAATAATCCTGTCTTAACCCTTTCTACCTTTTCCATAATCTCTTTGAAACATTTAGTGGGTAGTACATTTGGGAGGTATACATTTACCAAAGTGTAAACTTTCTCCTCCAACTTGCATATTAATATCTGGTACCGTCCTTCTATGTCTATATCTTCATATATGATTTCTCTATTTATTCTTTTTGAAAGGATTATGGCCACTCCTCTTTTCTTTTTCTTATTCAAGGCTGCTTGTGAGATTATCTCATATCCTTCATAATTCCATCTAGTCCTATCTTCACGTTTCCAATGTGTCTCTTGCACCATCGCTAAGTCTATTCCTTTGGTCCATGTCCTGTTTTGGAGAACTGTTATACAGTAGTTGGAGGCCCTCGACCACTGCCTCTCTTGTTAAACTCATCAGCTCTTTGGCTTCCAATATTATTTCTATGTGCATGCTTGACTCATGTCTCTGACTGCCTCTCCACTATTTTTAACTGGATGACTGCTCATTTTCTTAAACATAACCTGTCCAAAACAGATATTCTTATCTTTTCTCCCTCAAGTGTTGCTACTCCCATATCTGTCTCCCTTCAAGTCAATGGCACTGCCACCAGCACTACCATGCATGCTCACTGTCTAGGTGTTCTCACCAACCTCTCCTTCACCCCTCAAGTCCAGTCACCTTTAGGCAGCTATTTAAAACAAGGAAAATATAATATAGCAAGGATATTAGAACTGATAACAGCTTAACAGATAAAAACAGTACTAGTTAGCTGGTCCATTTAAAACTCAGATAAAGGTTCCATAACATAACTTCTAACTTTTTGTTATAATGATGATGATAAACTTTTATTTTTCCCATGACTATATATATATATATATATATATATATATATATATATATATATATATATATATATACATATATATATATATATAGTCATGGGAAAAATAAAAGTTAGAAGTTATGTTATGGAACCTTTATCTGAGTTTTAAATGGACCAGCTAACTAGTACTGTTAAGCTGTTATCAGTTCTAATATCCTTGCTATATTATATTTTCCTTGTTTTAAATAATATATATATATATATATATATATATATATATATAATGTAATTCTAAATGTATTTCTATATTATCTATAAATATCCAATGATATTATTTTATTAATGTATTAATTAATTAAACAGTGGGGGAACTGCTTAAATTTGCAAGCCCTATAATTGACCCTGTTATTTTCCAAAACCCAATAAAACCTGTATGTGTTGGGATACTGTTTTACCCATCGCTAAACACAAATATGGGTGTTTTATAGCAGTAAAACATATAACGATGCATCAGTGAAAATTCATTGTGAAAAATGCAATAAATAAATATGAACACTAAATTGGTCCAGGATTTGTAACTAAGTGGCTACTATAAAAGGCCAGTTATGCCCCATTCTGAGTACCTTAAGTTGTCTAGGTTTGCAAATGATAGGGGTCATATTAATTTCCGGTGTGCCAACTGGTCTCAAAGGTAACATAGGCCCATCAAACCAATCTGGCAAATTTCAATTTGTAAAAAATGAAATGGGCAAGACATATACATTCAACCATATAGCTTTCCAAAAGACCATGAAACCTGCACAAATATGTGTGTTTTATTGCAGTAAAAGTTAACAGTATTGAAAATGAAATTCACAGTTATAATGTTATGCAGAATCTAAAAATAACAGCAATTCTTAATTTCGCTCAGAAATTTTTAGACTTTAGTCACATTAAAATTATGTTTTATATATAAATATTTGATGTAAAATGAGCGTCCTATTTCTTCTGAACAAAATATATAACTCGAGTGGGTACATTTCATGTGAAAGAGGTAAATTGCGGTTGAACTGACATATAGCTCAAGTTCTAGGTTTTGGTTCAAAACTTGGATAATTGCCTCTGTCCTTAAGTGGTTAAACAAAATATACATTCATTTTTTCCAAGAGACAACATGTGGCAAAAGCAACACCTTAAACATTTCACAGTTACACTAATCATACTAAAACAAACATTTATTATATTTTATATATATATTTCATTAGTCACAATTTATTAAAATATACTTTGCTACTGGTTGTAATGCAGCCTCCTATATCTCAATTATTGTAAACGCTGGACTTTTTTTTAGCTTTTTATTCGGAGGTGCCTTTATTGTACCTCACATAAAGTCCTGATATTCAGCATGTTTAGTAAGTGTAAAGAGACAGTCTTTGAACATACATCCTTTATGTTAAATAACAGCATATTAACAATTGACTGAACTTCTTTAACCCCTTAAGGACACATGACATGTCTGACACGTCATGATTCCCTTTTATTCCAGAAGTTTGGTCCTTAAGGGGTTAACTAAAACAAGATGCCTGTTAGGAGTTTAATTTAATATACAAGTCCCTTAAATACCAGTGGAGTCCACATTTCCTGTTATATTGGTATTTTAAAGTTACTTTTAATGTTGTTGCCTCTGTTCTATTGTTTCTATCTATAAACGCATCGACTCACAACTGTAGGTATATCAATATTCAAAACTGAGACATTTTAGTTAAACTGAAACCATTAAATTAATTAGCAGCAGAGTTTGTTTAAATAATGACTGTTATAGAACATTGAAACCTATCTAAACATTTACAATTATGATGTAATATGGATACTTACATGTTCTGTGTGTAGCTCTGATTTATTTAAAGTAAGAATCACCAAATAAAAAACAAATCTATAAAAGTTACATGGCTAAGGTTTGTCCAAGCACGAGTATTCAATCTTTTGACTTCACAAGATGTAATTTTAAAGTGGATGTTGATGTCACAAGACTGGCTTTAAAAGAAGCTAGCCAGTAAATAACAATGTACACTATAATTGATGGTCTATATAGAACTTGCAAGGCACACTCTTGGGATCCAAGCATTACCAAAACTGATGTAAGATATATTTTTATAGCTATGTTTGTTTACATTCTACAAACTTTTACTTTGCAAACTACAGGAAAATTCAAGTTATACTCTGTAATGAGATTTGTTTTCAGACAAAACATGCTTATTTACAATCATTATACTTGGCAATTAACATGATTCAAAATGCTCTATATCTGTCTGCCTTATTCTCATTCTCTGTCTCTATATAATACATAAAAGCCCTCATATAGTTTTAGTTTTTACACCCCTACTAGAAGTTCATTAAAACAGGACTAGTATTATAAAGGTGCACGTTCCTTGAATAAATCAGGGCAGGAACAAATTTCCTAGTAGGCAGAGTAGGGACCTTTCAAAATAGTACAGAGCGGGAGATATTGCTGAACACAAATATGTGTGTCTTATTGCAGAAAAAGCTACCAGTATGATGACTGTGACCAGGGCTGGCCTTAGGGGTGTGCGAGCTGTGCGGCCACACAGGGCGCCATGGAGCAGGGAGCGCCGTGTGCAGTGATGTATTTTGGATTTGTGCTGCCCTAGGCATGACTAAATTCGGGCACCCCTAAAATCTAAATTTGCCCCCCCCCCCCAATTCGTGTCAAAGCCACTTTTTTGACTGACAGAAACATGCCCTCATTGATACATGCACTGATATACACTCATTGACAGATACACAGTCATTGGCACACACTGTTTAACCAACACACACTTTCACTGACAGGCACACACTCTGAGATACACATAAAATGACATACACACACTGACACACACTCACAGGCACACCCATTCTCACTAAAAACACACACTTTCACTCACTCACAGACACACACTGACAGCTACACTCACTCACTCACAGTAAGATGGACAGCCCCAGAACATGAGGCAAACAAGGCATTTGTCTGGGAGCTTGGTATGGCATTTTTGGTACCCCCCCTGAAAGTGCCGCCCTAGGCAAATGCCTTGTTTGCCTTGTGGTAAATACATCCATGGCCGTGTGGCCGACACAGCTCACACATGGCCGGCAGGAATTTAAAAATAGAAAATAAAATGTGCAGCAGGGGGCAGAGTGTCCTGTTGCAGCGGGGGTGGAGCTTCCCTTGCAGTAGAGGCGGGGCTTCCATGTGTCGGGCGGAGCTAAAGGTGCCGGATGACTGCTGCAGGGGAAGCAGGAAGGAGTCCCTGCACCCCCAACAAACAGTCTCCAGGAGCTGCATTGCCTGACTGCCTCCACAATGAACAGAGGTATCTATGTGTGATTGTCAGTATGAGTGTGACTGTGTGTGTGTGTGTATATGTCTGTCTGCCTGTGTGTGATTGTCTGCCTGTATGTATGACTGTCTGCCTGTGTGTGTATGACTGTGTGCGTGACTGTCTGCCTGTGTGTGTATGACTGTGTGTGTGACTGTCTGCCTGTGTGTGTGTCTGTGTGTGTATGACTGTCTGCCTGTGTGTGTGTGTGTCTGTGTGTGTATATGTCTGTCTGCCTGTGTGTCTGTGTGTGTATATGACTGTCTGCCTGTGTGTGTATGACTGTCTGCCTGTATGTGTGTGTGTGTGTGTGTGTGTGTCTGTGTGTATGACTGTCTGTGTGTGTGTGTGTGTCTGTCTCTGTCTGTGTGTGCGTGTGTGTGTGTGTGTGTGTGACTGTCTGCCTGTGTTTGTGTGTGTGTGACTCTCTGCCTGTGTGTGTGTGTGTGTGTGTGTGTGTGCATGACTGTCTGCATGTAAGTATGTGTGGTTGTGTGTGTGTGTAAAACTGTATGTGTTGCTGTGTGTGGCTGTCTGCCTGTGTGTGTGTGTGTCTGTGTGTGTGTGTGGCTGTTTGCCTGTAATTGTGTGTGTTTATCTACCTGTAACTGTGTATGTGTGTTACTGCCCGTACCTGTGTGTTTCTGCTAATCCTGTGTATGTGACTATCTGCCTTCGACTATGTGCATGTGGTGGATTTGACAGCGAATATGTATAGCTGTGTGCATCTGACTGTGGGACTGTGGGCACATAACTCTGCAAAAATATACACCTGCATTCACACATAGGCCTAAATGCATTTTTTATCTCAATTAAATAACCATCACACACTGGCAATAAACCCAGCACATATATCATATACAACTAATACACGCATATCACACACTGTTAATACACCCATTACAAGTATCACACACATCCAACACATAGCATACATATCACACACAGTCATCACAACTATCACATACACAGACAACACAAACATTAGACCATACATGAATGACGGGGGAGAGCGCGCTGTGAAGATTTTTTGCACAGGGCGTCTAAATGCCTAAGGCTGCTCTGACTAATTAAAGCAACTTCACCACTGGCTTTTCGAGAGGCCTGCTTGCCCTGTGACTATGGCCCCTGTGGTGTATTGCCGTTTAAAAACTCTATTTGTGCCTATTGGATTTTGGAGCCCTGTTTCTTCCCCTTGGACTTTTAACTGGAACAGATTCAAATATGTGGCGGCGGCCATCCTAAATTGTCCAGCAGTGTTTTGTTGTCAAATGTATGGAACTGTTTTGGGCATGGGACCATGTGCACGGGGAGGCAAAAATAAGACTTCCAGGAAATTCCTTAACCCCTGAACCGATCTGGGTGATTTTTGGTTCACCCAGATCTGGGCTATCAAGGGATGTGACTTTTTTGGGGGATATGTTGTATTTTGGGGTACTTTTTGGGGTTTGTAAAAATTTATGTTTTTTTCTGCTTAGAGTTCATTGAGTTAGTCTATTGTTTTCGTTAATTGTATCACAGGCATTGTTTTCGTTAATTGTATCACAGGCATTGTTTTCGTTAATTGTACAGTAACTGGGAGTGTTCAAATGTAAAAGCAAGGTCCACAAGGGCGGTAACCTTGTGGGGAAATACTGTATAAAAAAAGCAGCTGTACCATTAAACCTGGAGATCTGCTTAACCCTCAATACGCAGCCTTGTCTCGTTATTGTAGGGAACTGCTATAATCACACTGGGGATTGCTATACTTTGTATACTCCCCTGGGTTTTAATCACTTAGCTCTTTTAAGAGCTGTCCCTGTTACGCTCTCCTGGAGGAGAGGTCTCCCCCCACACGGTCCTGGATGTCAGAGGTTGATCCAGGGTGGAAGGAAGACAGTGAGACTCCAGTTAAGCTAGGGTGGTTGTGGAGTATGCAGTGGTTGTGGTGTCCGTTGCGGTGCTTATAGTCCTCGGCGTCAGCTAGGGAGTGTCTGTCAACGGAGGTACCCAGTCGGGGTGCAAAGTGATCCGTTTCAATGACATTCACAGTTAAAATGCCACTCAGAACTAAGAAAATAACATTTATTAATTTCTCAATTTTGTTTACATTCTATTTATATAAAAAATGTTATGTGTAATATTTTATATGAAATGAAAGCCGTGTTTCTTCTAAACAACATTATATACAATAAGTGTGAGTGCACTTAATAATGCACCCAATTGTGGTTGAACAGACATACAGGTGATACTCGAAAAATTAGAATATTGTGCAAAAGTTCATTTATTTCAGTAATGCAACATAAAGGGGAAAACTAATATATGAGATAGACGGGTTACATGCAAAGCAAAATAGTTTGAGCTGTGATTTGTCATAAGTGCTATGATTATGGCTTAAAGCTCATGAAAACCCCAAATCCATAATCTCAGTAAATTAGAATATTACATGCAATCAATAAAACAAGGAGTGTACATAGAACAATATCGGACCTCTGAAAAGTATAAGCATGCATATGGACTCAGTACTTGGTTTGGGCCCCTTTTGCAGCAATTACTGCCTCAATGTGGCGTGGCATGGAAGCTATCAGCCTGTGGCACTGCTGAGGTGTTATGGAAGACCAGGATGCTTCAATAGTGACCTTCAGCTCTTCTGCATTGTTCGGTCTCATGTCTCTCATCTTTCTCTTGGCAATGCCCCATAGATTTTCTATGGGGTTCAGGTCAGGTGAGTTGTCTGGCCAATCAAGCACAGTAATCCCACGGTCATTGAACCAGGCTTTGGTGCTTTTGGCAGTGTGGGCAGGTCCTGCTGGAAAATGAAGTCAGCATTTCCTTAAAGCTCGTCTGCGGAAAGAAGCAAAAAGTGCTCCAAAATCTCCTGGTAGCAAAAAAAAGTTGCTCTCATCAGAAAAGAGGAATTTGGACCACTGAGCAACAGACCAGGTCTATTTTTCTTTAGCCCAGGTAAGACGCTTCTGATGTTGTTTGTTGTTCAGGAGTGGCTTGACAAGAGGAATACGACATCTGAAGCCTATTTCCAGGATCCATCTGTGTGTGGTGGCTCTTGATGCACTGACTCCAACCTCAGTCCACTCCCCAACACTTTTGAATGGCCTTTTCCTGACAATTCTCTCCAGGCTGCGGTCATCCCTGCTGCTTGTGCACCTTTTTCTTACACACTTTTCCCTTCCACATAACTTTCTACTAATGTGCTTTGATTCAGCTCTTTGAGAACATCCAACTTCCTTCGCAATTATATTTTGAGGCTTTGCCTCCATATGGAGGGTGTTAATGATGGTTTTCTGCACATTTAAAGGCTCAGAAATCCTTTGCAGGTGTTATGGCTTACATAGCTGATTAGAGTGGGACACTGTGAGCCTAGAATATTGCACCTTTTCACAATATTCTAATTTACTGAGATTGTGGATTTGGGGTTTTCATGAGCTGTAAGCCATATTTATCGCACTTATGACAAATCACGGCTTGAACTATCTTGCTTTGCATGTAATGCATCTATCTCATATATTAGTTTCCCCTTTTACGTTACATTACTGAAATAAATTAACTTTTGCACGATATTCAAATTTTTCGAGTATCACCTGTAAAGCGCAAATTCCAAGTTTTGTTTTGATTTTGTTGTAATCAAAATGTGTACAATCGGCTCTTAAGGTGTTAATCTGCATGGCATTGATGGAATGTTACACACCAAAGAAAATGGTGAAGCAATCTTCAGCATAAAATCAGGAAGGTCCAATGTAGGTAAAAACACTGATTCTTTTTTATTCATAACATTATTTACTATATTTTTTTCAATACAATTCAATAGCAAGATAAATAAAATAATATGTATTTTTTCAATTTAGTTTTTATTGGGTTTTCATACTGTTTCGATACTTTTCCAATGTTTGTTTCATATTTACAGAAAGGTGCAAATACATATGTAACTCCACCACCAGGCATAAAAGGGGTTAACAGCCGTTTAGTAGATCTTCCCTTCCAAAGACACAGGCACAGCTACTGTAGACACCAATCCACCAAACCAGAGAAGCATTTGAATGCCATAAACAGCTTAACTGGAACCATACAAATGCTATAAACAGCAGAATAGGAAAAACCATACAAATAGGTTTACACTCCTAGCAGTCAAACTGGAACAGCATACAATACATCCCCCCAAGAACGAGACAAGGCTCCATTTTGAGGGTCAAGCAGGAACAGACAGAGCTGTGGGATTATTGTTCTTATATACACAATTGTACCACCCACAGGGTTTTGGAAAACAACCAATAAACACGTACAATACACTCAGACACTCCTACACAAAATCCGCCCATTTGCCTGTGATACAATTACCTTACACAATGGGTAATGTAATTATCACAAGCAGAGAAATACAGTTTTTCCACCTTATTCATAACTTTAAAAGTATACAAACTTACATTTTCAGAATCAGCATACTCCAAATACAAACATACGTCAAAATCATACAAATTGGTCCAGTGGTTCAAAAGATAGATCGTAGTTCTTTGTGACCAAATGAAGCATGGCCTTTCTGCCCAAAACCAGTTCCACAGAGTCTTCTATCCTGGAGGTATATGGGAAGTAATCCAATTATCTCCAAGGACAGAGGCAAAACTCCATAGAAAACATGGAAGCAAAAGACAATAAAATACATAAAAATATATGGAGAGAACAAAAGACAACAAATACAGGGTGCGCTAAAAATAATAAAGGGAGATGAAAAAGTCTTTAGGTACAATGTGGACCTTGAGTGAGTGTTCTTAGGTTCTTTCTTTGGGATCTCAGTAGTCGAATATGGAATACAAAAGCAGAGAGAAAACAAAGTAAAAATACACAACGCGTTTCGCCAAACAGTAGGCTTTTTCACTTGAAAAAGCCTACTGTTTGGCGAAACGCGTTGTGTATTTTTACTTTGTTTTAAATTAAAGTATTTTTTTTTTTTTTAATTCTTTATTTTTCTTGTGCAAAGATTGACAACGAGCGTGCAGAGCCACGACTGCATCCGCATGCATTTTTCACAACATTGCAAAGTGTGGCATTTCAGACAGCACATTTTTTTTTATATAACATAACCTAAGGATAGCAGGCAATTAGACATCAGTGTTTTATATTTTCAGCATGCTAGGCTAAATGTGTACATATCAAGGCTAGTTGCGCTGAGGCTTAGAATTATATAGAGTTGCATCGTTATAGGAGGAAGCTTTTATGTGTAAGGTGTGGTGTGCTCGTTGTTAACGACAATGATATGCCAGGAGCTTTACCGCTAATTTTTAACCATTCTTAAGTTGTCCCATTAGATAGGGCCACTTAATACAATAATGCTTGAGCGGTCAAAGAAAACACACAGAAGGAACTACAGCAAAAAAAACAAAAAACAAAAACAAAACTGCTACTATACGATAAAGCAATATGAGCCAAGGCTGATCTATGAAGGCCAAGATAGTAGCGGTTTAAACTGGTTCAGTGGCATTAAACATCGTGTTTGCACTGGTTGTCAGGTAGGCCAAGGCAGTCTACTTGGAGGTTGAACTGGGCTTAACAAACTACATAGTTATAGTGTTTAGTAATGCTTACAGATAACAGGAGGGTCATAGCAGTTTACAATACACAATTTAGTGCCTCGTGTTGCTAAGTAAGTCAGAAAGTTAGTAAATACGTTTATATGGAGCAAATTAGTATGACATGCATAATGGCTTCAAACGTTATAGTCCTGACCAGTGTCCCTGCATAACTGCACCGCGTCCTTTGTGGCTGCGGGGAAGGGCATGCTGCCCGTCTGTTAAGGGATCAGCCGATTCCTTTAGGTGGAGCTTGCACTGATGGCGTCGGGTAGTTCTTGGTGTTGGCTGTCACCCTCCTGCTCCGGTCTTGTGTCAGGGCCAGCTTAACATTAATGTTGCCCTTGTACTTCCAGGCCCAGAGTCCTGAACATCTTTGCCGTTTGGCTGTTGTCGGGTAGCTGGGTTGTCGGGTTGTCGGGTAGCTGGGTTCTCTTCCCGGGCCTTGTCTCCTATGTCGCCTTTGTGCACGTAGTTGGCGCTGTGGCGTGTGCCTTCTCCGCCAGGAAGTATTGGGAGCATGGAGTCGGCGTGAGCCGGGCTGGTGTGTGGCGGAGCTGCGGTAAGGATGGTGAGCAGATCTGTATTGGTGCTGTGCCCAGATGAGTGTGCGTTTGGGGTGGATGTGCATGCGCCGGTTCGCCTGCTGGGAGCTTGGTAGCGGTGGCCGCCTTGTGAGGGTAGGAGACTGTAGCGAGGCTCGCAAATGCAGCTTACCCTCCAGCTTCCTCCAGAAAGCCTCAAAGTGGTCATTTATGCGTGAGAGGATGTCTCGTGGTGGGTCTGTCTGGGTCTCTGCGTTTGACTCTTCCACCATTTTAGGTAAGTCTCTGCCGTCCTGTCTTGGCGCTTCTCTGCCGTCCTGTCTTGGCGCTTCAGATTGCTTCTCCAGATGCCTGGATGGACCGGGATCACCCCCGCCGGTCCAGGGGGGGGGGGGTACAGGGCTTCCTTGTGCTGTGAGCAGCCTCCATATGCCTCCAGGCTGAGGGAGCGGCCGCCTCCCCCGCCTGTCGCGCACCAGGCCGCAGTGTTCGTCGCGGTACCAATGGATCCCAATCGGATTGCCAGGTGTCCCATCTTGTGCCCCCTGTTGTGGGTGGCAGGAGGGTGCCTGGGGATGTCGCTTGAGTCGCCTGCTGGGGCCATATTCTTGTCGTGTCGTCGAGTTTGTGCGGGAGCTCGTGGAGAACACGTCTCTCCGCCATGCTGGTCAGGCCCCGCCCCCCCTAAATTAAAGTATTTTGTGACTACCACTTACCTTGGGTTAGTACATTTACTTTATATGTTGCTGTTTTATCCTGGCTGATTTTTTTTAAACAAGATCCAGTACTTCAAAAGAAATCCCTGGTGGGGATTATTCCACTCACGCTTGGTTCATAGAGCAGTGTGGCTGCTCTGAACACTGTAAGTACGTTTCTTTTTTTATTCCACTGTCATTTTATATATGGAAAACACTATGGGCCCTCTCTTGTGATTTTATTTTCATAAGACCGGCACTGCAAGCATCATTAGAGGAATATCCTACACGTGGGGAGTTAAAATACCACTGTATGCTGTTTTACTCAGAGCTGGTCATAGCTCTTTAAATTGTAAGTTGGCACTCTTAGGACCTCAGTGTTGTCTGTTGTTGCAGTATTACCAAAGTTATTGCACCATTGGGTTTTTCCATCTTTTATATATTTTATATGCTGACGTCTGTCTGGGATGGTGTAAAGAATCTTGTGAAGACACCTCCAATTGTCCAGCAATATCCTACATGTGGGGAGTACTAAATACCACTGTATGCTGTTTTACCTAGAGCTGGGCTTAGCTCTTTAAATTGTAAGTTGGCACTTCTCCACGTCTGTGTTGTTCGTGATCCTTTCCGCATTACGGTTTTGCACTATTGGTCTCCCCTCTCTGCTTTTGTATTCCATATTCAACTACTGAGATCCCAAAGAAAGAACCTAAGAACACTCACTCAAGGTCCACATTGTACCTAAATACTTTTTCATCTCCCTTTATTTTATTTAGCGCACCCTGTATTTGTTGTCTTTTGTTCTCTCCATTCTTTGAAAGGTTTGAGGGTTACCCTTCCTTTCAGGTGTGCAGCTCTATCCCCCCTTGTGATCAGTACTGTAGCGCTGTTCCCCACCCTTTCTATTTACTACATAAAAATATATAACTGTGCAGCCATTGCATAAAACAGGTACATTCAACATATCCCCAGATAGCTCAGATCTGAGCGCACATTATTACTGAATGGCTCTCAGATCACATACATACAGTTCAATTGCCATGGAGCTAAAGTCTTTCCCATAGTCTTTCATTATCCGAATGGGCTCCATAGCATAGCTATCTAGAGTATCACCGCTCAAACAGGGCAAGCACCGAATGACCCAGCTTTCGTGTCTTTGCAGGGGAAAATCAAGCGTTTCCACATGGGGCCATAGTCTAAAGGCAGCAGGCGGGCAACCAGGCTCCTCCAATGCACATTGGCGAGATTGGTCTTGTCACAACATAGTACTTATAATAATGTGGCTAATGGCATTTACCGTCCTGACAGGAAAAGTTGTGTCGAGCAACATTACTGTCCTGACAGGAAAAGTTGTGCTGAGCAACATTACCGTCCTGACAGGAAAAGTTGTGACGAGCAGCAATCATGCACATGGAAACCTGGTAATTGCTTCTGGAGGTCAAAGGCCAGTTCTGCCCAATCAGATCCACAGGAGTGTTTGTGCTGAGCAGCAATCATGCACATGGAAACCTGGTAATTGCTTCTGGAGGTCAAAGGCCAGTTCTGCCCAATCAGATCCACAGGAGGGTTTGTGCTGAGCAGCAATCATGCACATGGAAACCTGGTAATAGCTTTTGGGGTCAAAGGCCGGTTACGGCCAATCGGAACAACAGGAGGGGTATTTAAACCCAATTTTCCTTTTGCTCATTGCCCTGTCGTGGTTTCATCCTGATGGTAATCTGAGAGTGTGTTCCTGTTCTTGATTTTCTGGTATTTGACTTTGGCTTTATTTTGAGTTTCCCTGAATTCTGGTATCTTTGACTTTTGGCTTTCCCTCATAGTTGTGTCTGATTCGGTGTTCCTGACCTCGACAAGTAATTTGACTATTCTTGGATATGTTAAGTCCGGCCATTCTAAGGTCCAGTTATACGTTATCCTTAGTCCTAGGTGTGACACATGAGATAAAGGAAAAAAGGAGAGTGGAGCAAGAAACTATAAGGGAGTGCGAAAGAAAGGGAGAAGAAAAAGAGACTAGATAGGAAAATAATCTGGAAGGAATCAGAGAAGGTTAAATGGAAACCTACCCTCTATAGTTAAAACAGTTAAGAGGGCTGAGCGAGCTATTGAGCCTCTCAACATAAAGTCAGTGAAAGTGTGGGTGGCAGGACATCCCTGTCTGGCAGTCTAAGGTACATTATGGCTAGTCCATGGGTAGCTCAGGCCAAGTGTCTCTTCCCAGACCCTCCATGCTTCAGTAAACGCCAAAGTGTCTCTGCTAGAAGTCAAGGACATATGTTCATAGGTGTAGTAATTGCTAGGTTTCTAGTTAGCGGCTATAAGGTTATGGCCAAGCGGATTAAGGCCTGTTAGGTTCAGTGGGAACAGTAGAAGTATACAAGAATAAACTGTCATGGGGAAGTTGGGGATTCCTAATGTATTCAAGATGGACTTGACATTATCCAAAAGTGGGCGTATTCCGCCACAGGTCCACCATATGTCGCACACCTCCAACAGCTGGAAGGCACACTAGGGAATATTTTGTGTAACTTAAGGGGGGGTCATGTACTACCAACAGATGAGTTTCTTTCGTGCCTCTATGTATGAGTAGCATTTTGTCCACCGTGAAAGACCAATTAGTGCGAACAGCCAATCAGTGTCTGAAATTTGTTCAACCCCGTCTGCCTCCCATTGAGTTCTACAGTTTGGGGGTTTGTTTAGCAGAATGTCCTTCCATGCTTTGTAGCATAGGGATAGAGTTTTTGGTTTAGTGGGAGCAGTACGAGCTGTGAGGAGATGTGACCGGGTGTGGGTGAGTGTGAGATGACCTTAGCAGAGATTATACTTATAAGTTGCAATTACGAAAACATGGTGTGATTAGGGATAGACTCATTTTTTTTTAGGGTTGAAATGATAGTACTCCCTGATTGTCAGTTATTTGGCTTATTTGGGTGACACCTGAGGATAGCCAACAGGTGAAGGGGGTGTCTGGCGACGCTGCTCATAGAGCTGTCGGGGATTTGCTATGAAATCTCAGTTTGTATCCCATCGAGGAAAGGTGTTCATCCAACCTTTTATTGGTCAAGAAAGTAATGTGAAGTAGCTCAGACAGCCCTGTATGAAGGGTGTTAGGGGTCCACATATATTCCACTAGACGGTGATTAGGGAAGTGAGCTCTCCATGTCCACCCACTGCAAGGTGTCTGCTAGTGTGTGCATGAGTATTCCTGCGGACAGTATAGTGGCCTTGTAATAAAGTAATTAATTATGCAGGCCTGTCCAACCTAACTGAGGGTATCTTTGTAATAGAGCACACAGTACATTGGGTTTTTGCATTCCAAATGAAGGAGCTACAAATAGATTGCAGGGATTAGAAGTGGTAGCAACCTGAAAACATAGAGGATGTGGGGACAGGGGGGTACCTAGAGCATTTAACACCAGGGGAGGGTCCTATTTTTGGCACCCCCCCCCCAACAACAAAAAAACACTTTTTAAAAAAAATGTATTTAACACTGAGCAGTGTTTGTGTGTTTGGCCCTGGGGTGCTAGCACAGATAAGCGGACAAGGGCACATGTATGAGTGTGGGGATGGATGCTTGTGATTGGTTGTATGTGTGTATGGGAGTAGTTATGGGTTTTGGAGTGGGGTAGGGACCATCTTACTTCAATGCCTCTTGGGAGACGGGCCAGCAAAAATCTTACCCTGACTCTGTTGCTCATGTTTGTCCTGGGCCTGTTGATTTTACCTGCTTGTGGATGGATGTTGAAGGAATCCTCTCTGCCCTCAGAGTTGCAGCTGCCATGGATGGGGTAGACACCTTCATGAGCAATTTTCTCACCTCCAGCCTGGTTTGGACACCGGTGTGGGTCCCCCCCCCCCGCGGTCAGGTCTCTACTGGGGCCTCCCATGTGGCTACAGCCCCTGTAGGCCGCACGAGCACAGGCCGACACTCCAGCCCACCTGCTTGCCTAAGCCCCGATGCCTCCCCTTGGGCCCAGTATAGGAGCCGTAGCCTGGGCCCGAGGTGCCGTCAGGCCCATGTGTCTGCTCCATCTGACACGTAGCCTGCTCTCACTACAGCATCCCGCGCGCCCACCCAGCATTGGACACCAGAAGAAGGACTATGCAGCCCGGACAGTCTAGGATGGACCTGTGACCGTCCCCCGGGTTCTGTCCAATGTTCCCCCCTCCCCCCTCCTCTGAGGTGTCCTCTTTTATTGCCCCATCTCCCTCTGTGGTCCCCTCTACCTCTCTAGTACCTTCTGTCCTGGGCCCACCCCCACCCCCTTTTTCTGCTCCCCTGGCTAGCCCTCTCTCTCTCTGCATAAGCCATACTGATTTTTAACAGTTTTTACTATTTTTAACTGCAAACAGTAATTGTCACTGTTTGCAGATTTAATTAGTATGACTTACTCTTGTTATTTTCTCTCTTTGCTTGCACTTTTTCTAGCAATACAGATCTATTGAATGAGCTCAGTTATACTCAGAAGTCAGCCTGCTACCATAGCCTACTAAATGGTACACAAATAGTAAATATTCTTATTTTCTTTTGAATGTGTTTCAAAAATATGTACACATAATATACAAATTATTGTACTGTGCTACAAAACATCTATATGACTATATTCTAACAATTACTTTTTTCAAAGCTTGCCTTATATCATTGTTTCTTAAACTGTAGATAATTGGATTAATCATTGGTGTGATAACAGCATAGATTAAAGATACAGTTTTGTTGAAATTAAATGCATTAATTGTTCTGGGGCGGACATATGTGAAAATAGTGGTACCATAAAACATAATCACAATACTAAGATGAGATGCACAAGTGGAAAAGGCTTTTTGACGTCCATCAGCGGTAGGGATCTTAAGTATTGTAGAAATTATATGAAAATAAGATATCATTGTCAATAAAAATGAAGTTAGAAGTATTAATGAACCAAGGACAAAATTAATTAATTCAACATTGTGTATGTTTTGGCATGAAAGCTTCAATATTGGTGGAGAGTCACAGAAAAAATGATTGATCACGTTTGAGCCACAATATGACAATCGATAAGTAAACGTGGTTGGCAAAACTGGAGCTAGAAAACCAACAGACCAGCATCCTCCAGCAAACTTAATACAGGCTTTTCTATCCATAATTCCATTGTAATGGAGAGGATCACAGATAGCCAAATATCTATCATAAGCCATCGCAGTAAGTAGGAAACATTCTGTGGTACCTAGGAAGAAGAAGATATACAACTGGAAGAAACATCCATTCACAGAGATGGTCTTTATGCCTGATATGAAGCTGAATAACATCCTGGGAACTGTAACAGTGACATAACTAATATCTAGAAATGAGAGGTTGACAAGGAAAAAATACATAGGTGTGTGGAGATGATAGTCCAAGTGTATAACCACAATGATCACTGCATGCTGGGTAAACGTTAGTATGTACATCAGCAAGAAGACCGCAAACAACACCAGCTGGAATTCCCTGACATTAGTAAAACCAATAATTATGAATTCACTTACATGGGTTTGATTTGTCATATTCTCAAAAGCAATATAATAAAGACCTGCAAATGAAATCAACACAAAAGCGTCAGAATTGCAAAATATCAAACCAGAAAGCTGTCACAATAAGAGTAACAATATTCGTTCAATCATATTATTATTATTATTATTATTTTTGAAACGCCAACAAATTCTGTACAATAGGTGGAATAACAAACAAGTATTTGTAAACAGACGAGTTGGACGCATAGGAACAGAGGAGGTTGAGTGCTTTGCTCAAATGAACTTACATTCTAACGGGAGTGGGACATAGTGAAACAAAAGGTAAGGTAGAGAAGTAGGTTGCTAGAATAGAGTACTTAATGTTGTAATAAGTGATGACTAATAAAAATTTAAAATGCCTTTATATAATTCATATTTTTAACAGTTAAACAATCTGTAATTGATGAGAAATGTTGAGTATTCTATATTCTATATTCCCTGTATTGCATATGATCATTTGTTTAATTATCTTATTGTACAATATAATCTACCTTCCCAAGACAAGTGTATAGTGTTTCTAGAAGCCTACATATATAAAAAAAAAAATCTCTCTTTTCATCATTCATTTTTATTTATGTTGTTTCTGTCATGTCCATTTCTTCAAGATGGGGTTTGAGATTACTCTGAAAGATACATGCTCTGATATTGGAATAACATCCTGGGAACAGTAAGAGTGACATAAGTGATACCCAGAAATCACAATTGTTTTCCCTGCGCAAGTCTAATAAAAATTGCTGTAGCAGTTTTAAATACCTATATTTTATAATTGTATGTTTACTGTATCTTCTGTATGTGAGTATTATGCTGAAATGCACACATTCTTTTTAAATGTTGTTGTTTTTTTTTAGCAAGCTGTGCTGTTAGTAAATGTCTTTAGTGCTCTTACAAATACACTTACATGGGACCATTTTTATTCATCTATTTGGTCACGTATAGTGTGAGATATAGAACATTTTTGGTTTTATACCAGCATTTTAGAAACTGTGGGAAATATTTCAAGACTAAGGACAATATACTAAAGATTTTCATTACCCATATATTTTTATAAAGACTGAACGAATAAGTGAAAAAAAATGGTGTAAATTTACATAATTTTTTTTTTTAACATTTGTCTGCAAAGCAATATACATATACATTTGCTGTGTTATGATATGAATATATATTCTAGCTATGCATCCTTTGCTTAACCCCTTAAGGACGGCGGGCGTTCTATGCCGTCCTTAGGGAACCGGCTCTAAATGCCGGAGGGCGGCATAGAACTCCCAAGCCGTCCTTTGTACTAACCCGGTCGCCGGCGATCCATGTGGGGCCCCCCTGGGCTATGTGATCGCTAGGTCCTTGTGAGGACCTCATGATCTCATGGACGGCATAGCCGTCTATGTCAATGCCAGCAGGGGGAGTTCCTGTAAGGATAGGTACTACCCCTGCTGCCTGAAAAAAGTAAAATACATGTTAAAGTTACAGTTTAAAATAACATATATGCTTAGATCATATATATATATATATATTTATATATATATGATCTAAGTATATATATATATATATATATATATATATATACACATATACATACATACACATACACTGTCTTAGTGTATTTTAATATATATATAATTATAAATATATATTAATATCAAAAAATACATACAATGATATTGATTAAATATATTGATTAAATATATATATATATATATATATATATGCAAAAAAGAGAAAGGAGTATACTGCACCCAGAGTTATACGTACATACAGTTATAATACGTGGCAGCTGGTTGAAAACCTCCAATAATAGTGCAATACAATTTGTTCAGGGTAGAAAGATATTCAATTAATCTCTGTAGGAGAGCCACTCACATTTGGAGGAGCTATACAAGAGCTCTACTTTGCAGCGCCTGGACGGTATAATCCCCGTCTAAGGATATTGGCTGGTATAGATGGTGTTGGTCTTCCAAATGCAAATACGGATATAGGTGGTATATGCAAAAATAAAAAGCAGAGAGAAACTTTGATAGTGTAGTATGTACTGTAAGTTTAAATGCAAGAAGGTAATTTACTTACAATCTTTAGAGCAAATCCCTGCTCTAGTTGTTTCAGCATGGGTGGTATTATCCCCACTTAGGGATATAGTGGAATCAGGTAGCAATCAGGATATAGAACTGGATTCAAAAAGGTGTTCTATAAAAAAAATAACTATTTATAATAATGGGTATCAAAGATACAACAATAAAATAATAGGGTACAAAAAGTCCACAAAAGGGTCCCACTTGACGTGTTTCGCCTCTCCAGAGGCTTTATCAAAAGTGTGGAACAGTCTTACAAGTGTCCAATATATATATAAATGTTCAGCTTGATTGAAGGTCGCTACCTGATACTTCCTATTTCCGGTTTCGCTAGGCACACCGGAAGTGATGCGGCGGGGTGAAAGGTGAGTATAGATGGCGCCTCCATGTGTTCCACGATGGACCGCACGTGTCATACCCAGAAATGACGCGGCTTAGTCTAATCATTGGAAGTCATGTGTAATGTGCTGGAACACACGTATCGTCAATCAAGGCGTACGTTGCGTTCCAAGCCCAGAAACTTAGCAAATAACATATATATAGATCTGCCAGCTATCAGTAAATCTGGTAATATGATTTATACATATGCATAATTGTGATGGCTGTATTAGTCAGATTGTGTAGTGGTTTAATGTAAAATTAGATTAAATTGGTAGGCAAATCACTATACACCAATATTCAACACAACAAAGGGTGTAAAGCAGTTAGGGCTATACTAGAAAAGGACGACTCTATGCCCCAGGACCAGATAGATTTTGTGATAGAAGGAATAGATCTTATTTTGAAAAATAACTTTTTTTGGTTCAAGATTAGCTTTTACCTACAGAATACTGGTACAGCTATGGGCACCAGGATCGCACCCAGTTATGTCAACCTCTATATGGCCGATTGGGAAGATCACACGGTCTGGAGGGGGCATGACTGGGTGGGCAGCCTTGTGGCCTATGTGAGATATATTGATGACCTTTTGTTTGTTTGGAAGGGCTCTGTCTCCTCGGCACAATATTTTGTATCCTTCTTAAATACCAATAATGAAGGTATTATCTTGACATTAAATGTGAGTGCAATTACAGTGACATATCTTTATTTAGATATATACATTAGTGATAATAAGATTCACACTAAAACACATTTTAAGAAAACACATTTTATAAAGAATTATATTAAGACCAATAGTTGTCATAATAAAACATGGTTGAACAGCATACCAATTACCTTATTGCATTTAAACTTACAGTACATACTACACTATCAAAGTTTCTCTCTGCTCTTTAATTTTGCATATACCACCTATATCCGTATTTGCATTTGGAAGACCAACACCATCTATACCAGCCTATATCCTTGGACGGGGATTATACCTTTCAGGTGCTACAAAGTAGAGCTCTTGTATAGCTCCTCCAAATGTGAGTGGCTCTCCTACAGGGATTAATTAAATATGTTTCTACCCTGAACAAATTATGGCTAACCATATGGTTTAATTAAAAAAATATGGATGTGCCTTTATATAAAATACAGTTAAGTATGATTAGGGAGGGCAAGGCTCAGTTTTGGTTTTGGTATTAGATTTAGCTTGATTTTAACCGATAGTAACTGAGGGACATAGTAACTAAGGTGGAATGCACGGATGTACATAAGCAATATGGAGAGTTCCCAGGGTTCCTCCTTCCCCACCCCCCTTCTTTTTCTGTACCCACTTCCCATCCTTACCCTTAGCCTAATTTAAAAAAAAAATTAGCACAACTAGTTAATACAAAAGTGCACCACAAATTGCAAGTGGAAACGCTTATTACAAGTTAACAAATCGTGACTTATTTTACATACAAATGGACCGTACAAAGCATGTACATATCAAACTATTGAACAACCAAAGAAGCATATTGATGTTTAGCGTTGTGAAATTGGTATGTTAATAACACAAGCTCATGTGGTTAAATTATGGAAGCTATACAAATTGTGTTGTACTGTTTTCACCAAATGCATCAATAAAAAAATCGAAAAATGAAAAAAAATATATATATATATAATTTTCATTATATATATATATATATATATATATATAGTATCCAGTTGTACCCAGCACACACACTCACAGATTGTCAAAAAATGCCGGGTGCATTTCAGCCATAGCCAAAACATATATAAAGATATCAAAAAATGAAGGCTTGCACTCACGGTCTGTTGTTGGAATTAAAACACTTCTTCTTTATTCAATATTGCTTAAAACATAGTTGCTGTCATCTTATCGACGTTTCAGCCACCTCAGTGGCTTTCATCAGGATCAACTCAGCTCACAAAAATATTGCATATACAAATAACCACTTATATATAGCTGAACAGACTTATAAGACAGATTAAAAACACTTACCACCTGTGTGTTCAGGCGCCCGGCGTCTCTCACTTCCATGTGCGCATGCGCGAACACGCTACTTCCGGTTTCGGCGTGTTCGCGCATGCGCACATGGAAGTGAGAGACGCCGGGCGCCTGAACACACAGGTGGTAAGTATACTTGGTTAAGTCAAACCCCCTTTATTCCATCATTTAATACCTACTAGGTTATATACCTGAGGCCCTATATTGTGCTGCTATTGGGGATAATTCTACTCTTTAAAACATAGCTTTACTCAAGAGGATTTACATATAGTCTTAATCAAATGAAGGGGGCATATGACAACTGCTCATTTAAACCCCTAGGTGCAACTGTGTCCAGTTCATAGATCCAAAACACCTCCCTGCGTAGCAACATGTTGCCTCTATTCCCACCTCTTCTTGGGAGGGGAACATGGTCAATTGCCACAAATTTAAGAGTGGCCAAAGAGTGTTTGTACTCCAAAAAATGCTTCGCCACCGGTTTGTCTGTGACTCCATCCCTGAAAGCCGTTCTGATATTAGACCTATGTCCCCTGATACGTTCGCAAATTTGTGTCTCCGTCTTACCAACATAGCACAAGCCGCAGGGACATGATAATTTATATATGATATACGTGGATTTGCATGTAATTGTATATCTTATCCTGTAGATTTTATTCTTATGCGGATGAGAAAATGTGCGTGCTGGCACCATATGGCCGCACGTCACGCATCCTAGGCATCGCACACATCCTCGTATCTGTGACATCTGGGGTTTGGTGTAACTTTCAACAGGATCCGTTTTCATTAACATGTCTTTTAGATTTCTATTCCGGCGAAAGCAAATTCTTGGGGGTTCTCTAAATTCATTAGGTAGCGTATCCTCATGTGACAACATATTCCAATTCTTCTTAATAACATTAGAAACTTTCTGAGCTTGGTTATGAAATGTGATGGGAAAGACCAGTGCTGGTCTCTTTAAGGCGTCCTGTGGCTTGGTTGCTTTATCTTGTGCTTTTTCCAATGCTGCATCTAGGACTGTACCCCCATATACACGTTCCACAAATTTGGTTCTCATCTGCTCTAATTGTTGTTGTCTAACATCATCTTTCGAATTGTTTCTCATAACCCTGAGAAACTGGGCTTGAGGGATGGAGTTTTTCAAATTTCTCGGATGGGCACTCGTATAATGTAAAATCGTGTTCCGATCCGTGGGCTTTGTATATAAAGAGAACTCAACTTTCTTGTTTGTTACAGAGAGCTCCACATCCAAAAAAATGACTTTTTCTGTGCTTATCTCCGCTGTCATCCTCACTGGTGTAGGTAACTCATTAATGGATTCAACCATCTGCCGTGCTTGTTCCATTGTGCCACTCCATAGAATTAAAACATCGTCGATAAAGCGGAAGTATCTTATGATGTTGTGTCCATATGGTTTCAGTATATGCTCCTCCTCAAATACATGATTTAGGTGGTCTTGGAATCTTACTAACATTAACTCCAATAATTATACCATTATTATACCATTGTCATATAATATAGAGAGGCTCTTTGAAATCTTAAAGAAAGGATCAGTAGCTGGCACTTTATTGTACATCGGAGATGGCATGGAACCAGTGAGCTACATGAAGTTTGTGCTGCTAGGGGACTAAGATAATATGTGAGAATGATTTTAATTATCTGATGAATTCACCTAGTAGGCGCCCGGGCAGTGTGCAGTAGTATTTCGGTGCCGGGGAGCTTGTTTACATTGCAGGTTACCCTGACAACGGTAAATGACGCGAACACGCTACTTCCGGTTTCGGCGTGTTCGCGCATGCGCACATGGAAGTGAGAGACGCCGGGCGCCTGAACACACAGGTGGTAAGTGTTTTTAATCTGTCTTATAAGTCTGTTCAGCTATATATAAGTGGTTATTTGTATATGCAATATTTTTGTGAGCTGAGTTGATCCTGATGAAAGCCACTGAGGTGGCTGAAACGTCGATAAGATGACAGCAACTATGTTTTAAGCAATATTGAATAAAGAAGAAGTGTTTTAATTCCAACAACAGACCGTGAGTGCAAGCCTTCATTTTTTGATATCTTTATATATATATATATATATATATATATATATATATATAGATATATATATATATATATATATATATATATAATATAAAATAAATAAATATGTAAATATGTTAAAAAATAAAATACAAAAATAATAAAAAATAAATAAATAAAAAATATATGTGTATATATGTGTAAATTCATTCTAACTGTATTTTAAAATTAATATATATATATATATATATACATATATATATTGATATCAAAATACATGTAGAATGAAATAATATATATCAATATACATAAGTATATACATATATATCACTTTACATATACCTATATAAATAAAAATTATTTTAAAAAATTATATATATATTTAATAATTTTACATAATTAGGTCATTTTTATTAATAACAATTTGTGGGACCTGTCTGCCAAAACTCATGCCAAAAGAGCCCTGAGACACAATGCCATCCATGAGTGAAACTGAAAAACAAAATATTTAATCTTTGTGACACTTAAATAGAATTTGCATAATAATTTGGAACAGGGTGTATATATAAAATACAAATAACCGCAAATAAATATAAATAGATAAATATATATAATTACCTAAATGATTACATACATATACATGTAGAATTTAAATACATATATATGTATATATATTAAAATTCTACATGTATATTTAAGTAATCTTTTAACATAATTATGTGATTTTATTAATTAAAATTTGATTGACGTGCCTGACAACCCAGGCAGAAAGTGCAGAGAATTTAATTTGCTAGCACTATATTTAACCCTGTAACTTTCCAAGACACCATAAAACCTGTAAATGGGGAATACTGTTGTACTCGGAAGACTTTGCTGAACACAAATATTAGTGTTTCAAAACAGTAAAATGTATTACAGCTACGATATTGTCATTTTTTGCATTTTTCACACACAAATGGCACTTACACGGACGATATAATTGTTGTGATATGTTTTACTGTTTTTAAAGACTAATATTAGTGTTCAGCAAGGTCTCCCGAGTATAACAGTGCCCCTCATGTACAAGTTTTATGGTGTTTTCAAAAGTTACAGAGTCAAATATAAGGCTTGCGTTTCAGTTTTTTTAAATTGAAATTCGCCAGGTTGGTTATGTTGCCTTTGAGACAGTACGGTGGCCCAGGAATGAAAATTACACCCATGATGGCATACCATTTGCAATAGTAGACAACCGAAGGTATTGCAAATGGGGTATGTTCAGTCTTTTTTAGTAGCCACTTAGTCACAAACACTGGCCAAAATTGGCTTCCAAATTAGTTTTTTGCATTTTTCACACACAAACAAATATTAACACTAATTTTGTCCAGTGTTTGTGTCCAGGTGGCTACTAAAAAAGACTGGACATACCCCGTTTGCAATACCTTGGGATGTCTACTTTTGCATATGGTATGCCATCATGGGGGTAATTTTTATTCCTGGACTACCATACGGTCTCAAATATTTGATCCTGTAACTTCCCAAAACACCATAAAACCTGTACATAGGGGCTACTGTTTTACACGTGAGACCTCATGTACAAGTTTTATGGTGTTTTCAAAAGTTACAGAGTCAAATATAAGGCTTGCGTTTCAGTTTTTTTAAATTGAAATTCGCCAGGTTGGTTATGTTGCCTTTGAGACAGTACGGTGGCCCAGGAATGAAAATTACACCCATGATGGCATACCATTTGCAATAGTAGACAACCGAAGGTATGGCAAATGGGGTATGTTCAGTCTTTTTTAGTAGCCACTTAGTCACAAACACTGGCCAAAATTGGCCTCCAAATTAGTTTTTTGCATTTTTCACACACAAACAAATATTAACACTAATTTTGTCCAGTGTTTGTGACCAGGTGGCTACTAAAAAAGACTGGACATACCCCGTTTGCAATACCTTGGGATGTCTACTTTTGCATATGGTATGCCATCATGGGGGTAATTTTTATTCCTGGACTACCATACGGTCTCAAATATTTGATCCTGTAACTTCCCAAAACACCATAAAACCTGTACATAGGGGCTACTGTTTTACACGTGAGACATCACTGAATACAAAAATGTGTATTTTATTGCAGTAAAAGCAAACAGTATTATGACATTCACAGTTAAAATGTCACGTAGAACTAAATATATTTTTAAAATTCTTATTTTCTCCCATTTTTTATATTTTATTCAGATTAATTTATGTTTCACACCTAAATATTTGATGTTAAATGAAAGCCCTATTTCCCCTGAATAAAATTATATATAATAAGTGTGAGTGCACATAATATGAAAGATGCAAATTACACCTGAACAGACATATAGCGCAAAAGTTTTTGTTTACGTTTTGTTTTGATCACAACGTGTACATTTGGCTTAGTCCTTAAGGGGCTAAAATACATTTTATGCTACTATTTTTTTCAATCAGAAAATGCTAGGTAGTGAAGAGGTTAGTGTAGTGGAACAGTTAGTATGTATCTCATCAATAGAACACAATACTTAGAAAACTCAATGGACTACATATTTAAATTGAAAAAACAAACATAGTAAGCATGAATGTTCACCATCAATATGCCTTTCAGTATATGTCAATAGTCTCTATCCAACTATATGAATTATACTAATTGCATTCATAATAATGTGCATCACACTCATCATAATCTCATGGTTGTAAAAAGTTATCACATACGTTGATACTTACATTTTCTATCAGCGGTGCACTACTGAACAATGAGCTCTCAGTTTATAAGTGTATGCTTTGTTCAAGCAGAAACATTAAGGATAACTGATTACAGAAAGTTTAGTATGTGTGTGTTACAAAACTGGTGCTACTGACTACACTCAGTAAACTGACAAACTACAGTAAACGGAATGGTCTAAATACGAGTTGTAATCCACACTCTTGGGACCCAAGTAGTAAACAACTGATGAAAGCTGTACCTCTAAATGTACATTTGGTGTGTTCTGTATCTCCTGTGCAAACCACCGGGCAATTTTAGCTGTGGATTTCTAATGGGACTTTTGTATTCTCAAAGTACAGAAGATCTTTTGCATTGTGTACATTTATAATTATTATACATGCTGAACCTACCATTGCATATTTTAAAATACTAGTTCATAAAGTAATACAACTTTATTCTAAAAGGCATGGTAATCTATTACTTTTGTACTCTCAAAAAAATTAACACTTCTGTAAGACTTCTTTTTCTCAAGTCTAATTCACTTTCCTGTTTCACATTTTGACAGTCCTTCTTTTGCTTCCCATTTACTTCCAGAATGCAAATAAAAATCAGAACATAGAAATGTTGCTGCAATATGTCCATAGTTTAATTTCTTCTATGGAAATAAAGTAGGGGACAGACCCCACACAGATCACCTCGGTCTTTCGGATGCGCAAAGCTGCTTATGCACCCGCTGGAGATCTCAGAGACATCATCGCAATCACGAGAGTTGTGGCGGTGAGAGTTGCGATCATGAACCTCTCTAGAACAATGGGGAATATTCGCTTTGAGGGCAGTACAGTAGGGTTCTATGAAGATATCCATTTTTATTGAATTTTAAAAGACATAAATTACAAAAATGATAAAAAAAAATTGTGAATATAGACTAAAATATGGGTGAAATAACAATAAGAATATATACATCCATAATATATAAGAGAATAAAATATATATATACATATGTCTTTACATAAAATATAAACACTATTATGAAATCACAAGTATATGTACAAAAGATAACAAAAAAAAGAAAAAGTGTAAAATAATAATAATAACAAAAATTAAAACAAAAGAAAACATTTAAAAATCATGTTGGTGTACCTGAGGACATCACCTCAGACTGTACTGTTTTACTATGTTCTCTTGCCACATTGCTCACTCATGATTTAGATTGTTTGTAATTTTTTGCCTAAAAATCAGTTCACATCTTTTTTTTTTCCAAGTTCTTAACTTAAAACATATTTAATGGGTGGGATATTCGTAAATTTCCAATATTTGGGAATGAAAGAATTGGCTGCAATTAATAAATGTGTTAGCATAACTGATTTGATTTTAAATAAATATGGTGGAGATTTTTTGAATAAAAAAAATTCAGGGGATAAGTTTATAATTAAATCTGTTATTGTGTTAAATATTTTAGGAATCGAATTCCGAAATTGTTTGATTAATGGGCATGTCCAAAGAAATATGGCATAAGGACCACACTTGTCCACAATGCCTCCAGCATTAGTTTGAATTTGATCATTTAATTTTGTATAATTTTGAGGGGGTTAGGTACCATCAGAATAATAATTTAGAATGGGATTCAAAGTTAGAGACGCATTGTGTAGTACCTTTTAATAATAAAATAAAACCATTCCAACTGTCCAGGTCAAAGACCAGGCCTAAGTCCCCTGCCCAATGTAGCATGCAGTCTGATTTTTCATTGTTGCTGTTTTGAAAAGTCAAATAAACAGATATAGTATGTTTCCTTCCCGGATCCAAAAAATAATTTTCTGTAGGTGAGCATAATATTGATCTTTGATTCAGATCCAAGTTGGAAATATCAAATTTCAAACTAACCCAGTCTATTAATGTTTTGTGAATTGGGGAGTCCAAATCATACAAATTATAACTCGAACAGGTAATGAGTATTTAAAAAATGATATTCTGTGAAAAAATAGTTCCTAAGGTTATGTCTAAATCCCATTCATTAATTGTTTGCTTAGTACCGGGTACTATATATAAGAAGATCGGAAAATGGGCAAAGCTTTTACAGATAAATATCTTCAGGAAGAAATGGATTGAGGCCATTAGGAGATACAATAGAGATATACACTTAATCAAGAATCAATACAAACTGATTAACGTTTGGTACTTTGATCCTCAAAACAGATCAAAGTTCTCACCAAATTATGACAATAAATGCTATAGCTGTAATAAACCAGGGGGTACTACATACATATGTGGTGGGGTTGTGAATTTGCGGCTAATCTTTGGTATATTACCATTGAAAAACTCCAGGCTCTGGGGAAATTTAAGATAGACAAAAATATTGAAATTACCATTTTACATCTAAACTGGTCGGTCTTAACACCAAGAGAAGCACTAATGGCAACCCACTTTTTTTGTTGCAACAAAACTACTTTTAGCTTGACACTGGAAACTAAATGTTAATATTAGCTGACCATGTCTAAAAAGTCCAATATTATTCCAAAGCAAAATAGAAAGGGGCCTCAACTGGCTTAACAAGAAGACCAACCTGAATAGCGTCTGGATACAGGAATGGATAGAACAATTTATTCTCTAATAGGATTAACCCCTTAAGGACAGATCCAAGTTTACAAGTTGTGATCAAAACAAAATGTAAACAAAACCTGGAATTTGCGCTACATGTTGTTCAACCATAATTCTCCTCTTTCACACTTTTTTTTTTTTTAATTCTTTATTTTTCTTGTGCATACGATTACAAAACAGGCTTGTAGCGCCACGGCAGCGTGTACAAGCTATACCTTGGTATACAATATCATGGCAGAGTCATCAGCACATTTAATTTTTGTAAGGTTACACGCTTAGGGTACATGAGTAACATTTATATGGCTTAACTAAACTATACATGAAACATTTCCTTACAGGTTAGGTTCAACTGTAGCGTAGAAGTACAAATATTAACAGATTATTAACAGATTACTTAAACTGCACTTATTTGAGCACAGATAGTGAGGAGTAGACATGCTAGCTGTGGACACAGGCTACTACTGTAAGGCCTCCCTAAGTGCTGGGTCTAGAAAAACATGCTGTTCTGCAGTGTCATGGCTATACATTGACATAGAGAGGTTAGTGCCTGAAGTCATCTGAATAATATTATGTGCGAACAGATAAAAAACATTAGGGCTCAATAAAGCTAGATTAGAACAGGTAAAACCTTACAACAATTTGCATGCTAGCTAGATCAGTGCAGTATTCGCTATCATTCTAATGAGAATGTCCGCTGGTAGGTTTCAGGGGGGTGTCATAAGTAGGGTTGGTGCTTGTGGATTGCGGTGATTCAAGTTCGCCCCTCCTGTTGCTGCTTCAGTCTTTTAGCCGATGCCCCTGCGGTGTTCGCTATGTGCTCTTGGACTCAGTCCGTTGCGAGGCGCAGCGTTGCGCGGTGTGTGTGGGGTGCTGCCCCCTCTTTGGGGTCGCTGGGTAGCCGGTTGTCTGCCACCCAGCGCCCAAGGTCTTGTGGGGTCTTGGGTCTTTCTGAGTGAGCTGGTGCTGTGGGCACTGTGAGGTGACAGTGGGTTTTGCCGTTTGCCCCCTGCAGCTTTCTGCTTATGTGCCTTAGGTGTTTGTCGGGTTGTGTGGCTGCATAGGGTCCCACTCCGGTGCTTTGTACTCTTTCGCCGGTGAGGATGGCGTGTTTTGTTCACACCAGTGTGGCTCTGGGCCCAGTTTGGGACCCCCTCAGCTGCGCCCCGGTCTGTTGCTCTTTAGTGCGAGGGGCTCTGTCTGCTTGTCTTGTTGTGGGTGAGTTAGCTGTTGTGCCGCCCATTGGTGACTTTGGAGGCAGTTGTCTGATCTCTAGTCTAGCCCAGAACCGCTTGCAGATGGCCTCAAATCTCGTTTGAAAGTCAATTGCCCATTCGCTGGGGGTAAGTCGTGCATCTATGGCCTGGCCTTTTGTCTCATGTTTGTCAGCAGTCTGTAGGTGGGCAGGGCCGCCATCAGGGCATGACAACCATAACAGTTGTCATGGGCCCGGCGGTCCTGGGGGGCCCCGAGCCCCACATACTGCTGCAGTAAGTAATGGCTGAGCTGGGGAGTTAAACAATCTCCCCAGCCAGCCTGCACTCAGCAAGGGGCCCGCATAACCGTCCGCGGGCCCCTGCTGCTACTAATCATCTCCTCCGTGCAGGGCACACTGAGGGACAGCTATAGGGCCCTCCCAAAGACCCCACTAGGCTGCCCTCAGTGTGCCTGTCTCCAAACACAGCCTCACTGAGCTGCCTGTAACTGCTCAGGGCAGCTCCCTGCGTCTGGTTCTGCAGGAAGTGACATCACCAGTCACAGTGCAGAGTGAGCTGTGCGGAGCTGCCCTGAGCAGACTTACAGGCAGCGTGTCAGCATTGTGAGGTTCCTTCAGAAGAGGACCACCAGAGAGGTAAGGTTTGGGAGGGTTTTGGGAGCCCCTACCCCCCTTGCTCCCACTGCATCCCCTACCCCCCCCTGCTCCCACTGCATCCCCTACCCCCCTGCTCCCACTGCATCTCCTATCCCCTGCTCCCACTGCATCCCCTACCCCCCTGCTCCCACTGCATCTCCTGCTCCCCTGCTCCCACTGCATCTCCTACCGCCTGATCCCACTGCATCCCCTAATCCCCCTACCCCCTGCTCCCACTGCATCTCCTACCCCCTGCTCCCACTGCATCCCCTACCCCCTCTGCCACCACTGCATCCCCTGCCCCCACTGCATCCCCTGCTCTCTCTGCAGCCCCTACCCCCTGCAGCCCCTACCCCCCTGCTCCCTCTGCATCCCCTACCCCCCTGCTCCCACTGCACCCCCTAACCCTCCCTGCTCCCACTGCATCCCCTATCACCCCTACACCCATGCTCCCACTGCATCCCCTACCCCCCTGCTCCCACTGCATCCCCTACCCCCTGCTCCCACTGCATCCCCTACCCCCCTGCTCCCACTGCATCCCCTACCCCCCTGCTCCCACTGCATCCCCTACCCCCTGCTCCCACTGCATCCCCTATCCCTCTGCTCCCACTGCAGCTCTTACCTGCTGCTCCCACTGCACTGTGCGCAATGGTAGGGTTTCGCTTTTGGTAGTGGCTAGTGGGCTACCCAACTGCTCCCACTGCAGCTCCTATTACCCTTTGCACCCACTACATCCTGTCCCTCCTCTGCACCGACTACAGCCTCTATTCCCCCTGTACCCTCTGCAGCCCCTTCCACTCACACCCTTTACAGCCCCTTCCTTTCGGCACCCTCTGCACCCCTTTGCACGCACAAACATAAAGGGACACTATAGTTACCAGAACAACTGCAGCTTAATTTATATTATACAGCTTAATGTAGTTGTTCTGGTGAGTATAGTCTACCACTGCAGGGTTTTTCCTGCAAAGACTGCCTTTTCAGAGAAAATGCAGTGTTTTCATTGCTGCCTAGGAACACAGTGTTGCAAAATGTGCAGCACTAACATTCAACATCTCCATGCTCTGCATGTCGACGCTGAACGCTTGTCATAGAGAAGCACATATATATATATATATATATATATATATATATATATATATAAATAGCGATTTTCGCTATATATATGTGCACAGAGGGCCCCCTGCTACCTGTACGATGAAGAGGGGGCCCAGCAGCACACTCTGTCCTCCTTTCCAGCTGCTCTCTGTTTAACTTTCCTGCACCCTGCGGCTGCCAGAGCGTTGCAACGGGTTACTATGGCAATGCTCCGCACAGCACGCAGGCCTGTCTCGTGAGATTTAGTCAGAGAGGACCTGGAAAGGAAGACAATGTGTGCTGCTGGGCCCCCTCTTCAATGTACCGCGGCTGGCTCCCTCCACCATGCCACTGGATCAACAGGAAATGCGAAAATATATATGAATATGAAATATACACAAATAAATAAATAAAATAATACTCCCCTTCCCCCCTATTTTACACACACACTGAATCCTTACAAGCACACTCTGCACTACACACACACACACTACATTCACTCAACACACTCTGCACTACACACACACTACATTCACTAAACACACTCTGCACTACACATACACTACATTCACTAAACACACTCTGCACTCACTACAAACACTACATTTACTAAACACACTCTGCACTACACACACACTACATTCACTAAACACACTTTGCGCTACAGGCACACACTGCATTCACTATACACATTTTGCTCTACACAAACACACACACCCCCACACACACTACATTCACTATACACATTTTGCACTACACACACACTACATTCACTAAACACACTCTGCACTACATTCACTATACACTCTCTGCACTCACTACAAACACTACATTCACTAAACACACTCTGCACTACAGACGCACTACATTCACTAAACACACTTTGTACTACACACACACTACATTCACTAAACACACTTTGCACTACACACACACTACATTCACTATACACACGTTTCACTCACTACAAACACACTACATTCACTACAAACACACTACATTCACTATACACACTACATCCACTACAAAAATACACACTCTGCATTCACTATACACACACCTACATTCACTACACACACACTCTGCATCTAATGCATGCATACAAACATTACATACATTACACAAAACGTACAATCTGCATCCACTATATACACTGCATCCATGACACACATCCCGCATCCACTATACACACATACACACACTTCATCCTTGTGGGCGGACTCGGGGCTGGCCCCCGGGGCCCGGATCTTGAGCTGTGTCAGGGGCCCTAAAATTTCTGATGGCAGCCCTGTAGGTGGGTACCTGCTTGCATCTGGCCTCCATGCTGTGCTTGCGTTGGTGAGGTTTGTTCGGGTGCGTCCGCCATCTTGGGAGGCTCACCATCCCTACATCTTTGTCGCGGTAAAACAGCTGGGGCCTGCTTTGATGTCTGCTGTGGGGCGTAGGGGACCGGGATGACCCCCACCAGTCCATAGGGGGGGGAACGGGGTCCCATGCCGAAAGTAGTCTTGCACTGTGGCCGAGGGAGAGCGGCCGTCTCTCCCGCGTTATCCGCGTGCGTTTTGCTTCAGATTAGGCCGTCTGGCCTATCCGCGGTTCCGTCAGGGTCAGTTGCAAGATTTGGGTGTCGATGTGTGCCCCCTCGGAGGCGGACCGGCCCCTGGGTCATGGTGGGTTATTCTCGGCAGGCAGATTGTCGCTTAGGCGCGAGGTTTATGAGCCGCGATGTCGGAGCCTTGAGAGAGCACGTCCGACCATCTTGGCTGCCAGGTCCCGCCCCCCGCACCCACACTTTTTATATATCATTTTGTTCTGGAGAAACAGGGCTTTCATTTCATATCACATATTTTTATATGAAACATAATTGAACGTAAAGAAAATCTAAAAAAGTATGAGAAATTAAGAAAATTTGTTATTTTTTAAGTTGATATTTTAACTGTGAATGTCATAATATTGTTAGATTGTACTGCAATAAAATACACATATTTGTATTTGTCAGTGTCTCCCGAGTACCAAAGTACCCCTCATGTACAGTTTGTATGAGTTTTTAGAAACTTACAGGTGTCACATATAGGGCTTTCCCCTTTTCAATTGAAATTTGCCAGATTGGTTTGCTGGACCTATGTTGTCATTGAGACCATATAGGAGCCCAGAAATGAAAATTAACCCCATCTTGACACACCATTTGTAAAAGTAGACACCCCAGGTTATTCAAAATGGGGTATGTCAAATGTATTTTTAGTAGCCACTTAGTCACAAATGTTGGCCAAATTTAACGTTCATATTTGTTTTGTGCATTTTTTTTTTACACAGAAACTGCACTTTTCCTGGAGATATCATCATCATGATAAGAATTACTATTTTATAATACACATTTTTGTGTTCATCAAAGTCTCTCAAGAACAACAGTAACCCCCTTGTCCAGGTTTTATGGTGTTTTGGAAAGTTACAGGGATAAATATAGGACTTCCAAATTAAATTATCTGGACTTGCTGCCTGGGTTATCAGGCTAGTCCCTCAAATTATAATTAATAAAACTCCTTAATTATGTTAAAAGATTGCATAAATATACACATAGAATTTAAATATATAAACATATATATGTATTAAAATCCTACTTGTAAAGTAATATTATGTATAGTATGTAATTATTTATGAAATTATATCAATTTATATGTATTTATTTATTTTTTTATATGAATTAATTAAATATTCTTCTCAAATACTTTGTTCTTTACATAGTTGAATGTGCTGACAACAAAATTACACAAAAATAAAAAAATGGAAATCAAATTTTTCAACCCGTGGAGGTCTGGATTTGGAGTCACACTCAAAATTAAAGTGGAAAAACCACACTACAGGCTGATCCAACTTTGTAATGTCCTTAAAACAAGTCAAAATGAGTCTCAGTAGTGTGTGTGGCCTCCATGTGCCTGCATGACCTCCCTACAATGCCTGTGCCTGCACCTGGACTAATGCACCTGCCAACTCCAGGACAGTCTGTGGTGCAACGTGACGTTGGTGGATGGAGCAAGACATGATGTCCCAGATATGCTCAATTGGATTCAGGTCTGGGGAACGGGCGGGCCAGTCCATAGCATCAATGCCTTCGTCTTGCAGGAACTGCTGACACGTGAGGTCTAGCATTGTCTTGGAACCCAGGGCCAACCGCACCAGCATATGGTCTCACAAGGGGTCTGAAGATCTCATCTTGGTACCCCTACCTGTGGACGTTGGGCCCTCATACCACCCTCATGCAGTCTTTTTCTGACTGTTTGAACAGACACATGCACATTTGTGGCCTACTGGAGGTCCTTTTGCAGGGCTCTGGCAGTGCTCCACCTGTTTCTTCCTTGCACAAAGGCGGAGGTAGTGGTCCTGCTGCTGGGTTGTTGCCCTCCTACGGCCTCCTCCACGTGTCCTGATGTATTGGCCTATCTCCTGGTAGCGCATCCATGCTCTGGACACTACGCTGACAGACACAGCAAACCTTCTTGTCACAGCTCGCATTGATGTGCCACCCTGGTTGAGCTGCACTACCTGAGCTACTTGTGTGGGTTGTAGACTCCGTCTCATGCTACCACTAGAGTGAAAGCACCACCAGCATTCAAAAGTGACCAAAACATCAGCCAGGAAGCATAGGAACTGAGGAGTGGTCTGTGGGCACCACCTGCAGAACCACTCCTTTATTGGGGGTGTCTTGCTAATTGCCTATAATTTCCACCTGTTGTCTATCCCATTTGCACAAAAGCATATGAAATTGATTGTCACTCAGTGTTGCTTCCTAAGTGGATTGTTTGATTTCACAGAAGTGTGATTGACTTGGAGTTACATCGTGTTGTTTAAGTGTTCCCTTTATTTTTTTGACCAGTGTACATACATATTAACATAATCACAACAATGTACACAAGCTGTACTTACAATTGCCCCTGAATGTGTTAGCTGCTGGTGCGAAAAAATTACAGAAATAATTTCATTCTAAGTAAATTAATATCAAAATACTTTTAGAATTTAATTGCATATCTATAATTTGTTTTATTTTTTATTATTTAATTTATTTAATGTATGTATTATTGTAATTACACTTATTATGGGTAATATATATATAGATTATTATTTTTTTTTACATTGATTGCTTGACTAACATTGTGTTAATCTTTATAATCTTTTTTTAATTTTAAACCAGGGGGACTGCCTGTCAATCTGAACGTGGAATGGAATTGTGTGGAATAATGTTTTAGTATATTTTTTGGGGATCTTGTCCCTTTTGAAGTGTGTTTCCTGAAAGAAAAGGACATCATAACGACATTTTCTATTGTCTTTGTAAATCAATATTCGTTTGTGTTGGGTGTTCAGGCCCCTTACATTATATGATAATATTTTCAATACCATTTTTTTCCCTCTTCTTTTATATGAAAAGAAAGGAAAACCAACAGAGGCTCGAAACACACCAAACAAATCAAATGTAGCCATTTATCTACTAATAAAATCCAAAGCAATTATCCCTCAGTCGACCAAGACATTACAAAAAATAAAGTAAGTTATCAATTTTGTTTTTTGGATTGAGTAAGTGACGATTGCATTAACAATCTGGATGAATAGTGAAAGACATAAACAATAAAAACAGGAAATAGAAACTTGGTCAGACATCATAAACCAAAAAAAAAAATGAATGTATGTACAAAAAGAAAAAAGCCTTAAAATGGATGACTAAAACATGTCTGCCTTCAATAATTTACAGGCCTGACTGAGGTGAGTGAAATGACCAACCGGCATTAATAAAATTATCTTTTATTTGTAAAAAGTATAAAGAGCTATTTAATTAAATAATTAAATACAATGTCTAAAATAAACAATCTAATTCATATATAATTATTATTAACCCCTTAAGGACCGCTGACGGTTCAGGACCGTCAGCGGTAAAACGTGCGTTTGGACCGCTGACGGTCCTGAACCGTCATAACGGTTTTGGGCTACTTACCTGATCGCCGTCGGTCCCACGGCGGCGATCAGCTCTCCTCCCGGTCCAGGGGGGTTGCCTGTCTGCCCGGGCAGTCCCCCCTCGGCAGATCAGGACCCCACGGCCATGTGATCACTCGATCACATGACCGCAATAGGGGTCTGTGTATCTGCCTGCAGGGGGACTGTCTGTGCTGACAGGCAGTCTCCCTGCATCTGTAAAATCAAAAATAAAGTGTAAAAAAAAAATCTGTGTAAAAAAATAATAATATGTGTATATATATATGCTATATATACATGTATTATATCTATATATACCTATATATAATATATGTATATATATCATATATATAATGTCACACTAAGTGTATTTTTATATTTCTATATACGTATATAATTATAAAAATACACTTATATTTAAATTACACACAAATATACACAATATATATAATAACTATATATATGGTATATATATATATTATTATAAAATACAAATAATATGTTAATAAAAATAAATAACAAAAAATAAAAATAATTTTTAATAATTAAAAAAAAATTATATATATATATTCAGTTTTATTCTAACAGTATTTTGATATTGATATATATATATTTATATCAAAATACACTTAGAATGTAATGATATATATATCTATGTATAAATAAATAAATAAAAATAATCCGAAATATACATATGTCCACATACATAATTACATAAATAATTTCATAAATATACACGTAGACGTCAAATATATAAATATGTATATACCGTATTTATCGGCGTATAACACGCACCGGCGTATAACACGCACCTCATTTTTAGAAAGAAATTCCAGGAAATTTCCCCCCTCATCCCATAGTATTCCCCCCTCATCCCATAGTGTTCCCCCTCATCCCATAGTGTTCCCCCTCATCCCATAGTGTTCCCCCCTTTCCATAGTATTCTCCCCCCCTCCTCTCCCATAGTATTCTCCCCCCTCCTCTCCCATAGTATTCTCCCCCCCTCCTCTCCCATAGTATTCTCCCCCCTCCTCTCCCATAGTATTCTCCCCCTCCCCTCCCATAGTATTCTCCTTCCCTCCCCTCCCATCCCATAGTATTCTCCCCCCCTCCCCTCCCATAGTATTCTCCCCCCTCCCCTCCCATAGTATTCTCCCCCTCCCCTCCCCTCCCATAGTATTCTCCCCCTCCCCTCCCCTCCCATAGTATTCTCCACCTCCCCTCCCATAGTATTCTCCCCCTCCCCTCCCATAGTATTCTCCCCCTCCCCTCCCATAGTATTCTCCCCCTCCCCTCCCATAGTATTCTCCCCCCTCCCCTCCCATAGTATTCTCCCCCCTCCCCTCCCATAGTGTTCTCCCCCCCTCCCCTCCCATAGTGTTCTCCCCCCCTCCCCTCCCATAGTGTACTCCCCCCCCTCCCCTCCCATAGTGTACTCCCCCCCCCTCCCCTCCCATAGTGTACTCCCCCCCCTCCCCTTCCCTCCCCCCCCTCCCCTCCCATAATTACTTACCTGTCCTGAAGCGTGGGCCGGCTTCACAGCTTGCACCGCGGTACAGGAACTTTAATTTCATGTTCCGGTTTCCGGCGGGACTGAAAGGAAGTGTGCACACTATTGTGCACACTTCCTTTCAGTCCCGCCGGAAACCGGAACATGAAATGAAAGTTCCTGTACCGCGGTGCAAGCTGTGAAGCCGGCCCACGCTTCAGGACAGGTAAGTAATTATGGGATATCGGCGTATAACACGCACGCACGATTTTCCCCCTATTTTCAGGGGAAAAAAGTGCGTGTTATACGCCGATAAATACGGTATATTAAAATTCTACGTGCATATTTATGTAATATTTTTACCTAATTAAGTAATTTTAATGATTGCAATTTGAGGGACCTGTCTGCCAACCCAGGCCAAAAGTCCAGATAATTTAATTTGCTAGCACTGTGTTTAACCCTGTAACTTTCTATGACACCCTAAATCCTGTACATGGGGGTACTGTTTTACTCGGGAGACTTCGCTGAACACAAATATTAGTGTTTCAAAACAGTAAAACATATCACAGCGATGATATTGTCAGTGAAAGTGAAGTTTTTTGCATTTTTCACACACAAACAGCTCTTTCACTGAGGATATTATTGCTGTGATATATTTTACTGTTCTGATACACTAATATTTGTGTTCAGCGAAGTCTCCTGAGTATAACAGTACCCCACATGTAGAGGTTTTATAGTGTTTGTGAAAGTTACAGGGTCAAATATAAGGCTTGATTTTACTTTTTTTTTTTTAATTGAAATTTGTCAGATTGGTTAGGTTGCCTTTGAGAGCGTATGGTAGCCAAGGAATGAGAATTAGCCCCATGATGGCATACCATTTGCAAAAGAAGACAACCCAAGGTATTGCAAATGGGGTATGTTCAGCTTTTTTTAGTAGCCACTTAGTCACAAACACCGGCCAAAGTTAGCGTTTTTTACATTTTTAACACACAAACAAATATAAATGCTAACTTTGGCCAGTGTTTGTGACTAGGTGGCTACTAAAAAAGACTGGACATACCCCATTTTGAATACCCTGGGTTGTCTACTTTAAAAAATCTGTACATGTTAGGTGTGTTTCGGGGATTTATGACAGATAACGGTGTAACAATGTCACTATTGATACATTTAAAATATATATATATTGAAACAGCAATTTCCTACTTGTATTTATAGGCCTATAACTTGCAAAAAAAAGCAATAAAGCATGTAAACACTGGGTGTTTTTAAACTCGGGACAAAATTTTGAATCTATTTAGCAGTTTTTTTCATTAGCTTTTGTAGATAAGTAAAAGATTTTTCAAGTAAAAGTCCAAAAACATGTTTTTTTTTTTTTTTTTCACCATATTTTATTATTTTTTTTAAATACAATATATGACATAATATAAATACTGGTATGTAAAGAAAGCCCTTCTTGTCGTGAAAAAAACAATATATAACTTGTATGGGAACCGTAAATGAGAGAGCGGAAAATTACAGCTAAACACAAACACCACAAAAGTGTTAAAACTGCTCTGGTCCTTAACGTACAAACATCGCAAAAACAGGCCGGTCCTGAAGGGGTTAATATAGCAGATGATATTTTTATTTATAAACTAAATTAACTAATATGATTAAGGTTTTATATCTAATAACATTTACAAAAGTTTTAATTACAGTATGTAATAATTATTATTAATATATATATATATATATATATATATATATATATATATATATATATAAAAAAAAAAGATAAATGGCTTGGCACTCTCCTTACTTGTGATCCAGTAAATCCGCCTGGGTGCAAATGGCAAAGCGTTCAATATATACAAACAACGAAGAATCCAAGATGCACTCTCAGGACTTGTGAAAAACAGTGTTCGTTTTATTTTAAATCATATACAAACGGATGAACCAACGTTTCGACCTCTGCAGGTCTTTTTCAAGGTTACTGTGTCTAAATAAATAGTGAGCTTATATAGGTAAAGGAAAAGTGCACTTACCAATCTTTAGCGTTGTGTCTCCCGCCACCGAAACCCGGAAGTGAATTAGGACCGCCTCCCTGACGTCATTACGTCATGACGTCCGGCGGAATTGAGAAATGGTTGCTATGACTACGTATTATACACTCTTACAGTGCCGGTTTCTGTGATGAACAAAGTGAGGACGGTAATAGTGGAAGAGAACCAGCAAGAAGGAAGATAAGGTCAGATGATAGTAAGTACATAGCTATATGGACATAATAAGAGTCTACAGGCCACTAACAGTGAGCAAAACCAAGTGAAAGAAAACAGTGAATACGTGATGTGTATCAATACAAAGCCTGATATAGTGGCTGATAGTCCCAACTATGCTCACATGGTAAAAGAGTTAATATTTAAGTATGTAAGGGGATTATTTTTTACAGATGAAAATCATATTTTTCTGTGACAATAATCTATTGGACAAAATAAACGAAGTAAATACCATACAGAAAATGCAAAATGCCAAAATAAGGCTATTTTCAAAAAATTAAAATTAAAATTCCAGGGCCACTTGCTGAATAACAGAATTAAATCTATAATATATTAAAGTGTCCCAATCTGTGGAAACAAAATACTAGCTCCAACATATGGCTCCAAACCAACAATGTGCACAAAATGCAAAAGTGCAGAAAAACTGCGTTAAAGACCTGCTGTAAGCAAAAAATGCATCTCAATCGGAAGGTATTTAAAGGAACATAGAATAGGTGACATGTTCATTAAGTCCTTTAGGGGCTGCTGTATTTAAAGAGTGGATCCAGAATGCTTCACGCTGTAATAAAATTTTGGATCTGTCGCCTCCTCGACGCAGAGGTGGAACATGGTCGATGGCGATAAACTTGAGAGTAGGTAACCAATGTTGTAGGGCTAAGAAGTGTTTTGCAACTGGTTTCTCAGTGTGTTGATCACGAAAAGCTGTGGTAATTCCTGAACGGTGTCCTCTAATTCTGTCTCGGACAGTTAAATCTGTTTTTCCCACATAAGAAAGCCCGCATGGGCAAGTAATCAAATAGATGACATGGTCTGTGGTGCAGGTAATGTAGTGCTGAATGGGAATCCGTTTGCCCGTGTGGGGATGGGCAAAAGAAGTACCTGAAACCATGTGGCTGCACGTTACACATCCAGTGCACTTATAACATCCTTTCTTCTTTATAAATTTTTCTTGTTGGTAACAATGTATCGGATCATTGCGAACTAATATGTCCCTCAAATTCCTATTACGCTTGTAGCTGATAATCGGTGAATGTTGAAAAATAGGTGACAGCTGTTTGTCCGCTTGTAATATATCCCAATGTTTATATATTGTGTCTTTAATTTGCGCCGTGTTAGTATGAAAAGTGAGTGGGAGGAACAGACGGTCTGTGTGAGACTCTTTTGATTTAGGTTCCATTTTTTGAATACGTTCCTTTGCTTTTGATTCAGCAAGGGCTAGGGTTTGTTGTGAATAGCCTCTGGCTAAAAATCTCTGTTTCATCTGTTGTAATTGTGTGTCCATATTTTGAGGATCACTGTTGTACCGTAGTACTCGAATAAATTGAGAGATTGGTAATGACTCTATAAAATGTTTAGGATGAAAACTTGTTGCTAGAAGTAATGTGTTTCTGTCTGTTTCCTTCCGATATAAGGTATAACCAATGCCTTTCTCACTTTTAAATAAACATACGTCTAAGAATTGAATAGTTTTGCTGTTGGCAGTACAAGTTAATTTGATGGGAGTCTGTAGATTATTAATGTCGGTAACCATGGTGGTTAGCTCTTCTTCGGTACCTGTTATAAGTGCACTGGATGTGTAACGTGCAGCCACATGGTTTCAGGTACTTCTTTTGCCCATCCCCACACGGGCAAACGGATTCCCATTCAGCACTACATTACCTGCACCACAGACCATGTCATCTATTTGATTACTTGCCCATGCGGGCTTTCTTATGTGGGAAAAACAGATTTAACTGTCCGAGACAGAATTAGAGGACACCGTTCAGGAATTACCACAGCTTTTCGTGATCAACACACTGAGAAACCAGTTGCAAAACACTTCTTAGCCCTACAACATCGGTTACCTACTCTCAAGTTTATCGCCATCGACCATGTTCCACCTCTGCGTCGAGGAGGCGACAGATCCAAAATTTTATTACAGCGTGAAGCATTCTGGATCCACTCTTTAAATACAGCAGCCCCTAAAGGACTTAATGAACATGTCACCTATTCTATGTTCCTTTAAATACCTTCCGATTGAGATGCATTTTTTGCTTACAGCAGGTCTTTAACGCAGTTTTTCTGCACTTTTGCATTTTGTGCACATTGTTGGTTTGGAGCCATATGTTGGAGCTAGTATTTTGTTTCCACAGATTGGGACACTTTAATATATTATAGATTTAATTCTGATATTCAGCAAGTGGCCCTGGAATTTTAATTTTAATTTTTTGAAAATAGCCTTATTTTGGCATTTTGCATTTTCTGTATGGTATTTACTTCGTTTATTTTGTCCAATAGATTATTGTCACAGAAAAATATGATTTTCATCTGTAAAAATTAATCCCCTTACATACTTAAATATTAACTCTTTTACCATGTGAGCATAGTTGGGACTATCAGCCACTATATCAGGCTTTGTATTGATACACATCACGTATTCACTGTTTTCTTTCACTTGGTTTTGCTCACTGTTAGTGGCCTGTAGACTCTTATTATGTCCATATAGCTATGTACTTACTATCATCTGACCTTATCTTCCTTCTTGCTGGTTCTCTTCCACTATTACCGTCCTCACTTTGTTCATCACAGAAACCGGCACTGTAAGAGTGTATAATACGTAGTCATAGCAACCATTTCTCAATTCCGCCGGACGTCATGACGTAATGACGTCAGGGAGGCGGTCCTAATTCACTTCCGGGTTTCGTGGCGGGAGACACAACGCTAAAGATTGGTAAGTGCACTTTTCCTTTACCTATATAAGCTCACTATTTATTTAGACACAGTAACCTTGAAAAAGACCTGCAGAGGTCGAAACGTTGGTTCATCCGTTTGTATATGATTTAAAATAAAACGAACACTGTTTTATATATATATATATAAATCCAAAATTGTGTAAAAGGTGCACTCACAGGTCTTGTTAAGCAATTCTATTTATTCAAAGTTGCAAATTACATGTGCAAAAAAATCTCTGTGATCGAAGTTTCGACCCCTGTAGGGCCTTTTTCAAGATCTTGAAAAAGGCCCTACAGGGGTCGAAACGTCGATCACAGAGATTTTTTTGCACATGTAATTTGCAACTTTGAATAAATAGAATTACTTAACAAGACCTGTGAGTGCACCTTTTACAGAATTTTGGATTTATATACATTGCTGAGGTTTGCACCCAGGCAAGAATATACACGTTCAGCAAAAGGGTGAGTGCCAAGACTACCTTCTTTCTTTTATATATATATATATATATATATATATATATATATATATATATATATATATATATATATATATATATATATATATATATATATATATATATATATATATATGCCTAACAATAAAAGAAAAAAAATAAACAATTAAATAAAATAAGAAAACTAACTCTCTCTATTCTTTCCCTCTCCCCCTCCCAAGTCCTCCACCTCCCTTCCCCCTCTTATATAGTTCTTTAATTTATTACATTATAACTTACATGACATTTCCTTATAATAGTAAACAAGACAAACATTTTTATTTTATTTTTTTTCATTAAATTACCACAAACAGTCTATTTGGTTAATTAAAAAATATAGGTTATTTATAAAATGTGAACTATTTACAGATTATTATAATACTCTTACAAGTTAAGGCTAAATACTCATAAAGAAATGATGAGTTATAGTATATGTTTTTAGTAAAAAGCAAAGAAAAAAGTCACCTGTTCTCTCTCCTAAATCCCTATGTATATTTAAACAAATGGAGGTTATTTAGTTACTCCGTGGCCTGCCACATCAAGGCAAACCCCATAGGTGACACTGACCTGTCACCTTGATTCTTCGAGCTTCTGGCAAATATATCTCCAATGAGACAGAGAGGGGTATTTTTTATATACACCCCTTCATACTTATTAACCCTTAATAAGGAACACATGGGATGGGCGGCAGCATTGTAACATAGCTGTGTGATACAAAAAGTGAATACAAATACAGAAAAACAAGTCCTGCGCTCAAACTCCCATCACTCATGGGCAGCAACAATGACCATAGTGCACATGCCGCCCATCCCATGTGTTCCCTATTAAGGGTTAATAAGTATGAAGGGGTGTATATAAAAAATACCCCTCTCTGTCTCATTAGAGATATCTTTGCCAGAAGCTCAAGGAAGCAAGGTGACAGGTCAGTGTAGGACCCACATACGGGAGAAGAGGAGACAGTGTAGGACCCACCTATAAAAGAAGAGGGAAAAAAATGGTATTGAAAATATTATCATATAATGTAAGGGGCCTGAACAAGCCACACAAACTAATATTGATTTACAAAGACACTAGAAAATGTTGTTATAGTGTCCTTTTCTTACAGGAAACGCACTTCAAAAGGTACAAGATTCCCTAAAAATATACAAAAAAATTATTTGTTTAAATACACATAGGAGAGAGCACAGGTAACATTTTTCTTTGGTTTTTACTGTATGTATTGAGGCAGATGTGTACTATGGTCCTTGCTGCTGCCCAGGAGTGATTGGAGTTTGAGCACAGGACTTGTTTTTCTGTATTTGTATTCACTTTTTGTATTACACAGCTATGTTACAATGCTGCCGCCCAAACCATGTGTTCCTTATTAAGGGTTAATAAGTATGAAGGGGTGTATATAAAAAATACCCCTCTCTGTCTCATTAGAGCTATCTTTGCCAGAAGCTTCAGGAAGCAAGATGTCAGGTCAGTGTAGGACCCACCTACGGGGTTTGCCTTGACAAGGCATTCCCTCAAATGGCCATTGGCGTAACAAAATAACCTCCATTTGTTTAAATATACATAGGGATTTAGGAGAGAGTACAGGTAAATTTTTTCTTTGGTTTTTACTGTATGTATTGGGGCTGATGTGTACTATGGTCGTTGCTGCTGTCCAGGAGTAATATATATTTTTAAACTACATTAAATGGACCTATGCTAATCTATATTAATTTGGCTAAATAAAGAGTCAATTTCAGAACCAGAATCTCCTTTTGGGAGAGTGTGTGTCAGGAAAAAGTGCTTATAGTGAAATTTGTGTATAGCAGCTCAGTACACTAGTGTGGATTACCCTTTATTCCACACACAATTTAACACAAAGACAAGAATTGAAATATGATATACATATACTTTGGATTGGAGTGATATGGGGATTTGGGGATTGTCCCTCCAGCTCTTGATCGAACCGTGCATGTCAAGTGAATATATACAATAATTATAGTGCAGGTTGTAAAACACTGTGATAATTCAATTAAGTAGCAGAATGGATCACTCACATTTCAAAGAGTCTATAATATTGTCTCAGTAAACAGGGCTTGTATGCTTTTTTAGGGCAGCACCCCACCACTATTTTCTGTTAGAGTTTCCTCCGTAAAGATAAAAATAGTAGAAGCATCCAATATGTAGTATAGTTGTTAAAAAATACAATAAACTGATAAAATTAGGTATTGAGCTCACCTTTTCCAGAGCCTTAAGGTCCTGGCTCTGAGGGTAACAGGCTTTGTGCCAATATAGGGAGGGTGGCACTTCTCCCAATTAAGATTCCTGAGGCCTCAACTGACTTTTTAAAGTGCTAATATATTTATTAATCAAGATATATTAAAATAAATAATAAAATGAACAAATAGTAAATAGTTAAAGATTCTTTTAACAGATTATAATATAATGTTATTAAAATGTTATCGAAACTTTATTTAACTCACAACATAAAATATACATTTTAGACTATGAAATTCCAGACAAAATGGCAATTAAAGATTTTAACATAAATTAGAAAGGTACATTTCATATTATATAACTGAAAAACATAAATTACCGTATATACTCGAGAATAAGCCGACCCGAATATAAGCCGAGGCCCCTAATTTTACCCCAACTGGGAAAACTTATTGACTCGAGTATAAGACTAGGGTGGGAAATGCAGCAGCTACTGGTAAATTTCTAAATAAAATTAGATCCTAAAAAAAATTATATGAATTGAATATTTATTTACAGTGTGTATATAATGAATGCAGTGTGTGTGTATTAATGCAGTGTTTGTGTATGAATGCAGTGTGTGTATGAATGCAGTGTGGGTGTATATGAGTGCAGTGTGTGTGTGTATGAGTGCAGTGTGTGTATATGAGTGCAGTGTGTGTGTATGAATGCAGTGTGTGTATATGAATGCAGTGTGTGTGTATGAGGGCAGTGTGTGTGTATGAGGGCAGTGTGTGTATATGAGTGCAGTGTGTGTGTATGAATGCAGTGTGTGTATATGAATGCAGTGTGTGTGTATGAATGCAGTGTTTGTGTATGAGTGCAGTGTGTGTGTATGGGTGCAGTGTGTGTAGGAGTGCAGTGTGTGTGTATGAGTGCAGTGTGTGTATGAGTGCAGTGAGTGTGTATGAATGCAGTGTGTGTATATGAGTGCAGTGTATGTATGAGTGCAGTGTGTGTAGGAGTGCAGTGTGTGTGTAGGAGTGCAGTGTGTGTGTATGAGTGCAGTGTGTGTGTATGAGTGCAGTGTGTGTAGGAGTGCAGTGTGTGTGTATGAATGCAGTGTGTGTATGAGTGCAGTGTGTGTGTATGAGTGCAGTGTGTGTGTATGAATGCAGTGTGTGTGTGTGGTGTAGTGTATGTTTGTGTATGTGTTGCAGAGCCTTGGTGGGGGGTGGGCATTTTTTTATTATTATTTTAATTATTATTTTAATAATTGTTTTTTGTTATATTATTTTTTAAATATTATTTTATTTTATTAATATTTTTTTTTCGTTCCCCCTCCCCACATTGATACATGGCAGGGAGGGGGGCTCTCACTCGCTGGTGGTCCAGTGGCATTTGCAGTTCAGTGGAGGGGGGCTGTTAGATTTTCATGTCCGGTTCCGCCGGAAAACTTGTGCACCTAAGGCACATTCGGGGACCGACCTTAGGTGTGATGTATATGTCCCCTAAATTGACTAAGAACTGTTTCCTTATAAGAATTACTTTGTCTTGTAAGAAAACCGCTGTACAGTGTGAGGCTATGATTGACTCTGGGGTAGCGGAGATTTTCTAGACAAGGAATTCTCTGCCAAACATCTCCTGCCCTTAAGGCAGAAAGATAGACCCATAGCAGTAGAGGCTATTGATGGGAGACCTCTTACCCAGCCTCTCATCACACACGGAACCCTGACGATCACTGTCTCAGTGGGTATCTTACATTCTGAAGAAATGGTTTTCCAAATTATATCTTAACCTTCATGTCCGATAATACTCGGTTTCCCTTGGCTCCAGAAACACAATCCACGTTTAGATTGGGTTGAAGGAGAAATTGTGAGTTGGGGTGAGAGATGCAGAGGTCTTTGTTTAAAACAGGTGCAACAACGAATTGGTACCATCAATATACCTATAGCGCTTCCCTTAACCAGAGAAATCCCACTGCAGTATTTGGACTTAAAAGAGGTATTCAATAAGGTTCAGTCGGAGGTATTACCGCCACATAGACCTTACAACTGTGCCATAAATTTGTTACTAGGCCTCCTAAAGGAGGAGTATATGCACTATCTCCCCAAGAAAATCTTTGTTTAGAAGAGTACATAAAGGATGCTCTCAGTAAGGGTCACATACGTAGATCCTCTTCACCTGCTGGGGCTGGGTTCTTCTTCGTTTCTAAAAAAGAAGGTGACCTACGCCCTTGTATAGACTATAGGGGTTTGAATAGAATAACAATAAAAAACGCCTATTCCATTACCCTTATTTCTGAGTTATTCGACAGGTTGAAAGGGGCCCGAGTCTTCACTAAGCCCGACCTCAGAAGTGCTTACAACCTAGTCAGAATTAAGCAAGGGCATGAGTGGATGACTGCGTTTAATACGAAAATGGGGCATATAGTTATGCTGTTTGGACTATGCAATGCCCCAGCGGTGTTTCAGGATTTCATTAACGATGCCCTTAGAGAATATCTCCACATGTTCGTTTTAGTGTATCTAGACGACATTCTCATCTATTCCCCAGACCTAGAGACACATCACGAACATGTGAGAATAGTACTAAAAACCCTGTTTAAGAACGGACTCTACTGTAAGCTGGAGAAATGCCAGTTTGACCAGACTGAGATACAGTTTCTTGGGTATGTTTTATCTCTGTCTGGTTTCAAAATGGACCCATGCAAATTGGAAGAAGTCTTACAATGGTCATTACCCAAAGGCCTTAAAGCTACACAATGCTTTATAGGTTTTGCAAATTACTACCGCAAGTTCATTAAAGGTTTTTCCTCTGTAATCACTCCTATTACCAACCTAACCAAAAAAGGAGCAAATTGCAATTCATGGCCCAAGGAACCAAAGGAGGCATTTGAGCAATTAAAATCTTTATTTGCCTCAGCACCTGTCCTGACACATCCCGATCCGACCAAACCATTTATTCTAGAAATAGATGCGTCAGAAACAGGAGTAGGAGCCATTCTGTCTCAAAGAGAAAGTCCTGATGCGCCTTTGCATTCCTGTGGGTTTTTCTCTCAAAAACTAACACCTGCAGAGAAAAATTATGACATTGGGAATAGGGAATTATTGGCCATTGTACTTGCCCTTAAAGAATGGAGGCATCTCTTAGAAGGTTCCAAAGAGCCACTTCTGATTTTTACCGATCATAAGAATTTGGCTTATATTTGTCAGGGTACCTGAAGCCTCTACCTCCGAAAGAGGTAGAGACTTAGTAGTTTACGCCTCCAGCAGGTCGGCTTCCTCCATCCCTCGCGGCTCCCCTAGACACTCTCACGCCGGCCGCGAGGGATCCGTCTCATTTTATGACGTCACGCACGCTGCCCGACGTCATGACGTCAGTCCGGACCGATCTGTCACTCAAGTGACTGGAAGCCACTCAGGACTCGTCGGAGGCGGGCATACTCACTGTAACCAGGGTATTTAAACCTGTTTCTCCCATTCACTCATTGCCCTGTCGTGGTTCTAGCCTGTCTAGTCACACAGTGCTCTGGCGTTTTCAGTTATTCCTTTGGTTCCGACCCGGCTAGTTTGACTTACTCTGTTTCCCTCTGGTATCCTTGACCCGGCTTGTTCCTCGCTCACCTGTTCTCTCGTTCCCTCGACCTCGGCTTGTTTCTGACCATTCTCTTTACTCTCCGTACGTTAGTCCGGCCATTCTAAGGTCCGGTATACGTACCCTGTCCTGTTTGTACTTTGCGTGTTGGATCCCTGTCCCGATCCTGACATTACGACAGGGCCAATGGATCCTGCAGGTACAAACAGTCAGGTTGGTCCCTCTGATTCCAGGTTTGACGCCATGGAACACAGAATGGACCAGATGGCACTAGCACTACAGGCGCTATTATCTCGTGCCAATAACCCACCTGAGGAGATCCGTACTACTTCCATCTCTCCTGTAAGTTCTGGTCTAGAGGTAGCCACTGTAGGTGCTTCTTCCCGTATTACCCCTGTACGTTATGGTGGTTCACCGGAGAAGTGTCGTGGTTTTTTGAACCAGATTAGTATCCACTTCGAACTACAACCTCGCTCCTATCCCACAGATAGGGCGAAAGTTGGATTTATTATCACCCTACTCATTGAGAAAGCTCTGAGATGGGCCAACCCACTATGGGAGAATGATAACCCATTGGTATATAATTATAATGCCTTTGTAGCTGCATTTAGAAGAACTTTTGACCCTCCTGGTAGGAAGGTTAATGCAGCCAGATTACTGTTGCGCCTGAGACAGGAGAACCGAACACTTGTGGATTATGCACTAGAGTTCAGGTCTCTGGCGGCAGAAGTCAAGTGGAATGAGCAGGCTGATATAGATGTATTTTTGAACGGGCTATCAGATATTATCCTTGATGAGGTTGCTACTAGGGAGCTTCCTGAGAATTTAGAGGACTTAATTTCGTTCATTTCTCGTATTGATGAGCGTTTAAGAGAGAGACAGAACACTAGAGAGAGGAACTTCAGACCTGCCTTTAAATTAGCCCCTACATTTCAAAGTCCTGATTCCAATACCTCACTGTATCCTGAACCTATGCAGATAGGCAATACTCGCCCCTCTGAAGAGGAGAGGCAGTACAGGAGAAGGGAGGGTTTATGTATGTATTGTGGAGCCAGAGGTCATTTGCGTCTGAATTGTCCTACTCGCTCGGGAAACGCCCGCACCTAAGTTTCTCTAGAGGACAGGCCTTGGGTGTTTCTATTTTGTCCTCTACGCATAATTATAAAGATCACAGGCTTCTGCTACCAATTTCTTTAACCTGGGAAAGGGAATGCTAAAGACCATGGCCTTGATAGATTCCGGAGCTGCTGAGAATTTTATCGACCAAGTCTTTGCTACTAAACACACTATCCCATCCCAGTTAAGGGATACACCCTTGGCCGTTGAGGCCATAGATGGTAGACCTTTACTTGAGCCTGTTATCTCTCGTGAGACTATACCCATTAACTTAACTTGGTATCTTACACGAGGAGAACTTATCACTTATGCTCATTGCATCTCCTTCTGTTCCCATAGTCCTGGGCTACCCATGGTTAAAGAGACACAACCCTATTATCGATTGGGAATTAGGGGAGATAATCTCATGGGGTCAGGGTTGTCAGGAGAGGTGTTTACGCAGGGTGTCTCCATTGGCTATGATTAACACACCAGATAGTTCTACCCAGTCTACAGGGAGACAGATACCTCCTCTGTACATAGACTTAAAAGCAGTGTTCGATAAGAAGAACGCTGATACACTACCCCCACACAGGACCTTTGATTGTAAAATTAATCTTTTGCACCATGCCCCCCAGGGGTAATGTATATCCTCTATCCATTAAAGAGAATTCTGTTTTAGAGGAGTATATTCAGGAGAATTTAGACAAGGGATTCATTAGGAGATCCTCTTCTCCCGCCGGGGCTGGATTTTTTTTTTGTTAAAAAGAAGGATGGCTCACTCAGACCATGTATTGATTACCGAGGTTTGAATAAAATAACCATTAGGAATGCCTATCCGATCCCCTTGATTACCGAGCTCTTTGATCGGCTAAAAGGTTCTAAGATTTTCACCAAGTTGGACCTCAGAGGGGCATATAACTTGGTGAGAATTCAACAAGGTCACGAGTGGAAGACTGCGTTTAATACCCGCTACGGGCATTATGAGTACACGGTCATGCCTTTTGGCCTTTGTAACGCACCGGCAGTATTCCAGGATCTGATTAACGAAGTTCTTAGGGAATTTCAACAGGATTGTGTTATTGTATACCTGGATGACATTCTCATACACTCTAGAGAGATTGAGACCCACCATAGACAAGTCAGAAAGGTATTACACAAACTTCTACAACACGGCTTATACTGCAAATTGGAGAAATGCAGCTTTGACCAGACCCAGATAGATTTTCTTGGATACGTGATTTCTGGGGAAGGCTTTAAGATGGATCCTGACAAACTCCAGTCTATTCTAGATTGGCCATTGCCTAAGGGACTCAAGGCTATCCAGAGGTTTATTGGGTTCTCCAATTATTATAGGCGCTTCATTAAGGGTTACTCTTCTATTATTGCACCTATTACCAATATGACCAAACAAGGGGCTGATACTAAGACTTGGTCTACTGAAGCTCTCGTTGCTTTCAAAAATCTCAAAGAACTTTTTGCTTCTGCTCCAATATTAGTCCATCCTGATACGTCCTTGCCGTTCCTACTTGAGGTCGATGCCTCTGAGACAGGAGTAGGTGCCGTTCTCTCACAAAGGTTGGGGGTGGATAAACCGTTACATCCTTGTGGTTTTTTTTCCAAGAAACTTTCTGGGCCTGAAAGCAGGTATGACATCGGAGACAGGGAATTGTTAGCAGTCATTAAAGCCTTGAAAGAGTGGAGACATCTATTGGAGGGCACCTTACATCCGGTTACTATTTTGACGGACCACAAGAACTTGTCCTATATTGGGGAGGCTAAGCGTTTGTCCTCTAGGCAAGCTCGTTGGTCCTTATTCCTGACTCATTTCAATTATGTGCTTACTTACAGACCTGGCTCTAAGAACTCTAAGGCCGATGCTTTGTCTCGACAATATGAACCTTTCACTGTATCTGAACCGATTCTTTCTTCTATAGTTCCTAAATGCAAGATTGTTGCTAATACGAATCTCAGGATTCATTCCCCGTTACTGGCCGAGATCATTAAGCTGCAACATCTAGCACCTAAACAGACTCCTGAGGGTCGACATTTCGTTCCTCCTACTCTTCAACTGGAGCTGTTGCAATGTTTCCATAACAGCAAGATGGCGGGACATCCTGGTATCCGCAAGACGTATGCTTTGATTTCTAAAGACTTCTGGTGGCCTGCTTTACGTAAAGATACTAAAGATTTCATCGCTGCGTGTGAAGTGTGTACTAAGACCAAACAACCTCATACGCTCCCAAGTGGATTCCTGCATCCCTTAGAGGTACCAGAGAAACCATGGTCTTGTTTGGCCATGGACTTTATTGTCGATCTACCTATCTCTAAAAAACAGACTGTTATCCTCACCGTGGTTGACAGATTCACCAAGATGGCCCACTTCATTCCCTTGCCTAAACTTCCATCCTCCCCAGAGTTGGCAGAGATATTCGTGAGGGAGATCTTTCGCTTACATGGGATACCTTCCCAAATCGTATCTGACAGAGGGTCCCAATTTGTTTCCCGTTTTTGGAGATCCTTTTGTTCTCAACTAGGTATTAAATTAAATTTCTCTTCTGCCTATCATCCCCAGTCTAACGGAGCTGCTGAACGTACTAACCAAAAGATTGAGCAATATCTACATTGTTTTGTTTCCGAACACCAGGACGATTGGGTCGGTTTGATTCCTTGGGCGGAGTTTGCGCACAACAATCTCGTTTGTGACTCTACTCATTCAAGCCCCTTCTTCATGAACTATGGCTTTCATCCATCTATTCTTCCCTTGGTTTCTCCTTCCCAAGGTGTACCGTCGGTTGATGTACATGTTGCCAATTTGAGGAAGTTGTGGGATCAGACTCGACAAATTCTTCTACACAATTCTATGCTGGTTAAGAAACACGCCGATAAACGTAGAAGGGCGGCTCCGATTTTCGTTCCAGGCGATAGAGTATGGTTAAGCACTAGGAATATTCGGCTTAAAGTTCCTTCCATGAAATTCGCTCCTCGATATATTGGTCCTTACAGGATCTTGACTCAAATTAACCCAGTGGCGTATCGTCTAGCTCTCCCAGCTGCCTTACGCATCCCTAACTCCTTTCACGTTTCATTGTTGAAACCCCTAGTCTGTAACAGATTCTCCTCCACGATCGCCCCTCCTCGCTCTGTTCAGGTGGAGGGTCCGGAGGAGTATGAGGTTAACTCCATCATTGATTCTCGTATCTCTCGGGGGAGAGTACAATATTTGGTCGACTGGAAGGGATATGGTCCTGAGGAGAGAAGTTGGGTACCACAAGAGGATGTTCATGCTCCTCGCCTTCGCAGGGCGTTTCACTCACGCTTTCCGTCTCGTCCCGGTTCCTTCCACCCGGTGGGCGTATCTGAGAGGGGGGGTACTGTCAGGGTACCTGAAGCCTCTACCTCCGAAAGAGGTAGAGACTTAGTAGTTTACTCCTCCAGCAGGTCGGCTTCCTCCATCCCTCGCGGCTCCCCTAGACACTCTCACGCCGGCCGCGAGGGATCCGTTTCATTTTATGACGTCACGCACGCTGCCCGACGTCATGACGTCAGTCCGGACCGATCTGTCACTCAAGTGACTGGAAGCCACTCAGGACTCGTCGGAGGCGGGCATACTCACTGTAACCAGGGTATTTAAACCTGTTTCTCCCATTCACTCATTGCCCTGTCGTGGTTCTAGCCTGTCTAGTCACACAGTGCTCTGGCGATTTCAGTTATTCCTTTGGTTCCGACCCGGCTAGTTTGACTTACTCTGTTTCCCTCTGGTATCCTTGACCCGGCTTGTTCCTCGCTCACCTGTTCTCTCGTTCCCTCGACCTCGGCTTGTTTCTGACCATTCTCTTTACTCTCCGTACGTTAGTCCGGCCATTCTAAGGTCCGGTATACGTACCCTGTCCTGTTTGTACTTTGCGTGTTGGATCCCTGTCCCGATCCTGACAATATTGGGGACGCTAAGAGATTGTCCTCTCGTCAGGCTAGATCGTCATTGTTCCTCTCCCGGTTCAATTTTGTAATTACTTATAGGCCCGGGACCAAGAACACCAAGGCAGATTCACTGTCTAGGCAGTTTGAGATAGATGAGGTTCCTGAAAAAGAGGTATTCCCTATCATACCTCCAGAATGCCTTATCGCTACTACAGTTTCCGAAGTGTCTTCTCCACTCTTCTGTGCCATAATAGCAGATCAAACTCAGGCACCCATGGAGAGACCGCCGGATAAAATATACATTTCACCACCATTAAGGAAAAAGGTACTTGGTTCATTCCATGATAATTTGACAGCAGGTCATCCTGGAGTCCATACAATTCTCTCTGCTATCTCCAGGAGGTTCTGATGGCCTACACTTAGGAACGACATCAAAGATTATGTAGGTGCATGTCAAATATGTGCCTTTTCTAAAGCCTCTCACAAATCTCCTCCTGGGTTGTTACAACCACTGCCTATACCTAATGCTCCATGGACCCATTTAGCCATGGATTTCATGGTGGATCTGCCCAGTTCAAACGGATTTAACACAATCCTTATGGTCATCGATAGATTCTCAAAAATGGCACATTTTGTCCCTCTTAAAAAATTACCATCTGCTCAAGATCTTGTACAAATATTTTTCAAAGAGATCTTTCGATTACATGGAGTGCCTAAAAACATAGTATCTGACAGAGGTACCCAATTTATTTCTAGGTTCTGGCGTGCCTTTTGTAAGCAATTGGGTATAGAACTTTCATTTTCCTCAGCGTATCACTCTCAGACTAATGGCGAAGGAGAGAGGGCCAATCAGTCGTTAGAATCTTATTTACGTTGTTTTATCGATGCCAATCATTCTAACTGGTATGAACTCTTACCCATGGCTGAGTTTGCGAGAAATAATGCGACTCGTGAATCCTCTAATCATAGTCCATTTTTTGTAAATCAGGGTTATCACCCCACTGTTTTACCTTCTGAATTTTCAGACACTAATATTCCTGCATTGAACACACGTTTGGATTCTATTCATGACACTTGGAATTCTGTTCATACAGCACTACAGAAGGCATCAAAACGTGCTAAAATCCAGCTGACAAGAGACGGGGTTCCAATCCTGTCTATCAACCAGGAGAAGGTGTGGTTATCCACACGTCATATCAAACTTAAGGTTCCTTCCATGAAATTTGCCCCTCGGTACATAGGTCCTTTTTGGGTCCTCCGTCGTATCAACCCTGTGACTTATTCCTTGGCACTTCCTGCACACATGAGAATTGCCAATTCATTTCATGTGTCCTTGCTTAAGCCTCTTGCTTGCAATCGATACACTAAAGTGGCTGCCCCTCCTCCGCCCTTGGTAGTGGGTGATCAGTAGGAGTACGAAGTGTGTTCTATATTGGACTCCAAAATCTCCAGGGGTATTTTGTCTTATCTAGTTGACTGGAAAGGATATGGTCTAGAGGAACATAGTTGGGTTCCTGCTGACCAGGTTCATGCGCCCCGTCTTGTCCGGTCGTTTCACAACCGCTTCCCTCATAAGCCGGCTCCTTCCTGCCAGGTGAGCAGTATTCAAGTGGGGGGTACTGTTGCGGCTCCCAGTCCGCCGCATGGCGCAGCCGTGCCCAAACCGGCACGACCTCGCCGATATTGCGAGCTTACCTGCTCATCGGCGAGCCGGGAATCACTCCTCTGCGTCTTCTGGGCAGTGCACACAAATCAAAGATGGCGCTGACCATGTCGTCGCGCACATCACAAGCTCCGCCCCTCAAATTTATACAGACGTGTGCGTGATGTCACGACGTCAACGCACGCGCACGTTCTGGGGTCAGAGGTCACCCTCTGACCAATCAGAGCCCAGAGAGGGATATTTAAATCCCTAATTCACTCCAGTTCCTTGCCCTGTCGTGGTTTCCTGTTTTGTGTTCCCAAGAGTGCGTTAATCCTTGTGAATCTGATTTCCTGGTATCCTGATCTTGGCTTTTCCCTGGTTATTCTGATTTCTGGTTCCGCTGACTTTGGCTTGTCTAAACGGTATCTGAGTATTTCTGGCTTCCTTGACCTCAGCTTTCCCTTTGACCATTCTCTATCTCTAGCGTATTAGTCCGGCCATTCTAGAGTTTACGCTCTGTCCTATTATTTCCTTTCTTTTTATATGTATATGTTTACATAGTTTCTGCGTGTTGGACCGCACTAGCAGTCTTGACAATTGGGCAGAAGTGAATGCTACTCAAAGGCGGAAGTGGACGTAACAATCAGACATGTCACTTCCGCCATCCACGAATTACCAGCGGATACTTCTGCCAACCCCTAACCACAAATGAAATTTAAAGGAAAAAGGTGGAATTTTTATCCACCAATAAAAGGAAAGGGTTCCACTCCCTTCTTTCGTGAAGTAAAGTAGCTGCAGTATTTTGATTGTAGCCATTGTGGATTGTGGATTTGGTGTGGGTTAAGGGGATCCCACACAGATGTTAGAGTATCAGAAATTGTTTGACTCTCTGGGAATTTGCACACATATTATATTTAACTATTCACACTGTAACGGACCATTTCACTTGCAAGAGGATAAAACCCAGTTTAGGCGATATCCCCCTTTTCCATAGACCAGCAGCTTCTGCAATCACCAATTCTCCCGAACTCCAAACTGTACGAATCTTCCAACTCCCGAACTGGAAACACACGAACTCTGGAATCAGCTGAACAGGAAAAGCATACCATCCGCTTACACTCCTGGCAGTCAGCATACAATCCAATTCCCCCAAAGAACGAGACGACACATCGCTTTGAGGGTTAAGCAGGAACTGAGGCTGGCACTCCCAGCCTGGTTTTTATTACAGTTGTTGAGAATACAGGTCTGCCCACAGGGAGGGACAAAACAACCAATCAATCTGTAAAATACACACAGACAATCCCACACAAAATCCTCCCCTCTGCCTGTAATAGGATTACTGAACACAATGGGTAATCTCATTATCACAGGCAGAAGAATACAGTTTTATGAAACATATCACAGGGACCCATATAAAGTATATAATCAGAACCAGGGGATCTGGGTGAACCACATATCCAAAATTCACCCAGATCCATTCAGTAGTTTGGAAGATACAGTTTAATGCAGATTCCGCAGAACATATACAGATTATATAAAAAATAATTAATGTATAATGTGTCCCCTGTTGTATAGTTTAAAACTACTGCACAATGTCGTTGTGTACCAAATACCGACGAGATGGCACCGTGCAGAAAAGTCACAACAATGTCTGTGAGTTAAAATGGCCGCCATCCATTGTTCTCACCATGTGCTTCATCCATTGTTCTCACCATGTGCCTCTGATACATGAAATGGTGGCCACCCAGTAACTCCACAGTATGTCCCCAGATGGTTTTTAAAGGGCCAAGAGCAGCACCATACAAATCCAATGTGCCCAAATATTGTACTTGAAGGGCCAAATAACCCAGGGGCCATAGTCAGCAGGTAGGAGGCGGGCAAACAGGCTTCTCCAATGCCCAGTGGCGAGGTCGGTTTCACCACATTTCTCCCCTTTTCCAAACAGACTAACAGGGTATCTGACCTCCTGCTGGTCAGTGCCCTTGTTAGTCCAGCAGCCCACCCACAAAACAGAAACAGCAGTACAGCCCACGCACAATAAATGAACAAAAAAAGGGAACAAAGGGCACTGCCTGTAGAGTATATATTGGTGTATATCGTTATATTGATATAGAATAAAAGTAAAATAAAAATAAAAAATATTTATTGGTGAACAAGATACAAGGTGATTATTTCGTACATCCACTCCTGAGCCTTCTGTATAAATGCATACAGGGGCATACAGAGATACTATGCAGAAATAAGAAAGGTTTAAAAGGACAGTTAACAGCACCTAGATCGCAGCTGTTCTCAGATCTTACACTGTCTCCACCGTTACAGTTAATAGTACTCTTGGCAGTTAGTCCTGCTGCACAAAATTTGTAACTGTAAACAAGGTATGGGAGACTAAAGTCGTCTGAGTTATTCTCAGATCTTACACTGTCTCCACCGTTATAGTTAATGGTACTCTTGGCAGTTAGTCCTGCTGCACACAATCTGTAACTATAAACAAGGTGCAAGAGACTTAAGTCGTCTGAGTGGGGTCTCTATCGTTAAGGTAATAGTATCTCAATATAGTTTTCAAAAGCAAAGGTATCAACTGTAATTGGAATTACCACGGGAGACCCGTGCTGCCTGAATGCTGTCTTAGAGTTAAAAGGCTGCAAGCTATGGTAGTGGTACGTTCGAATCCTGCAATAGACTCTACTCCGGGTGCTAGATAATAAATTACCACAAATATAATGTAGAGAAAAGACAGAGAAAAAGAAGATATATCTCTGTGCCTTCAAGGGCACCTACCAGATAAGAGAGCTAACTGCAGGAAAAAGAAAGGTACAAAAGGAGAGAGGTATTTAAATAAATCACAGTAGATAAATAGTAAATACTAACTGTGCCTTCAAGGGCACCTTCCTTTAAAGTCACTAGCTGGCTTGCGTCTAAATAACTAGAATCTCAACACAATAAAGTATATGTGCATGTGTTAAACACATAAATAGTGTTATAACCACAATCAGTGTCAGTGGCTATAACCTAGGTGTCCCTCCCGATACACCCGCAACCTATATAGATATCGTTAATGATCGTAATATTATTAGGTATTGACTGCTGGTGCAGAGGGTATAATTCTTAGGAGAGACCAGAAAAAAACCCCGACGCGCGTTTCGCCGGTAAGGCGGCTTTTCAAGGGGGACGAGATCGTGTACCAGTGGGCTATTAAATAGGGCGCCCAAACCTATTGATTGAAATCACGAGAACGTCGACGTCATCAGTCAGGTCTGACGGGAGACGGTGGCCTAGAAGGGTCATATCGCTCTGTACAAATTCTGTTTACATTGTATTTCACAGGGAGTGAAACCGGTATGTATCTGATAAACAGATACATAATGATGATCTTGAGGTAAAACATGAGACATAAGGGGCTTAATTCATACCCTCATTTAGTACAGTATTTCCAAGTGATGATGCCTCCAAAATGTATGGCTGTTTGCATCGGTAAATAGCTAGTTACCATCTATATGTGGTGATAGAAAGTATCCCGTTTGAACACATAATGTATCAGCTTCTTGTATCATATAAGGTCCATATGTACACATGCTTATACTGGAAGGTCATTCATATCGTAGAGAATCCATAAGAATAATAATAGTGATGATATAGTCAACAGCCCGTCAAAAAGTTTGTCCTCTTCTCAAAGGGTTGGGAAGATGTTAGGTATTGTTGTACTGATCGATACCGTATTCTCATGTAGAGAGTACCATGTGCCTTATTTTATATTAAAATTATTTTCAAGCACACATATAGGGGAATCAGTGGCATATAAGCTATATATAAGTGCATCATTCGACGTTCTCGGTTATTAGTAATTTCTGCAAAAGTCTTGTAGTTAGAAGAAATTGTGATGCTCACAGGATCATGAAGATAATTGGTAAGATGCTAAATTTGTATTTTAATATAGCTAGATAATTAGTAATGATCTAAGAGTGCCAGTCATAATGGCTGAGAAAGTTATATGAATTGTGATATAGCTCTGAAGGAATGGAAATTGGATATGATTAATGTATGAAAGGTGTATAGTTGAACTCCTCGTTGAGTCCCTGAGGGGCGAGGGTTCTAAAGGAATATATCCATTTAGATTCTTTTTGGAGTAATTGCTGGTTAAAATTCCCTTTCCTAGGGTTAGGGATCAGTTTTTCAATAGCCTGGAATTTCAGATTGTCAGTATTACCCTGGTGAAAATTTATGACATGCCTTGCCACAGGGGTAGGTGTGATGGTGTTCTTTACAGAATTGATATGCTATTTATGTGTTTAACACATGCACATATACTTTATTGTGTTGAGATTCTAGTTATTTAGACGCAAGCCAGCTAGTGACTTTAAAGGAAGGTGCCCTTGAAGGCACAGTTAGTATTTACTATTTATCTACTGTGATTTATTTAAATACCTCTCTCCTTTTGTACCTTTCTTTTTCCTGCAGTTAGCTCTCTTATCTGGTAGGTGCCCTTGAAGGCACAGAGATATATCTTCTTTTTCTCTGTCTTTTCTCTACATTATATTTGTGGTAATTTATTATCTAGCACCCGGAGTAGAGTCTATTGCAGGATTCGAACGTACCACTACCATAGCTTGCAGCCTTTTAACTCTAAGACAGCATTCAGGCAGCACGGGTCTCCCGTGGTAATTCCAATTACAGTTGATACCTTTGCTTTTGAAAACTATATTGAGATACTATTACCTTAACGATAGAGACCCCACTCAGACGACTTAAGTCTCTTGCACCTTGTTTATAGTTACAGATTGTGTGCAGCAGGACTAACTGCCAAGAGTACCATTAACTATAACGGTGGAGACAGTGTAAGATCTGAGAATAACTCAGACGACTTTAGTCTCCCATACCTTGTTTACAGTTACAAATTTTGTGCAGCAGGACTAACTGCCAAGAGTACTATTAACTGTAACGGTGGAGACAGTGTAAGATCTGAGAACAGCTGCGATCTAGGTGCTGTTAACTGTCCTTTTAAACCTTTCTTATTTCTGCATAGTATCTCTGTATGCCCCTGTATGCATTTATACAGAAGGCTCAGGAGTGGATGTACGAAATAATCACCTTGTATCTTGTTCACCAATAAATATTTTTTATTTTTATTTTACTTTTATTCTATATCAATATAACGATATACACCAATATATACTCTACAGGCAGTGCCCTTTGTTCCTTTTTTTGTTCACCAATTTTCACGTAGGGTTAACCCCTTCACTGCCTCGATACCTTTACACCAGGCTTTCATTTTATGTAAACCACCCACAATAAATGGTTACTACACCTGAGTAAGGGAAAAACTTGTCCAGGTCCAGGTGCCTCACCACGGCTGTGTGGGGGACTGGTAGGCTGTTTTGGTGAGTTGCTGAGTGGGCAGAGACCAGCGGTACTCTGCCCTGGTGCCAGCACTACCACGGGGGTAGTCTGGTTGGAGCCTGGTTGCTGGAGACCGACTGTCTCCCCTTTAGATGCACAGCTCTGCTGCTGGAGACCGACTGTCTCCCCTTTAGATGCACAGCTCTGCTGCCGGAGGGGGAGACCGACTGTCTCCACTTTGGATACATAGCTCCGCTGTTGGAGGGGGAGACCGACTGTCTCCCCTTTGGCTAAGCAGCCTTGTTCCTGGGGGACAGGACTGACTGTCCTTACACTCTGTGCTGTAGGTGCAGAGATCACGGTCCCATCTGCACAGTTCTGGGGCTTACAGTCTCCCCCTGGTACACTAAGCTGTCGCTGGGGAGAGGGGGTAACAGGCTCCACTCCCGATAGAGCACTCTGCCGCTGGAGAATGGAAACTGAGCTCCCAATTCCCTGCACATTAATAATCTGCCACTGGGGAGAGGGGGTAGCAAGCTCCTCTCCCATACATACTTCACACTGCCTTCCCGGCATACCACTCTGCTGCTGGAGGGCAGGAACAACTACTTCTGCCCCCTGTAACTCAGTCTGCCGCTGGGGAGGAAGGACGACACCTTCGGCTCCCTGGAACTCAAACAGCTGCTGGGGAGGAAGGACGGTACCTTCGGCTCCCTGGAACTCACGCTGCCGCTGGGGAGGAAGGACGACACCTTCGGCTCCCTGGGACTCACGCTGCCACTGGGGAGGAAGGGTGACACCTTTGGCTCACTGGGACTCACACTGTTGCTGGAGATCTGGGTTAGTTGCCCAGCATCCCTGTAGGGCCGGTAGAGAGACCTCGGTCCCATCTCTACCTGCCATCTGGAGGTCATCGCAGGACCAGTCAGTGAGGTCTGGTTCTGCTTGTTGGGTAGGTTGGGGCTGCACGAAGCTGAGCAGGTGTTGGTAGTCCTGCTCCAGCTCCCACTCCCTTGTTACCAGGTGGTTCATGTCTTTGCTCACCTCGCGTTCGCCTGCCCAGACATACATGCCCATCCGGTAGTCGTAGATGTCCCAAAACCTAGACCCCTCCGTGCTGCCAAGATCAATGTCGTCCTCCAAGGCATCCCATAATAAACCCGGGCCATCATAATCATCCCCCTCCGGTAAGTCGTGCTCGGCTGTCCAGGGGGTAAGTCGAAAGGTATGCCACCAGAGGGCCTGGTATGCGTTGTCTAGCCAAACCTCTCACCATACCAGGGTCTCTAGTCTTGTCACCCACTCATCCAGGGGCTGCTCTCCCAATAGATACATCCGCATCGCCACACGCTTCTGTAGCCGCTGCTCATCACTGGGGAGACTCTCACCTCGCCGCCACTGGGCATCTTCCAGGGCATCATACCAGAGTTCCTTTCTGTCTGCATCCCTGTAGTCCGTGACCGCCTCCTCCTCCTCTTCATAAAACGCTGTCCGAAAACTAGCTGATTCCATCCTGCTGTAGCCAGGGGCGCTGTACGGATACTAGCGTTGCCCTCAATTTGTAATTCCAAACGTTACCAGTGTCTCCGAGCTGCTTCTCCTCGCACTAGGACGCCATCCCACCGCTTGCCACCAATTGTAACGGACCGTTTCACTTACAAGAGGATAAAACCCAGTTTAGGCGATATCCCCCTTTTCCATAGACCAGCAGCTACTGCAATCACCAATTCTCCCGAACTCCAAACTGTACGAATCTTCCAACTCCCGAACTGGAAACACACGAACTCTGGAATCAGCTGAACAGGAAAAGCATACCATCCGCTTACACTCCTGGCAGTCAGCATACAATCCAATTCCCCCAAAGAACGAGACGACACATCGCTTTGAGGGTTAAGCAGGAACTGAGGCTGGCACTCCCAGCCTGGTTTTATTACAGTTGTTGAGAATACAGGTCCGCCCACAGGGAGGGACAAAACAACCAATCAATCTGTAAAATACACACAGACACTCCCACACAAAATCCTCCCCTCTGCCTGTAATAGGATTACTGAACACAATGGGTAATCTCATTATCACAGGCAGAAGAATACAGTTTTATGAAACATATCACAGGGACCCCAAAACATGCAATAACCCCATATAAAGTATATCCTCAGAACCAGGGGATGTGGGTGAACCACATATCCAAAATTCACCAGATCCATTCAGTAGTTTGGAAGATACAGTTTAATGCAGATTCCGCAGAACATATACAGATTATATAAAAAATAATTGTGACAGACCCATCCGTCTGGACTAAACATACTGGGTTCGTCTGATTTGCCCAGTGCTTATGGTCCCTGGGAGATAATGTGAAGGATTGGTACTTTTTGTAAATGACACTTCAGACACAGTCAAAGCTGTCGAAGTGCCGAAGTTACCGAAGCTATCGAAGTGGCCGGCATCGGACAAAGGACCACGTGGCGGCGGCCATTTTAACTTCGAACACGCCGACCCGTACCATCGACTTCGCTTCGACACTTCGACTAAAGTCGAAGTACCGGCCACACTTCGAACGGGACTTAGCCGTTTTTATGCCAGAAAGTGACCGACCGCACAGCCCGAATCCATGGAACTGTTTTGGGCAAGAAAAGGTGCTTGCGGTCGGTCATAAAAGGACTTCCGTGTAACTTTTTATTTACTGAAGGGATTGGTATTATTTTTGAGAGTGTTTATGTTTAAAGTATGCTGAGTCTGAATATGTGATTTTTATGTGAATATGATGTATGGTTTTAAAGTTATGAAAGTTGTGTAAAAGTATATTTCCAACTGTATGCATAATGGTATTATGTGTCACACCAAGGGGAGGGGATGTCATTGGTTATTTTATGCCTCCCCTGGGTGTGGCCTGTATGTGTGAGATGGAAATAAAAGCCAGGCTGGATGAGCCAGTCCTCAGTTCATGTTTTACCCTCATAATGGAGCTTGGTCTCGTTATTGGGGGAAACGGTATTACCAGCGACTAAAGACTGCTTATGGGGATTATATGCCGCTTAGGTCCTATTGCTGTTCGGCTGTAAGTGGCGATTCGTACGATTGGAGCTCGGAAGACGGTACCGTAACAATAATTACTGTATAATGTGTCCCCTGTTGTATAGTTTAAAACTACTGCACGATGTCGTTGTGTACCAAATACCGGCGAGATGGCACCGTGTAGAAAAGTCACAAAAATGTCTGTGAGTTAAAATGGCCCCATCCATTGTTCTCACCATGTGCTTCATCCATTGTTCTCACCATGTGCCTCTGATACATGAAATGGTGGCCACCCAGTAACTCCACAGTATGTCCCCAGATGGTTTTTAAAGGGCCAACAGCAGCACCATACAAATCCAATATGCCCAAATATTGTACTTGAAGGGCCAAATAACCCAGGGGCCATAGTCAGCAGGTAGGAGGCGGGCAAACAGGCTTCTCCAATGCCCAGTGGCGAGGTCGGTTTCACCACACACACTTTCCCCTTGCAGAATCTAAGTGAGATTATACAGTATGTCGATATTAGAAAATAGAGAGTACTGTACAAATAATATTGATACATGTTTCATGAATAACACAGATCAAAATGTAACACCAAATTATAATGACACAAACAGATGTAAATATAATTTGGAAAAAGTTCTAATAAAAGAAAGTAAAGTAAAGTGGGAGATAGCAACCCTTAAAAAGTATGTGAGAGAACAAATAACACCAAGGGGACTTCTCTAAAGACCCAAGCTTTGATAGGGAAGATCCCCACTTTATGACAGGATGGGTATGTGGCGAGACCAATCTCGCCACTGTGCATTGGAGGAGACTGGTTGCCTGCCTGATGCCTTTTGACTATGGACCGGCATTTAAATACTTTATTATTTTATTTATTTATTTTTTAGGGTGAGGGGGGTAGGTAGGGGCTTTTTTATTTGGTTGTGTGACTAGGGACTTGGGGACCCCTAGTCACCTTTGATGGGGGATGGGGGGATTTTCATTTAGGGCCCCCACCCGCCGCTCTACACACACTATACACGCTCTACACACACTATACACACTCTACAGACACTGCATACACTCTACACACACTGCAAACACTGCACACACACTATGCACACACTGTACACACTATACACACACTGTACACACTATGCACACACTATACACACACTGCACACACTCTACACACACTGCATACACAATACACACTCTGCACACACTGCATACACACTGCACACACTGCATACACTATACACACACTGCACTAACTATACACACACTGCACACACTATACACACACTGCATACACCCTATACACACACTGCATACACCCTATACACACACTGCATACACACTATATGCACACTATATACACACTATACACACTGCACACACTATACACACACTGCACACACTATACACACACTGCATACACTGTGCACACACTGCACACTCTATACACACACTGCACACACTATACACACACTGCACACACTATACACACACTGCACACACTGCACACACTGCATACACTATACACAAACTACACACAATATACACACACTATACACACACACTGTACACACTATACACACTATGCACACACTTTACACACTATACACACACTGCACACACTATACATACACTATACACACTATACTCACAATACACACACACACTGTATACACTATACACACACTGTACACACTATGCACACACTGTACACACTATGCACACACTGCATACACACTGCACACACTATACACACACACTACACACACTGCATACACACTGCACACAATATACACACTATACACACTACATGCACTACACACACACTATACACACATCATACACTATGCACACACTGCACACTCTATACACACACTGCACACACTATACACACACTATACACACACACTATACACACACTATACACACACACTATACACTCTATACACACACTGCATAAACATACGTTTACAAAAAATTGCAGCTGTTTTTTACATTTCAAAGTTGGGGAGGGGGGTGCCAAATAAAGGATCCGCCCCGGGTGCCAAATGCTCCAGGTACGCCCCTGTATAGAGGGGAGCCATGTTACTCTGTATATAGAGAGGAGCCATGTTTACACTGTATCTAGAGGGGAGCCATGTTACTCTGTATATAGAGGGAGCCATGTTATTCTGTATATAGAGGGAGCCATGTTCCTCTGTATATAGAGGGAGCCATGTTACTCTGTATATAGAAGGAGCCATGTTTACACGGTATATAGAGGGAAGCCATGTTATTCTGTATATAGAGGGAGCCATGTTACTCTGTATAGCGAGAGGAGCCATATTTACACGGTATATAGAGGGAAGCCATGTTACTCTGTATATAGAGGTAGCCATGTTACTCTGTATATAGAGAGGAGCCATATTTACACTGTATATAGAGGGAGCCATGTTTACACGGTATATAGAGGGAAGCCATGTTACTCTGTATATAGAGAGGAGCCGTGTTTACACTGTATATGGAGGGGAGCCATGTTACTCTGTATATAGAGAGGAGCCATGTTTACACTGTATATAGAGGGAACCATGTTACTCTGTATATAGAGAGGAGCCATGTTTACACTGTATATAGAGGGGAGCCATGTTACTCTGTATATAGAGGGGAGCCATATTTACACGGTATATAGAGGGAAGCCATGTTACTCTGTATATAGAGGGGAGCCATGTTACACGGTATATAGAGAGGAGCCATGTTTACACTGTATATAGAGGGAGCCATGTTTACACGGTATATAGAGGGAAGCCATGTTACTCTGTATATAGAGGGAGCCATGTTATTCTGTATATAGAGGGAGCCATGTTTACACGGTATATAGAGGGAAGCCATGTTACTCTGCATATAGAGAGGAGCCATGTTTACACTGTATATAGAGGGGAGCCATGTTACTCTGTATATAGAGGGGAGCCATGTTTACACGGTATATAGAGGGAAGCCATGTTACTCTGTATATAGAGGGAGCCATGTTTACACGGTATATAGAGGGAAGCCATGTTACTCTGCATATAGAGAGGAGCCATGTTTACACTGTATATAGAGGGAACCATGTTACTCTGTATATAGAGAGGAGCCATGTTTACACTGTATATAGAGGGGAGCCATGTTACTCTGTATATAGAGGGGAGCCATGTTTACACGGTATATAGAGGGAAGCCATGTTACTCTGTATATAGAGGGAGCCATGTTTACACGGTATATAGAGGGAAGCCATGTTACTCTGTATATAGAGGGAGCCATGTTACTCTGTATATAGAGAGGAGCCGTGTTTACACTGTATATAGAGGGGAGCCATGTTACACGGTATATAGAGAGAGCCATGTTTACACTGTATATAGAGGGAGCCATGTTACTCTGTATATAGAGAGGAGCCGTGTTATTCTGTATATAGAGGGAGCCATGATACTCTGTATATAGAGGGAGTCATGTTACTCTGTATATAGAGGGAGCCATGTTACTCTGTATATAGAGGGAGCCATGTTTACACAGTATATAGAGGGAAGCCATGTTACTCTGTATATAGAGGGAGCCATGTTATTCTGTATATAGAGGGAGCCATGTTTACACGGTATATAGAAGGAAGCCATGTTACTCTGTATATAGAGAGGAGCCATGTTTACACTGTATATAGAGGGGAGCAATGTTACTCTGTATATAGAGGGGAGCCATGTTTACGTTATATAGAGGGGAGCCATGTTTACACGGTATATAGAGGGAAGCCATGTTACTCTGTATATAGAGGGAGCCATGTTTACACGGTATATAGAGGGAAGCCATGTTACTCTGTATATAGAGGGAGCCATGTTACTCTGTATATAGAGAGGAGCCATGTTTACACTGTATATAGAGGGAAGCCATGTTACTCTGTATATAGAGGGGAGCCATGTTACACTGTATATAGAGGGAGCCATGTTACTCTGTATATAGAGGGAGCCATTTTTACACTGTATATAGAGGGGAGCCATGTTTACACGGTATATAGAGGGAGCCATGTTACTCTGTATATAGAGGGAGCCATGTTTACTCTGTATATAGAGGGAGCCATGTTACTATCTGAGGTGGTTAACTATGATTGGACCTGGCATGTTTGTTAGTCTGGCCTGCATGGTTGTCTGGCATGAAGTAGCATGTTTCAACTATATTAGTAGTTAGACTAGTTTGCACTTGTCAGGGTACCTGCTGTCTCTACCTCTGTGGAGGTGAGACACTTGGACGTTCTTCCTCGCAAAAGGGTTGAATCACTCGTTCCTCGCGGTTCCCTCGGTCATTTACACGCCGGCCGCGAGGGATCCACTTCCTTTTATGACGCGGCGTTCAGTAGCCGACGTCATGACGACAACCCAACCCGATCTGTCAATCAAGCCCCAAGCACGAATGAGGATTCGTTGGGGGCGTGATTACCTGTTTAGAATCAGGGTATAAAAGAGGGCTTTCTACGTTTGTTCATTGCCCTGTCGTGGTTCTAGCTTGTCTAGTCACTCAGTGCTCTTGTATTCTGTTAGTTTCTTTGGTTTTGACCCGGCTTGTCTGTTCTACCTCGTTTACCTCTATTACCCTTTGACTCGGCTTGTCTCTCGTTTACCTGCTCTCTCGTTCCCTCGACCTCGGCTTGTCTCTAGACCATTCTTTACTACTACTTACGTTAGTCCGGCCATTCTAAGGTCCGGTATACGTACCCTGTACCTGTTTGTACTCTGCGTGTTGGATCCCTGTCCCGATCCTGACATTACGACAGGGCCATGGATCCTGCAGGTACAAACACTCAGGTTGGTCCTTCCGATTCTAGATTTGATGCCATGGATCACAGAATGGATCAGATGGCTCTAGCGCTGCAAGCTTTATTATCTCGATCTAGTAATCCACCGGAGGAGATGCGAGCTACGTCCATCTCTCCTGTAAGTTCAGGTCTAGAAGTAGCCACTGTAGGTGCTTCTTCCCGTATTACACCTCCTGTACGTTATGGTGGTTCTCCAGAGAAGTGCCGTGGTTTCTTAAACCAAATTGGTATTCATTTTGAATTACAACCTCGCTCTTACCCTACAGATAGGGCAAAGGTTGGATTCATTATCACACTCCTCATTGATAAGGCTCTGAGATGGGCCAATCCTCTGTGGGAGAATGAGAATCCGTTAGTCTATAATTATAATGCCTTTGTCGCTGCTTTTAGAAGAACGTTTGACCCTCCAGGTAGAAAGGTCAATGCAGCTAGATTACTATTGCGCCTTAGACAAGATAACCAAACCCTTGTGGATTATGCACTAGAGTTCAGGTCTTTGGCGGCAGAAGTTAAGTGGAATGAACAGGCCTATATAGACGTATTTGTAAACGGATTATCTGATGTAATCCTAGACGAGGCTACTAGAGAGCTCCCTGAAAATTTGGAGGATTTAATTTCTTTTATTTCTCGTATTGACGAACGTTTAAGAGAGAGACAGAACACTCGTGATAATATTCGTAGACCTTCCTTTAAACTAGCGCCTTTATTTCAAAGTCCTCAAACCACTATCCCAGTTTTTTCTGAACCTATGCAAATAGGCAATACTCGCCTCTCAGAAGAGGAGAGACAGTACAGAAGAAAGGAGGGATTGTGTATGTATTGTGGAGTAAGAGGGCACCTTCGCCTAAATTGTCCTAATCGTCCGGGAAACGCTCGCACCTAAGTTTCTCTAGAGGACAGGTCTTGGGTGTTTCTATTTTGTCCTCTATACACAATTATAAAGATCACAGGCTTCTACTACCGGTTTCTTTAGCATGGGAGAAGGGAGTAATAAAGACTATGGCATTGATAGACTCCGGAGCTGCTGAGAGCTTTATCGACCAAGTTTTTGTTTCTAAACACTCTATCCCATCTCAGCTAAGAGATACTCCCTTGGCCGTTGAGGCCATAGATGGTAGACCATTATCTGAACCTGTGATTTCTCATGAGACTATACCTGTTATTTTGACTGTTGGTATCTTACACGAGGGGGATATATCGCTTATGCTTATCTCTTCCCCTTCTGTTCCTATAGTTCTGGGGTATCCATGGTTAAAGAAACATAACCCTATTATTGATTGGGAGCTAGGGGAGATAACTTCATGGGGTCAGGGTTGCCAGGACAGGTGTTTACAGAAAGTCTCACCACTTTGCGTAGGTAATACACCGGTTAACTCCACCCAGTCTACAGACTTACAAATACCGCCTCGATACATAGATTTAAAGGCAGTCTTTGACAAGAAGAATGCTGATACTTTACCTCCACACAGGTCCTTTGATTGCAAGATTAATCTCCTACCTGGTACTATGCCTCCGAGGGGCAATGTATATCCTTTATCCACTAAGGAGAACTTAGTCTTAGAGGAATATATCCGTGAGAATCTAGACAAGGGATTCATTAGGAGATCATCCTCGCCTGCCGGGGCCGGTTTTTTTTTTGTGAATAAAAAGGATGGCACGTTAAGGCCTTGCATTGATTACCGAGGTTTGAATAAAATAACTATCAGAAATGCATACCAAATTCCCTTGATTACTGAGCTCTTTGATCGTTTAAAGGGTTCCAAGATTTTCACCAAGTTAGATCTCAGAGGGGCGTATAACTTGGTGAGAATTCAGCAGGGAGACGAGTGGAAAACAGCATTCAATACTCGATATGGGCACTATGAGTACACGGTAATGCCTTTTGGGCTCTGTAATGCACCGGCAGTATTTCAGGATCTGATCAATGAAGTTCTTAGGGAATTTCAACAGGATTGTGTTATTGTATATTTAGATGATATACTAATACACTCTAGAGAAATTGAGACCCACCACAGACAAGTCAGAAGGGTATTGCGCAAACTCCTACAACATGGATTGTACTGCAAATTGGAGAAATGTAGTTTTGATCATTCTCAGATAAACTTTCTTGGTTACGTGATTTCTGGGGAAGGCTTTAAAATGGATCCGGATAAACTCCAGTCTATTTTAGATTGGCCATTACCTAGGGGTCTCAAGGCCATTCAGAGGTTTATTGGATTCTCCAATTATTATAGGCGCTTCATTAAAGGATACTCTTCCATTATTGCTCCTATTACCAATATGACCAGACAGGGGGCTGACACTAAGACTTGGTCTACTGAAGCTCTCGTTGCCTTCAAGACACTTAAGGAACTTTTTGCTTCTGCACCAATTTTAGTTCACCCCGATACAACTTTACCTTTCCTACTCGAGGTAGACGCCTCAGAGACAGGTATAGGTGCCATCTTGACTCAAAGGTTAGGCGTGGATAAACCATTACATCCATGTGTTTTTTTTTCCAAGAAACTATCTGGGACTGAAAGCAGATATGATATTGGTGACAGGGAACTACTAGCTGTTATAATGGATATATACAAAAAACACTAATGTGCAAATAAATGCCTAATAGTGCAAAAGGGTGTGGAGCGCTTAAACAGTAAACAAAACACTTACTCCTGTGTTATTCAGGAGATATGTAGAAACAGTCCAGAAATCCTTGTTTATCCACGGTAGATTAATAACCTCGGAAATGGAAACAAAAGCAGAAAAGGGAAGCAATGCTATCCCTAGTGTAGAGATCCTTTAAACAGTGATACGGTTGAATATTGGTGACAATTAGCTTCTCACCTTATCTGGAGCCAATAACCAGGCTCCCAGTATGCAGACGTGGTGTCAAATATAGAGTGACACAACCCTTCTTTGCAGCAAGTTAAATATTGCACTAATCCACTTGATTTAAAAATATAACATTTATTGTGTATACAACTTTAAAACAATAAAAATGAATACTCAAGTGTCAGTGCTCCGTCCAAGACGCGTTTCGCCTGTGTAATTCGGCTTTATCAATTGGTACAAACATGCTGCAAGTATAAACTTTAAATAACACCTACTGGTAGTTGATTGGTGCATGGCGTCCGTGATACATCCAATCACGGCGCTCATGTGGGTGGGAGTGTAGGGACACAGCTGTTGATGATGATTCCGGTATCGTGATGTCATCACGCACGACGGCTCGTGCGTGTGACGTCACACACGGAAGTAAAACCCCCTGTGTGTATCGGTCCCACAATAGTGGTTAGTCCGGGGAGTATTATGGCTCCTCCAAAGTGCCCAAGAGTGTCTCATCCTGCTTCCCATCGTGACGTGGGCGTGTCGATCCGTCCGATAGGAGTCGGCCATTTTTCTTGAGGGCAATGTACTGGAAGTCAGTACTCATATGTAGTCCAGGATAAGTCCAATGTTAAAACATGCTGTTTAAATACGATGAACTCACAGAGGACATAGCCACAATGGGAGAGGAGAGACAAACAGAAAAAAAGAAGAAGAGAGAAAAAGGAAAAATGGGTTGGTGTTTTATCCAAAGCAAGGGAACACAGCAATAAAGGACACCTTCCCATATACATATCCCCACTGTGTAAATATATATCGTAGTGACATCATTACTCAGTCAATACAGAAGTGCATAGTGTGGAACTGGAATGATGACTTCATACATTCAAAGGCATATGCTAGTAAAAAAAATATATATATATATATAATAAAAAATATATATAAAAAATGTAAAAGTTAAAAATTACTATTCACATGAATAAAATTATAAAAAGTGACAAATCTCAAAGTCATCATTCAGTCCGTGGGGTTGCATAGTATCTAAATTAAATATCCATTTCATCTCTGTTTGTCCTATGGTCTTAATTAAATCTCCCCCTCTCCAGTTTGTGGAAACTCTTTGAATACCCATGAATTCCATATGGCTGGGGTCACAATTGTGTCTCTCTTTGAAATGCATAGAGACACTATGTTTTTCAAAACCATTCTTTATATTACGTATATGTTCTTGAATACGTGTGTTCAGTGTTCTAATGGTCCTTCCTACATAGGTTAGCTTGCATGGGCAAGTAATTTTATATATGACCCTTGTGGAATGGCAGGTGACGAGTTGTTTAATTTTAAACTTCTTTCGGGTGTCCCTGGGATGAGTGAATTCCCTTATTACCCGTCTTGTGCTTTTGGTATTCCTACAGGCTCCACAGGAGCCACACCCATAAAATCCATTAGCCTCATTAAAAAAAAGATGTATTGGCAGTAATGCTTTGTGATGTTAGATGGTTATGTACTAAACTGCTACTCAAGTTGCGTGCCCCCCTATATGTGATCATCGGTGTCTCGGGAAGTATAGAATGGAGAGCCTGATCATTTCTGAGAATCGGACAATACTTCTTAATTATTCTCTTAAGCTGTTTACTGTTACTATTAAAGTCACAGATGAAATTAAGCCCCTGGTATTGTGTCTCCGTTTGTTTGTCCTTATATACAAGTAGGTCGCTCCTATTCTTCAATTCTACCTCGCCATAAGCCTTCTCCAACAGTTTATTGCTATACCCTTTCTCTTTAAAATCATTAATTATTTTAGTCGATTGTTCCTTAAATTTTATATTGTCAGTGCAATTGCGTTTTATTCTTAGGAGTTGGGCTTTGGGGGCGTTCAACAGCCAAGGGGAGAAGTGGCAACTGTTCTCCCCTATATAGCTGTTGACGTCCACCTTTTTAAAAAAAGTACAGGATTTAAGGACATTCTCCTCCACGTATATGTTGAGGTCTAGAAATTCAACTGAGGTTTTGCTAAAGTGACTAGTGAGTGCAATTCCCCAATCATTGGTGTTCAAGTGAGATAGGAAAGTATTAAGAGACGACTCATCACCCTTCCAAATAAAAAATATATCGTCAATGTAACGACGATAGGTGACGAGGTTTGCGTCCCATCTATGGTCACCATAAATGAACTCCTGTTCCCAGTGCGACATGAACAGGTTCGCATAGCTGGGCGCAAACCTGGTCCCCATCGCCGTTCCACATATTTGCAAATAAAATTGGTCACCAAACCAAAAGTAATTATTCTTCAAAATCCATTCTATCACCTCAATGATAAACTCAATTTGTTTATTAGAAAATTTCTTAGAGTTTTCCAAAAAGTGTCTCGTTGCTCTACATCCTTGTGTATGGGAAATAATAGTATATAATGAGCTAACGTCCGATGTTACCAAATAATAATCAGAATCCCAGGTAACCTGTTGGATAATCTGTAGGATGTTCATAGTGTCTCTCAAATAACTCTGGCAGGTACTGACAATAGGTTGTAAACACTTGTCAATATACTGTGACAACCTATTAGAGATGGATCCTATCCCCGAGACAATTGGTCTCCCGGGTGGTTTATCTTTATCCTTATGAATCTTGGGGAGATAGTAAAAGACTGGAATCTTAGGGTGTTGTACTTTTAAAAATTTGTATTCTCTTGGATTTAAAATCTCGTCAATTTTCCCTCTCTCAATTAAGTCATTATAAGTATTTCTAATCTCTGTTGTGGGATCCTTATTCAGGGTTTGATATGTATGGTGGTCACTTAGTAGTCTGGAGATTTCCTGATTGTAATCATCTATGTCTAAGATGACAATACCCCCCCCCCTTGTCGGCCGGTTTTATGACGATTGTTTGGTCCTCCCTTAATTGTTTGAGGGCCTGTCTCTCTTTAAAACTTAAATTCTGTTTGTTGGGTCTGAGTTGTTTTATTTTACTGACATCACTCATCACCATTTTTTCAAAGGTGGTCATCTCACCAGAGATGCAGCACCTTGGAAAGAAGGTGGATTTTTCTTTTAGATCCGTATGTATAATATCGGTGTCCAACCGAATCCCTGGGTTTTCGCCAATGGGATTTTTAAGAAAAAAATTTTTGAGACAAAGTTTCCTTTTAAACCTGTTTAGATCCAAATATGTACTGAACCTGTCAATAGGTTTAGTGGGGGCAAACTTAAGTCCTTTTGTCAATAGTTCTACCTGTGGTACTGTCAGTTCCCTTTTGGAAAGGTTAAAGATTCCATTCTTTTTTGGTGTTTTTCCATTCTTTTTTGGAACGGCGATGGGGACGAGGTTTGCGCCCAGCTATGCGAACCTGTTCATGTCGCACTGGGAACAGGAGTTCATTTATGGTGACCATAGATGGGACGCAAACCTCGTCACCTATCGTCGTTACATTGACGATATATTTTTTATTTGGAAGGGTGATGAGTCGTCTCTTAATACTTTCCTATCTCACTTGAACACCAATGATTGGGAAATTGCACTCACTAGTCACTTTAGCAAAACCTCAGTTGAATTTCTAGACCTCAACATATACGTGGAGGAGAATGTCCTTAAATCCTGTACTTTTTTTAAAAAGGTGGACGTCAACAGCTATATAGGGGAGAACAGTTGCCACTTCTCCCCTTGGCTGTTGAACGCCCCCAAAGCCCAACTCCTAAGAATAAAACGCAATTGCACTGACAATATAAAATTTAAGGAACAATCGACTAAAATAATTAATGATTTTAAAGAGAAAGGGTATAGCAATAAACTGTTGGAGAAGGCTTATGGCGAGGTAGAATTGAAGAATAGGAGCGACCTACTTGTATATAAGGACAAACAAACGGAGACACAATACCAGGGGCTTAATTTCATCTGTGACTTTAATAGTAACAGTAAACAGCTTAAGAGAATAATTAAGAAGTATTGTCCGATTCTCAGAAATGATCCGGCTCTCCATTCTATACTTCCCGAGACACCGATGATCACATATAGGGGGGCACGCAACTTGAGTAGCAGTTTAGTACATAACCATCTAACATCACAAAGCATTACTGTCAATACATCTTTTTTTAATGAGGCTAATGGATTTTATGGGTGTGGCTCCTGTGGAGCCTGTAGGAATACCAAAAGCACAAGACGGGTAATAAGGGAATTCACTCATCCCAGGGACACCCGAAAGAAGTTTAAAATTAAACAACTCGTCACCTGCCATTCCACAAGGGTCATATATAAAATTACTTGCCCATGCAAGCTAACCTATGTAGGAAGGACCATTAGAACACTGAACACACGTATTCAAGAACATATACGTAATATAAAGAATGGTTTTGAAAAACATAGTGTCTCTATGCATTTCAAAGAGAGACACAATTGTGACCCCAGCCATATGGAATTCATGGGTATTCAAAGAGTTTCCACAAACTGGAGAGGGGGAGATTTAATTAAGACCATAGGACAAACAGAGATGAAATGGATATTTAATTTAGATACTATGCAACCCCACGGACTGAATGATGACTTTGAGATTTGTCACTTTTTATAATTTTATTCATGTGAATAGTGATTTTTAACTTTTACATTTTTTATATATATTTTTTATTATATATATATATATATATATATATTTTACTAGCATATGCCTTTGAATGTATGAAGTCATCATTCCAGTTCCACACTATGCACTTCTGTATTGACTGAGTAATGATGTCACTACGATATATATTTACACAGTGGGGATATGTATATGGGAAGGTGTCCTTTATTGCTGTGTTCCCTTGCTTTGGATAAAACACCAACCCATTTTTCCTTTTTCTCTCTTCTTCTTTTTTTCTGTTTGTCTCTCCTCTCCCATTGTGGCTATGTCCTCTGTGAGTTCATCGTATTTAAACAGCATGTTTTAACATTGGACTTATCCTGGACTACATATGAGTACTGACTTCCAGTACATTGCCCTCAAGAAAAATGGCCGACTCCTATCGGACGGATCGACACGCCCACGTCACGATGGGAAGCAGGATGAGACACTCTTGGGCACTTTGGAGGAGCCATAATACTCCCCGGACTAACCACTATTGTGGGACCGATACACACAGGGGGTTTTACTTCCGTGTGTGACGTCACACGCACGAGCCGTCGTGCGTGATGACATCACGATACCGGAATCATCATCAACAGCTGTGTCCCTACACTCCCACCCACATGAGCGCCGTGATTGGATGTATCACGGACGCCATGCACCAATCAACTACCAGTAGGTGTTATTTAAAGTTTATACTTGCAGCATGTTTGTACCAATTGATAAAGCCGAATTACACAGGCGAAACGCGTCTTGGACGGAGCACTGACACTTGAGTATTCATTTTTATTGTTTTAAAGTTGTATACACAATAAATGTTATATTTTTAAATCAAGTGGATTAGTGCAATATTTAACTTGCTGCAAAGAAGGGTTGTGTCACTCTATATTTGACACCACGTCTGCATACTGGGAGCCTGGTTATTGGCTCCAGATAAGGTGAGAAGCTAATTGTCACCAATATTCAACCGTATCACTGTTTAAAGGATCTCTACACTAGGGATAGCATTGCTTCCCTTTTCTGCTTTTGTTTCCATTTCCGAGGTTATTAATCTACCGTGGATAAACAAGGATTTCTGGACTGTTTCTACATATCTCCTGAATAACACAGGAGTAAGTGTTTTGTTTACTGTTTAAGCGCTCCACACCCTTTTGCACTATTAGGCATTTATTTGCACATTAGTGTTTTTTGTATATATCCAATTGTTAATAGGTTGTTGAGTGCCTATTCTTGTTGTGTGAGCTGCTACCACTTTATTGTGCATTGTATTGCAATCCACCTTTTTTTAAGCGCCTTTTATCACAGATCACCACTTTATTCTACTAGCTGTTATCATGGCCTTAAAGGAGTGGAGACATTTATTGGAGGGGACCTTGCATCCTGTTACTATTCTGACGGATCACAAGAACTTGTCTTATATTGGGGAGGCCAAGCGCTTATCCGCCAGACAAGCTCGTTGGTCCTTGTTCCTCACCCATTTCAATTACGTGCTCACTTGTAGACCTGGTTCTAAGAACTCTAAGGCCGATGCTTTGTCTCGCCAACATGAACCTTCTACTATATCTGAGACGGTTTTCTCTCCTATAGTTCCCAAGTGCAATATTATCGCCAACACTAGCCTCAGGATTCATTCTCCGTTGCTTGCCGAGATTATGAAGCTACAACATCTGGCTCCTAGACAGAGTCCTGAGTCATGGCATTTTGTTCCTGCTGAACTCCAACTAGAACTGCTACAATGCTTTCACAATAGTAAGGTGGCTGGGCACCCTGGCATTCGTAAGACATGCTCCTTAATAGCCAAAGATTTCTGGTGGACCACCTTACGTAAAGATATTAGGGATTTTGTCGAAGCATGTGAGGTCTGTATGAAGACTAAACGACCTCAGACGCTTCCTTGTGGGCTTTTGCATCCCTTGGAAATTCCCGAGAAACCATGGACCTGTTTGGCTATGGACTTCATTGTCGATTTACCTGTTTCTAAAAAACAGACTGTGATTCTCACGGTGGTTGACAGGTTTACTAAGATGGCTCATTTCGTGCCCTTACCTAAACTTCCATCTTCCCCTGAATTGGCTGAGATATTCGCTAAAGAGATATTTCGTTTACATGGGATACCTTCCGAAATTGTTTCTGATAGAGGTTCCCAATTTGTTTCCCGTTTTTGGAAGTCATTCTGCTCTCAAATGGGTATCAAATTGAATTTCTCTTCTGCCTATCATCCCCAGTCTAACGGAGCTGCTGAACGCACTAATCAAAAGATCGAACAATATTTGCGTTGTTTCGTTTCCGAACACCAGGACGATTGGGTTGGTCTGATTCCTTGGGCAGAGTTCGCACACAACAATCTCGTTTGTGATTCTACTCGTTCTAGCCCCTTTTTCATGAATTATGGCTTTCATCCCTCCATTCTTCCCTCGGTTTCTCCTTCCCAAGGAGTACCGTCGGTTGATGTTCATGTTGCCAATCTGAGGAAGTTGTGGGATCAGACTCGACAAATTCTTCTGCATAATTCCATGTTGTTCAAGAAACACGCTGATAAACATAGAAGGGCGGCTCCAGTCTTTGTTCCAGGGGACAGGGTATGGTTGAGTACCAAAAACATTCGCTTGAAGGTTCCTTCTATGAAATTCGCTCCTCGTTACATTGGACCTTACAGGGTTCTGACTCGAATTAACCCAGTTGCGTATCGTCTGGCTCTTCCATCTGCCTTACGCATTCCTAACTCCTTTCATGTTTCCTTGTTAAAACCCCTAATATGTAACAAGTTTTCCTCCATGGCATCCTCTCCTCGCTCTGTTCAGGTTGAGGGACAAGAGAAGTATGAAATCAATTCCATCATCGATTCTCGTATCTCCCGGGGGAAGTTACAATATCTGGTTGATTAGAAGGGATATGGTCCTGAGGAGAGGTCTTGGATACCTCAGGAGGATGTGCATGCGCGCCGCCTCCGCAGGGCTTTTCACTCCCGTTTTCCATCTCGTCCCGGTTCCTTCCGCCCGGTGGGCGTTTCTGAGGGGGAGGGTACTGTCAGGGTACCTGCTGTCTCTACCTCTGTGGAGGTGAGACACTTGGACGTTCTTCCTCGCAAAAGGGTTGAATCACTCGTTCCTCGCGGTTCCCTCGGTCGTTTACACGCCAGCCGCGAGGGATCCACTTCCTTTTATGACGCGGCGTTCAGTAGCCGACGTCATGACGACAACCCAACCCGATCTGTCAATCAAGCCCCAAGCACGAATGAGGATTCGTCGGGGGCGTGATTACCTGTTTAGAATCAGGGTATAAAAGAGGGCTTTCTACGTTTGTTCATTGCCCTGTCGTGGTTCTAGCTTGTCTAGTCACTCAGTGCTCTTGTATTCTGTTAGTTTCTTTTATTTTGACCCGGCTTGTCTGTTCTACCTCGTTTACCTCTATTACCCTTTGACTCGGCTTGTCTCTCGTTTACCTGCTCTCTCGTTCCCTCGACCTCGGCTTGTCTCTAGACCATTCTTTACTACTACTTACGTTAGTCCGGCCATTCTAAGGTCCGGTATACGTACCCTGTACCTGTTTGTACTCTGCGTGTTGGATCCCTGTCCCGATCCTGACAGCACTAAAACATGTGCAAATGGGGAGTTTGCGGTTGTGTAAATGGACTGTTTGCAGTTGTTTGCGGTGCGTTAAACGGGGAGTTTGGTCTGTCACTGTGAAGCGGGCGTAACCCTTACACTACCTGATCGATACAACATCATACCTGATGTTTTAAAGCACGTTATTCCAAACAATTTAGGAATGTTAGGTGATTTCTGCCCTTTATGGATTAAAACCAGACTCTGCATCAACTGTGTAATTTTCCATGGGAGTTTTGCCATGGATCCCCCTCCGGCATGCCACAGTCAAGGTGTTAGTCCCCTTGAAACAACTTTTCCATCACTTTTGTGGCCAGAAAGAGTCCCTGTGGGTTTTAAAATTTGCCTGCCCATTGAAGTCAATGGCGGTTCGCCCGGTTCGCCGGTTCGCGAACGTTTGCGGAAGTTCCCGTTCGCGAACCGAAAATTTCGGGTTCGCGACATCACTACTAATGTGTAAGAATGTGTATATAAGAACAATAAACCCACAGCTCTGTCTGTTCCTGCTTGACCCTCAAAACGGAGCCTTGTCTCGTTCTTGGGGGGGATTTATTGTATGCTGTTCCAGTTCGACTGCTAGGAGTGTAAACCTATTCGTATTGTTTTTCCTATTCAGCTGTTTACAGCATTCGTATGTTTGAGAGCATTCAAATGCTTCTCCGGTTTGGGGATTGGTGTCTACAGTAGCTGCCTGTATATCTGGAAGGGAATATCTCCTAAATGGCTGTTAACACCTTTTGTGCCTGGGGGTGCTGTTACATGATATAATGGGTTATATAGTGGCAAGAAGAGAAGAGAGTCTCCCTAAATTATATGAAGAAATTAACAAATGGAGGAACAATCTAATAGAGGACACTAGCCCAAAAATATATAATACAATACTGAAAGAAATCAATACCAAAGTAGATAAAATCGAATCAGACACAATAAAAAAGAAAACATACTTAAGATATCTAACTGATTAGGAAGCAAGCAATATAAGAAATATAAATAGTAAAGAAAATATACACCACAATACACATTTTTAAAGGAATCAAAATTAATGGAGAAATAAGAATCAAAACCCACCTAAAAAGACACACACAAGGAAATTTTAAGGGAAAAAAGAATGTGAGAATCAAATATGATTAAACTAATGAGAAAACCAATCATGGATTTTCATATGCCCAACCTTAAAAGATACAGTGAATTGGTGAGAGAAGGCCCCCCAAAAAAGAGGGGGAAAAGCAGCACCCATGGATTTGTACAGAACCAACTCTCACAGATACAGCTAGGTAGGAAGATAAAGTCCCCCTCAGAGAAGAGTAGAGGAAGGAGTACCTAAACGAGAACAACCATAAGAAGATCGCAACCAGTCTAAAGCTTTGACTAGCCACCAGGAATCACACAGATCCCCAAGCCCAGACACCCCTCTTCCCCTTCTTTTTTTCGGAAGGACCTTATCCAGAACTGAAGGAAATGGATACCGGATACCCAAATTTGGAAATTACCAGGTAAACAACAGAGGTCAATAGAAGAAGAAGGAAGAACCAACAGAGAGAAGAGAGGAAAGACTGCAACTCAGAAGGAATTTTCAACCTAACAGATCAACCTCTTACAAAGGACCAGATAAAGTTTTTTTTTTTTTAAAAAAAAAGGGCCTAAAATGTGCTCTTACTGTGGATTTTAACACATCTTAATTTTTTGTAGACATGATCCACTTTATTAGAAAATTCTGCTTAAATATATATTTTTTTTAACAAGTAAGAACGCTTGCCGGAAGAAAAAGAGGATGAATTTCAACACACTACTTTAAAAGAAAAACCTCACTTCTTTCGCAGACATCTAATTTTGAATGAAATTAAGTCATTCTAAATCATGGTCATGAAGGAGGTAAAAAAAATAAAGAAAAAAGGTAACTGTAAAAGATAAGAGCACGTTGCGAAAAATACAAAAAGACACAAATTTGGTAGTCAAACTGGCAGACAAAGGAGGTGGCATGGCAAATTTTTAAGAAAGATCAATATATTTAAGAAGCAAAAGAATACTTTCCGACTCCTTAACTTACCAAAAACTACCTCATAATCCCCCCCCCCCCTATGGAAGTAATAATTACTTTAAAAACATATATTGAGAACGGAAAACAGTTGGGTATGCTAAATTAAAATGAAGCAGAATACTTGTTTGTCAGTAACCCTAAAATATCTGTATTCTACCACCTATCAAAAGTTCATAAGAAAACAAAGAAACCTCCAGGTAGGCCAATTATATCTGGAATCGATTCGATTTCAACCAGGGTATCTGAATACATTGACACTTTGTTACAATCTATAGTAACTAAAAGCCTGACTTACCTCAAAGACACGATTCACGTCCTACAAATCTTATAACAAGTAAAGTGGAAAGAAGGATAAACAATGGTAACATGTGATGTTACCTCCCTTTACAGCATCATCCCCAATGATAAAGAGATGTTGGCAGTCCAATACTTCTTAACCAAATTGAATTTTAAGAAAGAGCAAATTGAGTTTATTTTAGCTTTAGCTTATTTTTGAGCTTCTTTTGCTTCCAGGACAGTTTTTATCTTCAAGTCCGTGGAACGGCAATGGGCATCAAGTTTGCCCCAAGTTATGATAACCTCTACATGGCCTATTGGGAAGAGATACATGTGATGTGGGGCCATGATTGGGTAGAAAACTTGGTTTCGTATTTCATTGATGATAAATTTTTTTATATGGACTGGCACCTCAAAAAAACTTGATGATTTTGTTAAACATCTACATTTCAACGAATGGTGAATACACCTCACTAGTGCCAATAGTTTAGTTGAGATCAATTTTATAGATCTCAATATCAGTATCTGGGATTACTATTATCACAAAGAACTAGTTCAAATCTGTAGACGCTAATAGTTATATTGAAAAAACAAGCTATCATCACAAACCGTGGCTCACTAATGATCCTAGACGACAATTCCTCTGAATTCATTGCATGTAGGATTCAGACTATAGAGAACAAGCACACTACTTGAAAAAACTATTTGTAAAAGGTTGAGGAAACAACACTAGAGAAAGATTTAGAAGAAGTAGCCCAATTACCCTGGAAAAACCTCCTCAAGTATAAAAACCACCAACAAAAAAAACAAAAAACAAAAACAGGGGAAGTACCCTTTATTTGCAATTATAATGGGCGAAATAAACAAATAAAATTAGCAATTAAAAAACATTGGCACTTATTAAAAGATGACCCTATTTTAAATAAAATGTTACCCCCTGCACCGAAAATTACATATATGGGAGCAAATAATTTTAAAAACATTTTAGTTAAAAGTTGCTTATGCCAAAGAAAACCCAACCATTTCTTACACAACCTTACAGGATTTTACGGCTGTAGTTCTTCCATGCAAAGAAACTAAAAGCGTCAGGAGACATCTAGTAGATATAAGTAGCATTACTAAACAACCATATATCATAAAAGAACATCTGACGTGCCACTTTAAAGGGGTTATTTATATCCTGAAATGCTTGTGCAACCTGTTATATGTGGGGAGAACTATCAGGCCACTAAAGGTCAGAATTCCTGAGCATGTCATGAATATAAAAAAGGGGGTAGAAACACATAGTTTCTCCCTCCATTTTAAACAAATACATAATCAAAACCCAATAAAGGAAGTGAAGAAAGATTGAAGAGGAGGTGACTATGTGAAAAAAACGGGTAGAGAAGAAATTAAATTCATTTTTAATTTTAAACCATTAATCCCATATGGTTTAAATTCCAATTTTGAGGTTTGCCACTTTTTATTTTTTTTTTTTTATTTTTTTTTAATTCTTTATTTTTAGCGTGCATGAAAATATAACATGTGGGCTCATCAAGCCCCAACGGCTAGGACAAGCATGTAAACAGACATTTAACAGTTGGTTGGCATGTGGAATATTCTGCACAATTTTTGTGATAAGAGAGTAATAGTCGATTAAACTTCACATAGTATGGCAGGTTAATTATAACTGTTGCTGTAGTTTAGTTACTGAGTGCTAACATAATTTCCAAGCTTATCTAAACAGTTATTCCATCAGAGTGAGAGAGTTCATCCTAGAGAGAAGACATGTAAGATCATTAAGCTTAATAACTTGGATTGTACTTTAAGCTATGCAATCGAGGTAGATTTCCTCCGGTCGGTACCTGAAGTGGCATTCAAAAATTAACCAACAATGAGTACCTTTAGTGTGACAGTGTGCATCACTAACGGGCTTAAATCTGGTAAGTACTACCTGTCTATGTTATACATTTAACGACAGCATTAGTGCATGAAGAGGCAGTAGATATGTACTTTCTTGATTACAGTAGGCTCTTGTTAGGCTGTCTAATAATGTGGTTAGATATCTCTATTTGGCTGCCCAAGCCATGAGTGAGTGGTTGCATGTCATGCTAAACACAAACTAGTATGAGGAACCTGAAAAGACACCTGTAATGCATCAAGCTTCAACTTTTAGGAGTAGACATTGACCTGTCGCCATGGATATGCTTGAGCCGTGTCTTCCATGTTTGTGTATGGAGGTAAGTGAAATGCAGATGTGGTTATTTGTGAGCCTGGTTGTGATTGTGTGTGCCCCTGGTGTAGGGTGCGAGTGTCGCTGTCTATGCGGAAAACCTGCATCGGGGAAACCTATATGGGTTATTGGTGTGCTAGAAAAAGTCAACTCTGTTTAACAAAATAATTCTTTAGGGAGGAGGAACTTGGGTGGTGCCCATGTGTAAGTTCTCAATGAAGTAGAGCGGGTTCATCTTGGGCAGGAGGCCATATCTTGGGGGATTGTTACAGTGTCCCTCAGGGTATCTTTCACTTGTGCGGCGGTCGGGTGGGTGCTCTTGGGACAAAGTCCGTCACAGTGGCTAGATCCAGTCGGGCAAGGTCCGAGTTTTCGTCGCGTGGAGGTGACAGTAGGCCTGTTGAGAGTCCAGTTCAGGGTAGCTCCGAGCTCGATACGTGGTATCCAGATGGGTGAAAGTGACCATGTTCGGCGTCCCCCATTTATACTGTATGTTCTTTCTCCTGAGGTGTTGTAAGAGTGGCTGCATGGACTTACGCCACCCTATGGTGCTTTTAGTTAGGTCCTGAAAGAGGGACAGCGTGGCTCCCTCAAATGTCAGAGGGGTTTTCCCCCTTGCGGCCGCCAGCAGCTGGGCTCTGTCCTGCAGGTTTTGAAAACGGATAATTAGGTCGGTGTGTGCCGTGGCTGGCGCCGTTGCGGGCTTCGGCAGTCTGAACAAACCGTCTAGTCGCACTGCTTTTGCCTGTTTGGGTGGCAGTAAATCGGCCAGCAGGCGCCTGACGAAGTGCGGCACGTCCGTCTGGCCTATTGAGTCCGGGATGCCTCGGATCTTGAGATTATAGCGCCTTCTTTGGTCCTCAAGGGTGTTTATCCTGTTGTTTGAAATGCTGTGTTGTGATTGCACTTCATTTAGTACCTGTTCCAGGGACGCTATCCTAGCTTCTTGGGAGGTGGTTGAGGCCTCAAGCTTCAGGACCCTAGTCGTGACCCCCTCCATTGCCTCTTTTATACCGGCCATGTCTGCTGCTAGGTTGGTTCTGAGCTCTGCCAGCATGCTCTTAAGTATTGTGGCCGTGACAGGGTCCTCTGCAGGGGTATGTGAGGGCTTGGAGTTAGGTGGAGGAGCTTGTGCCATACCTTCTCTGGGGTCTATGGAGAAGTCATCGGATGAGAGTGAGTATCCATCCTCTCCCGCCGCCATCTTGTCCCATGCGGACTTGTGCGAGCGCCGGAAAAGTTCACCGATATCATGGGTAGTCGGGTCTTTATCCGCTCGGGTTTTTTTATGTTTGCGTCCCATGGCTGATCCCGGGTCGGGAGTGGGGGTTTGAGCCCGGGTGGACGTCGAGAATCGCCTTAGTAAACGTTTTGTTTGCGGTTCGTGTCGGGGAGCTCTCAGTGAGTGCGACCGCTCTGCTCCGCTGCAAGCCCCGCCTCCGAGGTTTGCCACTTTTAATAAGACATTTCATTTATAGTCCTTTTTACTAACCCATACCTATTTATTTAAGTCATGTAATTATTTAGTTACCCATGAGGCTACAGCCCAAAAGACCATAAGGGACCATTAATGGAATCTATAGTTAACTTATACAACACATATATCTACCTATATCAAGTGCAATTCTTTCCCCAGTCTATGTCAAGGGGGGGAGTCGAGTATGTCATCTCTGGATTGTTTTTTGCTTTGTTTGTTTTTTTCCTGGTCTGCTATGTGAATAGGGGGGATAAGCTGGGTGTCTTGGTCCCAGTGAGGGGGCTTGAGTGGAGTTTTCAAGTGTCCTGAAGAGGGGTACTCTGTCCCAGGTATCTGTGGAGGCTAGTTCATGGGGGCTTATAGTGTCTGACAGTCAGGGATTAAGTGCGGGTGTAGACCTGAGTGTCTATTCCCTTGGCACCCTACAGGGTTCTTGAGTGTTGAATCTGGGCCCAACGGTATTCCATACAAGTTAGGCCTCCATTAATGTTATCGGTGAGGAATACCCGGAAGGGAAGGTATGTGGTGTTCATTTGTGGTATCGGCCCGGAGGCCTCGGAGCGGGGGTGTGTATAGGGGGTTACAGTGGGTAGCGGTTAGGGAGAGTCTCAGTCTAGGGTGTGGGGTATAGTTATACTTGCGTGGTCCGTGGATGGAGTGGAGGTATCAATCGGGGATCTCTCCCTCAGGCTCCCGAGGAGTTCAGATGTCGGTGTAGAAGTGCTCAAGGCTAAGTGCTAGGAGGGACTCGTGTCTCGTGTCTTGGTTTGTGAGTGTCTGTTAGCTTGGCTGTGTTATCATGGTGGAGGGTCTTGTGGGTTGCCACTTAGGTGTCAGTGTTAGAGCGGAGATCGCGGGCGTCTAGGTGTGGGCTGCATCTTGTGCTGGTTCCTCATTTGCGGTTGCTGCTGGATCTGTTCTCCTCTTCTTAGGGGTTTGCTGCAATTGGCAATTTTGTGGCATGACATGTGTGGTCGGCTGCGTGGTACTGGGGCCATACCAGTCTTGTATACTAATGTCTTGGAGGTCGGAGTCCCTCAGGAAGACAGGTACATCAGCGATCGATGTTGTGGAGCGGGTGTTGCCCAGGTAGGTTGCCGTGAATGGGAAGCCTGAGTGGTATTTTACGTTTCGGGCCCGGAATTGGTCAGTAATTGGTTTCAATGCCCTGCGGGCCAGGATAGGTTCGGGTATATTGCGATAGGGGCTGAGTGGAACAGGAGAGGTTGTTGGGCCAGCCTCACTGCTTTGAATATATCATTCTTGAATTCACAGTAGTGCAGTCTACACACTACATCCTGCCGCGTGGAGGTAAGGCCCTGTGGGCTCTATCAAAGGCCACTTGCGTGACTGCGAGCCAGCCCAGGATTAGGTTAAAAAGTTTGCGAAGTATGGCCTGGAGGTTTTCCCGGTCTTGTTCAGGCAGGCCTTTCACCCGTAGGTTATTACGTCTCCCTCGATTATCCAGGTCGTCGAGGGAACATTGCATGTAGGAGAAGTGGTCATTTTGTGCTTTCACGTTTTTTTGTAATACTGCTATTTGGGCCTGCAGTGTGTCCCTGTTGTCTTCCAAGGAGCTCACTCATTGTTTGGTGAGTTGTATGTCGGTCCCAATTTTGTCCAGCTTGGTCTGGAAGGAGGTTCAAGTTTACCCAGCATCTGAGCGAGATCTTGCCTAGATGGCAGTGCTCGTATCAGCTCCCTGATATCCATGTCGGCATTGTGGCTTGAACTCTCCGATCCCATGGGGCTCGATGGTGGGGAGCCTGTGGGAGGTGAGTCCTGTGGCATATTGAGGCCTACCAGGTCAGGTTGTTGTTCTGCTGTGTCCCAAAAAATATTTAGTCAGGACGCCTGTTTTTCCTGCAGGGATATGGCCTGAGGAGTGCTGCCCAGCTTTGGCTCGTTTAGGGTGTCCCATGGTTATGTTTTTAGCCCAATGGCAATGGATTAGCACTGCGATTTGGAGGAGCTCAGCTAACACACGTCCATGCAGCTCGGCAGTTGGCTTCGCCCACAACTTTACTTCATCTATCTATAGTTGCAATATTCTTTTAAACAACTCTGTTTATGTATGCACGTCCGAAGAAAGCAAAATCAATGGATGGAAACAAAAGTCATATCTCTGTTATATGCAGTTGTTATTCCAATTGCAAACCCTTTTATCTATTTCCTCAGAAATTTAAATCTGTTTTGCAATAGACAAAAATCTGCTTATTTTGTCCCCATATTAAACTCATTATTATTGAAAGAATGCACATGAAAAAAAATGATTTAATAAGCTTTAAAAATTATTCAATACTGGAAGAAAAACTTTCCAAATTATTTATCAACAAAATGTACCACTAAATTGTGTGTGTGTGAGTGTGTGTGTGTGTGTGTGTGTGTGTGGGGGGGGGGGGGTTGTAAGTGTTTCTAATTATATTAAATCATTTGGAAAGCTTAATAAATCAAGGACCAAGTGTTAAACACAGCAATAATCAAATCATATAAGTTTAAAAAAAAGAATTATCAGAGGACTCATATTTCCCTATCATAGTCATTAAATCTCCAAACTCTCAGATGTCTGTTTCATGTCCCTATGCACTATGTTAACTTACAGTATTTTTGATTTAAGAAGGAAAAGCTGCCACTCCCATAGAATGAGTGATGTGAGTGACTACTTAACATTCTGCTCATCATTTTAACTATTTCTCCTAAATTCTGAAAAAATGTAGACAATAATCGCCAATCTTCAATTTTGTTTAAAATTTATTTAGATTTTATATTTTGCTTTGAATATTACAGAGACGAACAGGGTAATAATAACGTTTGTGCTTTCTGCAGGTATTATCTTGCTCTTACTGTATTATATTGTTCTTATTGTACATATGTACCATATGTTAATACTGAAATCAATGTAGATTCACACGATGAACAGTGTGGATGCACTGATGTATTTTAAGGAATACAATTCACACTGTTTTCTTTTACAGTCTAGATATTTATACACAGTTTCTTCGGTATACAAAATACAACTAGTAAAGAAATAATTTTGTTTAATCTACCTATTATTTTAAACATGTAATACTGTCATGTATATCAAATATTAAAAATACTTGATAATGAATCAGAAGTAATAGCTTGATAATTAGGCAAAATAGTAAAACTACAATGTATAATAAGAATATTGACAGTGTTGCAACCGAAGATAGATCTCAATTTAATATTTTATTATACGCTTTTTGAATGATCACAATCTGTTAGGAAAAAGTATTTAGTGATTTAGAAGTTATCACTGTGAGATGTTTTGTAGATAAATAATTTTAAAAGTTTTTGTGAAAGATCATGCTCATTTGAAAAACAAATCCAAAAATATTCAATTTTGCTTTTCTTACATATCTGCATAATGCAAATGTCAACTTTATTCACTAAATTGGGACATGTCAGAAATTTAAAGTGAACTCACATGGATTTAACATTTTAGTCCCAAACAGACATATTGGAAGATGACAGCTACGCTTTTAGTTGGGCTACTTTTACTGCAAATTCTAAATCCACTTTGAATTCCAGACAATTTAAACATTAACAAATACGACAGATTACTGGCAATTTCTTCTATTAAAAAAATCCATGTTTTTATTAAAAAAAAGAATTTAGGTTTCTATCGATTTTCTTGGACATTGTGCTTCAAATTTATTTTGTAATACATTTAAATACATGTATATATTTTTTTCACATTTATTTATGCAATATCAAAGCTATATACATTTTCATAGGTTATCAAACTACATATAGTGTTTTTATATGTTACATAAAATTATTTTTATATTAATAAAATCCCTAAAAATATAAACTAAAAATTGGACATTTAAAGCAACAAGATTACCTTTTGGACATCAACATTTTTGAAGCTTTATTGTAAACATTGACTCATGTTTCTTTCTTTGCTTAGAGAAGTATACTTAAGGAATCAATTAACTAAGGCCTCAGTTTTCAAATTATTTAATATTTTTTTTATAAACATTTAAAATTATTAAACATTTTAACACATGTATATAATGTTTAAAAAAGATGTCAATATTTAAAAAATAATATCAGCATGTAATAAAATTAAACAGTTTTCATAATATTAAATTATTGAAAAGCTTTGACAATTGCCTTGATTTAATATTGTTAGAAAAGCTTTTCATGATTTCAATGATTTAATATTTTTGGATAAACGTTTAAAATTAGTTTTTCAAAATATTAATATATCCAAAAATATATAATATATACAGATATCCATACAGCAAAACATATTAATATATCACACAATTAAAATATTTTTTTGATAATATTAAAGCATTTTAAAAGTTTATCCCAAAATTTTAAATTATTTCAAAAGTTTATCCAAAAAATATTACTTTGAGATCAATTAGTATTAGATCCATTAGACAAAATTAGTTGAGGCATAATTTAGATGTATAGTAAGTCAAAGTTTCAGTCCAACTACCTTAACATTTTAGGGTCATTTTAAGGAAAGCTTAGTAATGGGACTAAAATGGTAAATGCACAGCTATAAAAAATGAAGTTATCTTGTTTATTTTGAAGTCCTATGAGTGTGCTCTTCACTTTGAAAATGTTATTGTGCACCTAGCAACAAGACCGGGCCAATATGTGCTGATTGCATATACATTATATATTAATGACATTTCTGTGTGTATTATGCATATATAAATGTATATTAATATATGTGTAAATATTATAAGCATAATTATCTATCTCTCTCTCTCTCTCTCTCTCTCTCTCTCTATATATATATATATATATATATATATATATATATATACAGTGGGACCTCGGTTTACAAATGCCTCGGTTAACATAATTTTCGGTTTACAAATGAAAATCCATTGAAAATAATGCCTCGGTTTACAATTTTTTTTCGCAATACAAAGCAAGTTTCCCCAGGATGCATTGCACCTGGGAGGTTTATAGCACCGCCCCCTGCATGCTGGAGCCTGTGGGTAGCATGTGGCGTTGAGTGTGAAGGTGTTGGAGCGGCTTTTGCATCAAGTTTTGGAGATTGTTTTCAGTTGTTTTTGGACTTTTTGGTGCATTTCTCAAGCTGTGGAAAGGTAGGGAGCTGAGCTTCGTCGTTTGCATGCCTTTTATTGAGTGTTCTGCATTGTGGGTTGGTTTCCATGCCAGCTCATTTTGACTTTTTCCTGACCTCCAGAACGGATTAATTGGTTTTCAATGCATTCCTATGGGAAACCGCGTTTCGGTTTACAAATGTTTCGCAATAAGAAACGTCCCGGAGAACGCATTAAATTCTTAAACCGAGGTCCCACTGTATATATATATATATATATATATATATTTATATGTGTGTGTGTGTGAGTATTACTGTCAGAATCACATTAATAACGTCTATCTGTACATTGTGTTAGCAAGATTGCTAGTAAAATGTATATATTGGAAGGAAAATCTATTTAATAAGAGGTCTTGCTCTCACCTGTCAGCTCTTCGGCATAAGCTCCTGAGTTAAAGGGTTTGTTATTCCCTTCTTTGTTTTTTTTAACCTCATTTAGTGTATCTTGTCTCCAATTTTTCTCCTTTGTGTCTCTTACAACCCACCTTGTGTGTCTCATTCATCTCCCCTTGTGTGTCTCTTTCATCCCTCCTTGTGTATCTTTTACTTCATTCCAGCTGCTGTGTGTCTCCTTTTACACTTCTCCAGTATGTCTCTTTCTCCCCAGCCCCTTTTGTGTGTCCCTTTGTCGCTTTCTCCCCTTCTGAATCCCCTATGTGTGCCTCTTTCTCTCCTCCCTGCCACTCTCTGTGTCTATTTCTCCCCCAGCCCAGCTTTGCCCCCACAAATCTTGTCTGTCACTTTGTTCCCCTTCCCTTCTCTTTGTCTCCCCAACAAGCCTTCTGTGTGTCTCTTTGTCTCCCCCAGTCCCTCTGTGTGCATCTTTCTTCTCCCAGCCCCTCTGTGTGTCTCTTTCTCCCCCTCACTGCTCCTGTGTCTCTCTCTTTCCCTCTTCTCCAATGTTTCTCTCTTCCCCCTCTGTCTCTATCTCTCTTTCCCCTCTGCCTCTTTCTCCCCCTCCTACTGTGTCTTTCTATTCCCCCTCTGTCTCTTTCTCCCTCTGTATCTCTCTCTTGTCCAGAAAGAGCCCTGAGTCTCTTTCTCCCCTGCCCATGTGTATTTTTATACCCCTCTCTCTCTTTCTCCCTCTGTGTCTCTCTTCTCCATCCCTGTCTCTCTCTCCCTCTGTGTCTCTCTCTTCCACCCCCTGTCTCTCTCTTCCACCTCTATCTTTTTCTCCCCCATTCCTCTTGTGCCTCTTTCTCCCCTATCTCTTTCTTCCCCCTCTGTCTCTTTCTTTCTCCCCTCTCTGTCTCTTTCTCCCCCTATTCCCCTCTGTCGCTTTCTCCCTCTCCCCCTGTGTCTCTCTCTTCCCCCTCTTTCTCCACCCTCCCTCTGTGTATCTCTCTTGCCCCTCTGTCTCTTTCTCCCCTCCATGTCTATTTCTCCCCTTCACCACCCCCTGAGACTGATCTTGTCTGACAATCTAGTCTGGGGCTCTGGGAGAACGGAAATGACAGCAACATACTGTTATCTCTCTCTCTACCTTGCTCCCTCACAGTACCCACAATTTCCAGCATGGACACATCATAGAGTAATCACTACTCTATGATGTGGCTGTGCTGGGAATTGTGGGAACCATGAGGGAGCATGATAGTCAGGTCTGCTCCCTCCCTCAGTCCTCCTGTGCTATCTGACAGTTGCACTGCAGTCAGTATCAGTAAGTGTGCCACTGGACCAGCTAGGTAGCCACCCAGCCCGGCCGCACCACTATACACTACATGAGATGCGGCTACCGGCCACAAGGTAACTATGGAACGCGACCGACCCCCCACAGAGTGTGCCACCAGACCGGTCACCTGGTGGCGGCTGCAATGTTACTGAAACTAGCCGCAGGGCTCCCTCTCTAAGGAAGGGATGAATTAGTGCACTGGGCAGCCCACATGTGCTGAAGCCCACCAGAAAATGTCCTGGTATCCCGGTGGGCCTGTCCAGCCTTGGATGTATGCCATTTACAACTGCACATATATTCAACTAGTCGCATATACCTACACTAATAACCATGAAAAGAAGGCAAAAAAGCACTCATCTTAAATTACATTTGTCTATTCAAAATACTATATTGGATTGTAGAGTAATGATAGTTTTAGAGTATTTATTATTTAATATAGGTAATAGTTTTGTTGATGATATACTTAATCAAACATTTATCGTATTTCGTTTTCATTTCCATTTAGCATTTTTATATTTTATACACAGGTACTACATATTTATCCGTATGGAACAAATTAACAAAACTGATATCACTGAATTCTTCCTACTTGGATTTCCAAGTCTAGTAGAAATGCGTGTACTTGCTTTTCTATTGTTTTCCTGTTCTTATATACTAACAATATCAGAAAACATAGCAATCATTATTATTGTACAGATGCATGCCACACTTCAAAAACCGATGTACTTTTTCCTTAGTAACTTGTCATTCTTAGAAATCTGTTACATCACAGTCACTGTTCCAAATCTACTCATTAACATCATTAAGGATGGTAAAACCATATCCTTCTCTGGATGCATGACTCAACTCTTTTTTTTTATTTTCTTGATGTGCACAGAATGTGTCCTATTATCGGCCATGGCATTTGATCGGTATATTGCTATTTGCCAACCATTGCATTATGTTCAAGTCATGAGCAAGGAACTGTGCATTCAATTAGCTGCAGCTTCTTGGATAACTGGATGTATAATTACATTGATTAAGATCTATTTTATATCTGGGTTATCCATCTGTGGTCCCAACGTTATTAATCATTTTTTCTGTGACATTTCTCCTGTGCTTAATCTTGCATGTACGGACATGTCATTGGCAGAGTTGGTAGATTTTATATTAGCATTAGTGATTCTCCTTATCCCTCTTATGGTCACTGTTATGTCCTATATCAGTATAATCTATAATATTTTAAAAATACCAACTTCTATGGGAAGACAGAAGGCTTTTTCTACTTGTGCCTCCCATCTATCTGTAGTCGCAATATTCTTTTCTACAACTCTGTTTATGTATGCACGTCCGAAGAAAGCCAAATCAATGGATGGAAACAAAGTCATATCTCTGTTATATGCAGTTGTTACACCAATTATAAACCCTTTTATCTATTGTCTCAGAAACAAGGAGATATGGACATCCCTAAAACAACATTTCTGCAGAAAGATATCTTACAAATGAATTATTTTATTTCAAGCATTACACTTTACTAATGCATGCCAGAAAGAGAGTGGCAGTACATGGGAATATGAGGAAACAGTGGCTAGATAGCCATTCAAAAAAAATAACCCAGGACTACAGGGTTAGAAAATTATTTGATTTTTAGAACTAGTTGGGGAAGATTGGCCTATGACATTTGTGGCTCATCAGCATTTGTTAGCTTTCCTCAATGGCTTGTCTGGGCCTGGCTGTACTAAGTTTTTGCCACCTCCAGTCATACAGTGCTTGTATGGCTCAAGATTTCAAAGAAGAGACTAAGCAAAGGAAAGTAAATTCCCCTGTGAGGACTCGCCCAGCTGTAGCCATATGCAGGTGTCCACTGATAGTTGCATTATGTGTTATTATGTTTTACAATCATTATATCTAGCATAGTTTATTGTGCTACAGAAATTATTAATAATTGACTATTATATTAATTGTTATTGCCAAACATTCGACTTTTTCATTTTTTTTTAGACTTGTACATGGCAATAAAATGCTTTATGACCAAACAATTTTTTTTCAGAAAAACAATTTTTGGCACAGACCCTTGTTGACCATTATGTCGGTTCAGCTCGGCTGAATTTCAGTAACAAAAAACGTATTCAGTAAATTAATCACACGAAACTAAAGGGTGCAAATATTGGCTAATCACTTTAATGCTAAATATTTACTTAATATAAATATTATATATTTTTATTACAGTGATATGAGCATTTTATCATCATTTGTCTCACTGATCAGGTTAGAAAAAATTACCAATAGAGGAAAAAAGGAAAGGAGCAGTAAAATATAAATAAATCAGTATTTATATATTGTATATTTATATATTTCTAAATATATAATGTAGAAATATGAATTTGTTTTTTTGGTGCTCCTCCCTTTTTACCTATATTGTTCACTATTTTCTTGATCTGTGAATAAAATCAAGATTTAGTGGCAGAATTCAGAATCACAAATCATAACAACATGCTCTGCCATTGCTCTTTTCATTTCCAATCGGCCTAAATTGGGATGAAATAAAGTTGAGAATGAAACAAATCTCCAAGTCTATTTATTCTTATTTCTGCTGCAGTCAGACTTATTTATGCTAAATTATGCTTTACATTTGGAGGAGGAGAACATCTAATCTCCTTGGCAGAATCTTTAAAGATGATCTTGAAAAAGAGTCTCACATGAAGACCGAAACATTGGTGCTTGGAGTGCTTGGAGTTTATAAATGTATATATGTACAGTATCTCACAAAATTTAGTACACCCCTCACATTTTTGTAAATATTTTATTATATATTTTCATGTGACAACACTGAAGAAATGACACTCTGCTACGATGTAAAGTATACGATGTATAACAGTGTACATTTCCTTTCCCCTCAAAATAACTTAACACATAGCCATTAATGTCTAAACCGTTGTCAACAAAAGTGAGTACACCACTAAGTGGAAATGTCCAAATTGGGCCCAATTAGCCATTTTCCCTACCCGGGGGCATGTGACTCGTTAGTGTTACAAGCAGGGCCAGATTAAGAGCCCAGTGGTCCTGGTGCTGATAATTATGAGGGGCCTAAGTACAGAATCTTATCGACCAAAAAACTAAAACAGTCATACCTTTCATGCGCTATGTATCTAGTGGAGATGTTGCAGTAGGGAAACTCATAGAATGCAGCTATAAGAAAACTCAGATTCTCTTAAAATATGCTAATCTCTCTCTAATTCATGCTTTCATCTTTTCATCCATACCCCCTAACAGCAGTGTCCAGTAAAGCAGGAAATCAATGGTCGGTGTAAAAGGGTGGGCTTCTGACGCGGATCATGTAACCAGAACTCCTGAAAGGGACGAACATGCCCAAAAAGGAGGCGTGTCTGCCCAAAGAATTGGAAGGCTAGTCTGGCATAAATGCATGTCAGGCTGCCTGCCAATCATGTATGCTGTCCAAGAGAATCCTGAGTTTGGCATAAATGCGTCTAATGATATGCTCGTTCCATGCTTTCTAGAAACTTTCCCTTTGCATTCACATGTCCACTTATCTCCTTACCTTCTTACTAGCAGGCAGAAGCTCCTGGTATACAGTCCGAGACAGAGAAAAGGTGGATGTAGTGAGTGTAGAAGAAAGGGAATATGCCACAGTGTTAGAGAGACCAAAGTCATCATTACCGTAACTAATTTCATTTCAGCTAGTCCACACAAGTTTTATTTCCATAAAACCCTCTTAAGTTTCCATACTTAAGCAAGAGTATGTGAAGAGTAGTTAGGGTTGCCACCTTTCTTCAGGCCTATACTAATTTGCATAACAATTTTTTTTTATTTATTTTTTTATTTTTTTCATTTTCTTCTATTTCAGACTATACCAGCCCAAGATAAGTTTTGAATACTTCACTGATTGTGGCTTTGGTATATTTGTCATCATAAATACTTTGCTCGCCTCTCCCCTCACATCCCTAAACTTGCTCTTTTCCTTAAACTACATAATTAATATCCCCATATAAAGCACATATTTCCCTACTTTATTAATACTCCGCAAGGGAATAATCCCTTACAGAAGGAGAAGGGAGACAGGGGGAGAGAAAACAAAACCAAAATCTAATAAAAAGAAAAGTTATTCTCATTCATACCAACATACACACCATCCAGTACAGTAGAATCTAAAGTCTAATTACAGTCATAAGAGTAGTTTCTACAAGCCTATGCTTTTTTCTGTCTTATTACCTCTTCAGTTATGTTTAGATTTCCTTTATTAATTACATCTCGTCTTGCTCCAATTGCTTTAGCCATTAGATATCATTATCCCTGTAATGATTCCTAATTATATTCACGCCTATTTCCATTCGTATCTGAAATTTTACTTGTTGAATGAGCTGTATATTAGAGAATACCTGTGTCTTCTTCCAGTTTCTGGCTATTATGAGTTTTGCTGCTACAAGGCAATGTATTATCAGGACTTGTTTCAGTTTGTTAAAAGTAGGCCATCTTAAGTGCAGCAACATCATTTCTGGTCTAACGCCTATTTTAATATCATTTAGTCTGTATAATAAAGATCTGACCATTAGCCATATAGGTCTCACTAATATGCCACAGTGTTAGAGAGACCAAAGTCATCATTACCGTAACTAATTTCCTTTCAGCTAGTCCACCCAAGTTTTGTTTCCATATATCTCTCTTAAGTTTCCATACTTAAGTAAGAGTATGTGAAGAGTCGTTAGGGTTGCCACCTTTCTTCAGGCCTCTACTAATTTGCATAACTAATGACGTATGCTATGCCATCACATGATGTAAATCATAAGGAGTAAGAGAAAATTCTTTGAAATCACCAAAAAAACTTAGTTTGATTCTGCTGTATAGATGGATTGCTCTCTCTGTCTCCCAGTGTCCCCATGTCACCTAGTGCCCCCATGTGGCCCAGTGTCCCCATTTTGCCCAGTGCCCCCTAGTGTCCCCATGTCACTAGGGGACACTGAGACACTTGGGGACACTGGGAGACATGGGGAGACACTGGGAGACATATGGACACCGAGACAGTAGGGGCACTGGGAGACATGGGCACACAGATACTAGGGACACTGGGAGACAAGGGGACACTGAGACACCAGGGACACTGGGTGCGAGACATGGGGACACTGAGACACTTGGGAACATTGTGTCCCTAGTGTCTCAGTGTCCCCATGTCTCCCAGTGTCCCCAAGTGTCTCAGTGTCCCCATGTCTGTTTGTTTCCCCATGTCTCAGTGTCCCCAAGTGTCCCCATGTGTGTCTGTGTCCCCAAGTGTCTGTATCCCCATGTCTCCCAGCGTCCTTTAGTGTCTCAGTGCTCCCAGGTCTCAGTGTCTCCTAGTGTCTCAGTGTCCCCATTTCTCAGTGTCCCCATGTCTCAGTGTCCCCATGTGTAACAGCCTTCCCAGAGGTCTCCCTGTGTCCCCATGTGTCTCAGTGTCCCCATGTCTCACAGTGTCCACTAGTGTCTCAGTATCCCCATGTCTTAGTGCCCTCATGTGTGTCTGTGTCCCTGTGTCCCCCAGTGTCCCCAAGTGTCTCAGCATCCCCAGAGGTATCCCTGTGTCTCTATGTCTTACAGTGTCCCCTAGTGTCTCAGTGTCCCCATGTCTCACAGTGTCCCCTAGTGTATGTGTACCCATCTCTCCCTGCAGCCTTACCACCCATCCCTCACTTACCTGAGCTGTAGGCTGTCTCTGCAGGCTGGGAGCTGCTGTCTGGACTCTCTGTGCTGTGTAGCTGCTCCCCCATGGATCAGTGAGTAGAAAGATGCAGGTATATCCTGTAACTTCCTATCCCTGCCTCTCTCCTCAACACAGTGCCTGGCCTGTCATGGTATTGCAGAGTAATCTCTGTTTATACTGAGAAAAATACCGGCATTTGTATTGCCTGTAATACTGCAATATCGGCTCCGCCCAGGCAGCTTTAAATAAATACCGGCCAGGTGGCAACCCTAAGAGTAGTGTGTGTAAAAAAAAAAAAAAAAGTAAATATCTCACTTCCTGTCAGTCTGTCACTTTCTGTCAGTCTGGCCGGGTACATGAATAAGATACTCCTGTACCGCGGTTTGCTGCCCATGCTGCCCGGCCATGCTACAAAGATAGGTAGGAGACACGAGGTGGAGAGACGCAGGACCACTAAAGGGGGGAGACATGAGGGGACTGCACTGAGGGACAAGAGGGGAGAGCACCGAGGGACAGAAAACAGATACTCCTGTACTGCGGTTCACTGTCAGCGCCGGCCTTGCCACGCTATATTGAGTGACAGGTAGAAGGGAGCCCGGTGTGCTTCCCTCCTGCCGGGTCACTCAAATCTTGCTCCCCCAGGGCCGGTGTGCCCTAGGCGACTGCCTAAGTAGCTTATAGGATGTGCCGACCCTGCCTTTAATATAAAGTAAAATATGAACATGCATTGTGTAAACTAACACAGTTTTATTAAGCCAAAATGTATGTTCCTTTTGAAAAATGGGCTGCTGCTTGGTAGATTTACTACAACTGTAATGTTATTGCTTGGAAATGATAGACCTGTCATCTTAACTTATGTGGCTGGAAAAGCATTTGAAGTAGATTATCATAGGATACTTTTAATGAATTCATTGGGAAGAAGATAGCTTCCAAACTAACATAATTGGATTCTACTAAGTAGAAGCATAGAGTTACAGTGGATGTGATCTACTTAGATTTTGTCAAGGCGTTCATTATGGTTCCACACAATAGGTTAGTGTTTATGTAAGGAACGCTGGTATATCCTATACTCATTTTTGGTAGTTCCCTCCTGAACGGCCCGAGTATGAGTGGTATAACTCGCCCTTCGGGAAATAAAGTAAGCGATTCTCCATACGAAATAACAGCTTCCCAAGTAGATTTTCCCAGTAAAGCAGACAAATACCCAAACATCAGCCGAAGTCTAGATGAAGGTTGTAACAGAACTGAAGTTTAATGATGCCACACTGGTTTTTATGCAAGTCCCCGTGCAAGGGGACCTCCCACAGGAACATAAATCATGCAGCCAATCATAATACAGGGAAACGCTTAAACCCTCCCAGTACAAACATATAATCCCCTCCTCTCTACCTGGAGATAATTAAGGCTGATAAAGTACTAACTTAATTATCTCCAGGCAGAAAAATTACAATTTACTCACACTTTGAAACGGACCCTAAAACATAAGATGTCCCCACAAAAGTCATATACCCTGATAGCCCTGATCTGGGTGACCAACATATCCAAAAATCACCTAGATCAGTTCAGGGGTTTTCGAATTCCATGGAAGTCTTAGGTAACCGGCTACCCACGAGGCTCCTGCCCAAAACAGTTCCAGAAGTTTTGGTGGTTTTGCCGGTCTAGTTCGAAAAGTCTCAAAAAATGAATAAAGGCCCGAACGGTTCCCCCTGGCTCATAGTAGCAATTGTTCCCCTCATTCGTATGAACAAAACTACTGAACAGCGCTCTCCCAGCTGTTCAGGAAAATAAGAAGCAGGTGTTCGTACGTTGGGACCGGTGTTCAGGAAGTCGAGTGTCTGATTTTATTTCCAGACACTCGACGACCAAGTCCCGCTGACTCCTTTCACAAAAACAAGATGGGAGAGGGCTTAAATGATGCTTCTCTTTGAAGTTAATGAGCCAGGGGGGTGGTCACTGTTCGGTAGTTACAGCTACCGAATGGAATACATGAAATAAATGAAATACTTTGGTGATTTCTTCACACTTCAAACTAAAAGAAATTGGTCTTAATGAAAATTATTGATCTTGGATAGAACATTGGCAAACATGTAGAGTACAGGGAGTTGTCAATAATTATTTTTTTTAGCTAGAAAAGAGAGGTAAGTGGTGTCCCTCAGGCTTCTGTTTTTGGACCACTTCTATTTAACATATTTATAAATGATCTTGAAATAGGCATTGAAAGTAATGTGTCATTATTTGCAGATTACATACAATTAAGTAAATTAATGCAAAGTGAGCATGGTGTTACTTTGCTGCAGAGGGATTAAGGTACTGGGCACTCAAATGGCAGATGACATTTAATGTAGATAAATGCAAAATGTGCACTTTTGGTTAAAGAATGCACAATCAATTCACACTCTACATGAAAGTGAATTAGGAATAACAACACTTGAGAAGGATTTGGGAATTGTGTTAGACAACTAAATAGTCAACAATGTGCAATGGCACTCAGCTGATTATTATTGAAAATCATGATAAATGCTATATTAAATAAAAAAATAAAAAATAAAGACACACTTAGTGACCTTAAGCAAGAAAGCAGAAAGTAAATCTATCACTAACTTTTCTCTCTCATATATATATATATATATATATTCCTTGTACTAGACATTATCAAATCACTAATATAATTAGCTATATAAAATTAAAGAATTCATGCTTCTCTACTTTCTCCAATGAACATTGTAAAATCAGAGAGGTGTATTTTATTTTAAAAAGAACACAACAGTGGATTTGATTTAATACTTTTGAATAAGCTTTTCAAATGATCACAACCAGTTCGAAAAAACAAAAGTTACCATAGTAAAGTCTATGGGCATTTTTGTAGGTACATAATTTGAAATGTTTATCCAAAAATATTAAATAACTTGAAAATCTTCTCCCAAAAAAATCCAGTATTTGAAAATTATAACAAACATTTTGTCTTGTTACGTAAATGCAAATGACAAAGTTATTGAAATTGATGAAACATTCAAATCTTAGTCTTTCTTCATTTAGCACCCTTAATAGCATGGTAAACATAATGTAGCAGTCTAAAACTTTTTTTATTAAAATTGTCTTACTTTATTCTAAAACATAATTTTACACTGGTTTAATTATTCATTGCTGCAACAATTTGTTCTAAGTCATATATTTGAGGAGGGTATGTGGACAAAACCTTGTTGATAAAGCTCTACATTTTAGAATGCAGTGTTTTGTAATATGACAAATATCACACAAGATTTTGCTACCAGCTAAGCGTCTTTTTCAATGCCACTTTTACCTCTTTGTTTCTCAAACAATAAATTACTGGGTTTAAAAGTGGGGTTACAACAGAATAAAATATAGTCACCAGTTTGTTGCTGTCGAATGGGTTTGCCTTCCTTGGCCTTGCATAGATAAACAATGTGGTTGTGTAGAATATAATAACAATAGTAAGATGAGATGCACAGGTAGAGAATGTCTTCTGCCTTCCTTGATTGTTTGGGATCCTCAAAACAGTCCAAATAATGCACATGTAAGTGAAAATTATGAACACAAGCGGAATCATAATTATTACCATTGCCAAGATAAAATCCACCAACTCTGTAAAGGACATGTCAGTGCAAGAAAGATTTAACAAGGGGGAAATGTCACAAAAAAAATGGTTGATCACATTGGGGCCACAGAAAGACTGCCTGAAGATAAAAAATGCCTTGACCATAGCAGTGGAAAATCCCAGAATCCAGGACCCAATGGCCATTTGAAAACATAATGTGTTGCTCATGATAGTGGTGTAGCGTAAAGGTAAACAGATAGCAACAAATCGATCAAAAGCCATAACTGATAAAAGGACACATTCGGTGCAGGCCAAAGAGATAAAAATGTACAGTTGAATCATACAAGCCATAAATGATATCTTTTTGTTTTGAGTCATAAAGTTGGAGAGAAGATTTGGTATAGTGACAGTAACATACCACATTTCTAAAAATGATAGACTGCTCATGAGATAGTACATTGGCTTGTGAAGCTTTGTATGAAGTTTGACTGTTACAATGATGATCATGTTTTCTGAAATAGTTAGAACATAGGTAAACAGAAAGACTACAAAAAGAACAAACTGAAGCTCAGGGCGCGTCGGAAACCCAATGAGGATAAATTCAGTAATGTTGTTAACATGAATCATTGCCAACTAAGGGAAAATCCAAAATAATTGAGATAAATTATTCTAAAATTTCTTTCAAACTGATCTGCCTGGGTTATCTGATTGAGTATAGTGCTGCATGTTTTAATCAACTACAAGAAGGAAAAAAAAAACAGAAGCAAAATTAAGATACATACAGATTTTAAATAAATATTTATACATACCGTGTCATATACTGTCAGGACACAAAATATTTAATTATGGAAATAATAAACGTGTTATTAATAAAACCGTTTTGAATTAAAAATTGTGATAAAACATATTTACCAGTTATATAACGCAGCATGCTATTTCTCCTGCATGTTTAACAATATGTTAGATGCCCTTTCTACATATTCAAATCATTCTGTTTGCTCCCTCAACAGTGCTTACAACATTGTCCTTGTCATGTCTCTTTGTCATGTTCATTGCTGCAAAACAGCTGGTAAAATGAATATAAAACAACAAAGTGTAAACTCCGGTTCAAAACATTTGTGTTATGTTTTCCAGCCTTTCTTGAATGATACATAAAAATTCAAAAGCTGACATATAAATGCATCTTGGATCAGTTTTACTATAAAATGGCTATATATGGGAGGGTTTCGCTCTAAGAAATACTTTTAAAAAAATACAAAATATTCATTGTACAAGTAAAATTGTTAGAGAGTTATACACTAGAGTGGGAATTGTCAATAATTCTAAGTAAATTCATTGCTTTTTAAAAAGTTTTAACTGTAATAATAATTTGAAAAACAAAATCAGGTTTCAGCTATTTTGACCTCAACATTTTAATTTACTTTGAATATCTGATAGTTTACACTTTAGTGAAAAATGTTGGTGAGTTAACAAGCTTGCTTTAATATAGATGACACATATGGTATTGGATGGATTCAAACTTGTATCCATATTTCATTTAATTTACATATCAATGGCTTTTTAATTTCTTCAAAACAAAGTGGTTTACAGAAAAAAAACATCCCCAGAATCTAACTATTTTGAGCTTCCTGGAAAATAATGTTTATATGTTTTTTTGTTTTTTGTTTTATTTAAGTATGCCTATATGGCATATTATTTAATGGAAACAAAATCAAACTACAAAATCAAACTTTGGTTGGACAGAAATAAAGATTTTGTTTTACCAATTAATGAAGTTACAATAGTAAAATAGAGTTGTAAATAGTTGTTTTTCACATAATATAATAGTCTCACCTATACATTGTCCAATGTGCATCTAATTCTCATTTGTTTGTATATGTATGTATGTGTACCATGACATTACCCATACCATACTACACTCACATTACAACCATGTTGGCAATTGTGACACACACAAATACACACGCATACATACACAGACTGAAACACGCACACATTTATAAATTTTCATACATGCTAATATATACACTCAATATACACACACAAACATACTGATGTGGTCTTGCTGTGTGCGTGATGTGACAGTGCGACTGATTGTGTGTGGTGGAGGGTGGTGATTTGACATGTTGACTGATAGGTGTGTTTGGGGAGGGGGAAGTGTGACAGTGCGAATGATTGTGGTTGGGGGAGGGTGGTGATGTGACAGGGTGACTGACTGTGCGTGTGGAGGGAGGAGGTGATATGACAGGGTGATTGATTGTTTGTAGTGTAACAGGGTGACTGTTTGGGGGATATATTTGTATGTGGGGAGGCTGTATTTTTTTTTTATATATATGTGTATATATATAGCAAAAATGTAGAAAGCCCTTGCACTCACGCTTTGGTGAACTGATAACCGGGTGCTTGAAATCCAGGAAAATTCAAATATATTCAGATAGTGATCAGCACTCTCGGATTTTTGAAGGTTTAAAACTTACAGTTTATTAATCATCCATTAAAAAATGGATGATTAATAAACTGTAAGTTTTAAACCTTCAAAAATCCGAGAGTGCTGATCACTATCTGAATATATATATATATATATATATATATATATATATATATATATATATATTTAGCAGAGCCTCCCTCCTGCTTACCTTTTTGCAGTAAGGTGTGGTACAGTGGTTTCCCTGGTGGGCTTGTGGGCTGCCTTTGGAATCTGCCCTCTGGCTGAGAGCAGACCCGTTGGAATGCTTCCTTCAGGTCCTTAGATCTACGGATGGTGCTGAGCAGGGCAGCTGCTTGGGAGCTCAATAGAGCCAGTGCTTGAAAGGTAGCACTGGTTCAGCTATCAGGAAAATCACTGCAAATGATATTTGTTTGCAATAAACAAATTTAATTTGCAATGATTGTAATTATATATACCTGATTGTGGGTTATGGATGCAGACACTGGCAATTGTGTATAAACATGTGGTGACATGAAGGGGTTAATAGGAAAATATAGTGTCTTAATATATGTATACAATGTGTTAATTGAAAAACAATGATACGGTTAGAAATAAAATATGTAGCCAATGTATAATAGGCTATGGTTTTACAATACATAGGACAAAATATGCCCACGACTAGCTAAAAAACTACTTTACTGTTTGTACTAGATACAATCACATTGCATTGTAATAGGTATGGATGTATAGAGTATGGAAAACATAATACAATCATAAATTATTAATATCACAGCAACTTTTCTTTAGGCAATGTCTAAATCATTCAGTCCTAACCTGTTTATAGGGGAGGACAGTTCCACAAGATGAAAATCATGCAGTTTTTAATGGATGATGTAGGTAGAATTATTTAAAAAAAATAAAAAATAATAATAAATATATATATATATATATATATAACAGCTCTGACTTTACTCAATTCAAAGTCAGATTCATGAATTACTATGGGACATCTTTGAATTGTGTTCCATGTTGTAGCTACTTTTGTGCAATTTGATTCCTATTGAACTTGACTTTACAAGGCACACGTAGTGCATTTTTTTTAGCTGTGTCTATTGAGTGCTGTATTTGTTAAGCCAAGCCTTCCCTTCCCTCCTTATTACATATAATATTCTTGGTTGACTTATATTAAAATATAATCACTATTTTTTATCTTATCTAATCACTAAATTTGTCCTCTTCATGCATCAGACTTTTTTGAGAGGGAAAAATGCAAAATAGAATAAGGAAGAAAATTTTAAACATGATGCTAAGCATGAACTTACTTTTTTGCATTTTGTCTCTGGATATTGGAATGTAAATATCAACTAGAAAAAAAAATTGAATTAAGAGCAGTAGTAGGAAATGCATCATTTGTTATGCATAAAAGCTGTAATAAAAGAAAATCAAAGCCTATCTTCATCATTATATTTCTCGCTGAAAATTAAAGGTTGTATTAAGGATGCACTTTTAGGAAGCAGCATTCAGACATAGGACAAATGTTTTATAAAGTATTCCTATTTTATTCCACTGAGAGATTCTTCTCCGAAGGTATAACTAAACATGTGGGACCTGACTTAGTATTAACCTTTTAATGATTAGGCTAATGTATTATTTGCTCAAAAGGAAAACTATTGCCAAACTATGGCCTTGATGAAATAGTTTTTGATAAACTTTTCAAAAGTTTTTTTTTTTTTTGGATGACAAAATAACAGAGTATTTCAGTATGCAATGATACCTTTTTATTGGACTAACATAATACTTAAAATACACGCTTTTAAGAGTTTTCCTCTCTTCCTCAGGTCTGAAGCAATACTGATCAATGTGACAGAGTTTAACACCTAAAGTGGCACTGTCATGGCCGCATCTGTTTTTTTTTTTTTTTAACCTCCCTCCCAACTCCATTACATCGAATTAACCCTCTAGTCACCTCTAAATGCCCCTTAGCCCCCATATCACCTATTTCTTAATGCTACTAAAATGTTAAAAAAAATAAAAAAAAGCCTTAACCCCTTTGTCTTTTAGGGCCCTCGGAACGGTGGGTGGGGCTCTAAAAGACAATGCAGGAAAGTCCTATTAGGAGGGGTCCTAATATGGGGGGGACCAAATGAGGGCCAGGTGGGAGGACAAAAGCTCACTCCCAATTGTCATTCAGGGCCCCCACTTGCCAGTCATGGGTACGGGTTGGGAGAGGACAATAGTTCCTCCCCCAATTGTCTTTTAGGGCCCCCACCAGCCGCTCATGGGTGGGGACTGGGGGATGATGACAATAGGTTCCTCCCCATTGTCTTTCAGGGCCCCCACACGCCGCTCATAGGTGGGATGTCGGAGTGGACAACAGGCACCCACCCCATTGTCTTTTAGGGCCCCCACCCTCCGCTCATGGGTGGTTACCAGGGAGGGGGCAGTAGGTTCCCCACATTGTATTTTAGGGTCCCCACCCACGGCTCATGGGTGGGGCCTGGTGGGGACAACAGGTCCCTTGTTTAATTAAATAGCCCACACTTGTGGAGCATGGGTGGGGGCTGAGGGGGACACCATGTTAATAGATGTCCCACATGGGGCCAAGGGGGGAGGCTGCTGACTGTTAAGTAGACATGCCCCTACTCTGGGCATAGTGAGTAGGGGCAGTCTCCCTTATTTACTAATACTAAGACCAATCTTGGTCTTTCAGCCTTTTAGTAGTGTAGCTCCCTAATACCGTGGGTATTAGGGAGCTATCTACTAAGTGGCTGCAAGTTTCAGCAGCAGCACCACTCGGAATTTCATTCATTCAAATTAAATTTTAAGCCAAACTAAAAGTACAGAATGTCGTCCTAACATGAATGAACAAACTGTTTTCATTCTGTTAGGACGAAATTCGTTAGTTTCGCCGGCGTTCTGTCTAAATGAGAGGACTTCAGGAATACTGACAGGAAGCATCGTGAGATCACGGAGAAAAGGGTGAGTATTGTGGGAAAAATACATAAGACAAAATAGTCCCTATGTTGTCTTATGTTTTAAAGAAAACTAGATCAGATAGGAAAAAAAAAGACCAGATCCTGAGAGAGGGACAGAAGAGAAAACGATTAGGGAAAGGTAAGTCCGGCATGACAGTGTTGCTTTAAAACAACTGATGTTATAGAAGGCGTGGGAGGGGTGAGTGCTGGTGTCATTGTAACGGATCCACTGGCACCCCGACTGGGTACCCCCATTGAAAGATGCTCCTAGCGCTTCCAGAGGACTCCATTACTTTTGGTGGCAGCGGTGGGATGGCGTCCTAGTGCGAGGAGAAGCAGCTCAGAGACACCGGTAACGTGTGGAGTTGTGCAGCGTCCCTATCTTCAGCAACATAATGGAACCAGCAGTGGCTACAGCAAGCATGGCGTATAGCTACTCCGTACTAGAGTTTGGCACGATGGTAGGGTTGCACCTGAAGTTTTACGGACCCAATCCAGAGGAGAAATACGTGCGGTTCGTGTGGGACATGGTGACCCGGAACCTACAACACAGGGCGTTGAGGGAAGGCCAGTGGGCACGTTGGGAGAAACTCCAGCCACAGGTAGAGTGGGACGAGGAAGAAACCAAGGTGGCCGGTGGAGATGGGACCGAGGTCTCTCTACCGGCCCTACAGGGATGCTGGGCACCCGGCCCAGATCCCCAGCGGCAGTATGTTTTACAGGGAGGGGAGACAGTCGGTCTCACTCCCCAGCGGCAGAATGTGTTATTGGAGGAAGAGACAACCGGTCTCCCTCCCCAACAGCAACCAGAGGTACCCGAGGTAGAGGACCTCATAGACTGGTCCTGGGAGGACCCCCTGCAGGCAGGTGGAGATGGGACCGAGATCTCTCCACCGGCCCTACAGGGATGCTGGGCAACCGGCCCAGATCCCCAACTAGAGCTGGAGTTACAGAAAGTGGAGAGCATCGACCTCCCCCCCAGCAGCAGCCGGAGTACCATGGGGAGGTAAGTGATATTTCTCCTCCCCAGTCAACTCCTTTGTTCCCTGACCCCCCAGCAGAAGAGCTGGCAACTGGGCAGAGCGCCGCTGGCCTCTGTCCTCCCTTGTTTCCTTCCCCTGAGCCTGACTTTCTACAGGCTTTCTACTGGCCTCTGTCCTTCCTTTTTTCCTTACCCTGAGACTTCCCCAGCTCTGAACCCGGAGCAGAGCACATCGGGCATCTGGCCCCCAAGTACTCACAGCCATTTGCCCAGCAAGGCCGAGGGTGCCACAGTTTCACCCCACAACTTGGGACCTACAGGCCAGTATGACTTATTGTGGGGGGGCTATTCTATGAATTCTTTATTTTGTGGGGGCTACACTACTAAATTTGTTTTGTGGGTTAGACCCTCTGTGAACTATGTACCGTGGGTGGGCCATTCTGTGAATTCTTTATTGTGGGGGGGGCTACACTGCTAAATTTGTTTTGTGGGTGGGCTACTCTGCTAATTTTGTTTTATGGGTGGGCTGCCCGACTAATCTAGGTACTGACCGGCAGAAGGTCAGGTACCTGGTTAGTCTACCCCCGAATGGGAAGATATGTAGCAAAAGCCACTTCGCCACTGTGTTTTGGAGGGGGCTGCTTGCCCGCCTCTTACCCTGTGACTACGGTCCCTGGGCGATTTGGCCCTTTATGCACGGTATTTGGGCATACTGTGGGTTATTGGGCTGCCCCAGGATTATGGGCCCTCTCATCAGCCCATACGAAACTTAAACCCCATGGCGTTTGAACTGTGTTTGTAGCATCTGAGCGCTGTTTGGATATGTTGAGCGCTCAGATCCAAGCCATCTGGGGATGGGTTGAATGTGGGGGTTCTGTTTAGTATAACAGGAGTTATGTATTTTTATGTCTTTTGGTGGTTGCTGGTAACATGTGCTTAATGGATGCTGTGTTTGTCCCTGGATATAATTAAATCAGCTTCTCCATTGTCTCCAGGATAGAGGATTCTGTGGAACTAGTTTGAGCTGGAAAAAACATGCTTCCAGAAGGTCAAATGCACATTTGTACTAACTTTTGAACCCCTGGTCCAATTCGTATTCGATTTTTGAGTATGTTGTTCCCCCGAATGGATTGATTGTGAATATGTATTTTTATGCGAATGTGATGTATATTTTGGGAGTTATGAATGTTGTGTAAAAACTGTATTTTCCCTACCTATGATAATTGTATTTTCCTGTGTGTACAGATAATTAGTTTACAGGTAGAGGGGAGGGCTATGTGTGGGATGTAACTATTGTGTGATTGGTTAATGTACGTTACTGTGTGTGTCCCTCCCCTTCATGGGAGCACCTAATAAAAAGGGCTGCAAGCTAGCAGCCAGAGAATTCTATTTTTACCCTCAACTTGAGTCCTGTCTCTTATTGGGGGAATCTGCTACAAGGGATTGCTATGCTAGGCATATTCCCTTGCTATAATCACTGAGCTCTTGTAAGAGCTTGTTCCTGCTTCGTTCTGAAGGGAGATAGCTGCAGCCTGCGGTGCTTATGGTGTCTGGTGGAGTGCTTGGAGTCCTCTGGAAGCGCTAGGAGCATCTTTCAACGGAGGTACCCAGTCGGGGTGCCAGTGGATCCGTTACAGTCATAAACAACAGAAGATGCACCTTAGAGTGAAAGGTGCAGATTGTTTGAGAATAGCCAGAACAAGTAAATAAACACTGGAGAATAAATAAGCTAGTTAACCCCTTAATGCCGTTAAGGCGTTTTATACCGTCCCAATTAAACCCAGAGGAGCTCTGCGGTACTTACCTCCACCACGATCCTCTTCGGGATGACTGACTGATAGCCCAGGCAGCCCTCCACTGGCAAATCAGGCCCCAGGGGGCCATGTGATCGCTCTTAAAGAGCGCAATAACATGGCCGCAATAGCTGGCTGTGGATCTGCCAGCAGGGAGACTGCCTGGGCTGTCAGGCAGTCCCCCTGCTGGTGGGTAGTGTAAAAAAAATATTATTAAACATGTAAAACAAATTAAAAGTGAATAAAATATATATACACATCATGTATATGTAACGTCATACGTAGTGTATTTTAATATTAATATAAGTACATTTACTTAGAATGAAGTTACATATATATGTAAAAATGTATTACAAGATATGAATTGTATCTGTTTTTTACATATATATATATATATATATATATATATATATATATATATATATATACACGTATAATTACAATAATAAATAAAATAAAATAAATACAATATTGAAAATAAATGATATATACATATGTAATTTCATTCTAACTGTATTTTGTTTTATATATATTCAATATATATCTATCTACACCCTGTTCCAAATTATTATGCAAATTATATTTTTCCTCATTTACCTAAATAATTGATGCAAATAACAATCAGCATAATTGTCATGTTATCAACTATTACGAGTACAATTCAAATTTTATTGAACAAACCTCCTAATGATAACAGTATTTTTTTTAAAACATAAAAAACGTGGAACAATGCTTCCAAATGATTACGCACAGTAAGTTTCAAAACACTTTATAGGTTGTAAAGAACTGAAAATTGTCATTTGTTGTGTTTGCAGCATATTTACTGAAACCAAAAGCTATTTTAATCAAACTTATAACTTTTTAAACATTTTAACAGGTCACGTTACATTTTAACATAGGACCCCATATTTGATAGCAGCTTCACAAGTCTTGCATCCATTGAACTTGTGAGTTTTTGGACAGTTTCTGCTTGAATTTGTTTGCAAGATGTCAGAATAGCCTCCCAGAGCTGCTGTTTGGATGTAAACTACCTTCCACCCTCATAGATCTTTTGCTTGAGGATGCTCCAAAGGTTCTCAAAAGGATTGATGTCAGGGGAGGATGGAGGCCCCCATAGCAGCCATTGATGCAGAGGTATTCTTTGCAGCATGAGATGGTGCATTGTCATGCATGAAGAGGATTTTATTATGGAAAGCATAGTTTTTCCTTCTGTACCAGGGAAGAAAGTGGTCAGTCAGAAACTCCACATACTTTGCAGAGGTCATCTTTACACCCTCGGGGACCCTAAAGGGGCCGACCAGCCCTCTTCCCATGATTTACGGCCCAAAACATGACTCGACCACCACCTTGCTGACGTCGCAGCCTTGTTGGAACAGGGTGGCCATCCACCAACCATCCACTACTCCATCCATCTGCACCATCTAGGGTTGCACGGCACTCATCAGTGAACAGGACTGTTTGAAAATTAGTCTTCATGTATTTTTTCTGCCCAATCTAGCCGTTTCTGCTTGTGAGCATTGGTTAGTGGTGGCCAAATAGAAGGTTTATGCACACTTGCAAGACTCTGGAGGACTCTACACCTTGATGTCCGTGGGACTCAAGAGGCACCAGCAGCTTCAAATATCTGTTTGCTGCTATGTAATAGTATTTTAGCAACTGCTCTCTTGATCCGATGCATGGATCTGGCAGAAATCTTCCTCAATGTGCCTTTATCTGCACTAACCCGTCTGTGCTCTGAATCATCCACAAATCTCTTAATAGTGCGATAATCACGCTTACGTTTTCGTGAAATATCTAATGTTTTCATACCTCATCCAAGGCATTGAACTATTTCACTCTTTTCGGCAGCAGAGAGATCCTTTTTCTTCCCCATATTGCATGAAAATGGTGATCTGCTTAATAATGTGGAACACCCTCCTTAGTAGTTTTTCCTTAAATTGGGCTCACCTGGCAATCTAATTATCACAGGTGTCCGAGATTGTTTTCAGTGATCAAAAGAGCCCTGAGACACAATGCCATCCATGAGTGAAACTGAAAAACAAAATATTTAATCTTTGTGACACTTAAATAGAATTTGCATAATAATTTGGAACAGGGTGTATATATAAAATACAAATAACCGCAAATAAATATAAATAGATACATATATATAATTACCTAAATGATTACATACATATACATGTAGAATTTAAATACATATATATGTATATATATTAAAATTCTACATGTATATTTAAGTAATCTTTTAACATAATTATGTGATTTTATTAATTAAAATTTGATTGACGTGCCTGACAACCCAGGCAGAAAGTGCAGAGAATTTAATTTGCAAGCACTATATTTAACCCTGTAACTTTCCAAGACACCATAAGACCTGTACATGGAGGGTACTGTTTTACTCAGGAGACTTCGCTGTTTTTTGCATTTCATATATATATTGTTATGAAATCGCTACAGACAGTTACAACGTTGCTCTTCCCTATGTTTCATATAAAACCTTGCTTCGGTACTATAATTTTATACCCAACTCCCGAACTGATTGCCTGCTACTCATTCATTATATGAACAACGGACCACTCGGCCCCTGGCGTGTGCCGCCACTTAATCTCAGTCACCTTTCCAATAACCGAACAGCCGACCACCCTACGAGCAGAACGTGTCCCTAATTAATCTCCCAGAGAGTTGCGGCCTGCGGTTAACCGCAACCTAATTGACGGCCTCAGGGCATTGACGTTCGTTCCCTATCTCCCGAACTCAAACTACCGAAAGGTTCACGAACAAGGACCACCTACGGACTGGCGTGTGGCCTGTTTTAGAACGTTGTTTTTTGCGGTTAACCGCAGGTTAAGCACCCCTTCCCGGCGGTCTCCGTTCGTCTCCCGAACAGCTAGGACAACCAGCAACAGAGCGGGGATTCGTGCAAACCCCTAGCCGTTACTCATTCCACGAGTTTGAGGTCGAGGTCCTGCTGCCTAATAACACACCTAAAAACATGGCCGCCATCTCAAGCCCCGGCAAAAGACATGAACAGACTTTCTAACGAGGAAACTAAGCGTACAGTTGGTGGGTTCTGAGCGCTCTTCGGTTAACTGTTTTGCTCAGACCAGGGCTACATACTGAATGGTAGAATCCCATAAGGTCCAGAGGGGGCTGTCCCTGGACCTGAGATTTTGCATAAATACTGATACCTGTGTGCCATTATAGCCAGTTCTTGCTTGACGCTCAAATCGCAGCCTCGACTTGTTTTGTGGGCAAAAGGGTATCCTAGCTGTACCATAGCTAGTGGGATTGTTCTACACTTACAGGATTCTTATGGTCTACTAGCTGAAGCAGCTCTTCCCTCTCTCTACATCGGGATCCAGACTATCCAAGCGGTCCAGCTTCCAGCTAGCCTGGGAGTAACAGTAACATATATATATATATATATATATATATATAATCCACAAAGAGTGCACTAAAAGCCCTACGAGTGCACTCTTTGTGGATTATGTAGAGTGGCTGGAGTTTGCACTGAGGCAAGGAACAAGACCGGTTAAATTGAGTGCGGGGAACAAGGATGTTTATTTATTTATATTTATATATATATATATATATATATATATATATATATATATATATAAACCATATGGTAGACCAAGAATGAGAATTACCCCCATGATGGCTTACTATTTGCAAAATCCATTGTAGCTATAGGGATTGCACCAAAGGGCAATATGAGCCCAGAGCCTTAGAAAGAAAAAACCCTCCTTCCTACACTGTAACTTTAACAATGCATTATCCTCCCTAATCTTCCACTGTCTCTCTTCTGTAGCAAGTGGCACATGTAATATCACTGAAAATACTACCTTCAATGTTGGTTTTATAATTCACTGAACTCCTTCTTTAGGACCCTTCATCTTTCTCTGATTTTGCCATTGGGGCCCATGTGGACCATGACAGCTGGGTCATCTCCAGCTCCTCCCAATAACCCATCCAATCTGTCAGCAACATGCTGGACCCAAGAATCTGGGAGACAGTAAACTGTTCAGTTGAGATGATTAGAGTGACAGATTACCCTATTTACTCTCCAAATAATAGAGTCCCCTACAACCACAACCTGTCATTATTCAAACTAGCAAATATGCTAGGGTCCACAATATCAGGACTAGCCAAATCTTTCCACTCCCCCTTCCCTGTGTTAGAATGTGTAACTGTCACACCTGCCTGTTCCTCTGTTATCTACTCCCACTCCAGTAGATGCCCCCAATAAACTCCGCTCAGTGAGTACCAGACTGATTTCAAGATTGTCAATCTGTCTCAATGTTACAATTTGTTTCTGTCACGTATTCAGCTGCACATAAAATTTTTATTGGTGGTATTTACTGTCCTGACAGGAAAAGTTGTGCCATTCGACAATCATTCACCCAGATGCCTGGTACATGCCCATTCTTGGGTCAAAGGCCAGTTATGGCCAATCAAATCCACAAGAGGGTTATTGAAACCCATTTCTCCATTCTCTCATTGCCCTGTCATGGTTTCATGCCTATGGTTATCCGAGAGTGTGTTCCTGGTCTTGATTTTCTGGTATTTTACTTTGGCTTTGTTGTGACTTCCCTGATATCTGGTATCCTTGACTTTTGACTTTCCCTCATCTTTGTGTCTGATTCTGTGTCCCTGACCTTGGCAAGTATTTTAACTTTTCTTGGAGACATTAAGTCTGGCCATTCTAATGTCCGGTTATACGTTATCCTTAGTCCTAGGTGTGATACTGTACTGCGTGTTGGATCAACTTGTAATCCTGACATTACGACATGGCATTTATCCTGCAGAATTGTGTCAGCACATAGCTGCTTGCGAGAGAAAGCTAGAGGAGAATGATCACCGCATGGATCAATTTGCCCAGGGTTTTAGCACGCTCATTACTAGGGTGGCTCATTTACAGCCTGAGGTTTCTCCGATTATGTCACCACTGCCTAATGTACCTCCACCTATAGTATATAAGGCACCTACAATCTCCTTATCTTCTCCCCTGCATTTTTCTTTTAATATCCAGGAATGTGAAATATTTAATTAACTTTAAATTATCTGATGTGTTGTAGAATCTTGTTTTTTTGTGATATGAATATTACAACGTCTTTATTCAAACTTCTTTCAGACACAGGATCAGTGGTGTATTCTGGTTTTGTGCTGCCCTAGGCAGGACAAAACTCAGGCGCCCCCCTCCCGCCAGCCCCACCCCATCCAACCCTTCACCCCGCACCACCCCCACCCTTCCCCCACACACACATTCACTTACAGATACGCATACACTAGCTAACAGAAACACACACACACACTAACAGACACACTCACACTCACTAACAGATACACACACACACTCACACTATCAGACACACACACTCACACTAACAGACACACACACGCACTAACAGACACACACACACACACACACACACTAACAGACACACACTAACAGACATACACACACACACTAACAGACATACACCGACACTCTAACAGACATACACAGACACACTAACAGACATACACAGACACACACTAACAGACATACACAGACACACTAACAGACATTCACACACACACACTAACAGACATTCACACACACACACTAACAGACATACACAGACACACTAACAGACATTCACACACACACACACTAACAGACAGACACACACACACACACTAACAGACAGACACACACACACTAACAGACACACACACACACATTCTCACACACACACACAGACATTCACACACACACACTAACAGACATACACACATACTCACTCACATATTTAACACATTTTTTTTATTTTTTTTAAATTTACCCTCCACCCCCCCCCCCCCCCCAGCCTCCTTACCTTTGGGAATGCTCCGCACAGTGAGGCTGGGAGGCTGAGCCGGAATATGACGTCATATTCCGGCTCCCAGCCTCACTGTGCGGTGCGCGAGGGAGCTGAGCAGACAGCTCAGAGGAAGTGCTCCCTCGCCGGCCGCCCGCCCGCCCGCCAGCACTGCCCAGCAGACCGCCCAGACGGCATGTCAGTTAGCCGCAAGGCTAACAAGGCATTTGCCCTGGGCGTTTGGGGGCGGCTTTTTTTGCCACCCCCTGGAAAATGCCGCCCAAGGCAAATGCCTTGTTTGCCTCGCGGCTAATACGCCCCTGCACAGGATGGTTCATGTCAAGAATGATGGATGAAGGCCTGTTGATAGTAACCTTTGACCTAGCTTTGCAAGCCAAACTCCCTGTGTATTACCAAGGCTCACATTTCTAATGGCATTTATTCATTTAACCATATATAGAACTTCTTTTGTGTAACTTCTATTTTACCGCCTAAATATAACGTATGGCTTTAATCATAGATTTCAAAAGATACTAGGTCACTACCCTTTTTCTATGATAGCCACTTATTTTAAAGCAAGGCAACCTTATGTATATGCCCCTATATAACTGAATTTTAAACCTATAAAACTGATTGTAGCTAAGATTTTTTTTTTATAAATTCTTTATTTATAGTTTTCAACATCATGGGTTACAGAATAAAGAAAGGGAAGTGGGTACACATTGGGATAAATACAGTTTCATTGGTCAGACATCGAGGTATGCCAGAGGTACATGTGAGGCCTAGTACAAGAGGGTGCATTGAGTGCACTAAACGACAGTGTAGCTGTGGTGATACCATTAACGTAAAGGAAAAAGTAAAATGGGTGAGTCAGGGGGTTGGGGGTACCTGGGAAAGGGGAGGATGCATATCTTCCTTGGGTAGGGGGAGTGGCAAGCCTAGAGGGGGTAGGGATATGTAGCAGGTGAGTCTCTTGGTACTTATATTGCATGGAGGGGTTATCAGCAGCCATGGTGGTGCCTCTGAAAGGGCAGTTAGTGGTACAAGGTAGTATAAGCTGGTTGCCGATGGGGTCAGTTCAGCCATGTGGGTTTGTGTCAGATGGGGGGCGCAAAGTCTATTAACAGGGTTTCTTACACTTATCCCAAAATGGGTAACAGTATGAAGGGAGAAATGGATGGGGGTGGTGTGTGGGGAATGGTAGAGGGAGAGAGAGTGTGTTTGGCCAAGTTTCTCAGGTGGGGATTACCTCCAATTATTGTGAATCTTCATTTTGAGTTTTTAGCAAAACAGCATGTTTCAGTGCTACATTCGATCATTGCATTTGCCCCGTGGTAAAGAGGTGTGTCTGAACGTTACAGCAGGTCAGGTAGACACATATGTGAGGTACTGTACAGTCACACAATGATACAGTTTGGAATGTACATAGGTTCAGTTGTATGGTCTCCCCCACTTTGGATAGCATCCTAGATGTTTTTGTTAGTTTGGATTCCAGTGGTTACTAGCTTCCCAGTTCCATGGTGGATGGGGGTGGGTTGTGTTGGTTTCTACCTTATAACTTCTGGAAAAGTTTGCCTGCCATCGGCAGGTTATGTGTGTTTGCATGGTCCCTTTGTGTGTGGCTATATTTTCCATCCGTTTGCCTGGTATTCGGGTTTACTGCTCCTGGTTCTGACTTGTGTTTGGGAACTGGCTGTGATTGTATTGGGATCAGCTTGGTGATGCCCTGTCTGTGTCCGAGGGCTTTTGATTAGTATTGAGGTAGGCAAGTTGTGCCTTCAGGGGGCTCTGTGTTTGTGTGGGTGGGGTATCCTCTTTAGGGGTCCAGTTGGTTTTGTTTTGTAGGTGCTGCCGTTGTGCGTGAATCTTGTAGTACTAGTACTTGTGAGATTTGTAGATGTCTGTCGTCCTCCCATTAGGGAGGGTTGGTGTGGAGAGTATGCCGGCCTGGGGGTAGGACACGGGCTGTTAGACTGTGGATTGGTGATGGTGCCTAATAGAGGTGTCATTTAGGATCGTTTCCTTATAAGGGGATTTTGTGTGTGGTGCCACACAAAATCAGTCCCTCAGTCCCGTCCGGGGCCCGGGTCTTAGTTAGGGGTATGGAACTCGACCAGCCAGGGGTCCTATATTTTGTCACAGTGTTTTGTCATGTAAAAGGGCTAAGAGACTGTCCATTTTTCTAGTTTCTTCTATTTTCCTTTTGATGTCTCTTATGGTTGGGGTAGTTTCCGCTCCCCAGTGTGTTGCTATTGCTCATCTGGTGGCCAGTGCTATTTTGGCTATAAGCTTATTTTGTGCTCGGGGATTGGATAGTACAGTAAAAATGAAAATCCAGCGCACTCACTTGTCTACTAAACAGTTATTATAGTGCTGAACAATTGTGATAGTTTTATTAAAAACACCTAATCTAGGCAAAAAATAATGGGGGTTTAGTTACATTATATGATCATACATTGCATAAGCCTGCCACAAACGTCAATGTACCCCATCTTTGGCAGGTCCTACTCTGTCTGCTAAATGAGCTACTGTGGGGGAATCTCGGTAAAAATAAATTTAGTAGGCCGAGATTACCACGTGGCATGTGTACGTGCATATGCTGACGTATCGATCAGTTAGTTGCACGTGGCAAGATACGATCAGTAGTGTACGGAGCATGTGCGAGAATACAGGATGTAGTATTCCCCTCCTCCATTGTGCTGGACAGGCCATGCGGTCAAGCAGGAAGTTAATTCTTATTTGTATTGATTGGTCAAGAGAATGTGCGGGTGGAGCTTAATATGGGAGGAGTTATATGCCTATATAAGGAGCCTGCACTATTGTCCGGGGCTCAGAACTTGCTGTATTTTGGTGACATTAGTCCCTCTGAGTCCCGATCGGTGATCCGAATAAGGAATCTCTTCCTTCCTGAAGAAACCTGTGTCCATCTCTCTGTGCTTGGCTTCCGTCAGTTTCTCCGGTATCATTTGGTGCATTGGCCGGGAAGCTCATCGTTCAACGGTAGCTGAGAAGCAGAGGCGTGAGAAGGTCTATCTTTGCCCACGTTCTCTACGGCTGCACCCCTGAACTTCTGCGTGGACCTCCCTTCGTCTCGGCGCCACTGGTCTGTTGTCCAGGAGATCATCGGCCTCTACGTAGTAAGTGCTGGGGTGTCCCCGTCGATGAGTGTGAACTCAGGTTCAGGAACGAGGAGGTAAGACGACCGCTGTTTTAGACGGCGGACCCACTAGGGGTATACCGATTGTGCGGTAGGCCCATAAGGGGTTAAATCTGTGTATGGAATCTGCCCCCTCTGTCGGAGGGAAGGAGCGAAGGCGCACCGCTCAATCGAACGCTCTTTAGTAAGACCGTTTGATTTGGTTTGGAGTCAGGCGGGGTTCTGTGTAAATAGCCCTAGCCGGACACCGGTGTCTTGTCTAGACTAGCGTTCTAGGGTGTACAATTTGTTCGCTAGGTCGGAGGGACCGGGAGACTAAGCGGCGTCTGTGTAAATTCGGTCCGCTAGCTCTCAACCTATCTTGGCTAAGTGGGAAGGCGTGTAAATTTGGAACCCACTAGACTATTGATAGAGTAGAAAGACTAAAAGGGTTCTGTTGCAAATTCCGCCCTCTAGTTCGCTATATGTGGTGCTTGGGCAGTGTGGCTAACCAAAACGGATGTAGATAGTTTTAGGTAGTCCATCAAGGTACTGGCCAATAGTTTAGTTGGGATTGTATATGTGTTAAAGATTGTTAGTAAAGTGTATATCTTGTTAGATAGCGCGAGCTCAGCCGTCTAGCGAGAGTGTTAATAGTGTGTTGCTGTATTATAGTGCACAGTACCATAACCCTGTATATTTACTGACATTGTATATAAGTACTAATCATTGTCGTCTAATGCATGTCCAACACCATAACCACTAATAATTGTATTGTGACCTTAAATTGTACTTTGACCTATGCTAACCGTACTGTAACTACTATTTGTAAAAGACGATGTTACTGGGGTGTGTTATAGACGGGTAATTCATACATAGAGAATTATAGCGTGGGTGACTGTATAGTTTCGCCAAAGGGCATAATATCGATTACTTAGTGACTGGTGTAACAGCTGTGTGTGTACGGGAATTCCCTGAGTGTTTTTATCGTGTTATTGTGTACGTTTCACTTGGTAACTGTACCACGTGGTGCTGTTGCCGGAAGAAACGGGTGTGACTGTTGAATAGAGTGTGTGTATAGCATTCGTTGTCAACGACGCTCCATTGCTAAGTATGGGCGCGTCGGAGTCAACGATTTTGGATCCCTTAGGTTGTATGGTAAAGAATTTTAAAAAGGGATTTAAAGTATGTGATTTTGGGGTTAAAATGTCCCCTGCACGTTTGGTCACTTTGTGCACTAGGGAGTGGCCTACTTTGGTTGCGGCATGGCCGCCACGTGGCAGTTTGGATCCAAATCTGGTACAGCGTGTACACGTGGCTGTATCAGGTAGGCCTGAACTTTACGGACAGTTTCCATACATTGATTGTTGGAGGAAGGCCGTAAACGACTCACCAAGATGGGTCCGGATATGCCACGAGGAGCAATGTCGCCTCATGGTGGCCAGGACTCGTTTGTCCACTAGGGCTATGGTTACGCCCATTTTGGACACGCCCCCTGAGTCCGATATCCCTATGCCGCCCCCTTACTTCCCTGCAAGGGGAAGGGATACAAGTACAGGAAGTTCCACACCCCCTCCCCCATTGTCTCCATCTGCTTCCTCCTCCAGTTCAGAATCCACCCCCCGCCATACTAAACCTCCCCTTCCGGAACCAACACCCGTTAAACCCAATTATCCTGATTTGGCGCCACTTCAAGTTTCCGGTCAGGCTTCCTTTAGCCCGGCTCGGAATATTTTATTCACTGGCCTTCCCCACGATAAAGCTTCCCTATCCGCACGTCTTACTACCCCCCAACCGGAACCTCTAACCGACGCCCCTCCACGAAGCCCTATACTAACCCGACAACTGACCGGTACCCAAAAACCCAAACATTACCAAATGCCTCTTCGTTTGAATCCTGGGTCAGCCTATCTTGATGCTTTAGGTCAAATGGTGTATGATGACCCAGTCTTCGTATATGTCCCGTTCACGACTACCGATCTCTTGAATTGGAAGACCCACAATTCCTCGTATACTGAGAAACCACAAGCCATGACCGACCTGTTCACCTCGATAGTTCAGACGCATAATCCGACTTGGGCTGATTGCCAGCAATTATTAATGACATTGTTTAATAATGAGGAGAGGACTAGGATTAATCAAGCGGCCATTAAAGCGCTAGAGGAAGAAGCTCGTACTTTAAACCAAGCAAATCCAGCAGCATGGGCCGCAACTCATTATTCTAATACCGATCCCGAATGGAATGTTAATGGCGCAGATATGCGTCACCTAAAAGCCTATAGAGATGCTATAATTGCTGGCATGAAAGCCGGAGGGAAGAAAGCTATAAATATGTCGAAGACAGTTGATGTGATTCAGAAAAGTGATGAAGCGCCTAGTGTCTTTTATGACCGATTATTGGAGGCATACCGCCTGTATACCCCCTTTAATCCGGAAGACACAGAGAATTCCCGAATGGTAAACTCTGCCTTTGTCAGCCAAGCCTACGGGGATATTAAGCGCAAGCTACAGAAGTTAGAAGGGTTTGCAGGAATGTCTATTACCCAACTAATGGAGGTAGCAAATAAGGTATATATGAATAGGGAATCAGAAAGTAAGAAAGAGGAAGAGCACAAGATGCGTAAAAAGGCGGATATGCTAGCGGTAGCGATCGCAGGCGTAGATAGACGGGGCCCAGATAGAGGAGATAGTAGGTGGAATAGGGAGCCCCTGAGTAGGAATCAGTGCGCGTATTGCAGAGAAGAAGGGCATTGGAGAAGCGAGTGTCTGAAAAGAGAGCAGTACGAGAGAGACCCACCCAGGGCAGGTTATGGAAACTTTAGAGGCAGAGCGAGAGGTAGAGGAGGTCCCGGAGGGAGTAATGGTAATAGAGGAAGTGTAAGAGAGGATAGATACTATCCCGCAGCGCAAAGGTCCCGCGATACAGAAGGTAGGGACTTTGTAGGATTGGCTGACACGGTCATGGAGGACTATTGATACCGACCGGGCTCCATCCCCCTTGGTCAAGCGGAGCCTATGGTCGATGTATCAATAGGGGGAAAAAGGAGTGCATTCATGATCGACACTGGTGCTGAACATTCGGTGGTGACTAACCTAGTTGCTCCTCCATCTGGAAGAACTATTACCGTGAAAGGAGCAACTGGAAGAAGTGCTGCAAAACCGGTTCTTAAAAGTCGACTCTGTACATTGGGAGGCCACGTGGTAAAACATCAATTCCTTTACATGCCTGAATGTCCAGTCCAATTGCTGGGACGTGATATGCTATCCAAATTACAAGCGCAGATTACGTTCCTACCAAATGGAACAACATCCTTAAAGTTTAATGGACCTTCAGGTATTATGACATTATCCATACCAAAGGAAGAAGAGTGGCGACTTTATACAGCGTTGACTAGCCAAAACCCTAGGAGTGATGAATCCTTATTCAACATACCAGGAGTTTGGGCAGAGAACAACCCACCAGGACTGGCCCGCAATATTCCACCTATTAAAATCGAACTAAAACTTGGGGTTTATCCAGTGATCCTACGACAATATCACATCCTGCAGAAGGCTAAGAAAAACATTCAATCTTATCTGGATAAGTTCATACGGTATGGTATCCTAAAATTCTGTACTTCCCCCTGGAACACCCCATTGCTGCCTGTTCAAAAGCCCGGTACAGATGAGTATCGCCCTGTGCAGGACTTGAGAGCAGTCAATGATGCGGTTGTTAGTATACATCCAGTTGTGCCCAATCCGTATAACCTGCTTGCTTTAATTCCGGGCGGGGCTACATATTTTACAGTCTTAGACCTCAAAGATGCCTTCTTTTGCCTCCGAATTGCCGCAGAAAGCCAATGTATCTTCGCTTTCCAATGGGAAAACGTTGTAACGGGCTCGAAACGCCAAATGACTTGGACAAGACTGCCTCAAGGGTTTAAAAATTCACCGACCCTATTTGGTTCAGCTCTAAGTCAAGATCTACTGGATTTCGAGTCCATCCCAGGAGAGTGTGTATTGTTACAATATGTAGATGACTTGTTGAGAGCCGCAGTCACAAGAGAAATATGTCAGCAAGCAACGCACGATGTACTACACATTCTCTGGAAGGCAGGATACAAGGTGTCTAGGAAGAAGGCTCAGTTGTGTCTGCCAACTGTCAAATATCTGGGATTCCATATCTCTGAAGGTCAAAGGATAATGGGGCCAGAGAGAAAAGAAGCTGTATGCCAAATACCAACACCCAAGAATAGAAGACAAGTGCGAGAGTTCTTGGGGGCAGCAGGCTTCTGTAGGATATGGATTCCCAGTTACGCGATATTGGCAAAACCTCTGTATGCAGCTATCAAGGGTACAGAACACGACCCCTTCCTATGGACTCAAGAACAGCAAACTTCATTTGAAGATGTGAAGAAGGCTTTGATGAGTGCCCCAGCATTAGGTCTACCTGATCACACCCGACCATTCTACCTGTATGTACACGAGCAAAGAAGAATGGCTGTGGGAGTATTGACACAGTACTTGGGATCATGGCAAAGACCTGTTGCCTATATGTCTAAGCAATTGGATGCAGTGGCCAGCGGTCTTCCACCTTGTCTGAGAGCTGTAGCTGCAGCTGCCCTGCTGGTAGCTGAAGCCGATAAACTCACTCTGGGTCAAGATCTTTATGTACGAGTCCCACATGCAGTACAGACGTTGTTGGATTACAAAGGAAATCATTGGTTTAGTAACAGCCGTATGACCAAGTATCAAGCAATGTTGTGTGAAAACCCAAGAGTGCATTTAGAGACTGTAAATACCTTAAATCCAGCTACCCTTTTGCCACAACCTACTGAAAGTCAACATGATTGTTTGGAAGTGATGGATGAAGTATTCTCAAGTAGACCAGATCTTCGTGATTTTCCCATCCAGAACCCCGATGTTCAATATTACACAGACGCAGTAGTTATGTGAAAGAAGGGATCCGCTATGCAGGATATGCAGTAACAACGATAGACAAGGTGATAGAAGCTCGGCCACTGGCAAAAGGAACATCAGCACAAAAGGCAGAATTGATAGCACTGACACGAGCGTTACAATTGGCTGAAGGTTTAAGAGTGAACATCTACACGGACTCCAAGTATGCGTTTTTAACCACTCATGCCCACGGAGCTTTGTATAAAGAAAGAGGACTATTGAATTCAGAGGGCAAAGAAATCAAGTACGCAGCTGAAATCCTACAACTATTGGAAGCAGTATGGGAACCGAAAGAAGTCGGTATTATACATTGTCGAGCGCATCTGAGAGGAGATGGTGATGTAACCAAAGGAAACCGGATGGCAGATAATGCAGCTAAGCGTGCCGCTGAATCAGGAAGACAGGAATATGTGGAACATATAGCTGCTCTTATACCAACCCCACTGTCTCAATGGACTCCAGTTTATACAGCTCAAGAAGAAGAGTGGTTAAAGACTGAACCTGGAAAGTATTTGGAGAACAAATGGTATCAGTTAGAAGATGGGAGAATAGTTATCCCAGCATCACTAGCGGTAGAAATTGTCCAAAACTATCACAACGGGACACATTCTGGGAGAGACAGTACAGAAGAATCTCTCAGAAAACATTTCTACATACCAAGATTGTCCAACTTAACTCAAGCCATTGTACGAAGATGTGTGACGTGTGCTAAAAATAATGCAAGGCAAGGACCAGTAAAGCCACCATTAGTTCAGTTTATGGGGGGACTCCCTATGTCCGATCTACAAATTGACTATACAGTAATGCCTAAATCTGGTGGACATCGCTACCTACTAGTAGTTGTGTGCACCTATTCAGGCTGGGTAGAAGCATGTCCTACTCGTACAGAGAAAGCAGGAGAAGTTGTGAGATTCCTGCTACGAGAAATAATACCCCGATATGGACTACCCTGCTCTATAGGATCGGACAATGGTCCAGCTTTTGTTCATCAATGCCTACAACAACTGACTCATATGCTTGGTATAAAGTGGAGGCTTCATACGGCATATAGACCTCAGAGTTCTGGTAAGGTAGAGAGAATGAATAGAACTATTAAGAACCAGTTGGCAAAAATGTGTCAGGAAACCCAACTTAAGTGGAACGTTCTTTTGCCCATAGCTCTGTTACGAATTCGCAGTACACCTACCAGAAGGATGGGTCTCTCTCCTTTTGAAATCATGTATGGGCGACCACCTCCTGTACTTGGTAACTTAAGGGGGGATTTGAGTCAGTTGGGAGAAGGAATTACTCGGCAGCAGGTTGTAGAGTTGGGTAAGACTATGGAGGAGGTACAGAAATGGGTACAAGATAGATTACCTGTGAATATTTATCCCCCTGTTGATAGTTACCACCCAGGAGACCAAGTGTGGATTAAAGAGTGGAATAATGTACCGTTAGGGCCCAAGTGGAGAGGTCCTTATGTTGTTCTTTTGTCTACCCCTACAGCGATAAAAGTGTCCGAAGTGACTCCGTGGATACATCACTCCAGGGTTAAACCAGCAGCAGTCGATTCTTGGCAAGCTACAGCAGATCCAGAGATTCCCTGCGCACAACTCAGTCGGAGTGACGAGGAACCTTGTGGATTACAAATTTTATTGTTTCAGAGATTGGTAAGTGAGTGAGACGGCCATAATAAAGCCTGTCCTCTCACCAACGAGTGATTTAAAGCCAGGAAATTCTCGAAGGGACCCCTGTGAAGACGAGCAGAACTCCATTCCCTGCAGCCCTTACATCCTGGAAGCTGAGGTGCCATCGCACGGACGAAGACTGAGGATGCCGACGAAAGATGTGCTTATGATAATGTTTATTTATATGTATTTTTATATTCAGGAAGGTAGAGGTACCGACACTCCTAGCTGTGAGGTATGCATTAAGACTACAAGAACAGGTAATCATGTTTCCCAGACCCTAATTTGGCATTCGCAATATGAATGTAAAGGAGATGTATCTAGGTGTAGATATCTAAATGTAGAGTATAGTGTATGCCATCTAGGGGTAGGAGAACCTAAGTGCTTCAATCCAGAGTATCAACCCCGTACAATTTGGTTGACTCTCAGGAATGGAGATCCTCAGGGGACCCTAATAAAACGGTATTAGAATCCGTACATTCTTCGGGTGTTCTGCTATTTGATGCATGTAAGGCGATATCAAGTGGTAGAAAGCCATGGAATGTATGTGGGGATCTTAGATGGGAGAGAACGTATGGGTCTAATGATAAATATATTTGTCCCAGTAGTAAAAATAAGTATGTGAGTCCTAGATGCCCAAATAGAGAATATAATTTTTGCCCATATTGGTCTTGTGTGGGGTGGGCAACTTGGGGACAGACAGCAGACAAGGACATGATTGTGACTAAGTTGCCTACCAATCCATACTGTAAGTCTATGGAATGCAATCCAGTCCATATTCTTATAAATAATCCTGACCAATTCTTGGATAGATATGGTAATTTATTTGGGTTTCAAATATACGGGACGGGTTTAGACCCTGGGACAGTATTGTTTATAGGGATAGAGACCGATACGGTAACCTCCCAAACTCATCAAGTATACCATTCCTTTTATGAAGATGAGTATAGATAATAAGATCCCCCATAATGCTAAAAACCTGTTCATTGATTTAGCTGAAAGTATTGCCGGTAGTCTTAATGTTACCAACTGCTATGTGTGTGGAGGTACTAACATGGGAGACCAATGGCCTTGGGAAGCAAAGGAGGTAATGTCCGGTTCTGAGGCAGTTGAACAATTAATATCTTCACAAGCCGATTATCAGATGAGTGTTAGAGGTAAATCTGAGTGGAGATTAAAGACCTCCATCATAGGTTATGTTTGCATAGCAAGGAAAGGAATGATGTGTAATACTTCTGTAGGAGAGTTAACTTGTTTAGGGCAAAAAGCTTATGATGATGATACAAAGAATACAACTTGGTGGTCGGCTTCAAATGTCTCAGAACCATCTAACCCGTTTGCAAGATATGCCAATTTAAAGGACGTGTGGTTTGATTTATCCATCACATCTAGTTGGAGAGCCCCAGCAAATTTGTACTGGATCTGTGGTAAGAAGGCTTATTCGGAGTTGCCACAGGACTGGGAAGGGGCATGTGTGTTGGGTATGCTCAAACCATCCTTCTTCTTGTTACCTATTGAAACAGGTGAGACTTTGGGTGTTAAAGTGTATGATGTGAATCATAGGAAGAAAAGGGGACCCATAGAGATAGGCGCCTGGGAAGATGATGAATGGCCTCCCCAGCGTATTATAGATTATTATGGGCCAGCCACATGGGCAGAGGATGGTACTTTTGGTTATAGAACCCCAATTTATATGCTCAACCGCCTTATAAGGTTACAGGCGGTGGTTGAGATTATTACTAATGAGACCTCACAAGCGCTCAATCTTCTAGCAAAACATAATACCAAGATGAGGACAGCAGTGTACCAAAATAGATTAGCCTTGGATTACCTATTGGCAGTAGAGGGAGGTGTATGTGGGAAGTTTAACCTGAGCAATTGCTGTCTTCAGATAGATGACAAAGGGCAAGCAATAGCTGAGCTTAATAGCCATATGGTTAAACTAGCGCATGTGCCTACTCAGGTATGGAAAGGGTATAATCCAAGTAGTTGGTTTGGTAGCTGGTATGAGCAGTTTGGAGGGCTTAAGGCATTGGTAGGCGGAGTCCTACTGATTTTAATGTTGTGTCTACTCCTACCATGTCTTATCCCCTTAGTAGTTAGGTCTGTGCAAAGCCTGATAGAAAATATAGCAGAAAGGAAGGCTGCAGCACAGATAATGGCCATATATAAATATGAGGCTCTAGATCAGGGAGAACCAATGCAGGAAGAGGAGTGTTGAGGGATTCACATCATAGGAAAAGTCTGGTCTGGTTCATGGTAACCTGAGGTGTATGCAAACCAAGGTTAAGTGATGCCTCAAGTAATTGTGAAATATCAAGAGGCATTAAAGGGGGGAATGTGGTGGAATCTCGGTAAAAATAAATTTAGTAGGCCGAGATTACCACGTGGCATGTGTACGTGCATATGCTGACGTATCGATCAGTTAGTTGCACGTGGCAAGATACGATCAGTAGTGTACGGAGCATGTGCGAGAATACAGGATGTAGTATTCCCCTCCTCCATTGTGCTGGACAGGCCATGCGGTCAAGCAGGAAGTTAATTCTTATTTGTATTGATTGGTCAAGAGAATGTGCGGGTGGAGCTTAATATGGGAGGAGTTATATGCCTATATAAGGAGCCTGCACTATTGTCCGGGGCTCAGAACTTGCTGTATTTTGGTGACATTAGTCCCTCTGAGTCCCGATCGGTGATCCGAATAAAGAATCTCTTCCTTCCTGAAGAAACCTGTGTCCATCTCTCTGTGCTTGGCTTCCGTCAGTTTCTCCGGTATCACTACTCACTTGGGGAAATCCTTCCATCTCGAGTTCTCTGCAGTACAAGGCTTAAATAGGGTCCTGAGATGAGGCACCTGTAACAGGGAGGGGTGCAAAACCAAGGAGCTGGCTAGACTGCTAAATATATACATATATGAGAAAACAAGGGTTTGGCTGCACTCACCTAAACATGCTTAAATGGGGTGCTGCTGGGGGCCAATAAGTACAGTAAAAATGAAAATCCAGCGCACTCACTTGTCTACTAAACAGTTATTATAGTGCTGAACAATTGTGTAAGTTTTATTAAAAACACCTAATCTAGGCAAAAAATAATGGGGGTTTAGTTACATTATATGATCATACATTGCATAAGCCTGCCACAAACGTCAATGTACCCCATCTTTGGCAGGTCCTACTCTGTCTGCTAAATGAGCTACTCACTTGGGGAAATCCTTCCATCTCGAGTTCTCTGCAGTACAAGGCTTAAATAGGGTCCTGAGCAGGCCCGGACTGGCCATCGGGCACACCGGGCAAATGCCCGGTGGGCCCGGTGGGCAGGGGCCGAGGCCGGCAGGGGAGGTCCCAGGATCTCCCCTGCCGGTGTATGCAGGGCCGGCACTATGCGAGCGCCGGCCCCGCTGTTTGCCATGACGGGCCTGTGGGGAGATCAAAGATCTCCCTCACCGGCCCACTTAAAAAAACCTGCGGCACATGCGGCCGGGGAGGGAGGGAGAGGACCCGGCGGAGCTCTATCTTGCAGCTCCGCCGGGTTCCTCCCGCGAGATCCGGTCGTTGCCATGGCAACGACCGGATCTCGCGAGAGTGAACTCTAGCCCGCAGGCTAGAGTTCACTCGCCCACTGGACCACCAGGGAAGGTGTCACCGTGCCGGTCCCCCCTCCCACTCACCACCGTGCCAGACCCCCCCCTCCCCTCCCAGGCTAAAGGTAAGACGGGAGAGGGGGGGTATGTAATGCATGCTTATTTGATCATTTTTTCCCAACACAAAATCTCTTTTAACATTCACCTTCAGCACCCTCACCCACATGACACTCAGCACCCTCACCCACATCACTCTCACACACATCACTCTCAGCACCCTCACCCACATCACACTCAGCACCCTCACCCACATCACACTCAGCACCTTCACCCACATCACTCTCAGCACCCTCACCCACATCACACTCAGCACCCTCACCCACATCACTCTCAGCACCCTCACCCACATCACTCTCAGCACCCTCACCCACATCACTCTCAGCACCCTCACCCACATCACCCTCAGCACCCTCACCCACATCACCCTCAGCACCCTCACCCACATCACTCTCAGCACCCTCACCCACATCACCCTCAGCACCATCACCCTCAGCACCCTCAGCACCCTCAGCACCCTCACCCTCAGCACCCTCACCCTCAGCACCCTCACCCACAGCACCCTCACCCTCAGCACCCTCACCCTCAGCACCCTCACCCACAGCACCCTCACCCTCAGCACCCTCACCCACAGCACCCTCACCCACAGCACCCTCACCCTCAGCAGCCTCACCACCCTCAGCAGCCTCACCATCCTCACCACCCTCACCACCCTCACACTCAGCACCCTCACCACCCTCAGCACCCTCACACTCAGCACCCTCACACAAATCACACACAGCACCCACACACAGCACACTCTCACACAGCACCCACACACACAGCACTCCCACAAATCACACAGCACCATCACACACATAACACTCAGCACCGTCACACAAATCACACACAGCACCCCCACACACAAATCACACACAGCACCCCCACAAATCACAGCACCCTCACACACAAAACACACACACAGCACCCTCACAAATCACACACAGGACCCTCACACACACAGCGCCCTTAAATACCACACCCTCACACACAGCACCCTTTAACACATCACACACAGCACCCCCACACACATACAGATACACGGCACCCTCACACACATACACAGCACCATCAAACACAGCATCCATCACAAACACATACTGCACCCTTCACGTACACACCACACCCCTCACAGACACTCACTGCATCCCTCACACATACACACAGAACCCCAACACACTGCACCAAACACACACAATACTTTCAAACACACACACTACAGCACCCCTCTCACACACTGAACCCCTCACACACATATTGCACCCCTAAACACATTACATTCCAGACACACACTAGATCCCTTACCCAACTCTGGATCATATACACACACTAGATCTATATACACTCTGATTCCGTTATATACATACACTCACTAGCTCTCCTACACATTCTGGGTCCTTCAAACACACACTAGACTCCTGTATATACACACACACACACACACACTACATTCCTAACATACACACTCTGGATCCCTTATACACACACTAGATTCCTTGTAAACAAACACATGCTACACCCCTAAACACACACTCTCTACAACCACTACATCACCTATATACACACACACACACTATAGCCTGTATGCACACACTTACTACATCCCCTATACACACACATTCTCTACAGCCCCTAGCCACATATGCATTACATTACACCACAAACACAACACGACTAAAACCGACCTTATTACACAATACCACACCACAATCAGCTCACTCTACACACACACAATCCCACAAGCAGGCTCCAAACACATGCACAATACTCTTTCCTGGCCCTTTTATCTCCTGGTATCCATTTATAGAGACACCAGAGACAAGTTGCAAGGAAACACAGTGCAAGCATGTTATTAAATTTGCTTGCACTGTGCAGAACAAATACAGTTTTTTTTTTTCACGTGCTAGAGCTCTTTAGCAGAGCTCTGCCCTGGAAGATGATTGACCCAATGCTCACTTTGAGAGGGGGCGTGTTTGTCATTGGTGATGATGAAACAAACCCTCTCTGCCTCGCCCCCTTCTTAGTGGGCCACTGTGCTAAAAAAATGCCCGCGCCTAATTTTTCTCCCAGTCCGGCCCTGGTCCTGAGATGAGGCACCTGTAACAGGGAGGGGTGCAAAACCAAGGAGCTGGCTAGACTGCTAAATATATACATATATGAGAAAACAAGGGTTTGGCTGCACTCACCTAAACATGCTTAAATGGGGTGCTGCTGGGGACCAATAAGTACAGTAAAAATGAAAATCCAGCGCACTCACTTGTCTACTAAACAGTAATTATAGTGCTGAACAATTGTGTTAGTTTTATTAAAAACACCTAAACTAGGCAAAAAATAATGGGGGTTTAGTTACATTATATGATCATACATTGCATAAGCCTGCCGGGGATTGGATAGTAATCATGTCCAGGGGTCTCTCTCTATATTCAGGTCCGGATTAACATAGGGGCTGATGCAGCTGCAGCTCCAGGCCCAAGTTCATGGAATAGGCCCATTGATTTAAAAATTTTTTTTTTTTTTTTACACACTACTCTTAGGCTTGCCAGGTACTTCTCATGTATTTCTTAGGGTTGCCAGGTATTTCTCAGAAGTATTTCTCAGGTATTTGATGCTGCCTAGCCGGTGCCGGTATTGCAGTAATACCGGCAATACAAATGTCAGTCTCAGTATAAACAGATTATTCAGCAATACCAGCGCCGGCCAATAGGGGTCGCTGTTTGTGTGGAGAGAGGCAGGGATAAGAAGTTACAGCATCTCCCTCCCTGACTCTGTCTACTCACTGATTTGCGGGGAGCAGCTCTGCACAGAGAGTCCAGACAGCAGCTCCGAGTCTGCAGAGACAGCTCAGGTAAGTGAGGGATGGGGGGAAAGGCTGCAGCAAAACATGAGGACACAGACACTAGGGGACAATGGGAGACAGTAGGGGACACTGAGACACTAGGGGACACTGTTAGACATGGGGACACAGACACTGGGGGCACTGAGACACTAGGGGGCACTGGGAGACATAGGGACACTTGGGAACACTGAGAAACTAGGGGGCACTGGGAGACCTGGGGACATAGACACTAGGGGAAACTGTGAGAGATGGGAATGGTGAGAGACTTGGGGAGACTGGGAGACATAGGAACACTAGGGAACATGGGGACCCTGAGACACTAGGGACACAGTGGCCCCATGTCTCCCAGTGGCCCCTAGTCTCTCGGTGTCCCCATGTCTCCCATCTAGTGTCCCTGGTGTCTCTCAGTGTCCGTAGTGTGCCAGTGTCCCTAGTGTCTCAGTGTTTCCTAGTCTCCCAAAGTCCCCTAGTCTCTCAGTGTCTCAGTTTCCCAATGTATCCCAGTGTTCCTATGTCTCCCAGTGTCCCCTAGTATAAAAGAAAATATCTCAGGCACTCACTGTGATAGATTTAAGCAGGTTTATTGGACACCGCAATTAGCTATTGTTTGCAAATAAGCAGAGGCCTACCCAGGTGTTAAACATTGCTAGTGGGTGGTGATTTTAGGAGTATATAAGGGTTGTTGTCATTAGCTTGGCTAATATAGCTTGGTTGCTTCATCTAAGTGTTGCTTCTAAGTGTGTGTGGTTGGAGATATTCGTGAGATAAACTGGAGGTAATCTGAGTTATTCAGGAGGATAAATAAAAAGTTAAGGTTTGTTTGATTTAAATTATTCACCTCATTGGAATGGCAGACTTAGTTCAGTGTAATAGTTGCTATGCATTTGTTTCACGTTCCACTTTTTGGAGGTTTGGTTGTTGTCTAATCTGTAGACAGTTCTCTATCATGCGGCAGGAGATTGTATTTTTGAAGTCTGAGATTTGTAAATTATCTGGTAAACAAACTCAGGCTGGAACTGCTGCAAAGCCACTGCCGCAGAGACATAATAGGAATGGCATATGGATCACTGTAGGATCTGGTAGACTTAGAGTTGTGGATAAAAGGCATATTGCACAGTCTGTTGCTCTACATAATTAATTTTCTGCACTTTCAGAGTGTAATGGTGTTATGGAGACAGGCACTGAGGCTAGTGGTGTTGTGGAGAGAGGCACTGAGGCTAGTGGTGTTGTGGAGAGAGGCACTGAGGCTAGTGGTGTTGTGGAGAGAGGCACTGAGGCTAGTGGTGTTGTGAAGAGAGGCACTGAGGCTAGTGGTGTTGTGGAGAGAGACTTGGAGACTATGGTGAGGCCTAATAGAAAGCAGTTGTTGTTGGGGGATTCCATCATAAGAGGTGTGGAGATGGACAATGGTGGTCTTGTGAGGTGTCTTCCCGGAGCTACTGCTCACAGAGACAGGAGACGTATCTGTAATATTGTTAAGCAAGCAAAGCAGGAAGAGGAATTGGATGTACTTGTCCATTTAGGGACAAATTACTTGGCTTGCAATGAGGTTTCAGAGGTTAAGGAAGTTTTTAGTGTTTTTGCCAATGATATACGGCAGGTTGCTTCCACACTGTCATTCTCTGAAGTTCTGCCTGTGCATAACACTCAGAACGACAGGCGGATGCGTATTAGGGACTTTAACTTGTGGCTTGGTGAATGGTGTCGGGAGCAAGGATTTGGCTTTATTGCTCATGGTAGCTCTGTTTGGAATGGAAATAAACTGTACAAAAAAGATGGTTTGCATCTTTCTCAAAAGGGAACAAATGTTCTCAGTGAGCAGTTCAGAGGTTTTGCTAGGATGTATTTAAACTAGGATGGGGGGGCAAAAGGGTGATAAAACATCAATCCAATTGTCCCCCAAAACAAGGACAGAAGGTGCCTGTAGCAAGTGTGTTAAAAAATTATAAGCTTAGAGTCATGTCTACAAATGCAAAAGTTTAGGGAATAAGATCCATGAACTTGTGGCAATAATGGCAACTGATAGTGTAGATTTAGTCGCTGTTACTGAGACATGGTATAATGAGAAAAATGACTGGGACATAGCAATACCAGGGTACTCTTTATATAGAAAAGACAGGGAAGGCAAGAAAGGGGGAGGGGTGGCCCTGTATGTAAAGGATAGCATAAAATCTAGCCTAATAAAGGTTAGTGAGGCGAACATAGAGTCTGTTTGGGTTACGTTAGTGTAACGGACCGTTTCAGCATATGAGGGGTTAAAATCCGTTTAGGCGATAATCCCCTTTTCTCAGAAAGGCACAGCTACTGCAGAACATCAAAACTCACGGATTGGATATAGGTGAATGCATCAAACTCCCGAACTGCATACCAGGGAATAAGATAGCACTCCAAGCTGGAACCTCACGAATAGCTGCTAGCAGATGAATAGGAAAAGCAGACATCAGCTTACACTCCTAGCAGTCAATCTCCAACAGCATACAGTGAATCCCCCCAAGAACGAGACAAGGCTCCGTGTTGAAGGTCAAGCAGTGGTCTGAGGTGCTGGGGCACCCAGCCTGGTTTTTATTACATGAGTGCACATACAGGCCACACCCAGGCGGAGGCATAAAATACCCAATCACATACATGGTTCAGCCCACACATCCCCTCCCCTCAGATAACATTAAACCCAATTATCCGGTACACCTTTTCAGCCAAGTTCTGGATGTACCCCAAAAACAGGGGGTACACCTTTAAATCCAGCATTGCTGGATAGCCCTTATTCAGGGGGACAACATATTCAAAATTCAAGTCATTCGGATGAACGGTTCGGGAGATATGGGGTTCCAAAGATTTGACCGACCGCATGGGTAAAGTATCCGAAAACAGTTCCATGCATTTTGGCCCTGCGGTCGGTCACAAACAAGGGAATGAAAACAGACGAATTGCCTGGGTTATAGAGCCTGGAGAGGGTTTGAATGAATTCCCTTGTTTGTGGGGTTCTTTCTACCGAACAGCGGGTCATTCGGTAGTTTCTATACGAATTTCTGGAAGTATGGAGGTCTCAGCGGTGTTTGCCTAGTCAAGTGTCCGATTTTAGTTCCAGACACTCGACGGCAAAACACCGCTGTTCGGTAGTTTAAGATGGCCGCCGCCACGTGTTCGTTTCCCGAATGGCGGCCACCCAGAGGACAAAGAATACATTACACTGATTGCCAATTACCCGTTTGCAACATTGTTGCAAATGGTAATTGGAGGCACACTTATTCCTGGGTGGTCTGGTTGTTCGGTAGTTTCACTCAATATACTGAATGGAGTGATTCTACCGAACAATCAGATGAATGCTGCATACATATAACCCAGGTTAACTGAACACATAAATGCATACATGATATTAAAGGACTAAAGGCAGGATTACTGTAATAGGCTCTACAGTCTTAAAGGTACAGTATCCCACAAGTCCCAATAGGTCCACGGATGGCCCTTAAAGGCCCAGAAGCAGTAATATAAACTATTACATGCCCAAATATAGTTTTTACAGTGCAATATGTCCAGGGGCCATAGTCGCAGGGCAGGAGGCTAGCAACCAGGCTTCTCCAGTTCTCAGTGGCGCGGTTGGTTTCGTCACAGTTAGAATTTGGTAATCACACAGTAACTCGTGTAGGTGTGATTTATAGGCCCCCAGGACAAATTGAAGAGTTAGATAATCTACTAGTTGAAGAAATAGCTAAAATGACAATGAGGGGGGAAGTTATCATCATGGGTGACTTTAATCTTCCTGATGTGAATTGGAAAACAAAAATAGCTACTTGTGCCAGGAGCACACATATTCTAAACTCCCTACTGGGATTGTCTCTAAAAGTTGTTGAGGAGCCAACTCGTAAAGAGGCCATACTAGATTTAGTGTTAACAAATGGAGATTTGGTATCCGATATTACTGTAGGTGAAAGTTTAGGATCCAGTGATCATCAATCAGGGTGGTTTAATACAAGAACAGTGACTGAGTCACACCACACAAAAACAAAAGTTTTAGACTTTAGAAAAACAGACTTTTCAAAAATTAGTATGTAAAAATATGTTAGTAAAAAAATATATTAGTAAAAAATATATTAGTAAAAAATATGTGTAAAGGAGTCATCATCAGACTGGAGCAATTTAAATGGCGTGCAAGAGAAATGGGATTATTTAAAAGTTGCACTACTGAAGGCAACAGAAAATTGCATTAGGCTTGTCAGTAAAAGCAAAAAATTCAAGAAACCACTGTGGTACTCAGCAGATGTGGCCAAAATAGTAAAAAACTAAAAGTTAGCATTTAGTAATTATAAAAAAAAACAGAGTGAGGAAGACAGAATGATCTAGAAGATTAGGCAGAAAGAGGCTAAGCAAGTTATAAGAGCTTCCAAATCACACACAGAAGAGAAAATAGCACAGTCAGTAAAAAAGGGGGACAACACTTTTTTTTAGATACATAAATGAGAAAAGAAAAGTAAAACAAGGATTAGTTAGATTAAAATCAAAAGAAGGAAGGTATGTAGAAGAGAATAAAGGTCTAGCTGACTGCCTCAATGAATATTTGTGTTCGGTATTTACAGATGAAAATGAAGGAGAGGGACCTCAGTTAAGAAAAAGGATAAATGAGTTATTTATTACACGTGAGTTTACAGAGGAAGAGGTTCTATTTCAACTGTCAAAACTAAAGACAAATAAGTCAATGGGACCTGATGGAATACACCCAAAGCTATTAAAAGAGCTTAGTGGTGTACTAGCAAACCCATTAACAGATGTATTTAACCAATCATTGATAACAGGAGTAGTCCCAGAAGATTGGAAGTTGGCGAATGTTGTGCCCATTCACAAGAAAGGTAATAGGGAGGAGTCGGGCAACTATAGGCCAGTAAGCCTTACTTCAGTAGTGGGGAAAGTGATGGAAACCATGTTAAAGGATAGGATTGTTGAACATCTAAAAACACATGGATTTCAAGATCAGAGACAACATGGGTTTACTTCAGGGAGATCATGCCAAACTAATCTTATTGATTGGGTAACTAAAATTATAGATCAGGGTGGTGCAGTAGACATTGCTTACCTAGATTTCAGTAAGGCTTTTGACACTGTTGCACATAGAAGGCTTATCAATAAACTGCAATCTTTAAGTTTGGGTTCCAATATTGTTGAATGGGTAAGGCAGTGGCTGAGTGACAGATAAAAGAGGGTTGTAGTCAATGGGGTATATTCGAAGCATGGGTTTGTCACCAGCGGGGTACCTCAGGGATCTGTACTTGGACCCATTCTCTTTAATATTTTTATGAGTGATATTGCAGAAGGTCTTAATGGTAACGTATGTCTTTTTGCTGATGATACTAAGATATGCAACAGGGTTGATGTTCCAGGAGGGATAAGCCAAATGGCTAATGATTTAGGTAAACTAGAAAAATGGTCAGAGTTGTGGCAACTGTCATTTAATGTGGATAAGTGCAAGATAATGCATCTTGGACGTAAAAACCCAAGGGCAGAGTACAGAATATTTGATAGAGTCCTAACCTCAACATCTGAGGAAAGGGATTTAGGGGTGATTTCTGATGACTTAAAGGTAGGCAGACAATGTAATAGAGCAGCAGGAAATGCTAGCAGAATGCTTGGTTGTATAGGGAGAGGTATTAGCAGTAGAAAGAGGGAAGTGCTCATGCCATTGTACAGAACACTGGTGAGACCTCACTTGGAGTATTGTACGCAGTACTGGAGACCGTATCTTCAGAAGGATATTGATACCTTAGAGAGAGTTCAGAGAAGGGCTACTAAACTGGTTCATGGTTTGCAAGATAAAACTTACCAGGAAAGGTTAAAGGATCTTAACATGTATAGCTTGTAGGAAAGACGAGACAGGGGGGATATGATAGAAACATTTAAATACATAAAGGGAATCAACACAGTAAAGGAGGAGACTATATTTAAAAGAAGAAAAACAACCACAACAAGAGGACATAGTCTTAAATTAGAGGGACAAAGGTTTAAAAATAATATCAGGAAGTATTACTTTACTGAGAGGGTAGTGGATGCATTGAATAGCGTTCCAGCTGAAGTGGTAGAGGTAAACACAGTAAAGGAGTTTAAGCATGGGTGGGATAGGCATAAGGCTATCCTAACTATAAGATAAGGCCAGAGACTAATGAAAGTATTTAGAAAATTGGGCAGACTAGATGGGCCGAATGGTTCTTATCTGCCGTCACATTCTATGTTTCTATGTTTCACCTCCCCTTGCCATGTTACTTTCACTCCAATAATGCCATATACACCACAACCCTAACCAAGCCATATTCACCATGTCATATAAACAATTTAATCCTGTCATGCTTACCTCCCCTCACCCTGTAACACTCCCTCCTCCAACCATGTCACAGTTGCCCTCCCTCATTCTCACACTCACCACCCAACCCTATCTCATTTACCCCCTCTCCCTGTCAAACTCATCCTGCCACAGTTTCTCCTTTTCACCCCTGAAGACAATCATTATACACACATGATGTCATAAAACATAGCTTCACCATAAAAAAATGGCCACAGGCAACCCCCATATACACAAAACACTGCAAGCAGCTACCACACACACATACGGTCCCAGACACAAACATACACATGCTCACAGAAACATGCATTTACATACAAGGATACTCACTGTCAGATGACCTCTCAGGCACATACATAAGTATACAATGCCAGACACATTCAGATATACACACAGCCAGAAAAACACATTGTGACTGTATGTCTGTATGAGTCAGTATTTGTGTCTCAGTGTGCATCAGTGTATTTGTGTGTGTGTGTGTGTGTGTATGCATGTGCATGTATCAGTGTATATATGTATTTGTGTATTAGTGTTTATATGTGTGCATGTATTAGTGTGTGTGTCTGTCTGCAATGTGATTGTGGCATGATATGGGCAATGCAAAGATAAAGTTGCAAGCAACATATATATTATATACACAGGGCCGCCACCAGAAATTTTGGGGCCCCTAACTCAGCGCAGGGTCTGGGCCCCCTCGTGCCCGCCTCCAAATACCGCCCACTGGGTCCACACACAGACACAACATACTGAAACAGACATACACGCATACAGGCATACATACTAACACACACATACTGAGACATACACACAGGCATACATAGTGACAGACAGACACATAATAACATACATACAGACACACATACATACAGACACTGACATACATACATACATACATACATACATACACACACACACACACACATTCATACATACATACATTCATAATGGCATACAGACATACAGACTGACATACATGCATATATACAGACATACTGACAGACATACATGCATACAGACATCCATACACACAGACCTACGTTCATAATAATATGCAGACATACATTCATACTGACATACATATATACATACATAGACATACATGTATGCATACAGACATACACAAACATACATAGACAGACATACATACGTAGACATACATGCATGCAGTCAGACAGACATAGACATACACACAGACATACACACAGACATACATACATAGACATACATACACACAGACATACATACAGACATACACACAGACATACGGACAGTCATTCATGCAGACAGACAGACATACATACACAGACAGACATACATACACATACATGCATCCAGACACACAGACATACACGCATACAGACATACATAGACATACAGACAGACATGCATGCATCCAGACAGACATACATACATAGACATACATGCATACACATACAGACAGACAGACATACATGCATACAGACAGACATACATACACAGACATGCATACAGACACACAGACATACACATACAGACAGACAGACATACATGCATACAGACAGACATACATACACAGACATGCATACAGACACACAGACATACACATACATGCATGCATACAGACATACATACATACAGACACACAGGCATACAGACATACATACATAGACATGCATACAGACATACATACAGACATACATACATACATACATACATAGACATGCATACAGACACACACATACATGCATACAGACACACAGACATACATACAGACAGACACACACACATACATACATACACATACATGCATACAGACATACATACAGACAGACATACACATACATGCATACAGACATACATGCATACAGACATACAGACAGACAGACATACACATACATGCATACAGACACAGACATACATACATGCATACAGACATACAGACAGACAGACATACACATACATGCATACAGACATACATGCATACAGACACACAGACATACAGACATACACATACATGCATACAGACACACAGACATACACATACATGCATACAGACAGACAGACATACATACATGCACACACACAGCTCATTTTCCAGCCACCCTCCTGTCTCTTACCTTTTCTTTGCAGGAGGGTGGCTGGGGATGATGGGAGTCGGCGCTGCTCCCTCTTCATTGCTGGGCTCTCCTTCTTTACGGCTTGGCGGGCAGGCGCGCTCCTCCCGCGCGGAGTGAGCTGGGAGGAAGTGAGCACTTCCTCCCAGCAGCACTTGCGGCTGCTTTTTTTTTTTTTTTTTTAAAGGGGCCCGGTCGCGCTATACAACGGCCACAGCGCTGACCGGGCCCCTGAAGGAGGGGGCTCATCGGGTGGCCTTAAGTGTGTGGGCCACCTGATGGGCCCCACACGTGGGGCCCGGGCGGCCGGGCCCCCCAGGGCCGCCGGGCCCATGACAACTGTTATGGTTGTCATGCCCTGATGGCGGCCCTGTATATACATACATTATATATATATATATATATATATATATATATATATATATATATACACATACATAGGGAGAAACATATATGATAATATACATGTAAAGGAATTTTGAATATGTGGGGAAATGTCTATGACATTGTTTTCTTATCTTTAACTTTCTTATTTGGTAAATTATTTTTTAAAAGCCCAATGTTCATTTTTGTTTTAAATAACATACTGGCACTTTTGTATACACGACTGCCAGGCTATACAACCATACCCAGCAATCGTTTATAATACAGTCAAAGTGCTCACAATGCAGTGGCATAGGGAGCTGCGACAATGCAAGCTTCCGAAGATGAATACAGAGATTACATCTCTGTACCCAAAGCTGCAATCTCGTACTTCAATATATGTACATCTCCTTATGCACACAAGGCAACCCCTATTTTCTTTCACGAATGGTGTTAGTGGGGGACCTCATGTTTAAGTTTCGCCTAAGGCCTCGCAAAGTCTAGAGCTGCCCCTGTGTATGTGCATATAAAAGTATGTTGATTATATATATAATATATACCCGCACACACACATATGTGTGTGTATATATATATATATATATATATATATATATACACACGTACAAAATACACAATCAAGCACACTCGCTTATTAACTAAACAGTGATTTCAAATATATATATATATATATATATATATGATCTAAGTACTTCTTATTTCATTTTTATAGTGTTTATTATTTTGTTTTACTTTTTAAAACTTTTTTGCAGGCATTAGGAGGACTGCCTGAGAGCTCAGGCAGTCCCCCCTGCAGGCACTGCATAAGCCGGCTATTCCAGTCATATGATCGTAAGGACCCCGCAATCACTCGGCCCGGGAGGGCCAGATTGGCCTGAGGGAGAATGCCTGTGCCCTCCCCAGGATCATGACTGATGGCAGGGGATAGACAGGGACCCGGTGTGTATAAAGGACAGCAGGGACGTTCTATGCCACCCTGCGCATTTAGGACCACCCCTGCCAGGATGGCATAGAATGTCCGCTGTCCTTAAGGGGTGAAACATTTAAGCTTAATGTAATGTAGACATGACGGCATTCAAAATAATCACATTTTATCAGCTAGTTTACCACCATGAAAATTCTTAACTTTTTTTTTACTTTTTCTGGTATTTCATCTCTGTATTTCAAACTTCATACAATTAATTATTTTATCAGGACAGCTTCACAGAAAGAAAAGTCTAGTGAAGAGTCTTTTTATAGAATTTTTAAAAGCTGTATTTCTCAAACTGTAGATCAGTGGATTGAGCATGGGAACCAACACAAGGAACATAAGTGACAACACTTTTCCTCCTCCAGATGAATTTATTGCTTTAGTTCTTAGGTATGTTATGGTGGCTGAACCAAAAAACAAGCTGACTGATATAAGGTGTGAGCCGCATGTAGAAAAGGTTCTCTTACGTCCAGTTGTAGAATGTATTTTTAATACAGCTCTAAGAATACGAACATAGGAAACAAATATAAGTATAAATGGTAATGGTATGACAACAAAAGTATGTACTACAATATACAACTCATTGATATGAGTATCTGCACAAGCTAAAGGCATAACTTGGAGAATTTCACAGAAGAAATGATCAATAATGTTGGATTTACAAAAAGGTAAACCAAAAACATCAATGCTATTACCCAAAGGTAAAACCAGTCCAACCATCCATGAAACAAGTAACATATATAGACACCTTGTTTTGGTCATTATGTTCATATAATGAAGAGGATGGCAGATTGCCACATATCTATCATATGCCATGAATGTAAGAGTGAAACATTCTGTGGCACCCAAAAAACAGAAAAAATAAAACTGGGTAGCACATCCGATAATGGAAATAGCTTTATTTTGGTGCAAGAAGTCTCTGAGCATTCGAGGAACAGTGTTTGATACATAGAAAATTTCAGTGATTGACAAGCTTCTTAGAAACAGGTACATAGGAGATTGAAGCACAGGGTCCACAGTCACTATCAAAATAATTGTCAGGTTCCCTATGAAAGTAAAAATATAACTAAACAGAAATATTCCGAAAAGCAAGGACTGCTTATTAGTTAAAAATCCTAACAAAATAAATTCAGTTGCCAAGGTATCATTTTTCCAGGTTGTATATTGTCCTCTCCATGCCTGCAAAAATACAGTTACATAGCATAACATTTTTTTTTTAAATAGCATAAAAAATTCAGTAGGTAGATTAGGACTTGAGTTGGTGATATAATGTCCTGTACCTTAGATGGCTTTATATAAAGCTACTAGCCGTTTGTTGCTCCAGACAAAGTCTACTTTCTCTTATTTTTGTACGTTTGTATATTTTGTATGATTTTGAAAGGTGGTGATGGGTTTATTATTATTTTTCTTGTTCACAGTTAAGGAAATATTCAAATGTACACATTTATTTTTTCATTAATATGTTTATTATTTACAGTTTTATTTATTATGTGTTTTATAATTTCATATATTGAGGGTGTTTTGTATGCTATATATTGCAATATAGTTTGTATAGAAGCAGAAATGCCACTTTTGCCACATATAGTAGAACTAATAATATGGCAAAAATGTATAAATATAAATGCCCAATACTCTGACTGATGTTATGACTGATGGCGTATCTTTGAACTCAGCTTTTTAAAAGTGCCACCAGAATGTAAACATAATGACACAAGTTTCATGTCTGTAGCAAAATTAATGGATACCACAATTCCTGCACTCTAGAATGAATGCTGCAACAAGGCTCAACATGTCCTTCCACGCCTCCCACACCTCCCTCCAATGTTAGTCCTTACATTGTCTTCTTCTAAGATATAGGCTCATTGTATAATGCGGGTCCTCGTTTACTAATCTCTTCATAACTCTTCTCCTGTCTACCTGTCCTCACTAATACACAAGTATGGCTCATAGCCATCATAGACCTGCGTCTATCCACTGTATATGTCCCAGGAAATAACTTTGTCAAACTACTAAATGGGCAGGCTATACATACACATTTTGGAATACACTAGGTTGTCTTCTTTTGGAAATGGTATGCCATCATGGGGGTAAATTTCATTCTTGCTCTGTCATACAGTTTTAAAGGCAACATAGGCTCAGCAAACCAAACTGGCAAAATTAAATGTATAAAAACTGAAATGGGCAAAACACTTATCTAGACCTGTAACATTAAAGCATGAAAAAAAAAACATAAAACCTGTACATGGAAGTATTGTTGTAATTGTGAGACATTGCTGAACACAAATATAAGTGTTTATAGCAGTAACATATATAAGGATAATGATATAAACAGTGAGCGTGCAGTGTTTGTATGAAGATTGCAAAACATAAAAAAGAAAAACAAAAATGCCATGCTGAATTTAAGAAAAAATAACATTTCTTAATTTCTAAAACTTATTCAGATTTAATTCATATTACATTATGTTTCATGTATAAATATTTGATGTCAAATGAAAGTCCTAGTTTTTCCCTAACAAACTAATGTATAATATGTGTGGGTGAAAGAGGTAACTTAGGGTTATACAAACAAATTGCCTAAATTCCAAGTTTTGTTTTGGTTCAGAACCTGGACAATTGCCTCTGCCTTAAGGGATTAAACAAGGCTCTCAGCATCTTCTTTTTCTGTACATCTATCTTGTCTTGTTGCAACTATTTGTCAGTCCGCCTACTGTAACAAATGTTTAGAAAAACCTCAGTACCTTGCCCTTTTGTTAGTCCCTGCTCAGGTCTCTGGTAGGCTTCCAAGCTGCCTCAAATAAGACATGGTCTCAGCAAATCAACATGCCATAATTAAACTTTTCAGGTGTATTCATGTGTTCTTGGGCCATGGATGTAAAAATTTTTTGCATATGTCCTGAAAATTAATTTTACAGTAGCAATGCAATCTGTAAATACTACGATGGTAGGTGTCAAACAATAGCAAATAATTCACTAGACTTGGAAATTCATTTTGGAAGAAACTGCAATTCATCTGAATTCTGATTTTTAAGCTGCCACATGGCAAAATCTCATGGGAACTCACTCACATGATCCCAAGCATACTTGTTTTTATTAGGCATCCAGAGTGCACCTCCTGGAACTAGAAAAAAGAGGGTTGGAATCAGGGCTCGAGTCCTGCAGGAACGCGTGGGAACGGCGTTCCTGCACTTTTTTCACAGGAGGAACGCCGTTCCCCCTGCAGGCACTCAAATTCCCTGTGTTCCCCCTGTCATGGGGGGGCCACCTGACTCTCTTCCCCCCCCCCGGCGGGTGGCTCTCTCCCTGTCACACGCGGCGAGGGAGCTGTGTCCTCTCTGCTCCCTCTCGCCGCGTGCCGTTTTCTGATGCAGGGAGCCGGAATATGACGTCATATTCCGGCTCCCTGCATCAGCAGACAACCCACGCGGCGAGAGGGAGCAGAGAGGACACAGCTCCCTTGCCGCGTGTGACAGGGAGAGAGCCGCCCGCCGGGGGGTTGGAGGGGGGCAATCAGGTGGCCCCCCCATGACAGGGAGAGAGCAGCCCGCCTCACTGCAGCCCCACTGGACCCCAGGGACCCATCCATGCCAGCTTTCCTAAAAGGTAGGGAGGCTGGGTGGGTGGGAAATGTTAATTTTAGTAATTTTTATATATGTATGTCAGTATATGTGTGTGTGTATGTCTGTTAGTGTATGTGTGTATGTCTGTTAGTATATGTGTGTATGTCTGTTAGTGTATGTGTATGTATGTGTGTGTGTGTGTATGTCTGCTAGTGTATGTGTGTGTATGTCTGTTAGTCTATGTATGTGTGTGTATGTCTGTTAATTTATGTCTGTAAGTGTATGTCTGTTAGTGTATGTGTGTGTCTGTTAGTGTATGTATGTGTGTGTGTATGTCTGTTAGTGTGTGTGTGTGTGTGTATGTCTGTTAGTCTATGTTTGTGTGTGTACGTCTGTTAGTTTATGTCTGTTAGTGTATGTGTGTGTTTGTGTCAGTGTGTGTGTATCTATGAGTGTATTTACGTCTGTTAGCGTATGTACGTGTGTGTGTATGAGTGTATGTGCTTCTGTTAGTGTATGCATGTGTGTGTGCGTATGAGTGTATGTGCTTCTGTTAGTGTATGCACATGTGTGTGTATGTGCTTCTGTTAGTGCATGTTTGCGTGTATGTGCTTCTGTTAGTGTATGTTTGTAAGTGTCTGTCAAATCAATGAGAGTCTGTTTGTCATTTAGTGTGTGTGTGACTATTAGTGTGTGTCTGTCAGTGTGTGTGTGTCTCTCTGTCAATGAATCAGTGTGTGCAGGGCTCGAGTCCTGCAGGAACGCGTGGGAACGGCGTTCCTGCACTTTTTTACAGCGGGAACGCCGTTCCCGTTGCTCCTGCAGATGTATGTTTGTGAGTGTGAGTGTATGTGTGTGTGTGTGTGTCTGGGAGTGTTTGTGTGTGTCTGTTAGTGTGTTTGTTTGTCTGTGAGTGTGTGTGTGTGTCTGGAAGTGTGTGTGTTTGTGTGTGTGTGTCTGTGAGTGTGTTTGTGTGTATATGTCTTTGTCTGTGAGTGTATGTATCTTTGTTTGTGAGTGTGTGTCTGGGAGTGTGTGTGGCTGTTAGTGTGTTTGTCTGTGAGTGTGTGTTTTTGAAGTGTGTGTTTTTGTCTGTTAGTGTCTGTAAGTGTGAGTGTGTGTATGTGTGTATGTGTCTTTGTCTGTGAGTGTATGTATCTTTCTCTGGGAGTGTGTGTGTCTGTGAGTGTGAGCTTATGTGTGTGTGTGGCTGTTAGTGTGTTTGTCTGTGAGTGTGTGTGTCTGGAAGTGTGTGTGTCTGGAAGTGTTTGTCTGTGAGTGTCTGGAAGTGTATGTGTGTGTCTGTGAGTGTGTGTATGTGTCTTTGTCTGTGAGTGTATGTATCTTTGTCTGTGAGCGTTTTTCTGTGAGTGTGTTTGTCTGTGTGTCTGTGAGTGTGTGTGTATTTGTCTGTGAGTGTATTTGTGTGTGAGCCTGTCAGAGTGTGTGCGCATGAATGTCATCAGTATGTGTGTGTGCGTACGCGCGTCTATCCATACAAGTGTATCTTTGGGGGGGGAGGGATCTCGGGTGAGTTCCCACACTTTTCCCCCCAGGACTTGACCCCTGGTTGGAATGGAGAAGAAGCACATTTTTTGCGTGGGGACAATCATGTGGGCCATATCCCCTGGCCATTAAAGCAGTAGCAAAACAAAGATGATTGATGTTTATGGAACAGTCACTAAATATTGATTTTAAGATTAAGTTGAGTAACCAATAGATGAGAAAAAAGTAGGAGAAATAGAATAGCTAGACTTCTAAACTGAAATCTTCTAGACACGTTCACTTCATCTTTTGAGGAAGGTAGACCAGCAGTGATACAGTGTGTTGGAGGAGGAGATATACTGGGCATTGTTGAAAAGCTTTAGCGTTATGCTTTATCTAGCAGCTAGAACTGCAAGAAGCACTAGAGAAAACTTTGAGTGGGAGATAGCACCAGTGACCAACAATAGGATTCAAGGTAAATGCCACCAAGAAGGAAGGGTCATCATACTAATGTAAAGAAACATCTAGTGCTAAATCTGATTCTGCATGCTTGTCATCACCAGTGCTCTCTATCACTACTACTACTACCATCACCCTTAGGAAGAGCAGGTGGGGCGATGGAGATAGTGCCAGTAGTCGACAGAGGCAAATTGGACAGGAACAGTTACACCCCTTAGCATCCAATCATAAAAATATGAAGAAAAAAAAGTTCATCTTGCCTAGCTGCGACTGCCAGTGCCACTTACACCCATTCACTGATTCAGTGTGCTTCTGTAAATTGCAACCTCCTTCCTCATTTACACAATGTGTGGCTGTAAATTGCTGCACTGGCGCACCCTGCCTACTCTGAATGTGGCAGTTGTCTTTTAACTCTTTGTAGAAAACAAAAATAGTCTAAATTGTGGTGATGGTGGGGGTGATTGTTGTCATACTCTTCACCCACCTAAAAAAATAAATGTTAAAACATATTTAATAAAATTACTCTTGTTGCGGATTTCCCTTTTTTTCAAATGCCATTAATTATAGCAGTTTCTCAATGACTGGCATAACATGACTGGATCCAAGTGGCTACGTCTGCTACATCTATAGATGCAGTTAATAGCAGTTTTGTCCACCCTGTGATTTTTTTGCTTTGCAAAGTACTTCTGTCCAACTGCTTATGCTTTAGAGATTGCAAGTTTATTTCATTTAATTTATCACATTAATAAATGCAGTGTGTGGCCACAATGTACTGGAAAATTAAAACCTGCCTCCACTGAGTGTGGCAGGAATTGTGTTGCACGCAGGGTACAGCATCATTAAAGAGAAAGAATCAGTTTGCAAAGACTTTTTTTCTTTAAACGTGTGATACACAACCCTTAAGAACTGGGTGCTGCAGATTGGGCAATTGAAATCCTCACTATTCCACAGATGTATCCACCAATCCACTCTTGAACAAGTCACACCATCAGGCTAACAATAACACCTGCATGCTTTTTCAGATTTATGAATTACTCCTACTGGCCATCAAACCTTTTTTCCCTGATTGTTAACTGGTCAGGTCACAGTGGTGGCAGCCCACAGTGCATGAATGATGGTTGTAGCAGAGGAGGTCCAAACTTACTGTAAATCTATGGTGCACACAAAATTATAATTGTATACTTACACAACTTTTCTTTACCTTGAAAAAAATATATAGGGCATGGGGCATTGTTTATTTTCCACACTGAATGATAGTTCCTGATGCTTTAGACTGAATGTGTGGTTAGCTTTGTTCTTGTCAGGGTGGAAAGCGTGAGTGGGTGGTCAAATTATTTTTTGATACAATAAACAAAGTATGGAGAGACTAATTAACAGAAAGCATAACCATCTGGGTGCTAATCCTCACTGGTATTCCCTCAAATACCCAAATAAATAGTAATCTAACAAGAAAGAGAATGCACACCAAAAAAGCCACAATAGTCACTTAACCTGGTTTAATAAGCCAATATCAGATACAGGCAAAAACAAACAATTATAATTAACCCCTTAACGACGTTACGGCGTTCTATGCCGTCGCGGCTTTAAAGGGCTTTAAAGCCGTTGCAGCGGCATAGAACGCCGTAACGGCTTGCAGCCCAGGTGGTCCGGCGGTACTCACCTCCGCCGCGATCCTCTTCTGGGGGGCTGCCTCAGAGCCCAGGCAGCCCCCCCACGGCAAATCAGGCCCCCGGGGGCCATGTGATCGCTCTCAAAGAGCGATCACATGGCCCCCCTATAGCTGGCTGTGGATCTGCCAGCAGGGGGGCTGTCTGAAATATCAGACAGTCCCCCTGCTGGTGGGAAGAATTAAAAAAAATAATTAGACATGTGTAAAATTAAAATAAATGCATTTTTATATATATAATATATGTATATATATTATATATAATATATATACATATTATATATATGTAACGTCATGCGTAATGTATTTTAATAGTAATATTAGTATATATATTAGTATTAAAATACACTTAGAGTGACGTTACATATATATAATATGTATATATATTATATATATATAATAGATATATACACATATATTATATATATATATACATATAATTACAATAATAAATAAATAAAATTATTAAATAAATAAATAAAATATTGAAACAAAATTTAAAATAAATTATATATTCATATGTAATTTTATTCTAACTGTATTTTGTTATTAAAAAATATATATTGGTAACAAAATACACTTAGAATGACATTCTATATATATCTATCTATATATAAAATACAAATAACCGCAAATATATATAGAGAGATAAATACATATAATTACATAATAGATTACATTACTATACACGTAGAATTTAAATACCTATAAATGCATATATATTAAAATCTACGTGTATATTTAAGTAATCTTTTAACATAATTATGTCATTTGATTAATTAAAATTTGATTGACATGCCTGTCAACACAGGGAGAAAGTGCAGAGAATTTAATTTGCAAGCACTATATTTGACCCTGTAACTCTCCAAGACATCATAAAACCTGTACATAGGTTGTACTGTTTTACTCAGGAGACTTCGCTGAACTCAAATATTACTGTTACAGCACTGTGTCAACACAGGGAGAAAGTGCAGAGAATTTAATTTGCAAGCACTATATTTGACCCTGTAACTCTCCAAGACATCATAAAACCTGTACATAGGTTGTACTGTTTTACTCAGGAGACTTCGCTGAACTCAAATATTACTGTTTAAAACTGGTAAATTATATTACAACGATGATATTTTAAGTAAAAGTGAAGTTTTTTGCATTTTTTACAAACAAACGGCACTTTTATGGACTATATTATTGTTGTAATATGTTTTACTGTTTTAAAACACTAATATTTGTGTTTAGTGAAGTCTCCCGAGAATAACAGTACCCCCCATGTACAGGTTTTATGGTGTTTTGGAAAGTTAGAGAGTCACATATAAAGCTTGCATTTCATTTTTTTCACATTGAAATTTGCCAGATTAGTTATGTTGCCTTTGAGAGCGTATGGTAGCCCAGGAATAAGAATTACCCCCATGATGGCATACCATTTGCAAAAGTAGACAACCCAAGGTAATGCAAATGGGGTATGTCCAGTCATTTTTAGTAGCCACTTAGTCACAAACACTGGCCAAATATTAGTTTTTTGCTTTTTTCACACAAAAACAAATATGAACGCTAACTTTGGCCAGTGTTTGTGACCAAGTGGCTACTAACAAAGACTAAACATACCCCACGTTCAATACCTTGGGTTGTCTACGTTTTCACATGGTATGCCATTATGGGGGTAATTCTCATTCCTGGGCTACCACACCGTCTCAAAGGTAACATTACTAATCTGGCAAATTTCAATTTAAAAATGGAACGTTCTATATTTGACCCTGTAACTTTCCAAAACACCATAAAACCTGTTAATGGGGGCTACTGTTGTACTCGTGAGACATCGCTGATTACAAATATGTGCATTTTTTTGCAGTAAAACCTAACAGTATTATGACATTTACAGCTAAAATGTGAGGCGGAACTACACATTTTTAAAAAAATGTAACATTTCTCACAGTTTTTTTTAATTTTATTCATAATAAATTAGGTTTCATATATAAATATTTGATATGGAATGAAAGCCCTGTTTCTCCTGAACAAAATTATATATAATAAGTGTGGGTGCATTTAATATGAAAGATGGGAACTACGGGTGAACAGACATATAGCGCAAATACCAGTTTTTGTTTACGTTTTGTTTTGATCAGAACGTGCACTATTGACTCCGTCCTGAAGGGGTTAAAGTGACAAAATTAGGCACAAAAAATAAATCAAAAAAATCAATGATAATTACCAAAAGTTTTCACAAGCCTAATAGGGCAGAAACAGGACACAAAAAGTAACCTCCCAACGTTTCGGCACCTCCTTTTTTTTATCTGATATTGGCTTATTAAACCAGGTTAAGTGACTATTGTGGCTTTTTTTGGTGTGCATTCTCTTTCTTGTCAAATTATTTTTTGAAGCATACAATAGCATGTTTTGCAGTTTAAACTATGTTTTTTTTTTATCAAGCGGGCAACAAGCACAATCCATCATGATTGTAATAATAAATGACAATTTAAAGTAGACAGTTCTAATAAAGTATAATACAGAGGCCACATTTAGAGATCTAAACAATAAACTCATCAGCCCAAAAAGATACCCTATAAAATGTATTTTATATTAAAGAAATGAAGGTGCACCATCTTTAATGATCATGAACTGGGAGCTGTATTACCATGTAATAAGCATTCTGTATTCACTACATCTTGTGGAAGAAAGTTTTACTTTTGTCAACGAGGAAGGGATGAGTGGGCAGTCAATTTTCCACTGATTTTTTTCTTTCCTCTCTGGATAAATCCCCTAAATTCAACTTGAAATTAATCCAGGACAGCAAAAGAAAAAAAATGACTACCAATTATTCTGAAACTTCTAAAATGTTCTCTAATTTCCTATGTTTTTAATCCAGATATAATGTATAATAATGTAATATTGGCAATTAAGCATTGGAATTGCAACAATGGCTGATATTACATGACCATTTGGCTAGACAATATTGTAGCCATTTTGCATTTCAAAATATAATCAGTATTTTAAATGCTGTTTTGACTGTTGAATTACCAAAATAATTTGTTACCAAAATTCAGCCTAAACTAACAGTAACATGATGATAAACTGCCAAACGATGTACCTAGTGTTAACAGCTGAGCTTCATAAATAAATTAATGATTCAAAAATATGCACGAAAATGTAGATCCAGGGCGTGGCTTAGACACGGGAATGAATGGCCGCATGAGAGCCGAGCTCCGCTCAGGACAGGCCTAATCAGTAAGAATCCAGACAGTTCCAGAGACATGGCATAGAAAAGAACAAAAGCACAAGTGGGTAATACCCCCTCCATGACCCTTACCTCCTCCAAGACCTCCTTGAAAGAAAATGGCGGCAGCCGTGAAAAATCTCACGAGTAGTGCACCAGCCAGCCCTGCTCCCTCAGACAGCTCCATGGAAGGAGCCGACCTGAAAATGCTCCTCACACAGCTGCCCTCCAAGCTGGATCTTGAGGCAATGTTCTCCAAAATGGAGAAGAACTTTGGCGCCAAACGATCCATGAGGAGGTAAGCCACATAGGCAACAGGGTGCAAATGTTAGAGGAAGATGGGGAAATGGCAGCCCCGCAACTAGTTAATATGCAATCCCTTCAACAAGCCCACAATGAGGCCATAATGTTCCTACAAAAGACAGTAGAAGACCTAGACAACAGGGGACAGCGTAATAACCTCAGGATAAGAGGCCTCCCTGAGATTCTTGACGGAGAAAGTGAGCACATTATACAAACACTCACAAGACTTTTGAAAGAGGTACTAGACAGACTGCTGGACACGATCATTAAATTTGACCGAGCACACAGAGCGGTCCGACTGAGAGCACTACCCCATGAAAATCCAAGGGACATTATATGCAGCATCCATCATTTTCCACTTAAAGAGACAATCCTGCAAAAGGCCAGGCAACTCAGAGAAATTACCACAAGGTGATTATCTTTCAAGACCTGGCGCAATCTACACTCATTGTACGGAGAGCGCTGAGTCCAATAACAAGGGCTCTATCAGAGCGCAATATACGGTTCCGGTGGACATATCTTTTTGCACTGGTTGTGGTCCACCAAGGGAATACACACTTGATCTCCACCCCCACAGGCGTCCCAGCATTTCAACAAGCTTTGGGCCTACCAACGGACACTGTGGAAGACTATACCGGCCTCTCCACAGAGCAGGAAAGCAGTTACCCCAAAGGGCTAAATGGCAACTCACTCCCAATAAAAGAAGAAGACGTACCCCATCGGGGAATGACCTGTCAACAACACCAAAAGGCACAGTGAATAGGCCGCCATAAGGGACTCGCTATATCTTTTTCTTCTGTTAAATGCTACTAAGTCGCAAAGGCGCCTGATATACCCACCTATTTGAAGACATGTGTCATCTCATAGAATGTATATACTCCCAACACCAGACAGGTATCCTTAATCAATTCCTGCTTTAGAAAACTAGAAATTAGAAATTCGCAGAGGGAGTAGTGGTGATGGGGGGAGACTGGAATATGGTCCTAGATCACTCAACAGACAGTTTAGCAACTGGCAAAGACACACAAAAACAACAACAAACCCTCTTCCAGATGGCCCTGCATGCCAACCAACTAGTAGACTGCTGGAGGATTGCACATCCCCAGGAGAGGGATTTTACCTACTACTCGCAGGTGGCACATAGTTACTCTAGGTTGGATATGTTTTTCCTAGGGCATAGACACCTACAATTACTAAGAGAGGCTTACATCAGACAAATCACATGGTCTGACCATGCCCTAATATTCCTTACGTTGTCCCTTGCAGGGATAGGTATGACTAGCAACTCATGTCATCTAAATTAATCCTTGCTGGATGACTCTAGGGTAACTGACGACTTAAACAACTCTCTCCCCAGGTACTTCCTAGAAAATATAAACAAGGGTACAGCTGACTCCTGGGTGTGAGAAGCACATAAAGACATAACCCGTGGGATCTTGATTAAATGGGGAGCTTGCATAAAAAAGGAGCGAGTAGCACAGGTCCAATCACTAACAGATACTATTTTTGTGGCAGAGGCGACCCATAAATCCAACCCCTCACCGGAAGCATACAACACCTTCACAGCACTCCAAATGGAACTACGTAACCTCCTCATAGTGAAAGCATACAGGGTAGTCCACCTGACTAGAGGGACATACTATGCACAAGGTAATAAAAGTGGGAAGTATCTGGCCAGAACACTAAAAGATGAACACCAAAAGACATACATCTCACACCTTAAATCAGCAGACGGGACACGTCATGACAAAACCGAAGACAGCGACCTATATAACTTAGGCCACCCGAAGAACCCCCAGCATGAGATAAAAGCATACATCTCATCCCACCTTCAAAAAAATGTTGGACTCCCGACAGACGGTACTCTTAGAATCACCTATTCAGTCAGAGGAACTGCAAAAAGCAATAACAACCCTCCCCAAGGGCAACCATATAAAGTCCCTCCTCCCAGACGTAATTCACACAGACCAGGTGGAGTTCATACCAGATCGAGAGACCAGGGATAATACTACATGAATCCTTAATGTCATGCATGGTGCATCATCATCTAAAACCCCCACACTACTGCTCTCGGTCGACGCCGAAAAGGCGTTCGATCGAGTAGACTGGGACTTCCTTTTCACCCCTCTTGAAACTCTGGAGATGGGACCCAACTACAGGAAATGGGAGCGAACACTATAGGGGACCCTCAGCTAAGGTTAGAGTTGACAGGCAAGACTCACCCTCGTTTTATATCAGCAATGGCACAAGGCAGGGATGCCCCCTATAGCACCTCCGCTTTGTTCTGGTCATGGTGCCCTTTCTAACTGCTATCAGAACGAATGATAACATACGAGGCTTCAGAGCAGGAGGGAGATCAAGATGTCTGCCTTCGCAGATGATGTACTCCTCACCCTCACCCACCTGGAGCAATCCCTCATACATGTCAAAAGGGAAATTTACCAGTTTAGCAGTTGCTCAAATTTTAAAATCAATGCTGAAGAAATGCGAAATTATGGGCCTGGAAATGGGCTCAACGTGAGCTACTAGGCTCCGCGACACCTATAGCTATAAGTGGACGGAATCAGGCCTCATGTACCTAGGCATAAGGCTCACGATCAAGGGCCTCTATAGAATGAACGACCTCCCTCTATTAAGCGACATTGACTCAAAACTACTGCACTGGGATAAGCCCCACTTCTCACTCTTCGGTAGGGTTAACATCCTCAAGATGATGATCCTGCCAAAAATCCTTCATATGTTTCAGACCCTGCCAATTGAGCTATATAGTATATTCTTCCAAAGAATGAAAAAGTCCTTTCTCTCATTTGTATGAGAGCATAAAAAATCACGGCTGGCGTTTTAAGATCTTACCTGCAATAGGAAAGGAGGAGGCCTGAGCCTACCCCTGACTTACAAATATTATATAGCAGTCCTCCTCACCAGAGTGAGGGAGTAGACAGATGCCATAAAAAGGCATGGTATGAACTAGAACAAAGCTTCTCCTCAGTACCACTTGCTACCCTCCCCTGGCAGACAAGCCACCTACAAAAAATATTGAGAACCCTGAACCCCCTTATTCACCGTATCCTGAAGAAATGGAGATTACATAAAACCCCATGGGACCTATCTCCAGGTATCTCCCCATTATACACGCTAAGAAAACAACCCAGACATCCTGGGAGGCAGAGGGGCACCAACCCTGTCGAAACTACTATGGATGAGGAAACCACACCTAAGTGACATACTGACGGCAGATAAACCTCTCAAAGTCATAAACCTACAGGGGCATGGTGGACACTACTCAATAACTGAGGCACTGAGGTGCTCACAACTGTGACACTCCTTGACATATACAGTACTGGACCCCTAGGGCACTAACCCCTTTTGAATGACAATGGACTGCCACAGGCACACTTAAACACACACTCTCTCAAATATACAAACTGCTCCACTCCTCCTAAAGGCAAGCAGGAGGTCCTTACCTTCCAGCGGAAATGGATGAGGGTGTTACACATCCACATGTCAACCCGAGACTGGGAATATATTTTTACTAAACCTATGCTAGCCTCAGTTAAAATATCCAGATGTGAGTCCTTCTATAAACGTATCACAAGGTGGTACAGGACGCCAGACCTACTTCACCAGTTCTGGCCAACAATTAGCGACAGGTGTTGGAGATGCGAGGGAGACGTGGATAATATGGAACACATATGGTGGACCTGCACACACATATGACATCACTGGGCTAACATAATTGCCAAGCTCACCATCATACTAGGGCTACCCCACTCCCTGACCTCATCCCAGGTTCTGTTGGGATGGCCCCAAACCTTCCAGAACCCGAAAAAGCAGCTCCTGCTATGGCTATTACTGGGAGAAGTGAACAACCTCATACCGGTGTACTGTAAAAAACCTGAGACCCCGACAGTGGCCCAATGGGTAGATAGGGTGGAAATGATGAGAGAGATGGAGAACCTACATTGGTCCACACTAGGTAACCACAATAGATATCTGAGCGTATGGGAGCCCTGGCTACAGTACTGGGCACAGGAACAGACTCAACCACAACTAGCAAAGAATTAAAACATAAAGTACCCACTGTATCATCCACCCCGCCCACCCCCGCCCATCACTGACCACCCAAGGGACTCCGATCCCAGTGTACCCCCGGCCCCCCCCACCCGACAGCCAGTTCTAATTACCTTACCTTAGATTCGCTGAAACAAAATCACAGGTGGCATACAATATGGTTCAGACATACCTATATGTAACTCCGCAGCGCACAGAGTGGGACTAAGTGAGAAAGCAAGAGACGCCAAACCCACACATAAGTCCTGAAAATCCCTGGGGTGACGCTCTTAAAAGTGTAACAAGGCAAACATGGAAGGGTAGATCCTGCACAGGAGAACCCGGAAAATGTGCATGATACCTCACCGTACCTTGCTTCTGTGTTGTGCCACAAAACACAGTGTTAATCGACTGTATTTGTAAACACTGAACCTTATTCCCATGATTGCCCCCTTTTCCTTTCTGTACCCCTTTGCTTATATTATAAACCAATAAAATTGGAATTAAATTAAAAAAGAAAATTTAGATCTATTTATTCCCATCCACTATACATTACATATTAGTTTTTATACTTAAAACAAATTTAGTGAAACAAAGAACAAAAAGTAACTGCTGATCTGGAAAACCGACCGAACATTATTGCTACAGTTAAGATATTTTAGCTTAAATTTCGGAATTTAATTTTCCATTCACTACAACTCCGTCTATAGTGAATAAAACTAATGTTGTTCTGTTATAAACAAGAATAAGAATACAACAACATTCTGTAAGTATAGCATTTTAATTTGCAATTACATTAATTAGATAGTGCTTCCAAATATGTTTTTGCATCTCTCTAAGACAGTGATCTAGGTTGGATTTTTTCTTTTCAAACAGTGTATCCAAAACAAGTGGATGCTTACCATTTCCAAGGCATGAAATGTTTCTCTTTACAAGTAAGAAAAGCTGAAGGCTTTACCCTTTGTAAATGATCCATATTATATACACATTAGATTCAGATAACCATCCCTTAGAGACTTACAGTTGGATAACTCTGGGAGATATATGTCAGGTCATTTCAAAATGCATTTAAAAGTGATATTTAACACGTTTTTTCAAAATGTCTATAAAGATGTCTGTCACCTAAAACCAGTTTAAGCTTCACATTTGCGAAAAGGGAGCAAATTAATATGTATGCAGAAATGTTTAGCTCTCTGTAAATTCCATGACCCCTTCATTATACTGATATTTTACATATATAATGTCCTGAAATGTCTATTTTGGGCAGCAGGGGGGATTATATGTATGAACACCCCAACTAATGAGGAGCTCAGAAAAAGCCATGTCTCCCTGCATTTGAAGAGATCAGGTTCAGAAGGCAAATTTGAACATTCATGTATAGGGTATGTCAATGTTCACCATGTACCAAACCTGATCAAATGTAGCCTATATGTTGGCAGAATTATTCCACATGGACCTAGAGGCCCACGTTCATTTTTCAGATAGAGGAAATGAGTGTGGCAACGCAAATTCATGTCTCTTTGATCCTGTGACACAAAGAGGAGCTGGTAAAGAAGAAAGGGACACACATAGGGACCGGGGAAGGGGAAAAAAGAGAAACACAGATGGGCTGGGGAAGGGCAGAAAAATGGGCTGGGGTAAGTGATACACAAACAGTGCTGGGAGGAAGATAAAGGTACACAAATGGGGAACTTGTAAGATACACACGAGGGGATTAAGACACATAAAGGGGAAACATGGAGGATAAAATACACTAAAACTGGTAAGACAATCAAAAGAGGGGATAAGAAACACAAAAGAGGCGTTAAGAGAAACACAGGTGAAGATGCATTTGTTTTGGGGGGGTGGAATGCATCTTCGTCTGTATTTCCTGCTCTCCCAGTTATTCAGTTTTTCAGCACAGGAGTCTATGCTTAAGCGTTTATTGACAGATGAGAGAAAGGCATCTTATTATATAGGTTTTTATTCCATTATATACATTTTGCTAGCAATCCTGCTTCCACAATGTACAGATATAAGTTACATAGTTAGATAGCCGAAAAGAGACTTACGGTTACGTCCATCAAGTTCAGCCTTCCTCACATATTATTTTGCTGTTGATCCAAAAGAAAGCAAAAGACCTAGTCTGAAGCGCTTCCAATTTTGCAACAAACTAGGAAAAAAATCCTCTTGACCCCAAAATAGCAGTCAGATGCTTCCTTGGATCAAGCAGCTATTACCCCACTAATTAGAAATTATATCCCTGTATGTTATGATTTTGCAAGTATTTATCCAATAGCAGTTTAAACATCTGTATAGGCTCTGAAAAAAACACCTGTTCAGGCAGAGAATTCCATATCCTTATTGCTCTTACTGTAAAAAAAAATTTTTCTTTGCCTTAGATAAAATCTCCTTTCTTCCAGCCCAAATGTGTGACCTCGTGTCCTATGTATAGCCCTGTTTATGAATAGATTTCCAGATAAAGGTTTATACTGGCCCCGAATATATTTGTTTAATGTTATCATATCCACTCTCAGGTGCCGTTTTTCGAAACTAAACAGATTTAACCCCTTAACACCGCAGCCAAATGTACAAGTTGTGAACGAAACAAAATGTAAACAAAACCTGGCATTTGCGCCATATGTCTGTCAAACCGTAATTCACCTCTTTCATATTAAATTTTATTCAGGGGAAACAGGGCTTTCATTTAATATCAAATATTTAGCTATGAAACATAATTTAATATGAAAAACATGGGAGAAAATAAGATTTTTATTTTTTTTTAGTTCTACATGACATTTTAACTGTCAATGTCATAATACTGTTTGCTTTTACTGCAATAAAATACACATATTTGTATTCAGCAAAGTCTCACGTGTAAAACAGTACCCCCTATGTACAGGCTTTATGGTGTTTTGGGAAGTTACAGGGTCAAATATAGCGTGTTACATTTGAAATTGAAATCCGTCAGATTGGTTACGTTGCCTTTGAGACTGTATAGTAGCCCAGGAAATAAATTTACACCCATAATGGCATACCATTTGCAATAGTAGACGACCCAAGGTATTGCAAATGGGGTATGTCCAGTCTTTTTTAGTAGCCATTTGGTCACAAACACTGGCCAAAGTTAGCGTTAGTATTTGTTTGTGTGTGAAAAATGCAAAAAACGCCAATTTTGGCCAGTGTTTGTGACTAAGTGGCTACTAAAAAAGACTGGACATACCCCATTTGCAATACCTTGGGTTGTCTACTATTGCAAATAGTATGCCATCATAGGGGTAATTTTCATTCTTGGGCTACCATAGGGTCATAAAGGCAACGTAAGCAATCTGGCGAATTTTAATGTGAAAAAAATGAAACACAAGTCTTATATTTGACGCTGTAATTTTTGAAAACACCATAAAACCTGTACATGAGGGGTACTGTTGTACTCGGGAGACTTCGCTGAACACAAATATTTGTGTTTCAAAACAGTAAAAAGTATTGCAGCAGTAATATCGTCCGTGTAAGTGCTGTTTGTGCGTGAAAAATGCAAAAAACGTCACTTTTACTGGCGATATCATCATTGTAATACAGTTTACTGTTTTGAAACACTAATATTTGTGTTCAGCGAAGTCTCCCGAGTAAAACAGTAACCCCCATGTACAGGTTTTATGGTGTCTTGGAAAGTTATAGGGTTAAATATAGTGCTAGCAAATTAAATTCCTTATACTTTCGGCATGGGTTGTCAGGCAGGTCCCGCTAATTGTAATTAATTAGGATACCTAATTATGTAAAATTATTACATAAATATATGTGTAGAATTAATATGTGTATATCTACATATGTGTATATATACGTATATATATATATTTTTTAAAATATTTTTATTTATATATAGGTATATATATAGTGATATATACATATATTTATTTATATAGATATATATATTATTTCGTTCTACGTGTATTTTGATATAAATATATATATATATATATATATATATATATATATTAATATCACAATACAGTTAGAACGAAATAAAACACATCTATATATTTTTTAATATTTTATTTTTAATTATTTTTTATATTTTTTTTACGTATTTACATATTTTTTTTTATATTATTTATAAATATATATATAACAATAATTATATATATATTTAATCATTATCAGTCTACGTGTAATTTGATATATTTATAAATATATTAATATTAAAATACACCTAGACGGTGTATGTGTATGTGTGTATATGTGTATATATATACTTAGATCATATATATATAATATATATATATGATCTAAGTATATATATATTTTTTTTTTTACACTTTTAACATTATTTAATTTGATTTTCAGCCAGCAGGGGGACCAACTGTCATTACAGTTGGTCCCCCTGCTGGCAATGCCTGAGCCAGCTATACCGGCCATGTGACTGTGAGTTCCTCGCAAGGACCTCACTCTCACATGACCGGGAGGGACCGGAGGAGGAAGATCTGCCGCGGGGGGGCTCCCTTGGAGTCCCCCCAACCGCGAACGCCGGCGTGGGACCACCGGTGACCGGGTAAGTTAAAAAAAAACGGCGGGCGTATATTTCCGTCCTGCGGCGTTTAGAGCCGCTTTTAAAAGGACGTAAATATACGTCCACCGGACTTAAAGGGTTAAAGTTGTATATGATATGATTCTGACAGTAATATATAAACATACACAGGCCAGTGAGATTGCTCAGTTCAAATCCTGGCAGGATTGACTCAGCCCTTCATCCGTCCGAGGTAGATAAAATGAGTACCATTAAAATGGGTAATAGTAACAACCCCTGAATAGGCAAAAAAATATTAATATACATGTATATATGCATACTACACACAACATGTTAATTAATGTATAATATTTATGTACCGAACACAATAACATATTCAAAGTGAAGGCACACTCATAGGACTTCAAAAAACATCTTGCTGGACACTTCTTTCCTCCATCTCCAGGGTTGTCAGATGGGGAAGAATCCTTTAGAATGGGGGGGGGGCTATTGCAGAATCCTCCCCATGTCCTTCAGCCATTGCTGGTAGGGATGGGCCTAAGTAGCAAAAGTACAGCTTCCGTAATACTAAGCTGCCAGGACTGGCTGAGATCCATGGGGGTTGCTCTGTACCTCTGCCACATCAAGTGATCTGGCTGGCTCGCCAAGGCTGCATCTCATTCTATGCCACATGCACATCTCCCTAGCAGGAACTGTTTATCATGGGAGATGCATTTCTGGCAAAAAAATATATATTTAATCAGGGCTATCAAGCCCGATCCCCTGCTGTGCCAGAGGTTCAACTCCAATGATGCAGAGCTAGCTGACTGAGCAACAGCAGCGTTTTCACTTCTGCTACACATAGGAATCAGTTTTGGGCAGCCAAATTGACCCCATTTGTGTCAGAAGAAGTTTAACTCTCATGATGCTCAGCCAGCAGGGCTAGCTGTCCATCAAGGCAGTTAAATTGTAACACAACTCTGCGTCAGCATGGTGGCACATGTATGATCGATATGTGTACTAGAAGAGTAACTCCCTTGATGCTTAGCCAGCCTTCCAAATAATGATCTGCCTACTGAATTTATCCATATTTGCAGCAGAAGTTAAACTCCCATTGTACTCAGTCAGCTTTGCTGGACACTTCTGCGACAAATGGGGACATGTTTTGACCCTGCACTGCAGATGGGGATTACCAATGCTGTGGCACAATTAACATTTCCTTGATGCTTAGTCATGCTTTGTGGTTAAATATCATAGACGGTGCAATTGTGCCACAAATGGTGACCAGCTTCCTTGATGCTTAACCAGCCCTACTGACTGAGCATTGTGAGAATATCAGACAGTTCTTGAAAAAGTTTCATTTTTTTACTCTCAGGTTTTGTGGTGGTCAACGGATGCTGTAACCTCTATGATATCCTTCCAGCTGAAGGGCTCCAGAGCTGGTTCTTCTACCCAGCTCTCTGGCTCTGCTTGCAGGGTGGATTGGGGTTGAATGGCGCAGAGCAGGTGTTGGTAGGCCTGCTCCAGTTCCCACTCCATGGTTGCCATGCGCATCATGTCTGGTTTCACCGTGCAGTCGACAGGCCGAAAGTACAGTCCCAAAATCGGAAATCCTCTGTGCTGCCGAAATCAGGCTCCTCCTCCATGTCATCCAGTAGTAGATCAGGACCATCATGTTCGTCCCCCTCAGGCCTGTGGAGCTCCTCCATTCCGGGGGTATGCTGTACCGTATACCACCATAGGGCCTGGTAGGCGTCCTCCAACAAAATCTCCTTCCATATCAGTCTCTCGAGCTCTGTTACCCACTCGTCCAGGGGCTGCTCTTCTAGGAAAGACATTCGTAGAGCCACTTGCCTCTGTATTCGCTGCTTTTCAGTGGGGAGCCTCTCACTTCGCTGACGCTGCACATCCTCCAGGGCCTCGTCCCAAAGTTGCTTTCTGACGGCCTCTCGGTAGTACATCATGTTCTCCTCCGATATGGGCCCTTCCTGCAGGGTCAGGAGCTCCTGCATCCTCCAGTAAAACTCCTCTTCCATATTGATGTAGATAGGGATGCTGCACGATAGCTAGCTCTATCCCCATATTGTAAATCCGTAGCATTACCGGTGTCTCTGAGCTGCTTCTCCTTGCACTAGGAAGCATCCCACCGCTGCCACCAATTGTAACGGACCGCCTGGCACCCCGACTGGGTACCTCCGTTACTGGATGCTCCTAGTGCTTCCAGAGGGCTCCAAGTGCTCTGCCATGCACCACAACCACTGCAGACCCCATGAACCACTGTAGCTTGGTTGGGGTCTCGCCCTCTCCTACCCACCCTGAAACCTCTCCTCCAAGAGAGGGAAACAGGAACAAGCTCTTAAAAAATCTTAGAAGTGATTACCCAAGGGAGCATGCAGAGCGTAGCAGTCCCTTGTAGTGATATAGCCGGTTACCCCCTATAAGAAACAGGACTCTAGATTGAGGGTGAAGAAGAACTGACTCCAATGAGCATTTATTCCTGCTTATATACAACTTTCCCAGCAAGGTTACCACCCATGTGGACCTTGTGGGGCACTGGAACTGTAGATTTAACAACCAATAAAATAAAGGCACATGGATAAGCACACCCACTTTTTACAATGAGAATCGTCCCCTCTGCTTGGGAGATAATTGAGTTAATTACTGTATCAACTCAATTATCTCCAAGCTAAAAAAACATACTTTTATGCCATTTTTATACCTTTGTGAGTTTACATGCGATATCAGTAAAATATATTTTTATAACCAGCATAATTTGGGGACAAACATATCCAAAATTCACTTGAATCGGTTAAGTGGTTCAGGAGATAGGTAGAAGTCATATTTTGACCGAGGAGGGACAAAACAGCCAGTTCCAACTAGTTTGGCAGTGTACCTGGGTAATTCTGTAACTGACATCTATAACAATCCTGCTGTTTTCAAGTAGACATTGTAGACAAATTTATCCAGTGATGCAGATCCTGCTGTGGATAGTTGAAAATGTGTGAAACTCCAAACTGCATTACTGCTGTGATATTTTCTAATAGTTTCAGTTTATAATGATGTTAACCACTGAGTCTCTAAAACACTAAGCTATGTCTTGGCCAATGCAGACTGATCAAAATCCTGCTGCTTTAATTCTGTGCACACTGTGTGCTTAGAGCGACTAGTGAGTCAGGGACCTTACATGTTTCATACCAACAGCAGCAGCAATATCTAGATGTCATAGTAGGAGCACTAGTGAAGATGAGTCTAGAAACCAGGATAGTTAGAGACTCGGACAGATGAGAGAGCTAGCGCTATACAGAGAGAACTGGAGCATTATGCAGAGACATTGTACTGTGTGGGTATTACTATATTGCAGGTCTGTGTAACCTATCTCAGTGACTCTGAGTGTGTGTGATTGTTAGAGCTATCAACTCATTGTGCCAGGCTCTTTGTGCAATATGGTGTAACTGAATCCCCATATTTGGTTGCTAAGATAGGTCATTTTAAGTAGCCTTCTAAAATGTAAAACTGTATTTTTGTTCCTTTAATTGTATTTTGCATATATTTTGGTCTTTACAGCAGCACCACTACTTAGAAATGCATGTTCTGGGTGTACCCCCAATTCCCATTATTTATGTAAATTTGGAATCCAGACCAGATTCCTACTGGGATGAGTGGCCCACCCATCCACTATATGTGCCCCTTTGGAGGTGACCCCAGGAAAGTATGAATTTAGAAGTCTCTGAAGAGGTTTAAGCTGTAAGTATTGCAAGTTGGCATGCAAATCTCCCATGTTGAAATTGGTGTAGGACCCACCAATACTGGGGTACTGTGACGTAGTGGTGGGCTTAGCACAATATGGCCAAATAGTGTAACTGTAGTTTGCTAAGATTTTAAGTAGCCTTGTAAAATATAAAACTGTATTTTTGTTTTTGTGTGTGTGCTGTTATATTTGTGTTATATCTCTGTTATAGCTCTGTCTGATGAATTTTACTCATTTATGCCTGTGTTGTTGTGCCCAGCTTTGTGTTTGGTATTGGTGTCTCTGTGGGTTATTCATGGTCCAGGTGGACAAAATCCAGTGAAAATAACCAAATTCCGACCGTATAGGCAATTTGCAGATTTACTAAAGCCAGCTCCGGTCAGAAATTGGTATTTAAAGCAATCGTCTAGATGCATTTTTTGTCCAGATTAGAATTGGTGCTTTTGCATACAAATTCTATACTATATATAGGATCCAAAACATTCAAAAAAACACAGATTTTAACGAAATTCAGAACCAAATGCATTCAGGGAGATGTACATTCATAAATTATCATTTACTTACTTTTTTTGCAAGGGAATTGATCCTTTGAAAAACTATTTGACTGCTGGCATAGATAGCATTCAGCAGGCAAATAGTTAAGAAATGGATAGAATACAATATGGATAGAATACAAAAAAATGGTTCAGCGCTAATCAGAAAAAGGCAGCAATCCTAAAAGGTGAATCCCTTTAGAGAATATAAAGAAATAAAAAGATAAAAAAAGGACAGCACCAATAGACAATTTAAAAAATAAATAGATATTTTATTCTAGTTACCTGTGATGTTCAATCTCTGTATACCTAATCCCTCATCACATAGGTATTGAAGCTGTAAAATACATTTTAGAAACTGAAGAAAGAGTTCCCAATGCACAAATTGATTTTATTTTAGAAGGGATTAATATTATTTAAAAATATACATTTAAATATACCTTTTAAGACAAGATGACATGTTAAAGGATTTTAAAAAACAAGTATCAAGAGAGGTAAGAATGGACAACAGCTCAATAAGCCTGTAAGGTATCATCAGTGAGGTATAGCCAATATCCCTCTAGGCACCGTGAGCAAGGAATCCACGTCTGGATTGCCCATTAAACTTAAGGATAGAAAATCAAGTAGCAAGAGAGGTGAGAACGGACCACAGCTCAATTAGCCTGCCCTTTGGGGGGGTCCCCGCTCAGATCTCAAGCTGGTTTTAGCTCATTGTAACGGCACCCCCAGGCATAAAAGGGGTTTAACAGCTGTTTAGGAGATCTTCCCCTTCCAGAGACACAGGCACAACTACTGCAGAACCCCAAACTCCCAAACAGGATACTAAGTAGCACTCCAATTCCCGAACTGGAACCTCGCAAATAGCTACTAGCAGACGAACAGGAAAAGCTCCCAAGCGGCTTACACTCCTGGCAAGCAGTCTCTATCAGCATACAGTGAATCCCCCCAAGAACGAGACAAGGCTCCGTGTTGAGGGTCAAGCAGTAGTCAGAGAGAGCTGTGGGATTATTGTTCTTATATACACATTAGTACCACCCACAGGGTTTTGGAAAACAACCAATAAACACGTACAATACACTCAGACACTCCCACACAAAATCCTCCCCTCTGCCTGTGATACAATTACCTTACACAATGGTAATGTAATTATCACAGACAGAGAAATACAGTTTTTCCACATTATTCATAACTTTAAAAGTATGCATCACATTCACATCAAACTTAAATTTTCACATAATCAGCATATTTTCAGAATCAGCATACTCCAAAGTCATACAAATTGGTCCAGTGGTTCAAAAGATAGATCGTAGTCCTTTGTGACCAAATGAAGCATGACTTTTCTGCCCAAAACCAGTTCCACAGAGTCTTCTATCCTGGAGATAATTGGGAAGTAATCCAATTATCTCCAAGGACAGAGGCAAACCTCCATTAAGCACATGGCAGTAAAAAGACAGTAAAATACAATAAAATACACAAGGTTACATTTATTACATAAAATACAGACATGCAACATATCGCCAGATAGCTTAGGTCTGAGCACACATTATTACTGAATGGCGCTCAGACCACACACATAGAGTTCAATTGCCATGGAGCCAAAGTCTTTCCCATAGTCTTTCATTATACGAATGGGCTCCATGGCATAGTTATCTGGGGTATCACCGCTCAAACAGGGCAAGCACCCAATGACCCGGCTTTCATGTCTTTGCAGGGTAAAATCAAGCGTTTCAACATGGGGCCATAGTCTAAAGGCAGCAGACGGGCAACCAGGCTCCTCCAATGCACAGTGGCGAGATTGGTCTTGTCACACTCATCTTGTGCCATTACAGAGAGAACATATCTGAAGCATATCAGACTGGTTCCACCCATACAGGCAGTCCAGATCCGAAATGTCAGCAAGTTCCCTCTGCATGAGGTGGAGTGGGTTATTAATCTCAAAACCTTGGTGTACAATGGTCAGAATGTAGATTTTGATCTATTTAATTTTATTTCATGCAATTTTATTACCTATTTTCTCCTAAGGTTTTTTTCTTTGTATATTTATATGTATTTTTATGTAGATTTTATTACCCAATTTTGCTCTATGTATATATACATATATATGTATATTATTATATATATTTTTGTGTATTTTTCAGTTTCAATTCTATGCATTTTCCTTGTCTTATCCATATGTCTTATTTATATATGTGTATGCATTAACATTTTTTCTTTTCTTGATATATATATATATATTTTTAGATTTTTTTTATGTGTAAAGATATTATGTTATAATATCTCTCTCTATATATAAGATCTCTCTCTCTCTCTATATATATATATATATATATAATATATATATATATATATATATATATATATATATATATATATATATTATATATATATATAATATATTTCTATCTATTTCCCCTCCAATATGGCCGCTACTATTGGCCTCTATTCCCCCACCAAGATGGCCGTTTAGCTGTTTTTTCAATATTTGTTTCTATTTAGTTCTTACTTTGCTGATGCCCATTATTTGGGCTTGCATGCTGTGCTCATATGTTACCCCCCCCTTGGGCGTTGGCGAGAGTCGTTACTCTGACGAAGTCCACTGCAATGATGCACATTCCCTAAGACTGCAGCCCCCATAAGCCTGTGTGCCTGTTCTTTTTGAAAATAAATAAATAAATAAATACATTTTTGTGTTTCTTTGTTTGTTTGTTAACTCCTGTTTGTTCTAATGCTCATTTTAATAACATATTATATATTTGTGCCCCTTTAACTATTTTTAATACATCCATATGTATTTTATTCTGTTTTAATATATGTTTAGACTATGCTAATTCAGGTCTTTCAGCCTTTGAGTAGTTATCTACATATTCATACCTGTCATTACATTGACTGACCTTGTAACTTACATTTTATATAAATGTGTGTTACTTGATTGTTGTAAGTGTTGCACATGCTTACAGCTTAATCCTGGCTATGTTTGTATACTTTTTATTTAAAATTGTATACAGTGTAGCATTCTTCTTCTTCCACTGGGTAAGTATATTAGTACTTAGGCAATACATTTTACTTCCTTTTGCAGCCCTAAAGCCCCTTCCAGGACTTTTTTTAGAGCCATTTTAGTTTGGGTCCCCATTGACTTCAATAGGGTTCGGGTTCGGGGTCAAGTTCGGGTCAAGTTTGAGTCCCGAACTCAAACTTTTGCCGAAGTTCGGCCGAACCCGGTGAACCCGAACATCCAGGTGTCCGCTCAACTCTAATTACACTTTTTCTGCTTTTGTCTTTCTGTATACATCAACAAGAAAATAAAGACAGCTGCCCTATCCAAAGAAAAGTCCTTGCTGTACTAAAGACTAAAATGTCTACTATCAAGATACTATTATTTGTGAGGACACATTAACTTATTTCTTGTTTGTTCCAAAAATCTCTTTATTTTTTTATATTGTCTATTGGTGCAGCCTTTTTTGATCTTTTTATTTAAATAGTTAAGAAATGCTCGGAAATGTGAGGGTTATTTATGTGGTGCCTGGCTAGTACTTGCTAGCCAGCTGCCACATCTAAACATTTAAAAAGAGAAAAAATAAATATTTTTTGAATAAAAATCCTAATGGGCCATTTCACAAACCTATACCCCCAGCTGTTTTGTGGTAGGGGGAGCCCTACAGCCTATGGGTGGGTGAGTATTTTATGGGTAAAATTGTATTCTATGCAGATCTGTGTATTGCATAAGGACTACCATTAGGACTTGAATACATGAAATTAAGCAGACCTGTGCCACAGATCACAAGATGATGGCTACAGTGTCAAGGTGTACTCAAACATAAAGGGTGGAGTCTGGCACCTTTCATATATACAAGTGCCTTTTATGCCCCTGGACAGTACATTTATGAAAAAATAGAACCATCTGTGTTAATGCTGACTTCTTTTAATCAATACATTTTAGTTTTTAATGTTTTGGGGCATGTCTGCCTTCCAGTGAGAGCAGCCACATGTAGCAGGGCTCTGCGTCCTACACTGCCCGAGGCTCTGTGTGCGCTGTGAAAAAAAGGGGGGGTCTGACAGTGGAGGAAAGAACAGCACAAGCCTCAGCAAGATGGCGACGTGGCTGTTAGACGATTACACTCAAGATCACCACCGGAGCTCAGAGGTACAAGGAGAGGCTCAAAGGGTGCAAATGAGCACTGATACAGTGCTATCTGTCATAAGTGCGGTTTCTCATAAATCCCCAAATTTGCTCAACTTAGTTACTGCTGCTGGGGAAAACGCTGACAATCTGGTCACAGATCGGAGCTTAGGTAGGATGCTGCAAGAACTCTGTGTAACCATGCAAGCAGACTTTAAACACATTATTGCTTCTCTGCAGAATTAGGAAACAGAACCGATAAGTTTGAAAATGAGCTAGAGGAATTGTGTACAACACACAATGTTGCTGTAGACAGGCTGCAAAATATGAGGGCTGATCAATTTTATAACATGACAGGAGGCTTCGTATTTGCTTAAGTCTCTCTTTACTAGAACTCCACAGCAGCACAGAAAAACAACCAATCAGAAAAAAGTTAGGTACTATAAAACTGCCCTCCCCATGCATCATTTCCTCTTTCTTTGCTGCTCCGCATCAGTACAGGTCAGAGTACCACTGCCTCCTGCTAACATTAGTGGGTGGCTTTGGGATTTTAATTATATTTTCAGTGTTTCACTTATTTTTATTTGGGGACTTGTTTGTGTGTTTCACTTTATTCACCTCTGCCTATTGCTCTGGGGTTCGTGGGGAGTTTGTCTTTATTTTGTTATCTCCTCATCTTCCTGGGATGTTTTTCCTTCTCTGTCCCCTTTAATTTTGCCTTCTCTGTTCCCCTGGACCTCATTCCTCCGGTCGCGGGGTGCTCTGTTTTTGCTCACACCCGCCGGCCGGAGGCTTTACACGTGGCCGCCTGCCGCCGGCTTTATCCGCGGACCGCATGTCCGCAGGGGGAAGAGGGAGCATTACGCTACCCCACCTGTGTTTTCTTCTCTTCCGGTCGCGGTGTTCTGATAGGAGGCTTTACACGTGGCTGTCTGCTTACCCGACCGGAGGCTTTACCCGCGGACCGCATGCCCGCCGGGGGAGGAGGGAGCATTACGCTGCTCCTCCTGTGGTTTGCTTCTCCTCCGGTCGCGGTATTAGGATACCGCCGACCGGAGTCTCGGCACGTGGCTGCCTACCTTGGCCGGCTCAATCCGCGGACTGCATGTGTCCGCCGGGGGAGGGGAGGGCAATTGCAACCCGCTCGCCCCCCCGACCCCTCTCCTCACTGTCATGCCAGGTTCTCGTCTTCTCTGATTGTCAGCTCTCCTTCAATGTATATGTTACAGATTACTGTGTTTAGGTGACATGGGCTTTTTGGCATATTCTATCTGAGATTGATGTGTGTTTGTTTGGCACATATACACAGTTTGCTGTAAATTTTGCTCTGTGGGTTTTTTTGCTGACAGTGTATTTCTCAGATCGCTGTATGTTTTACTGACAGCGTATGTCTAGATTTAGTTTTTCTACCATGTATATGCAGTTTTGCTGTGTGTCTGACTGACGCTGTATATCACAGATTTCGTTTTACTGATAGTGTGTATGACAGATGTTTTGAGCTTTGCTGACAGTGCATTTCACAGATTGCTGTGTTTTTCTGACAGTGTATTTCAGGATTTAGTTTTTTCTGACCGTGTATGTCGCAGTTGGCTGTGCGTTTCACTGACAGTGTATTTCTAGATTTCGTTTTCCTGACCGTGTATGTCACAGTTGCTGTGTGTTTGCTGTCAGTGCGAATCACAGATCGCTGTGTGTTTTGCTGGCAGTGTATTTCTCAGATAGCTGAGAGTTTTGCCGTATGTACATATTGCTAATTTCTGCGCGTATCACAGATTTCCGTGAGTTACAGGTGTGTATGTACTCAGTTGTACAGGCTCTGTACAAAGGTAGACAGTGCCAGTTAGCTCTCAGATTCATATGCTTCTGAGTAGGAATCTGTTGGCGCTATATAAATGGCAATAATGATAATAATATATTTTTCTGGTCCAGCTATGAGGTCTCAGATGGGACTGCTCTGGTATGAATTATCTGTCCATGGCATGTATATGGCTATCAGACCTGGCTCTGTCTCAAACTGGTATGGGAGACCAGTCTACGCTGATGCGATACAATTTTATCAGGTTCTCGGGGGAATTCATTAATCTGGCTATGGTTTAACCCTTCTCCTCGCAGTGTCCGTGGTTTCACAACCCCTGAAGGTGGTATGAAGATGGTAATCTATAATACGCTAGAATTCCTAACAGATCGGTGAGAGCATATGCTTACCTATTCACAGTTCAAGGACAGTTTTGCTCAGTGCATCTTACATTCATGGGCACGATGGTCACTGGAATACTTCCGCTTATACCCAATACAGCTGGAATACCACTATTTCCCTGCTGGGCACTTGGGGGAACCGCCAGTCCCGGTTCAGGTTATTCACACGGCATTACGCTGTCTAAAAGGGTTGGTGTCTAGGGGTCCTACGTCACAGGATGCTCTGAGGATCTACTAATTTTTAGGGGCCTCTATCCAACTCAGAGGTCCCCACTCTCACTCAGTACCCCTCGTAAGCGCTACGGAATTGGATGGCGCTATATAAATAACGTGTTATAATAATATAACAATAATACACGACCCAGGATTGGCCTGCTATGTCTGTGCCCCATTGATTGGCCTGCTATGTCTGTGCCCCATTGATTGGCCTGCTATGTCTGTGCCCCATTGATTGGCCTGCTATGTCTGTGCCCCATTGATTGGCCTGCTATGTCTGTGCCCATAAGAATGGCCTGCTATGTCTGTGCCCATAAGAATGGCCTGCTATGTCTGTGCCCGTAAGAATGGCCTGCTATGTCTGTGCCCATAAGAATGGCCTGCTATGTCTGTGCCCATAAGAATGGCCTGCTATGTCTGTGCCCATAAGAATGGCCTGCTATGTCGGTGCCCATAAGAACGGCCTACTTTGTCTGTGCCTATAAGAACGGCCTGTTATGCCTGTGCCCATTAAACGGCTTGCTATGCCTGTGCCCATTAAAACGGCCTACTATGTCTGTGCCCCATTGATTGGCCTGCTATGTCTGTGCCCCATTGAATAGCCTGCTATGTCGGTGCCTACTTGTATGGCCGGCTATGTCTGTGACTATATGCCTGACTAACCTTTCTGTGTCCATTCGTTTGGCCTGCTGGGTCTATGCCCTACTGACGGGCCTGCACTATTGGTACACTATTGGTGCCGAACCCCTCTTTGGCCGCAGGCCAGGGGTAATATCACTGGGGAAAACCCAGTGTCCACCAGTGACATGGTGATAGGCAGGTGTCCAGACAAACACCATTGCCATAGTGTTCAAGGGGACACCAGTATACGGCCATCTGAAGATGGTGGGAAGGGTGAAGACCCTAAACCTCATGACTGAAGGGCAAAGTTTCTTATGAAGACCCCGGACACACCCACGGTTTACTCCAAACCGGCGTCGGCACATCTCCAAGGAGAACTTCGCACAGGCAAGGACCGGTACTCACTCTCCTATAGGAGAAAGCTGTGTTTTTCCTTGACTTTGCCAGCTACTCCGTATCTGCCTCCCGGAACCCTTATGGGTTCGGTAGTTTTTTTCCTGCGTTGGGTTAGCTCCTGGCCCTGTCCAGTGGGACTTATTTTTCTTACCTTCCGGCCTGCTGTTTGCCTTCTATCCGAGATAGGATGGGGGTATTTTCTCTTATCTACGTTTATTGTTGCTTTTTTTGTTTTTTTCTTGACTTCCTTTTCTTTTTCGCTCGGGTCGTCTGGAGGCCGACTTGACCTCCTCCGACCTCCCGGGCACTCGTGGATCGCAGGAGAACGTCTCCAGCTTTCCTCAGACTACCAACGGTCTACCTGGACCCCGCGTGCACGCACGGGATCCGGATAGTCGGTTGATAGTTTTCCATCGTTGTTTCCGAAGATTGCCCTCAGCCTTTGGCTGAAATTAATAATTGGTGCGCCCTACAGTTTGGTCACCCTGAACCTCTAAGGGCTCTAATTTACACCACGGGAGGGTGCGGCCCTCCATCACCTCGGTCCGCGTATATTTACTTTCGGGAAAAGAGGGCGAGCCCTCTCATACTGAACCGGATACTGATATGTTATCAGAGGGCGCAACCCCTCACTCGTCCTCAACCAGATACCGGGCTGGATTCAGAGGACAGGTTGGGAGGACCCACTCGCATAGAGAGAACCGGTCATGGATGTGGACTCTGCTGTTGGTTACTAACGGGTGCGGCCCGCTCAGGCTAACAGCCGGCCGCTCTCACGGTATGCGATCACAGTAGTAGAGAACGCGGCTCTCTCATACACTCGACGCTCTACTGTACCGGCCATTTGTTCATCACACAGACTTGTACCTGTGCAAAACATCGATGACTACATAGAGGTGCGTCCCTCCTACATTCAATTAGAGCGGACTTCCACGCTACTGACTTTGTTCTAGAGATCCGCCTGGTCATGCAAGACATGTTTAGACTAGATCCCTGGATCCGGACCGCTGTAATACGCGCAAGAAATACTCAGAGGTATAACGGGGGGAGTCTCCCACTTATTGGCACTCACTCCTGGAGTTGGTACGGCTAACGGATGGCCCTCCGGTGCTAGGAGTGTGCAGGTTTTTTGGGCATATTCTGCACCATGTAATACAGAGATTGCTTTCTGTTTGGATAGCCAGACCATTACGAATAAACTGCGCAGACAGTTTCTCCCAGGTCAAGATGTCAGGAGATATGGAGACCTTCATGGAGCAAACGGGCACTGCCTCGCTCGGGTAACAAGATTATGGAAGGCCTATTTCCCGGTCTGAAGATAAAAACCGTACCTATGGATCACAGGGTAAGACCGGAAACCCCGGTTGTCTTGACTTCCCCGGTCTTTATGATCTTGGGATTGGATGGCTGGACTGCCCCGTCTCCTCGGGGGAGGACCCTACGTCTATGCTCTATTTCTCCCTCACGAGAGCAATTTTGTTGGATTCGCGCTAACCTGTTTTTCAACTACCGTCGAGGAGACCTACGAGACTTCATGGAGGTACCTGGTGTGCCCCGACTCCTACACAGACATCTTTCACTCTTGGACGAGGGCATTTCTGGATGGAAATCTGCGTTCCAGTTTGCTTTTCCCATTCCTTTGAAGGTTTTCTGGGATTCACTATTCCCAGAGTAGTCGTCCACTGTTCCCTCCACACAAGTTCAGTTCGGAACCCTGAAGGGACGTCCTTTGGAGTCTTTTTCTCTACTGCATCCGGGTTTTTCCACAGTCCATTTGGAATATTGGTATCACTTAGAATACGGCTGGTTTGGCCACACTCTTGCCTGTATTATGAATTTATCCTCGGATGAGACATCTTACCGGGTGGACAGGGAGGAACGGAAGATCCTCCTCGGTTTTTTCTATTGCGATTTTGGTGGTGGACTTAGGCGCATTCCTTGAGATTGGAGATCTACCTGCAAGGCCGCATTGCCGAATGACCCTGGCGCGATCGGAGGAGTCGCCTTGCGGATCATGAGTTGAGACAGGGTGACAGTTTCTTCTTGCCACCCTAAGTCCGAGATTGACCTTCGATATTATATGACCACAAGAATGTGGCTAATAGGTCAGCTTGCCAGCTCATGGACCAACTGCTAGGAAACAGGTCGCAACACCACGTACAATGGATTTACCAACAGATGGTGCTTTTTTCCGTATTGGAGATGCTTCGTCGGCTGGCATCTTCCTTGATCCGTCTGCTGTCATTTATCATACTTGGAATGTCCAATTAGGATTCCTCTGATATTTTCCTGGAAGGGATATCAGCGACACAAACAGCGTTGGATTGGTGAACTGAGCGTTGAAACAGCAAATACAAAGCCTCCTGTCATGTTATAAAATTGTAGATTATGCTAGCTTTAGTGTACCTATAATCTTAATTTTATTAATGACAGGAGGCGAGTATTTCCCACCCATTCTTGTCCCTCCCTTGTTTTATGTTATAGTTTAGATTATCAGGTACGTATGCAACTCTGTTTGTTGTCTCTGCTACCTGTCGCTTGTTCCTTATGCCTGTGTTTCCTCATAAGTAGGTTTGGGATATCTACATATTAAGGTTAATTTTGATTGCTACATTGAGTACCTGCATGTTTATTCAGAGTACATTTCATTGGATAATCAACCTGTTCGATTCTGTTTTTCTTTCGTTTCAGTTTACAGTCCATCAACACTATCTAGTTTGACGGTTACTCTCGGATGGTGGACATCGTTATATTCATCGTATCTAGGACTTCGTTTCTTCCCCATGATGTTCTCTGCCTTTTATTCTGTTTTTGTCGCAGCTTGAAAGAGGAAATGATGCATGGGGAGGGGAGTTTTATAGTACCTAACTTTTTTCTGATTGGTTGTTTTTCTGTGCTGCTGTGGAGTTCTAGTAAAGAGAGACTTAAGCAAATACTCGCCTCCTGTCATTAACAAAATTAAGATTATAGGTACACTAAAGCTAGCATAATCTACAATTTGTTCTGAAAAAAAAGCAGACGACCTTGAGGACTGCTCACGGCATTATAATCTAATAATACGGGGGGGTGCCCAAGGCTGTTGCACAAGATGATCTCTTAGAATTTGTGCAAATTTTGTGTTCAAGAGATGGAAACGTCCGTTTGGGTTAAAGATTGGATCCACTGTTTACCAAAGTCATTTTGTGCTCCCACAGATACACCTGGCGGTGTAATTACCTGCTTTCACTATTACAACTCTAAAGAGTCATTACCTTCATCAATGAGAGAGAAATCTAGTCATTACATTTTTACCTTCATCAATGAGAGTTATTGTAAATACCTATTTTTTTGTGTGTTTTTGAGTGTTTTTTTGTTTGTTTGTTTTGTGTGTTTTGGACCTCTACAGTATTGCAGGAAACATATAGACTCCTTATATCAAATTAAGGGGGTAAAAAAGAGAAAAGAAACAGGGGGGAAATAATAATAAGAACCTAATTTTTTTTTTAAAAATCACTAAATGTTAATGGATTAAATAGCCCACACAAAAGAAGACTAGCACTCCATGAAATGTACAAATCTAATGAAGCAATTATTTGTTTTCAAGAACAGGGCCAGCACTTCCTATAGGCCAACTAGGCAGTGGGCAAGGGCGCTCTGCGTGAGGGGATGCCCGCAGGGGCTGTAATGCAGACTGAATCCCCAATGAGATTATGCTGGTCGTATTACTCACAGAGAACATAGAGACCCCGCCTCCACCTGTGATGCAGCTGTGGGTGCCCACCCCTCACTGCTGCAGCCCTCCTCCTTGTAATATGGCTAGCTAAATCTGTGGCCCCATCTATAAATGTCTTTCATCAGCACACAGGAGTTATGATTGTAAACCTGCCTCTATTCGCCCACTAACCTCGCCCTTCTACAGCCAACTCCATCCTTAAATAGCTTAACTCCACCTTTGCCAGCATCTCCCATGTCTCTACCTCCAGAAGTCCTTTGAAGCGATTCCTACAAGAATTTTCCATTTTAGAATCTCAAAATAAATTGAATCCCTCAAAAAAAATCTAAAAGGATAGGTATTTTTAAAAAACAATTGGACTTTTTTTCAAGAGATGGAGAAACAAATGCGGTCTTTAAAACAAAAACATTACAGCTAAGGTAAGAAAAGCAACTTCTTTATCGGAAATAAATTTGGAGCAAAAAAGGTCTTTAAAAAATGCCTTTACAGGGGAGGCGGAGACTGACCGGGACCCAAGATGGCCGCATAAGCCACGAGCTCCTGAAGCCCAGGTTCAACAAAGCAGCGTACAGCACACAGGACCACCCGCAACGCCAGCCAAAAGCTCGCACTTACACCCAGCATGGGCAGCAGCACACCGCAATGGGAGGAAGCTGGAAAAATCGCAACTGCCAGCCATCAGTAGCATTGCACTTTCGGTCGCAAGGGGAATCAGTGCCATCTTCAGCTCATGGCCGGGAACACACAGCCTCTGACTCTGGTATGGACTCTGGGAAAATGGGATGGAAGACCTCAGCAACAGATCCAGACGCAATAACATCCGGATCAGAGGCCTCCCAGAGACGGTAACCGGGGACATATTACAATCCACGATACAGGAGGTATTTCTTGCCCTCTTACCCAACAAAACCCCCCAAGAGTTGATGATAGACAGAGCCCACAGAGCCCTGAAGCCCCCTAGCCCCGATCAAAAAACCCCTAGAGATGTGATAGTGAGACTTCACTACTACACCATAAAATAAGCCAAAATGGAAGCGACCAGGAAAAACCCGCCAAAACATGACACCACCACGCTGGCATTTTACCAGGACTTAGCACCTACCACACTTGCCAAGCGACGAGAGTTGAAACCTCTCACCACGGCACTGACCCAACCGGGACTGGCTTACAGATGGGGCCACCCGTTCAAGCTCCTGGTCCGCAGAGACAATGTGACACACGTCCTCACGGACCCTTCCAGACAGACAACCTTCGCATCCAAGCTGGGCCTACACCTCCCCGCAACGAGACCAGACACCACCACCACCACAACAAGAAGACCCTCACTCCTGCAACCATTGTGGGGAACAGAGGAACCGTCCCAAAACGAAACCACCACAAGAGACCTGGAGCCAGAGCAAGGGTGCCATGACTACACAAACGGCACCACCTCCTTCTATGCCCGCACACCAGGAGATGACCCACCCGGCTACAATACAAGCTGGACATAACGAAACCGCAAGTCACCTCTGGACAAAGCCCGCAAATTATATCCTTTATGAACACTGATTTAATGCTATAACCTGACACTAATTTCATAAATGCTGACAAACCCGAATCTACAGGATAGCACCCCCATTACAGGGGAAACATTGTGGGGGTAACAGGGGGGTAGAACGGGAGGCGGGGAGGTTACATCAACCCCACTGACCACCTTGGGAGGAATGAAGGAGGGGGGGAGGGAGTCCCCTAACTGAGACAGGATGGGGCACATGGGGACGACACGCCGCCCAGCCCCACCCCACAGTGCTTCCGGGCGGCGGGGGGAAGAGAGACCCAGAGCAATTGATCCAGGACCTGAACATCACAAATCACCCAGACACAGGGTCCCTTATCAGGTGACTGCCTGTGCCGGCCCCCCCCCCACCACACACAACACTGGCACATCCCGGGCCCCTATCCCAGAAAAGCACCCACAGGAACCCCCGCCCTTGGGCAACACCGCATAGACGACACCACCCAAGTGCACTCCACCACACAAAACGCACAAGTCCAGTGCAACCAACCACACACCTGGGAAAGGATGCATCCCAGGACTAACCCTCACCATGCCCTACAACACCAGGGTAACCGGGCCATACACCCGGGACACAGTCATACCACAGTTTGACTCACACCTGACACAGTTTGTAAGACCAGGCAGTTCTTGTTTTTTTATTATATTTTCTATTTACCCTTAAGGCAGACCATGGTGAGACACAACACCCCACCATTACACCCAGGGCGCAAAGATACCAGAAACCGAAACCCTACCCCTCCACCAGCCAAACACAGGGCATGACCCATGGGCCGACAGAGCCAGCCGTGCCTCTTCCCAAGCTACGCACCCCCACACATCAACAGGCCAACCACAAACAGACCCCCACACAGGACCTCACAACACAGCTTCAAAACCAACGCCAGGCCCTTAAAAAGGCCATGACAAAAGACGCATCAAAAGCTCTGCAATGGACAAAACAAATGTACTTCGTAAAGTCAAACAAGGCATACAAGCCAAACAGATCACCTCCATAAACACACCCTCGGGCCAACCAACAGACATTTTTAGCAAAATCGCTGAGGTCTTCCAGAAGTACTTCACAGACCTCTACAATCATTCCCCACAACACCGCCACAACGACACCCCCCCTCCATAACTGAATACAAACCTTCCTAAACAAAGTCCACCTACCCTTAATCACTGAGGAGGCTAAATCACACCTCTCGGCAGACATCGACGAAGAGGAAGTGAAATGAGTAATAGGTGCCATAAAACCTAACAAAAGCCCAGGCCCGGACGAGTACTCTGGCATATATTATAAAACATTTATACACACCCTTCTACCCCACTTAACAAACCTATATAACACCCTCCTGAAAGGTGACCCTATACCAGAGGAAATTCTGGCGGCGAACATATGCCTCCTACCCAAACCAGGTAAACCCCACACAGACCCAGGCCACTACAGATCCATCCCTCTACTGAACGTAGATATCAAAATCTTCACTAAACTCCTCTCTAACTGACTGCTCCCCTTCATAACCACACTCATACACCCAGACCAGGTAGGATTCGTTCCTGCACGACAGGCTGGAGACAACACCAGACGGACACTGGACCTAATATGGGTAGCCAACCACCGCACCATTCCCACCCCCTTACTATCCCTCAACGCCGAAAAGACATTTGACCGATTACTATGGCTCTTTCTATTTGCCACCCTGGAGAATTTCCAATTCCCGACCCCCTTCACAGCAGCCCTCAAAACCATATACTCTACCCCAAAGGCAAATCTACTAATATAAAACACACAACCCCCCCTTCCCCATACGCAATGGAACGCGACAAGGATGCCTGCTGTCCCCCATCCTCTTTTCCCTCTCCCTTGAACCGTTACTACAACTCATACGCACCACACCCACGATCACTGGCCTCAGGTTACGCTCCCAACACTACAAAGTGGCTGCATACGCCGACGAACTGCTCCTGACACTCACCAAACCCTTTTCTTCCCTCCCACCACTCCTCCACTTAGTGAAAGAATACTCAGATGTCTCAGGATACCAACTAAACCTTGATAAGACAGAAGCACTCACCCTGAATATAACACAGGAAACCAGCACAATGCTAGGCAATACCTACGCTTTCCACTACAACTCATCCCACATTCCATATCTGGGAACAATACTACCAGCAAAGCTACACCGCACGTACGCACTAAATTACACCCCAATGATGCAAAAAGCAGCAAACGATCTTGACAGATGGCAGGCGCTTTCCCTGTCATGGCTAGGGCGCATAGCATCAATAAAAATGAACCTCCTACCCAGCTTCCGTTACCTCTTCCAAACCCTCCCCATCCCAATCCCCACATCAGCTTTCAAATACCTCCAAAAATTAATAGACAGATTCATCTGGGGCAAAAAATTAGCCAAAATCAAGAGAACAACAATGTACATCCCCAACAGAACTGGGGGACTGGGAATGCCACACTTTCAAAACTACTATTACGCTACACAACTCACACAAATCCAACATTGGCATGCCCCACAGGGAACCAAAAGATGGGTGGAATTAGAACACAATCTGTTCGGGTTTGACTTCCCGTCCCTCTACATCTGGGTACCAAGAAAATCCTGCCCACTACTGCCCCCACTCCCACCGACAGTCACCACCTCAATTGACATGTGGGACAAAACTACCACGAAATTCCCCATCATCAACAACCCGACCCCGATGACGCCCATAATATGCAACAGGGCATTCCCCCCAGCATGTCACCCAAAAACTTTGCTCACTACGAACAAAATTACCTATACAGACTCTACCACTTCTGCATGGGAGGCCAAATAACCCAGTAAACCGAACTCCCCAGCCCACAGACAGCATATAACACCCACGACTTCTTCTGATACTTGCAACTGCGCAGTTTCCTAGAACAAGCAGAAAGCAAAAAAGCAGCTACCACCAAACTTTCACACTTTGAGAGAGCCTGTACACGCAACCCACTACGCAAAGGTCAGATCACAGAAAACTATACACTCCTAATCACAAACCAGCCCTCTGGGGCACTAGCATACGTGTCAGCTTGGGAGAGGGACCTAGGGCCCCCAGATAAACCCACAGATTGGCAGGAAATATGGGAGGCAACAGCCTCCATATCCATTTGCATCAATCACAAAGAACAAGCTTACAAGACATTGCTCAGATGGTACCTAACTTCTGTACGTATATACCGCATGGGCACATCTGACTCTGCTGGAAACAGTGTGGACAAAGGGGCACATATATACACCTATGGTGGCACTGCCCCAAGCTGACTCCGCTGTGGACAGGGGTAGCATCACTAGTCTCAGAGCTATTGCAAATCACCATCCCCCTAGACCCATGGACAGGGCCGGCCTTAGGGGTGTGCGAGCTGACAGGGCGCCATGGAGCAGGGGGCGCCGTGCGGCCGCACAGCCGATTAAAAAAAATAAATAAAATAATATTATTATTTTTTTTTATTATTATTTGCAGCGGGGGCGGAGCTTACCGTGCGGCGGGGGCGGAGCTAAAAGCGCCGGAAAACGGCTGCAGGGGAAGCAGGAAGGAGTCCCTGCTTCCCCACCAAACAGTCACCAGGAGCTGCACTGCCTCAACAATGAACTCCACAGGTAACTGTGTGATTGTCAGGTGAGTGTAACTCTCTGCCTGTGTGTATGACTGTCTGCCTCTGTGTGTGTGTGTGTGTGTGTGTGTGTGTATATGACTGTCTGCCTCTGTATGTCTGTGTGTATGACTGTCTGCCTGTGTGTGTCTCTCTGTGTGTGTGTGTGTGTGTGTGTGTATGTATGACTGTCTGCCACTGTGTCTGTGTGTATGACTGTCTGCCTCTGTGTGTATGACTATCTGCCTGTGTGTGTCTGTGTGTGTGTGTGTATATATGACTGTCTGCCACTGTGTGTCTGTGTGTATTACTGTCTGCCTCTGTGTGTTTGTCTGTGTGTATTACTGTCTGCCTCTGTGTGTGTGAATGTGTATGACTGCCTCTGTGTGTATGACTGTCTGCCTCTGTGTGTGTGAATGTGTATGACTGCCTCTGTGTGTATGACTGTCTGCCTCTGTGTGTATGACTGTCTGCCTCTGTGTGTCTGTGTGTATGACTGTCTGCCTGTGTGTGTCTGTGTGTATGACTGTCTGCGTGTGTGTGTGTGTATATGACTGTCTGCCACTGTGTGTCTGTGTGTATTACTGTCTGCCTCTGTGTGTTTGTCTGTGTGTATTACTGTGTGTGTGACTGTGTATGACTGCCTCTGTGTGTATGACTGTCTGCCTCTGTGTGTATGACTGTCTGCCTCTGTGTGTATGACTGTCTGCCTCTGTGTGTATGACTGTCTGCCTCTGTGTGTCTGTGTGTCTGACTGTCTGCCTGTGTGTATGACTGTCTGCCTGTGTGTGTGTGTGGATGTCTTCCTGTGTGTGTATGGCCGTCTGACTCTGTGTGTGTGTGTGTGTGTGTCACATACAACCAATACACGCATATCACACACTGTTAATATACCCATTACAAATATCACACATAGCATACATATCACACACAGTCATCACACGTACTATTACATACACAGACAACACAAACATAACAGCATACATGGATGATGGGGGGGGGGGGCGCTGTGAAGATTTTTCACACAGGGCGTCTAAATGTCTAAGACCGGCCCTGCCCATGGACATGACTCCTCTCCAGACCACGAGAGGACCTCTCCAAAGCCCAAAACAAAATGACACACAGGATCGCCCTGGCAACAAGACGGGCAGTGGCTGAGCTATGGGGGGCACCCAACGTCCCCACAATACAAACAATCATACGCAAAACCAGGGAGGCAGTAGACATGGATAGGATGTCAGTAGATAATATATATATACAAGCAAAAAAGGCGCTAAGTGATATAAGTAATAATATGACTATTTACAAATCAGTGAAACACTATGTATAACTAAAAAGCTGCACCTCAAAGTGAAAAATAGCTCAAAATCACTGAACATACAATAGAAAAACGAATAAGGTGCGCTGTACCTTTAAAAATATATAAATAATAAGTGCATAAATAATTTAAAGTGCAAGTGCAATGTGCAACACGTGAGGGTACCTTCAATAAGGATAAAACACACTTACAAATAGCAGCTGGAACATATAGTTCAGTATGCCCTCAGGGTAATATATAAAACAAACAGAAAAAAATCATAGGGTAATATGCAATACCAGAGATAAAAGACTAGGAATTATAGGAGTAACACTCACAATGGTAGAGCAGTGAAAGTCTGCTCTAACTTGAATGGCATAAGTCCTCTTTTCTCAGGACTCAGAGACCTTTAGGATCCATACAGCAGCAGATTCAACCTTTTAAAATAGGTTTATTGATAGACGTATGTATAAAACAAAATTCAAAGTGATATGCCTCTTACAGCCCGTATAGGAGATATCCCCAAAATAAAAAGCAGTCTCAGGAAACACAGTCCACACTTGCCGGTTTTCCTGCTCGATCGCCGCATACACAATACTTCCGGGTTTCGGAGAAATCACGTGGTAACATCGTGCGTGATGACGCGTTTCGCCCAATCGGCTTCCTCAGATCACGTTCTGGATACTGCTGCCATATCATTCTTATAACAGCCTCTATGGGCGTGTTTTATTAAAAAGTCAATTTTTATTGGACATTATTTAAAACCTACTTATGGATCAAACCAGTTGAAAGTCCGATCTTTAAAAGGGTATATCACCTAAACATCGTTATCAGATATATAAAAACATTCTTATTTTATACAAAACCTCATGCATCTTATACACAGCTCTACTAAACAAATATTAAAAACACCATTTATATATTCTTCTATTTTGAAAACATATTCAAATATATTAATACATAACTATAAGAATGTATAAAAATAAATAACCATTTATGATTATATAACTATTCTGAGCAACATAATACCAATTTTACTAGCTCATTAAAATATAAATATATTAGGTATATGTATCCTAGAGATAATAGAACCCAGTATACAGACTAGCATCTTACCCTAGAAAGAGAAATAAAACATTTATTATACAATCTTAATACCAAAAAAACCTATGTATACAAGCATCTATAAAAGATTATAAAAAATTAAACAGGTCAAATTCAATATTAAGACCTTTTGGTTCTAAAGTGCTTAATTTGTGGACCCATTTCATTTCTTCTCTACCTATGTGTTGTATATGGTCTCCTCCACGCCATGATTTCTGCACTTCTTGTATCCCTACAAAGGTTAGTCCACTTGGATCTTTGTTGTGACACCTTTTAAAATGTGCGGAGACACTATGTAGTTCAAATCCCTTACGTATGTTATTAATGTGTTCATAGATTCTCTTATGTAGTGGGCGTATCGTTCTCCCTACATATTGTAGCCCGCATGGACATATTAGTAGATAAATTATGTTCTTACTGAAGCACGTAATAAAATCCTTAATACTGAATTCATAGTCCGAATTTTTACTTTTAAATTTATTAATGCCTTTGAGGGTCCTATTTTTACTGCACTTACATCCTACACATGTTCCACATGAATAAAAACCTTTTTTATTAGTTGTTAAAAACGTGTCTAGCCTTTCCTTTTTAGGATGATTAAACGTAAGTATTTGTTTCAGATTTGTTGCTCCTCTAAAGGTGATAAAAGGTTTTTGTGGAATAATGTTTCTCAATTCTGTATCTTTTTTTAGAAGGTGCCAGTGCTTATTTATAATAGATTTAATTTTATGTGAATCTCTATTAAAATCTAAAACTAGGGGTTGGAGGGTCTTGTCCTTATCTTTTTCATTTCTGTTTTTAAAAAGTAGTGTGTCTTGGTCCAATTTATTTACTTCCTCATAGGCTTTTAACAGCAATTCATTCGGGTATTCTTTTTGTGAGAACTTCTCCATTACAACCATGGCTTGTTCCTCAAATTTATCCCTATCCGTGCAGTTTCTTCTAATTCGTTGAAGTTGTCCTTTGGGAATATTGTTAAGCCACGGGGTGTAGTGTCCACTGTTGTATAGGACGTAGCTGTTTGCATCCACTTTCTTAAAAAACATTTTGGTTTTTAAAAGGCCATCCTCAATATAAATCTCCAGATCCAAGAAGTTTATGTCTGACTTACTAAAATTACTAGTTAGCTGTATTTCCCAGGTATTAATATTTAGATCTTTAAGAAACATCTCCAAATCTCTTTGGGAGCCCCTCCATATAAAGAACAAATCGTCAATATACCTTCTGTATGAGACCAGGTTCGTCCCCCATGCTTCATGACCATATATGGCTTCTTCTTCCCAACCCGACATGAATAAATTTGCATAGCTGGGGGCGAACCTGGTCCCCATAGCCGTACCTTGTTGTTGTATATAAAATCTAGAATTGAACATAAAATAATTATTCTCTAAAATCCATTTAATACTATCTATGATAAAATTTATATGTTCGTTAGATAAAATGTTAGATTTTTGTAGACATTTTCGTACTGTATTACAACCTAATGAATGAGGGATAGATGTATAAAGAGCAGATACATCCGACGTAACTAAAAAATACCCTTCTACCCACTGAATCTCTTTTAGGGCCTTTATCATATCTGTGGTGTCTTTTATGTATGACGGCATATTTTTTACCATACTCTGTAGCCATATATCTACATATTTCGACAGATTGCATGAAATCGAACCTATCCCGGACACAATGGGTCTCCCAGGGGGGTGATTAAAATCCTTATGTACTTTCGGTAGTGTATAGAAGACCGGTGTTCTAGGGGACTCTATCTTAAGAAATTTAAATTCTTTATCGTTTAAAATACCTTCCTCCTTGCCTCTGTCTAATAGCATATCCAGGGATCCTTTTATATCTGTAGTGGGGTCTTTCTTTAGTTCTTTATATATTTTTTTATCCTCTAATTGGCGGTAGCATTCTTTTAGATAGTCTGACGTATTTTGAATCACTATACTTCCGCCTTTGTCCGCGGGTTTGATAATGATTTCTCTATTATTTCTTAATTCTTGTAACGCTCTATATTCATTAGGGTTAAGATTTCCCTGAAAGCGTCCCTTATTATTGTTTTTGTCTAATTTTTCAAAGTCCTCAATAACAGACTTCTCGAACATATCAATAGCACTAGTTCTATAATTTCTCGGATAAAAATTTGACTTACTTTTTAAAGTAGTATGGGTATCACATTTTTTGGTATCGGCAAATTTATTTATTTCAAAAAATCTTTTTATGGTAAGGGTTCTAGAGTATTTTAAAATGTCCACATATGCGGAAAAAGAGTTGAATTTCTTACTGGGGGCGAATTTTAAACCTTTGTTCAGAATCTGAATCTGATCTCCCTTAGGTACAAAGTCCGACAAATTAATCACTCCCTCCAGTTTGACGTCCTTCCTCTTTTTCCGTCGTTGTAGTCTGATTATCATTATCATTATCATTATCAAACCCGCGGACAAAGGCGGAAGTATAGTGATTCAAAATACGTCAGACTATCTAAAAGAATGCTACCGCCAATTAGAGGATAAAAAAATATATAAAGAACTAAAGAAAGACCCCACTACAGATATAAAAGGATCCCTGGATATGCTATTAGACAGAGGCAAGGAGGAAGGTATTTTAAACGATAAAGAATTTAAATTTCTTAAGATAGAGTCCCCTAGAACACCGGTCTTCTATACACTACCGAAAGTACATAAGGATTTTAATCACCCCCCTGGGAGACCCATTGTGTCCGGGATAGGTTCGATTTCATGCAATCTGTCGAAATATGTAGATATATGGCTACAGAGTATGGTAAAGAATATGCCGTCATACATAAAAGACACCACAGATATGATAAAGGCCCTAAAAGAGATTCAGTGGGTAGAAGGGTATTTTTTAGTTACGTCGGATGTATCTGCTCTTTATACATCTATCCCTCATTCATTAGGTTGTAATACAGTACGAAAATGTCTACAAAAATCTAACATTTTATCTAACGAACATATAAATTTTATCATAGATAGTATTAAATGGATTTTAGAGAATAATTATTTTATGTTCAATTCTAGATTTTATATACAACAACAAGGTACGGCTATGGGGACCAGGTTCGCCCCCAGCTATGCAAATTTATTCATGTCGGGTTGGGAAGAAGAAGCCATATATGGTCATGAAGCATGGGGGACGAACCTGGTCTCATACAGAAGGTATATTGACGATTTGTTCTTTATATGGAGGGGCTCCCAAAGAGATTTGGAGATGTTTCTTAAAGATCTAAATATTACTACCTGGGAAATACAGCTAACTAGTAATTTTAGTAAGTCAGACATAAACTTCTTGGATCTGGAGATTTATATTGAGGATGGCCTTTTAAAAACCAAAAATTTTTTTAAGAAAGTGGATGCAAACAGCTACGTCCTATACAACAGTGGACACTACACCCCGTGGCTTAACAATATTCCCAAAGGACAACTTCAACGAATTAGAAGAAACTGCACGGATAGGGATAAATTTGAGGAACAAGCCATGGTTGTAATGGAGAAGTTCTCACAAAAAGAATACCCGAATGAATTGCTGTTAAAAGCCTATGAGGAAGTAAATAAATTGGACCAAGACACACTACTTTTTAAAAACAGAAATGAAAAAGATAAGGACAAGACCCTCCAACCCCTAGTTTTAGATTTTAATAGAGATTCACATAAAATTAAATCTATTATAAATAAGCACTGGCACCTTCTAAAAAAAGATACAGAATTGAGAAACATTATTCCACAAAAACCTTTTATCACCTTTAGAGGTGCAACAAATCTGAAACAAATACTTACGTTTAATCATCCTAAAAAGGAAAGGCTAGACACGTTTTTAACAACTAATAAAAAAGGTTTTTATTCATGTGGAACATGTGTAGGATGTAAGTGCAGTAAAAATAGGACCCTCAAAGGCATTAATAAATTTAAAAGTAAAAATTCGGACTATGAATTCAGTATTAAGGATTTTATTACGTGCTTCAGTAAGAACATAATTTATCTACTAATATGTCCATGCGGGCTACAATATGTAGGGAGAACGATACGCCCACTACATAAGAGAATCTATGAACACATTAATAACATACGTAAGGGATTTGAACTACATAGTGTCTCCGCACATTTTAAAAGGTGTCACAACAAAGATCCAAGTGGACTAACCTTTGTAGGGATACAAGAAGTGCAGAAATCATGGCGTGGAGGAGACCATATACAACACATAGGTAGAGAAGAAATGAAATGGGTCCACAAATTAAGCACTTTAGAACCAAAAGGTCTTAATATTGAATTTGACCTGTTTAATTTTTTATAATCTTTTATAGATGCTTGTATACATAGGTTTTTTTGGTATTAAGATTGTATAATAAATGTTTTATTTCTCTTTCTAGGGTAAGATGCTAGTCTGTATACTGGGTTCTATTATCTCTAGGATACATATACCTAATATATTTATATTTTAATGAGCTAGTAAAATTGGTATTATGTTGCTCAGAATAGTTATATAATCATAAATGGTTATTTATTTTTATACATTCTTATAGTTATGTATTAATATATTTGAATATGTTTTCAAAATAGAAGAATATATAAATGGTGTTTTTAATATTTGTTTAGTAGAGCTGTGTATAAGATGCATGAGGTTTTGTATAAAATAAGAATGTTTTTATATATCTGATAACGATGTTTAGGTGATATACCCTTTTAAAGATCGGACTTTCAACTGGTTTGATCCATAAGTAGGTTTTAAATAATGTCCAATAAAAATTGACTTTTTAATAAAACACGCCCATAGAGGCTTTTATAAGAATGATATGGCAGCAGTATCCAGAACGTGATCTGAGGAAGCCGATTGGGCGAAACGCGTCATCACGCACGACGTTACCACGTGATTTCTCCGAAACCCGGAAGTATTGTGTATGCGGCAATCGAGCAGGAAAACCGGCAAGTGTGGACTGTGTTTCCTGAGACTGCTTTTTATTTTGGGGATATCTCCTATACGGGCTGTAAGAGGCATATCACTTTGAATTTTGTTTTATACATACGTCTATCAATAAACCTATTTTAAAAGGTTGAATCTGCTGCTGTATGGATCCTAAAGGTCTCTGAGTCCTGAGAAAAGAGGACTTATGCCATTCAAGTTAGAGCAGACTTTCACTGCTCTACCATTGTGAGTGTTACTCCTATAATTCCTAGTCTTTTATCTCTGGTATTGCATATTACCCTATGATTTTTTTCTGTTTGTTTTATATATTACCCTGAGGGCATACTGAACTATATGTTCCAGCTGCTATTTGTAAGTGTGTTTTATCCTTATTGAAGGTACCCTCACGTGTTGCACATTGCACTTGCACTTTAAATTATTTATGCACTTATTATTTATATATTTTTAAAGGTACAGCGCACCTTATTCGTTTTTCTATGGATAGGATGTCGACTAAACTACACGAAACCTCCAAACAATTCCACAAAATCTGGGACCCATGGCTGAATGAACCCAACCTACAATGAGGGCCACACCAGACAACCACACCAACAACATCGCTTTACCCCTCATCCCATAGATGTGGAAAGCCCAAACAGGGAGGAGAGGGTAACACCCTGAACCCCCACACAATGACACCACCCCCAGCAGGCCACATGCCCCCTGGCAAACACATCCAACTACCCCACACCCAAGGGCCACACTAGCTAATCAAAACTACCCTCATCCCAACTCTATTCTGACATCTAACACTAACGAACCAACCCCAACCCTGGCCAACAGCTTCACCACAGAAACCCAACACTAAACCCCCCCCAATATAATGTCTTTACTTGTACATAGGTTACTATTTTTCCCCAGTTGACCTTTACGGCCACCGGAATGCACAGTCCTCCCACCACCTCCACCGCACCTGAGCAGGAGCAAGGACAAGCACCGACCGCTAAACAAACGGGAGTTGTAGAGTCTAGCATTCCCCACCGTGTCACGCCCCACACCCCAAACACTAAAACCAAGACAGAGACAGAGAGCCACAGGGAACCATGACAGAAGCCAAAACAGCAGACCCAAACCCCATTACGATGCACACCAAGCACCACAACTAACATGGGGTTCAGCAACCCAATAAATAACAATGGCTTTGCATAAGCCCCATATAGGCAACAACTTGACGAACTACTGTCTAAACCATAATAGTTGTATATCTGCAACAGAACCAATGAGCTGCACCCCACCCTCTTTCTTTCTGTACCCCATTCACATTGATGACTACCAAAAATAAAGAATGTTTAAAATAAAAATGCCTTTACAGAAGCTGAAGTGCGCAAGGCAATCTTAACCCTCGTTAAACAAAAATCACCTGGCCCAGATGGGTTTTCTAATTATTATTATATTAAAAGGGAACCCATTCTAACATCTCACCTTACTGTACTTTTTAATTTTATAAAAAAACTCAGGCAACATACCAAAAGAAATACTGGAAGCATATGTAGTGACATTGCCGAAACCAGGGATACCACCCATTGAGGGTGCAAACTTAAGGTCTATAGCAGTGTTAAACACGGATATAAAATGATATGCCAATTTATTAGCTATGCACATTAAACCCTTTTTAGATTATCTAGTTTCAATAGAACATGCATGGCTTTTGCCGAATAGGCAAGTAGGTTATAACACCAGATATTTTATTGATCTCATTGAATGGGCACGTAAGAGTAATCAGCAAGGCATAATTATGGCATTAGAAGTTGAAAAGCGTCTGATCGCTTAAATTGGATGTTTATGACTATGACCTTGAATAAGATGGGGTTCCCTATAGAGTTTATGAAAAGCATGCTAGCACTTTATTCAAAACCTTTGGCAAAGTATATCATATGGGCTTTTTATCTAACCCATTTAATATACAAAAGAGTACACACCAAGGTTGCCCTCTTTCACCAATAATTTTTATTTTAAGTTTAGAACCTTTAGTGAGGCACATTAAGCATAATTTAGGTATCTGTGGCTTGACTACACCTGCAGGAGAAGAAAAAATAGCTCTCTTTGTGGATGATGTGTCATTATTTCTAACTCAACCAGTGAAGGCTTTTCCTTCTTTGATCACACTCTTTGAAAGATATGGCCGAGTCTCATATTATTAAAAAAAATGGTAAAAAAACACACCTCTTGGAATACCAAATCAGGAAGTACAACTTTTAACCCCTTAAGGACACATGGCATGTGTGACACGTCATGATTCCCTTTTATTCCATAAGTTTGGTCCTTAAGGGGTTAAAGGAGTTACATGAATTTGACTGGTGTAAAACATCCCTTAAGAACTTGGGTATTAACCTGGCTAAAACTAACAGCCTCTTAATTCAGGAAAACCATAAAAATCTAAAGTATAAATTAGAACAGCAAATGGAGAAATGGAGGGATACAGAGATATCATTATTAGGCCGCGTGAATTCAAGATGATGATTATACCACATATGCTATATCTTTCTCGCACAATAGCCATAGCATTTCCTAATTGTATAGTAAGAAAATTTCAGTTTATTATAAATAACTACATTTGGAAAAAAAATACCTCCATGGATAGCTCAATATTCAGCAAGGAAACCTTACGCCCTGGAAAGGTTAGGTATACAATGTATACAAATGTATTATAAAGCAGGGATTAACAGCCATTTTAAGTTCTAAACCACCAAGATGGCTTAATTTGGAAAATGCATGTATGAAACCACATACTGCAGATCAATTTTTGTGGACAACTATGATACCATCCTCCAGTAGAACCTTAATATTTTCTAGCTCTAAAGATATGCTTTGATGTTGGAAAAAATGGGCTCCTGCGCTTTTATGAAGGATGCTGTATGCATTTATAAGGGGCCGTATCACTAGCCCCTTTATAAATGCATCCAGCATCCTCCATAACTGCAGATCTCTCAGTGGAGTCATGTGTTAGGAAAGGAGCAGATAAAATAATTCTGATATGCGATGAAAAAGAAATTAAATATTTTCCAGATCTGCAGGATCAATTCCACGTATTACCTAAAGAGTGATTCACGTATCCTAGGCTTAAAAATAGTATTACTTATAGAGGCTTGCTTGCAAATAATACCTCTGATATAACTCCCTTTGGCCATCACTGTATGGGGAAAACAAAAAATAGTAAATTATTATCTGTATGCTATAATGCGTTTTCAGAACTGGGGAATGAGGTTAAACCAAACCATATTATAAAATGGGAAGAGGAGTTGGGTAAAACTTTCCCAATTTTCCAATGGATACAGATTATTAAGATAACGAAAACAGCATTCCACAACTTATCCATGTGGGAAGCTTTATGTAAAATACTTATGAGATGGTACTTTGTACCCCTCAGATTGGCACGTAGGCATGCTCAGATATCACCGGTACATTGGAGATGTTTAGGTGAAATAGGGGCCTTACAACATATTTTTTGGGAGTGTTCTAAGCTAAAACCGTTTTGGAAAACAATTGGTAAAGTAATAAATAAAATTGATAAAAAGGATATAATTTTATTTCAGTCAGAATGCTGTTTACTTTATTTAATCCCTTCCCTAACTGATCTGACACATATAGTTTTGATTCTTAATCTCTTGGTGGCTGCGAAAATCAGTATTGCGTCTCAATGTAAAAAAACATGCCACCCTTGTTTTAAAGAAGTTTTTGAAACAGTAGACTACACCTTTCAGTTTGAATCAATAGCTCACCATCTCACTGGTTAAGAACATATTCATACTAAATTATGGTCCATTTGGCCAGAGTTAAAAATATATAAAGTATAAAAGAAAGGAAACACAGGAGTGGGAATAGATGAGATAAAGGGAAGAAAGGCAAAATAAAAGTAATGTGTCACAGCAATGGTGCATAATTCATTATTGCACTATGGAATATTATCCTTTAATGTAATTTGTACAGTACCTGCCTGGTAGAGATGGAATATTGTCAATGCCAAAAGGGGTTAATTTGATTGTATGAAAGGTCAGATGACAGAAGGGATAATGTAAATTGCATAGGAATGTGAAAATGGGTTTACCATAGGAATGGATCCTGTGAATTACTCAAAGGCTCTGCAAAGTGTGAGATTCTACAATTGAAAAGCCTGAATGTCTTGTTCAGCCTTATGGCCTGTACTTCTTAATTGATGAGTCAATCTCTTTGATATGTTAATGGCTATTAGCCTTGTTCCAGTATCATATCCAAAAGAAAAACATTACTATTTACCCACAGAATAATAATTAAGCCTCATTTATGTTATATTTGGAACGCACCATCTTCTAAACAAGCCCAAACATGACTGGCATAACTTAACCTTAGGGGAAGGGATTGTGATGTCTGCTATATTGGGTCACAAGTAAAAAGTGCGACATGTCTATTGAATGGAAAAATGGAATGGAAAACAGATTTGAAGATGCAATTATTATTTCTGTGGCAGGTACATAAGAGAAGAGAGAACCAAATATTTCCATTTGGATTGATTAGGGTCTGGACACACAGGGGTGGTCACTTAGTATTTCTATAAATACACCTTAATTCCACCTCTGGTTGAGGCGTGGTAATCCACAGTGTATATCTCTTATGATCCTGAAGTGTGCATTGTACTTGCTTGGGGCCAGAATCTAATTCTGAGTCACCATCTTTCCTACCCCCTAGGGCTGAAGTTTTTAATTTGAAGAGATGAGTAAGTGTTTGGGACTTTCTGTTACTTGATCCCTTTTGGTTTTATCTGTTGTTGGTGACAATAATTTTGATTGTCATCTATATGTTTATATGCACTGTGACTATTTTTTGCTCATAATAAATATTCCTTTATTAAGTTCTGCCTTCGTCTGGTAAAGAATCACGTTACCTGAAGAGACTAATTAGTATTATTGCAGTTCCTTAAATATTGTGCTAAGTTGTACTTGGTGGGTTTTTATTATTGATTTAGCTGGGGGACCAAGGCTCCCCATTTATAAATTGTCTTGGTGATGGCAGCATTAAAATAGTAATAGTTATGTTTTTTATAAATGTGGGTGGTCTTGTGCAGACAAATAGTGAAGTTTAACACTTTCACCACCACAACTACGTCACGCACACTCATGAAATAGGGTGCTTTCGTGGCAATAAGTATATATGAATAGGTGTACACTTATATAGATATAGATGCATGGGTGCACGTTTGAATGTATATATGTGTATAAGCAAATAAGAAGGACAAGTTTGAGCAAAAGATGGGTTATGCTTTGACCTAAAAGGATAAGCAATGGTAGGATTAGCATCAACAAAAATCATAAGATTAAAATTAAGAATATGATGGGAGATATAGGGATGTGGAATTCCTTTTTTTATCAGGATATGAATATTAAGCTTATGTTGGAGCTGCTACTGTTTGTTTATATGTTTGTTTTATCTTGTGCTTTATTTCTTTTATGTAATAGAGATATGTATTTACAATTTTTGTATTTATAGTTATTGTAAAGAAAATGATCAATAAAAATGAAATATTGAACAAAAAAATAAGTTTAATGTTACCTTTCAATGTAGCTTATATTGTAAATCAACATTCGTGTGCAACTAACATGGTTTTGCAACCATTATTCATTATTTCTTTTACTATTATTTTCTTTGAAGTATAAGCATCTTTAAGGCTTTTTTAATCTCTTTATTTCTTAAACTATATATAATAGGGTTCAGCATGGGTATAAAAACAACATAAAGAAGTGACCATATTTTGGCACCACCGTTTGTGTTGTTGGTTTTAGTTCTTAGATATGTTATGGTAGCTGATCCATAAAACAAGGTGACTGATGTAAGGTGGGAACCACATGTAGAGAATGCTTTTCTCCTCCCATCTGCTGAAGGCACTTTGAGTACAGAAAAAATTATCTGAATGTAGGACACAAGTATAAGCAAGAAGGGTAGTGGTATAACCAAAGAACTGTATAGCAAGATAGCAAGTTCATTAGCAAATGTATCAGCACATGCTAACTTTACTACTGGAAGTATATCACAAAAGAAATGGTCAATTATGTTTGCATTACAGAAGGGTAGGCTGAACATGTATGAAATTTGACCACTAGATAAGAGTATCCCAGAGAGCCACGACCCTGCTAAGAGCTGTAAACACTTAGCCTTAGTCATTATAGATGTGTAATGAAGAGGGTAACAGATGGCTACATATCGATCATATGCCATGAAAGCAAGAGTGAAGCACTCTGTTGTACCAAGGAAACAAAAAAAGTAAAGCTGAACAGCACATCCTATAAAAGAAATGGTTCTTTTTTGCTGTAGTAAGTCTCTAAGCATGCGCGGGACAGTCACTGATATATAGAAGATCTCAGTGAGAGACAAGCTTCTAAGAAACTGATACATGGGAGAATGAAGCTTAGGTTCACTGGTTACTGTAGCAATTATCATCATGTTTCCCATAAATGTTAAAGCATAAATAAGTGAAAATATTCCAAAAAGATATATTTGAAGATTTGAATCAGTAGAAAATCCCTTTAGAATAAATTCAATAACTTGGGTGTTGTTTTTTTTGTCCATTGAAGCACCAGTCTAGCATAAAACAGAAAGAAAAAGGCTTATTACATCATCTTGTAAATGCATGTGGTATGAAAATATATATATATGTATATACATACATATATATATATATATATATATATATATATATATATATATATATATATATATATATATATATATATATATATATATATATATATACATACTGTAGCAGGATGGCCGGGTCTTGGGTCATAAATAACAGAAACAGTTCTTTCGTCCGATATGAGGGAAGCTTTATTTAGCATGCAGGCCTCAATTGAGCCACAGCAAAACATGAAACCAAAATAAACTCCTACTCCACACTGGAGACTAACTACCATAGAGTACCCTTTCTATGCTACTGACCCCAGTAGTTTAACAAATAAAAATAAAGACTTGCAAAATACCTTTTTTTCCACACAGTTTCAGCATTCTTTTTGACTCTCTGTCTCCGTCCCAGCTCTTCACAGGAGAGACTGATTTCCCTCTGCATAAGGTTTATATAGCTCCCTAATTGATGTACTAGAGCAACCTGATTTTTATCCCCATCTAGTCAGGGAACACTGAAAGGGCCATTCTGAGGCTAATATAGCAGTGTTCCCTCACACTGCTACATAAGATATATATATATATATATATATATATATATATATATATGTGTGTGTGTGTCTAGTACTGTGCAGGCTGCCATCATGCTGCATCGAGACGACATGGACTCCACAAGACCTCTGAATATGTCCTATGGCATCTGGCACCAATACATTAGTAGCAGATTCTTGTATCTCCTACAAGTTGCAAGGTGGTGCCTCCATGTATCGGATTTGTTTTTTTCAGCACATCCCACAGATCGGATTGAGATCTGGGGAATATGAAGGCCAAGGCAAACCCTGCAATTCTTTGTCATGTTCCTCAAACTATTTCTGAACAGTGTTTGCAGTGTGACAGGGTGCATTAGGCTGCTGAAAGAGGCCACTGCCATAAAGGAACACCATTGTCATGAAGCAGCGTATATGGTTGGCAACAATCTCTAGGTAGGTGGTATGTGAATTCCAGGATCCAAGGTTTCCCAGCCGAGCATTGTCCATAGCATCATTGCCTCTAAACAACGAATACACACCTGATCTAAAAGAAAACAGATCTATAAAGAAAACATGATTCATCAGACCAGTCAACATTTTTCTATTGCTCCATTGTCCAGTTCTGATGCTCATGTTCCCACTGAAGGCCCTTTCAGAAGTGGACAAGGCTCATCATGGTCACTTTGGCTGTTTTTTTGCTATGCAGCACCATTCGCGACAAACTGTGTTGCACTATGTGTTCTAAAGTCTTTCTGTCATGGGCATCATTAAGTTTTTAAGCAATCTGAGCTACAGTATCTCTTCTGTGTGATCTGACCAGACAGGGTAGCATTTGATCCCTACATGCATCAAAGGGCGTTGTGCGCCTATGACCATGACCCTGGTTTACTGGTTATCCTTCCTTGCACCACTTTTGGTAGGTACTAACCACTTTCTGTTTTGGAGATGCTCTGACCTAGTCATATATCCCACCCCTTGGCAGGTGCCATTGTAACAGTTATGTACAAAAAAGTTAAGTGGTTTTAATGTTGTGTCTGCTCTAGATAGATAGATATATAGATATATAGATAGATAGATAGATAGACAGATAGATAATTACTATTATTATCATTATATTTTTATAATAGAAACATAGAAACATAGAATGTGACGGCAGATAAGAACCATTCGGCCCATCTAGTCTTCCCAATTTTCTAAATACTTTCATAAATATAAATATAAATTAAATTTCAAGCAAAACTAAGAAAGCTAAAATGTATGGCTATGAATTAATTATCTTGTTTTACATTTGGTTTTTAAACATTTATATACTGACATGTAGCACTAATTAAATAATAACACAACATATGAGTTATACATACCTATGGTTTGCCGAAGTTCAGATAATTATACAATATTACATTGTTACATTGTTAGTGTTGGTTCCTAATAATAATTGAATAATTTAGTGGGATAAGTAGTGCAATGATGGTAATTAAAAAAAATATATATATACATACCTCTAAAGTACTGAGGGCTCTATATTCACCAAGTGATATTACAGGTGTGTCGGGACAGCCAACATACAATGTAAAATATAGTTACATAGTTACATAGCTGAAAAGAGACTTGCGTCCATCAAGTTTAGCCTTCCTCACATATGTTTTTGATGTTGATCCAAAAGAAGGAAAAAAACCCAGTCTGAAGCGCTTCCAATTTTGCAACAAACATGAAAGAAATTCCTTCTTGACCCCAAAATAGCAGTCAGATGTCTCCTTGGATCAAGCAGCTAATTAGAAATTATATCCCTGCATGTTATGTTGTTGCAAGTATTTATCCAATTGCAGTTTAAACATCTGTATAGATTCTGACAAAACCACCTCTTCAGGCAAAGAATTCCATATCCTTATTGCTCTTACTGTAAAAAAAACCTTTTCTTTGCCTTAGATGAAATCTCATTTCTTCCAGCCTAAATGTGTGACCTTGTGTCCTATGTATAGTCCTGTTTATGAATAGATTTCCAGATAATGGTTTATACTGGCCCCGAATATATTTGTATAATGTTATCATATCCCCTCTCAGGTGCTGTTTTTACAAACTAAAGAGATTTACATTTTTAACCCCTTAAGGACCAAACTTCTGGAATAAAAGGGAATCATGACATGTCACACATGTCATGTGTCCTTAAGGGGTTAAACCTTTCTTCATAACTAAAATGTTCCATTCCTTTTTATCAATTTTGTAGCTCATATCTGCACTTTTTCTAGTGCCATTATATCTTTCTTTAGAACAGGTGCCCATAATTGCACAGCATATTCAAGATGTGGTCTTACCAGCGATTTATAAAGAGGCAAAATTATATTTTCATCTCGAGAATTTATGCCCCTATTTATACATGACAAAACCTTACTGGCCTTAGCAATGACAGATTGACATTGCATATTGCTGCCTAATTTGTTGATTATAACAATTCCCAAACCGAAGTGCATAACTTTGCATTTCTCTACGTTAAATTTAATCTGCCATTTTAGTGCCCAGTCCCCCAATCTATCCAAATCCCTCTGCAGCAAGGCAATATCCTGCTCACATTTTATTACTTTAAAAAGTTTTGTGTCATCTGCAAACACTGATACATGGCTTTCAATGCCCATTCCAAGATCATTTATAAATATGTTAAATAGAAGCAGTCCCAAAACAGAATCCTGAGGGACACCACTTACCAGTTTTGTCCATCTTGAAAATTTACCATCAATGACAACTCAATGAAAGCCACTTCGCCACTGTGTTTTGGAGGGGGCTGCTTGCCCGCCTCTTACCCTGTGACTACGGTCCCTGGGCGATTTGGCCCTTTATACACTATATTTGGGCATATGGATTTGTATTAGGCTGACTCTAGCCCTTTAACTAGGCTGTAGGTCTGGACTGTTAATATAACCGAACAGCAGGGGGATTTATATGAATATGTATTGCATGGAAATACCATTACTGGAGAATGCAGCCGTTCGTATGATTTCACACGAATTCTTTGTGCTCTGAATAGGTGGCCGCCATTTCGGGACTTTACACGCGTTCGCGGCCATCTTGCGCACGAACAGCGGGGTTTGCCTGTAACCGCATGGAACTAAAAACGGATACGCGAACAGGTGAACACCGCTGAGTCCTCCAGACCTCCATAAATTCGTACTGAAACTACCGAACGTCCCACCGTTCGGTAGAAAGACTTAATGGACTATGGGGAGTCTAGCGACCATAAAGATTCGAATGGATGGCAAGATTTTCGTGTCTTTTCACCGTGCGAACGGAGACCGACCGCAAGGCCAAAACTCATGGAACTATTTTCGGCTAGTTGGTCTGTGCGGTCGGTCAAAACTTTGGAACCCTGTATCTCCCGAACCATCTGTCCGAATTGACTGATTTTTAGGTATGTTGGTCCCCTGAACAAGGGGATACCAGATTTAAAGCTGTACCCCCTGTTTTTGGGGTACATCCAGAACTTGGGTAAAATAATGTACGTTTTAATTATGTTAACTGGTTATCTGAGGGGAGGGGATGTGTGGGTTGTACCCTGTACAGGATTGGTGATTTTATGCCTCCCCCTGGGTGTGTTCTTTCTGTACTGAATCCTAATAAAAAGAAGGCTGGGTATTCCAGTCCTCAGTTCTTCTTGACCCTTCAAAACTTAGCCTTGTCTCGTTATTGGAGGGAATTGCTGTATTACACTGGGGATTGCTATGCTCTGCATATTCCCCTGAGCTTAATCACTTAGCACTTCTAAGAGCTTGTTCCTGCTTCGTTCTGAAGGGAGATAGCTGCAGCCTGCGGTGCTTATGGTGTCTGGTGGAGTGCTTGGAGTCCTCTGGAAGCGCTAGGAGCATCTTTCAACGGAGGTACCCAGTCGGGGTGCCAGTGGATCCGTTACAGTTGTACTCTATCCTTAAGCCAATGTTCTACCCAAGAACAAGAATATTCATCTAGACCAATTTCTTTTAGTTTGAAGACTAACCTATTGTGAGGAACCGTATCAAATGCCTTGGCAAAATCCAAGTAGATCACATCCACTGCAACACCCTGATCTATACTTCTATTTACTTCTTCGTAGAATGCAATTAGGTTAGTTTGACATGACCTATGTTTCATAAAACCATGCTGATTATTGCTAATAACACAGTTCTTCCCAATGAACTCCTGAATAGTATCCCTTAATAGCCATTCAAATAATTTCCCAGTCACAGAAGTTAAGCTCATAGGTCTATAATTTCCAGGCAAGGATTTTGAAGCCTTTTTAAATATAGGAACAACATCTGCCTTCCTCCAATCCTCCGGTACAATACCTGAAACAAAAGAATCTTGAAAAATTAAATACAGAGGTTCACTTATTTCCCCACTTAGCTCCTTAAGTACTCGTGGGTGGATACCGTTTTCTTTAATAGCTGTAGCACCTTGTCTCGAGTTATCCAATCACAAGTTATCTGCAAGTTTGTTGCAGAAATCATTTGCTTATCTCTTGCCATAGGACCCTCATTAATATATACTGAAGAAAAAAGGTTATTTAAAATTTCTGCTTTTTCCTTATTGTAATTTAAGAAAACACAACTATAATTATTGACTGGCTACAAAAATCCACATTTGACAGTTCCACTTATAAATATATATATATATATATATATATATATATATATATATATATATATCCCAGAGCATCCCATAATCGTATATATAACTATTTTCAAAATTATTAGTGAGATGTTTAAGTGTATATCTTCAACATGTCAAACCAGAAGGATTACATTTTTGTTATTCCTCTGTCTTGCATATATTGTCTTTCTTGACAAGTTTTGCACCTCCTAACTAAAAAGGTTTTACAAAGACAGAGTTTTAAACACACATGTTGGAACCATCCTCTGTAATCTCAGATACAATCATGGAACTTACATTGTACATATAGGAAATTATGTGACCATCCTTTTTTCCAGATCTCTAAAATAAAAATTCAATTATATTATCTGTTTACATCTCATACTTTATAAGAAAATGTGTGGTAAAACATCTGGAGAAAAATATGGAAGAGGAAATATGTTTAAAAACCCCATGATATTAAATGTGCATGATTAATTCTTAATTATGTTGTGCATATTTATGTTTCAGCTATATGGCACTTTCTGACTGTACCTTTTAATTTCACAAATCTCTGATTGTGCTAATTGCTACAAGTTTTTACACTAATATTATAAAACTGAAATAATCAGTTAATTGTTACTTTAAAGCATATTCTGTTAGATTTATGTCACACCTAGTTGTATGGTTTAAGAGAAAAAAACATGTTTACTATACCATATTTTGCCTTTTTGCCTTTAGTATATTTAAAAAAATGACTTACCTTATATGAAAAAAAAAATTCTGGACGTTTACATCACCTGTATTTCATTCAGCAATAATCAATCTAGTTCACTGTTGCAAACAGAGCACATTTTATTCAAAATCCCATTCCTTGGAGGGTTAGTGACATCAGTATGCTAAGGGACTGTCACATCCGTAGTTTTCAAGTTTCTAATAATTTCTAAGTTATTGCTTAACTTATAAAACTTTCAGACATATAAAAAGTATAATTACTAGTTAAATTTGTTTTAATATGCACATAGTTTTAGTCTGGCAAGGGTTGCTTGAATTGCAACACTTGTTTCTTAGACTAATTTAAATAAATTCTAAAATAGATAACTGTATGTGTCAAATTTGCTTGCTAATTGCTCATTGTTACTTTATTGGGTTCTCTGGAAAACAATGTATGTCTGTCCAAAGGAAGGATACATAGTATAGGGCAGTGAGAATTAAGATTTTGTCACTATTATTTGTCTTAGTATATAAATTTATGTAGCACTAGCATGTTCTGCAGTGTTTTAGAATGATAGAATAGGGCAATCTTACAACAAGTAATTAAAAACAAAATATTGACAGAGATAAGAGGTGAAGAAGACCTGCTCAAATGAGCTTTCGATCAAGAAGGAAGTGGTGAAGAAATGCAAAAGGAAGAACAACATTTCAGAAGGGAGAGAATATGATTCCTGTGTCAACGTAAGTTAGTATACGTGGTGAATGAAAATAACTAAAGAGTGGATGGAAAAGGAGTGAACTGGGCTATGCAAACACGGCAAGTGAGCAGTGCAATTGTAAAGTTGATAAACTTTTCCAAAGAGGTGTGTTTTAGTGGCGTCTTAATTAAATGGAGGCTAGGAGAGAATTTGATGCATGGGTTAGGGAATTTCATTGGGATGGGATAGCCCTTGTGAAATTCTGCAGAGAAGAGTTAGCAACATGGGACCAGCAGATGACAGCAGAAGGTTGTTCATAGAGGGAAGGAAATGAGAAGGTATTAAGGGATCACTATAGGGCCAGGAACACAAACATGTATTCCTGACCCTATAGTGTTAAAACCACCTTCTAGTCCCCCTGGGCCCCTCATGCCTCCATAAATATAGTAAAAATCTTACTTTATTCAAGCCAGAAGCTGTAACTCTGCATGATGTTAGACTCAGAAAAACAGTCTGGTGACATCATCAGAAGTGGTAGCCTGATCCAATCACACTGCTTCCTCACAGGATTGGCTGAGACTGACAAAGGCAGATCAGGGGTATAGCCAGCATTATTCAAACACTGCTGGCCAATCAGTATCTCCTCATAGAGATGAATTGAATCAATGAATCTCTATGAGGAAAGTTCAGTGTCTATATGCAGAGGGAGGAGATACTCAATGTTTGGATGCATTTTAGGCAGCCATGACCCAGGAAGGATCTCTAACAGCCATCTAAGGAGTGGCCAGTGATGTTATCATTAGGCTGTAATGTAAACACTGTATTTTCTCTGAAAAGAAAGTGTTTACAGCAAAAGGCCTGAAGGTAATAATTCTACTCACCAGAACAAATTCAATAAACTATAGTTGTTCTGGTGACTATAGTGTCCCTTTAAGTAAATATTAAATGTAGTGAGGAATGGAAATGTTGAGGGATTTGTAAGTTTGTGTTAACAATTTAAACTTGATGTGTACCAAATGCCAATGTAATGATTAGCATTGAGGTGAGGACTGGAAGTTGAGGCCAGTCTGAAAGATAAGTCTGGCTGCAGCAGTCATTGCAAACCGACAAAGTGTAACAAGAGCATTTGCAAGGTCGATGAGCAGACTGTTACAATAGTCAAATTGGGAAATGATGCATGCATGAAAAAGTGCATTAGTTGTATGATGAGTTATAAAAGGAAAAATGAGACCAATATTCTTAAGGTGGAAGTTACAGCATTTGGAGGCAGACTGGATGTGAACCGTATCTTATAGTTTGGATAGCCTTATGCATATCCCACACGTGCTTTAACTCCTTTACTGTGTTAACCTCTACCACTTCAGCTGGAAGGCTATTCCATGCATCCACTACCCTCTTAGTAAAGTAATACTTCCTGATATTATTTTTAAACCTTTGCCCCTCTAATTAAGGGCAACGTCCTCTTGTTGTGATAGTTTTTCTTCTTTTAAATATAGTCTCCTCCTTTACTGTGTTGATTCCCTTTATGTATTTAAATGTTTCTATCATATCCCCCCTGTCTCGTCTTTCCTCCAAGCTATACATGTTAAGTTCCTTTAAACTTTCCTTGTAAGTTTTATCCTGCAATCCATGAACCAGTTTAGTAGCCCTTCTCTGAACTCTCTCTGAAGTATCAATATCCTTCTGGAGATATGGTAATCTCCGACACTGCGTACAATACTCCAAGTGAGGTCTCACCAGTGTTCTGTACAATTGCATGAGCACTTCCCTCTTTCTACTGATACAACCAAGCATTCTGCTAGCATTTCCTGCTGCTCTACTACATTGTCTGGATACCTTTAAGTCATCAAAAATGATAACCCCTAAATCCCTTTCCTCAGATGTTGAGGTTAGGACTCTATCAAATATTCTGTACTCTGCCCTTGGGTTTTTATGTTCAAGATGCATTATCTTGCACTTTTCCACATTAAATGTCAGTTGCCACAACTATGACCTTTTTTCTAGTTTACATAAATCATTTGCCATTTGTCTTATCCCTCCTAGAACATCAACCCTGTTACATTTTTTTAGTATCATTAGCAAAAAGACATACCTTACCATCAAGACCTTCTGCAATATCATTAATAAAAATATTAAATCGAATGGGTCCAAGTACAGATCCCTGAGGTTTATAATTACTAAATGCTAACTTTTAGTTTTTTACTATTTTGGCCACATCTGCGGTGTACCAAAATGCCTAATGCAATTTTCTGTTGCCTTCAGCAGTGCAACTTTTAAATAATCCCATGTAACGGATCACCTGGCCCCCCAACTGGGCACCTCCATTGAATGACCCTTCCTAGCTGTCACCGAGGATCATAAGCACCGCACCGGACACCACAACTACCGCAGACTCCACAACCGCCGTAGCTTAACTGAAGTCTCACCATCTTCCTTCCACCCTGGATCAACCTTTGTCTTCCAGGACCGTGTGGGAAAGACCTCTCCTCCAGGAGAGCATATCAGGAAGAGCTCTTAAAAGAGCTAAGTGATTAGAGCACTACACAGAACACAACACAGAAAAAACACGCCATGAAGAAAATCTAAGGCGACACATACCGACCCCCACACCTCAATCCCACTCACCCTACTACCTCGAACAGAAAAGGCACGACCCAAAACACAATTAACCCAACTATCCAAGCCCACATTCGAGAGGTACACAGCAAATAGAATGTGAGACAGGAACGAGAAACACAATACACCTCAAAATGTATCTAACACATGGCAAAAGGGAAGGTACCCCTACCCCCATCCCTCTTACTTCTTTACCCCACCCCATACCCAAGACGAAAGAAAAAATGCCGACACGAGCGTAGAAAAACTTGCATGTAGAAAGTTGGACTACTATGACAAACAGATCAATGTGATGCAAACCTGTACCACAAACTCTAACTCCCTGTTTTCTTTCTGTACCCCAACCCAAAAAACAAACATCATTCAAAATTCAAAATAGAGAATAAAAAAAAATAAAAAAAAAATAGAGAGAATAATTTAAATGGAGAAGAAAGGAAAGCCCTACAACAATTAAGAAGCGATAAAAATATTATATTAAAAACAGCGGATAAAGTGGGGAGTTTAGTAATACAAGTTCTGAAAATTATTTAAAGGAATGCTATAGACAATTACAAGATAAAAACGTATATAAAGTTTTGGAAAAAGATCCCCTAGAAAATATAAAAAATTCTTTGTATGAACTATTGGACAAGGGAAGAGAGGATGGCATTCTAAATAAAGATGAATATAAGTTCCTCCATAAAGATTTCCCAAGATTGCCAGTCTTCTATACCTTGCCCAAGGTTCATAAGTGTAGATACGAATATCCATTTCACTATCTATCCTAGATGTTCATATAAGGGTTAATTTGAACCAAGAATACATTTGGAATTGTATCTCCGATTCTAGGAAATAAATTTATCTAAAATCCTAGTTACGGAAAAGTACTAATTTCGAAATGTTCTTGTTAATTGTCCAAGATTTTGGTATTTGTAAATATCTGTTTTTTATCAGATATACGTACGATATAACAAGAAACAGCTGCTTATAACTTGTGAAAAATAATCTATGTCATTGTCATCATTGTCACGCCTATATGCTAATTTTTTCCCCTCCCATACTGCTATGAAAACGGGGTATAAATATAACTGACGTAGGAATAAAATTTGAATTGGTTATTGAACATGTTTCTGCTATTCATTTCCAATATCCAGAGCTCTGAATGAGTTGGCAAATATCCATCATCCAAAAAGGACCCAGGCTGATTTTATCCCCAACAAATTAGTGTCAGAAGTTTGGGTGCAATTGGAGACAGAAGGTAAGGGGTGGTGTCTTTCAGACACCTATTCTTTTCATTTTCTCATCCTCCATACTTTGCATAATGAAAAAAAAATAAAAATAAAGTTTCATTGCATAATGTCTTTGGTAGACATGATATTTTTTTAAGTCTAAGGTAGACTTTTATTACTCCTTGGGTTGCAGGAAAGCCTTTGGCAGGCAGTATTGTGCACAATTGTCTATGGACAATTCCTCTTTGGTAGAGGTTCACCTTTGGCAGGTTGTAAAAAGATTTTCAAGCCTTTGGCAGGCTGTCATGTCATGTAGTGTAATGTACATGTACATGTGGGTTTTGCAGACTAAAATGGTTTAGAAAAAAAAAGGGGGGTTAGAAGGGAATATTGTTTAAACCCTGTATGATGGATGTTTGGCATCACTCCAGCTTGCTACTTTATGTGCTGTTTTATGTAACTGTGCAACTCTGATTTTAAGCATAAAGTCTTAATTGAGGGAATGTCAAAAGTACATGTAAATGTGATGATGAATAAGAGAAAAAATAGAGGTTATTTAAGAACTATTCTAGAACTAACATGATTTCTCTGCATGTATGTTTGTTTGCATAATGAGCCCTTTATTTTTATACTTGGACAAAAGTATGATAAGCCCACTACACTTTTTCATGAGAGTGGGATGTATGATTGTTTATATGATGAGCCCTTTATTTTCATATTGGGACAAAAAGTCACTTCATTTAAAACGTCAAACACCACATTTTTTCTGCCCTTTGTGTTTGTTGCAGAGAATTTATGTTGTAAATGTAGATGTTTATAAATTAGAGAGCAAAATTTACAATTGTTGTATGCGGATGCTGGGGTTTTATTGATTGTGACCCAAACTGTGCAGAAGTGGGTTTGGAATTTTGGTCATGGAATGTAGGATCAGAAAACCATGGACAAAGGTTTTTACCTGTGTTGTTATGACTTTTGGGAACTCAAATTGACCAGTCATAATTTTGCCATGCCTTTAACATGGAGTAGTATAAATATTTTGAGTCTTTGAGAGTTCTGACAAATGCAGGTAATACCATGTCTGTGTAATCTGGTCCAAATGTTCTATAAGCGTATAAGAGAGAAATTCTATTGACAGGGTACATATGTTGCAACTGGTTAATGCAAGTGTTATACAAATGTTTAAGTCAAACACGTTATATAGCCGTACGGGATCTCTTTTTTATAAAGAAAAAAAACCTTTGGTACCAGAACTCTTAAATAAATTTCATACAAACTAAAATTGGTATACCTTACAATAATATGTTCTGAATACAGCTGTTGAAAGTTTATTCTGTGTAAATGGTGATTGTGATAAATGTGTGTTTTGGTTACTCATTTTGAAGTATGCTGTTTAATTGTCATGTATGTTAATGGGTATTTTGCTGTGTTATTTTAAATTATATTTGAATAAGTTTGTCTCCGTATTGATACAGATGGAAATGGCAGTGTAATAATCTATTAAATGACTGATTTATTATTGAATACTAGTCCAAGAGCAATATGAGTTGTAGTCCTAAAATAAAAAGGGGGAGGCTCTTTTTGTAAGTTTTAGCTGTTTTCCAAAATTCTGTTGCAATAATGGACTTTTTGCCAAAATTCGACTTTCCTGTCCAGTTGCCAGGTCTCTGATCTAATCTTAAGGCAGTACTGCTTGCATAGTTTGCAGAAATGCATAATGCACAAACATGGGAACCTACATTATGTCTGTGTTTCTTTTGAATGTGACGTTTATTAATTTATTTTTGATTGAGTTAATTGCCTGTCCATGAATATGCTTTTTGTATTGGCATGTTTGCTGGATATCTGCTACATTCATTGTGTTCTGTGTTATAAGATGACATGTGTGATATTACAATGAGTATGAAGAATATTTAAGGAATATTTGCATGTCATTAACGCAAGCCTTTAGTTTCTTTTTACAACAGATTAAATGCTGATCAGCTCACTAAAAAGGGCCCCCTGAGAAACAAAAAATAAATCATCTGCTTTTCAAAATCGTGGATCCACGTTTCCATTTTTAAATGGCTTTCTCTCTCTCCGGTTGTTAGGGGAGTATTTAGAGTAAACTCTACTTTTAAAGTGCATTGCATTATTTAAGTCAAAGAGAAAGAAAAAAATGTTATCTTTAACATAAAGAATTGTTATGTTATATGGTTATATAAAAAGAAAAATTAATCGATGTATAGGAAAGGTTTTTTCCAAGATTAAGATTCATCTAGTATGCCTCATTGATTATAGCAAAATGATAAAATTGTATTTTTAATAGAGATCACACAATTTCTTCTGAGGCAATTCTAAACTACTGTATTATATTTGTATTGGTAAATTGAAAGCATTTTGCAGACCCAGAAGAGAATAAATAATATAATAATTATAATAGGAACCATACTATGGAAAGAGGTTACCCTATTAACTCGCGAAGGGGTTGAACTCATTTTTGATAAGCATATAAAATTTAGTTTTTGTTGTTAGACTTATAATACTCAATTTGAACTCAATTGAAGTATTACAACCATTCCCTTGCAAGTGTAGGAAACAGCTGCAATATGATTTTAATATTTGCAATGTATTAGTGTTTTCAATGTATTCTGACAATGGAAAAGTACCTAACCGTATGTCTGCATTACACCTATGACCCAGACTGTCTGTATTGCAAACCCTATATGAAGACTCTGCTTTCACTGTTTATGTATACACCCCTAGACAACCATGCTATACATACACAATAAATCTTCAAAAGCGTATTAATATTAGATATGTGTGGTACACAAAGAGTGGTACACAAAGAGGAGTGTGTGAGTTAGGTAATCTCGACCTGCATATGGAATATGCTTCCTCCTTGTTCACTTTTGGTCAAACTGTTGGTCTGTGACTTGCCCTCTTTGACCACAAATGAATTTCTTGGGAAGATTCATGAGAAAGATACAGCAGGTTGTTTTTATATAAAGAAAGAAGGAAACAAGTATGTTGTATCAATCACAGGGTTTACAGCATTGTGACCCTAAGCAGGCGAGACAAAGAAATTTGGGAGGTGATAGGAGATTGAATCAGAAAGGTTTTGGAGGCAGAGGTAGAGGATTTGATCAATGGGTCTAACTTTTGTAGAGGTGGCAACTTCAGCACTGTTTTAATTGTGGATAGCAGGGGTTCACCCCAAGGTGCTCGTGGGGAACCCAGTTCTCCCGGTCAAGCTGGCCCCACTTGTACTCCTGGTATTGCTGGTGCCCCTGGCTTCCCTGGTGCCTGTGGTGCTCCTGGACCACAAGGCCCCGGAGGTTCCCCTGGACCTAGGGGTAACAATGGTGAACCTGGTGCTCAAGGAAACAAAGGAGAACCCGGTGCTAAGGGTGGGTCCTTGAATGCCAGCTGGGTCAGGAACCTGACCCTGACCCAGCTGGCGTTCAAGGACCCACCCTGGCAGCTTCCTCAATACCAACCACAGCTACCAACCTATACCCACATCCAACAACCCCAGCCTAATACACAGAACCTGACCCAGCTGGTGTTCAAGGACCCACCCTGGCAGCTTCCTCAATACCAACCACAGCTACCAACCTATACCCACACCCAACAACCCCAGACTAATACACAGATGGTTCATGTTTTTAATACTTTATATATAGTTTTGAGTGATAAAACAGTATTAATGCTGGCTCTTAGAGGATGTACAAGCTGAAGTTGGGACCTAGACATTGTTTATATACATAGGCTGCGCAATGTGAAATAACTAAAATAAAATAGGATAATAATAAGTATGCTTAGTCAATTTGTAACATGGTATCATAGAGGCATCTGCAATAAAACACGTGGGTTTCCAAGACCTGACAAGTGAGGGCTATTTAATATAACATATGTCTACAGTTTGCTGCCCCATCCTTATCCGAGGCCATTTGCAACCTTAACACAGCAAGACAACTCTTCTGAAACCTGTATTAAACAAAGCAATTTAGAATAATAGTAATTCACTTTGTTTCTCCTATTTCATTCCTAGTTGTTCTGAAAAAGAAAAAAAAGATTGTTTAAGTGGGATAACTGTACAGTATTAAAATATGATCACACACATACAGAACTGGTGGCTTTTTGGACATCGGGATCTATAAAAGGTTTCAGTTTCAAAACATTTTTATCGGGTCCACAAAATTTTTGACAGAATTCAGCATTCCAAGTCTATTAAAGTAATTAATTGGGATTATCAAATTAAGGTTTAAGTTTAAGAACAGTATTTTATTGGGAATTATTCCCATATGTATATGTTAGTGTTTTAATACTCATTTAATGTATTCAACAGATAATTGAAAAAGCTGAAAATTGACAGCTCAAACTCCTCTTAAAGGGAAAACCTACGGCACAGAGCAAATGGGGTAAATCCAGGTGAAGAAATCACGAAAGTCCCGCAGACGTGATTAGCACGTCTGAATATTCCTCCTTCCGTTTCTCTGCCGCAGGTCTCCCATGGATATTTTCTGTAAGGTAGATGCTGATAAGATCTAAGAGGGGAATTGTAGATACGAATATCCATTTCACTATCTATCCTAGCTGTTCATATAAGGGTTAATTTGAACTAAGAATAAATTTGGAATTGTATCTCCGATTCTTGGAGATAAATTTATCTAAAATCCTAGTTACGGAAAAGTACTAATTTCGAAATGTTCTTGTTAATTTTCCAAGTTTTTGGTATTTGCAAATATCTGTTTTTTATCAGATATACCTGCGATATGACAAGAATCAGATGCTTATAACTTGTGAAAAACAATCTATGTCATTGTCATCATTGTCACGCCCATATGCTCATTTTTTCCCCCTCCCATACTGCTATGAAAACGGGGTATAAATATAACTGACGTATGAATACAATTTGAATTGGTTATTGAACACGTCTCTGCTATTCATTTCCAATTTCCAGAGCTCTGAATGAGTTGGCTAATATCCATCATCCAAAAAGGGCCCGGGCTGATTTTATCCCCAACAATAAGGATAAAGAAAATCCTCCTCGGAGACCTATCGTCTCAGGTATAAATTCTATCTTTGCTAATCTTTCTAAATATGTGGATACCTGGCTACAAGATTTAGTTAAAATGATACCTTCTTATCGAAAAGATACTCAAGATGTGATCAATATTTTAAGAAATATTAAATGGGAAAATTCATATATCTTGGTCGCAAGTGACGTATCTTCCCTATACACATCTATCCCTCATATCCGAGGTTGCCAAGTAGTAAAAGATTGTTTAAATAAATCTGGAAAGTTCTCAGAAAAGCATATTGATTTTTTAATTAAAAGTATTAATTGGATTTTAAATAGTAATTATTTTTTATTTAATTCAAATTTTTATCTACAGTGTCAAGGGGCTGCTATGGACACCAGGTTTGCCCCCAGTTATGCAAACTTGTACATGACAGGCTTGGAAAATAAGTATATATATACAATAGCCCAGAATGGGGGGAAAACCTGATCACATACCATAGATACATTGATTTGATTTTTATATGGAATGGACCAGAGGGTGACCTTATTAGATTTTTTAGAAAGACTAAATAGTAATGATTGGGGTATCATTTTAACTAGTGATTGTAGTAAGTTAAGTATTAATTATTTAGATCTAGAGATCTATATAGGAAATAACGAGATTAAAACAAACATTTTTTTTTTTAAAAGTGGGTGCTAATAATTATGTTCTCTACAATAGCGGCCACTACACTCCTTGGCTCAATAACTTCCCAAAAGGACAGCTACAAAGAATCAGGAGAAACTGTACAGATAAAGATAAATTTGAGGAACAAGCTAAGTAAGTGATGGATAAATGTATGCAGAAAAAATACCCACAGAAAATTTTAGAGAAAGCATACAACGAAGTAATAGATTTAGAACCTATAAGATTACTAAATGAACGCAAGATTACAGATAATATAAATAAGGACAAAGAAAAGATACTACCTCTGGTCTTTGATTTTAACCCCTTAAGGACCGGACTTTTTTTGCGATGTTGTACATTTGCGACCAGGCATCTTTTTGACACTTTTGTGGTGTTTGTGTTTAGCTGTAATTTTCCGCTCTCTCATTTACTGTTCCCATACAAATTATATATTGTTTTTTTCAGGACAAAAGGGGCTTTCTTTACATACCATTATTTATATAATCTCATGTAATTTAATTTTAAAAAAATGAAAAAATATGATGAAAAATTGAAAAAAATACAAGTTTTTTTGAATTTTATGTGAAAAATCTTTTACTCATCTACAAAAGCGAATGAAAAAAACTGCTAAATAGATTCAAAATGTTGTCCTGAGTTCAAAAATACCCAGTGTTTACATGCTTTTTGCTATTTTTTTGCATGTTATAGGGCTATAAGTACAAGTAGGATATTGCGGTTTCAAAACATACATTTTTAAAATGTATCAATAGTGACATTGTAACACTATTATCTGTCATAAATTGCTAAATAACACCCCACATGTACATATTTTTTTAAAAGTAGACAACCCAGGGTATTCAATATGGGGTATGTCCAGACTTTTTTAGTGGCCACTTAGTCGCAAACACTGGCCAAAGTTAGCGTTCATATTTGTTTGTGTGTGAAAAAAGTAAAAAACTAAATTGAACGCTAATTTTGGCCAGTGTTTGTGACTAAGTGGTTACTAAAAAAGACTGGACATACCCCATTTGCAATACCTTGGGTTGTCTTCTTTTGCAAATGGTATGCCATCATGGGGGTAATTCTCATTCCTGGGCTACCATACGCTCTCAAAGGCAACGTAACCAACCTGGCCATTTTCAATGTAAAAATATTTGACCCATATATTTGACCCTGTAACTTTCAAAAACGCTATAAAACCTGTACATGGGGGGTCCTGTTCTACTCAGGAGACTTTGCTGAACACAAATATTAGTGTTTAAAAACTGGAAAATGTATCACAACAATTATATCATCAGTAAAAGTGCTGTTTGTGTGTGAAAAATGCAAAAAAAGTCACTTTCACTGACAATATCATCGCTGTGATATGTTTTACTGTTTTGAATCACTAATATTTGTGTTCAGCGAAGTCTCCCGAGTAAAACAGTACCCCCCATGTACAGGTTTTAGGGTGTCGTAGAACGTTACAGGGTAAAATACAGTGATAGCAAATTAAATTCTCTGTACTTTCGGCCTGGGTTGGCAGGCAGGTCCCTTAAATTGCAATCAATAAAATAACTTAATTATGTAAAAATATTACATAAATACGCACGTAGAATTTAAATATATATGCATATTTATATATTTGAAGTCTACGTGTATATTTATATAATTATTTATGTAATTTTGTATATGGACATATGAATAGTTCGCATTCTTTTTATTTATTTATATATACATAGATATATATACAATTTCATTCTAAGTGTATTTTGATATAAATATATATATATTAATATCAAAATACAGTTAGAATAAAATCTCGTATAGATATATAATTTTTTTTAATTTTTATTATTATTTTTAATTTTTTAAATTTAATTTAAATTATTTATTATTCGTATTTTATAATAATATATATATATATATATATATATATACAATATATATAGTTATTATATATATTATATATATATACGTGTGTAAATTAATTATAAGTGTATTTTTATATTAATATATGTACATATTAATATAACAATACACTTAGCATGACATTATATATATGATATATAGACATATATTATATAGGTATAATATATGTCTATATATCATATATATATACACATATATAATAATATATTTTTTTATTAACTATAACTTTACATTTTTTTTTGATTTTACACTGATTTTACAGTTGCAGGGAGACTGCCTGTCAGCACAGACAGTCCCCCTGCAGGCAGAGACTAGGACACCTATTGTGACCATGTGGTCGCCCTGTTGGGCGATCACATGGCCACAGGGGTCCTAAACCGCCATGGGGAGACTGTCTGGGCTGCAGGCAGTCTCCCCACACCGGGAGCACCGCCGATCGCCGCCGGGGGAACGACGGCGATCGGGTAAGTACATTGGACGGTTAGGACGGTTCAGGACCGTCACCGGTCGGCAACGCAAAAATGCCGATGACGGTCCTGAACCATCCTCCATCCTTAAGGGGTTAATCAAGATTGCAAGAAAATAAGGTCAATTATTAATAAACATTGGCACGTTCTAAAGGAAGATAATGGACTTGAAAAGATAATTCCAGAGAAGCCTTTTATTACTTTTAGAGGAGCATCCAATTTTAAACACATTCTAACTTTTAATCACCCCAAAAAAGAAATTCCAAAAACTTTTTTAGACAATAAAAAAGGGTTTTATTCATGCAATAAATGTGCAGGATGTAGATGCAGTAGAAATATTACTCTAAAAGGCATCAGTAAATTTAAAAGTAAATCTAATGAGACAGAATTTTTTATAAAAGATTTTGTCACATTTTTTAGTAGAAATGTAATTTATCTGTTGATATGTCCATGCGGACTTCAGTATGTAGGGCGAACGATTCGCCCCTTATACAAACGGATTTATGAACATGTGAATAATATTATTAAATGGTATGAGAATCACAGTGTTTCTGCACATTTCAAGAAATATTATCATAAAGATCCAAAGGGCCTCACATTCTTAGGAATAGAGATTGTTTGCATATTATGTATAACCTTTTTTTCTCTTTTTATTCCTTCTAGTAGATTTTTATTTCTTTTTAGTATATTCTTTGATAATATTACATCTATATATATTTTCTAATAACGATTTTGTATTAAGACACATTGTTCCTTTCAAGGATTATTACTATATACTCCTACTGCTAAGGCATTTTATTGAAGTATAATTTTATTTTTAAGCAATATGTTTTTAAGAAATATTATGGTATACTGTTTCTTTAAATGTCAATCCTTATATATTTATACGTACTAAGGTATTTTATTAAAATATGTTTTGTTAGCTATAAGTTTTTTAAGCTAAAAGTAATAATGTTATTGATTTTATGTTTTTCACTCAATCTATGTGCCAAATGAACTTTTTTAGTGCGGAAATTGACAATTTGCTACAAAATTACATTGACTTTTACAAAAGAAACTTAGACACACCCTTGTGGGTGTGTATTTAAGACTTTGGGAGGGATAATGTATAATAAACACAGGTTACTGGCTATGGGAGGGATAATGTATAATAAGCACAGGTTACTGACTATGGGGGGATAATGTATAATAAACACAGGTTACTGGTTGTGGGGGGATAATATATAATAAACACAGGTTACTGGCTACGGGAGGATAATGTATAATAAACACAGGTTACTGGCTATGGGGGGGGATAATGTATAATAAGCACAGGTTACTGGCTATGGGAGGATAATGTATAATAAACACAGGTTACTGGCTATGGGAGGGATAATGTATAATAAGCACAGGTTACTGGCTATGTGGAGGATAATGTATAATAAACACAGGTTACTGACTATGGGGGGGATAATGTATAATAAACACAGGTTACTGGTTGTGGGGGGATAATATATAATAAACACAGGTTACTGGCTACGGGAGGATAATGTATAATAAACACAGGTTACTGGCTATGGGGGGATAATGTATAATAAGCACAGGTTACTGGCTATGGGAGGATAATGTATAATAAACACAGGTTACTGGCTATGGGAGGGATAATGTATAATAAACACAGGTTACTGGCTATGGAGGGATAATGTACAATAAACACAGGTTACTGGCTATGGGAGGATAATGTATAATAAACACAGGTTACTGGATATGGGGAGGATAATGTATAATAAACACAGGTTACTGGCTATGGGGGAAAATGTATAATAAACACAGGTTACTGGTTGTGGGGGGGTAATGTATAATAAACACAGGTTACCTGCTATGGGGGGATAATGTATAATAAACACAAACACAAAAAAAAGAATAAAAAAAATAATAAAAAAAAAATAATGCAGCTTCAGAATTAATCTAAATTGTATGCTGTCTAGGAGGTGGGAGGGTCTCGGAGGGAGGGTCTGCTGCTGATTGGCTGGAATGTGTCTGCTGACTGTAAGGTACAGGGTCAAAGTTTACTCAATGATGACGAATAGGGGGCGAACCGAACATCGCATATGTTTGCTATCTGTGGCGAACGCGAACATGCTATGTTCGCCAGGAACTATTCGCCAGCAAACCGTTCGGGACATCACTAGTTGGTAGCTTGCACATAATGAAGGATGTTTGACTTCTTTAGGCAAGACTGAAATATGTTCCATTAGCACAACAACATTATTTTTTGTTTTAGTGTGTATGCTCCTAACCATGCTAAAGATGCTTTTTTCACACATATTTATGAATGTATAAGAATCTGGAGTTGATTGACTTTTATTCTCCTATCACTACCGAGACCTTAAGTTTTCTTACAAAATTGTTGCCCAAGGTTATAAGCAACTCCTTCATATACACAACACTCCGCAAAAGTGTTTTTTAGATATACCCATAATGAAAAAATGCATAACTAGATGCATGCATATATTTTACTGAGGTTATTGTAGCAGACTTGTTCCCCTTTCCGTTCAGTTGTTTGTACCCCCTTGTTTGTTACCTGAATAAAGACATATTCCCTCCCTTTTACACCCATTGAACACTGACCACCCCCTGGCTTGTTAACTTCAAAGAAGTAATTAGCTCAAGTGCTTTCCCATTGTGGGCATCCTTCATACCATCGAACATAAGTGCTCTAGTGAACGGCAGCCATTTTGTCTACAAAAACCAGGCACCGGTACATGGTCGTCGAATGTCTGGAAATCCTTTTGGCTATTCAATCCTGCAAAGCCCAGGGAAAACTATACCACTTCCTGCTCAGGGCACAGATGAGTTAGGAGAGCGCTGTTTGGGAGGAATATACTACCGACTGGAGGGAGCTGTGACGAGACCAATCTCGCCACATTGCAGTGGAGGAGCCTGGTTGCCCGCCTCTTGCCCTGTGACTATGGACCCTGGGAGATTTGGCCCGTTCAATTCAGTATGATAGGAGTTATGTATTTTCGTATCCTTTTGTGTTTTACTGGTAACATGTGCTCAATGGAGTCTGCCTCTATCCCTGGATATAATTGGATTATTTTCCCCATTGTCTCCAGGATACAGGGCTCTGTAAAACCGGTTTGGGCCAGATAGCCATGCTGCCAGCCAGGCCCCAAAATATACTTTACTAACTTCTGAACCCCTGGTCTGATTCATGCCATTTTTTGATATGTTTTTCCCCTGAATGGATTGATTGTGAATATATATTTTTTTGCGATGTATATTTTAGAAGTTATGAATATGCTGTAAAAACTGTATTTTTCTCGCCTGTGATAATTGCATCTTCTATTGTATAAGATAATTGTATCACAGGCAGAGGGGAGGATTTTGTGTGTAAATGCTTGGAGTGTCTTTTGAAATGTACGTGTATGATTGAATATTTTGTAACACCCTGTGGGTGGTCCTACCTAAGGGAAACTGTCATAAAAGAAGGTTCTTTGTGTGCCATTAAACAGACCACTGCTTGACTCTCAACATGGAGCTCTGTCTCGTTCTTGGGGGGATTTACTGTATGCTGTTAGAGACTGATTGCCAGGAGTGTAAGCTGATTGTCTGCTTTTCCTGTTTGTCTGCTAGCAGCTATTCGTAAGGTTCCAGTTCGGGAGTTGGAGTGCCATTTTGTATCCAGTTCGGGAGTTTGGTGTTCTGCAGTAGTTGTGCCTGTATCTCTGGAAGGGGAAGATCTCCTAAACGGCGGTTTAACCCCTTGTCTGCTGAAACGGTCCGTTACAATTGGTGGCAAGCGGCGGGATCGTTCCCACAGCCAGAAGGACAGCTACAGGAGACACCATTCCGTGGATTTTACAATTTAAGGGCAACGCATGTCTGAGTACAGCGACCCTGACAGCACCAGGATGGAACCAGCAGTGGAGTACGATGAGGTGCCATGGATGACCGAGATGCAGTTCGCAAAGGCATCTGGTACCAGGCACTGGGTATTGCGGAGTACCAGCGGGGCGAGAGACTCCCCAAGGAAGACCAGCGATTGCAGAAGCGACTAGCCCTGCGGATGCCTTTCCTGGGAGAGCAGCCCCTGGAGGAATGGGTGAAGGAATTGGAGCTCCGGGTATGGCAGGAGATATGGCTGGAAGATGCCTACCAGGCGCTCTGGTGGTATGGGGCACAGTACCTGCCCTGGACAGCCGAGCATGACAAGCCAGAGGGAGAGGAGTTTGATGGTCCTGGCTTGTTATGGGAGTCTTTTTCAGAGTTCGAATTTGGGAGCCCTACACAAGCCCAAACCAGTGATCTCTTGGAGTGGAGGGAGAGCAGGTATGACTGGGACAACACTCACGAGATTGAGCAAGACCTGGTCCACCTGGTGACCAGGGAGATGGAGCTAGAACAGGGCTACCAGCAGCTGTTTCAATGCAGTGCGAAGGCTCAGCAGGAGAGCAGAGTGACAGACCCAGAGCCAGACCCATTCAGCTGGGACGAGAGAGTAAAGTTTTACTGGGAAGAACCCCAGGTGGCCGGTGGAGATGGGACTGAGGTCTCTCCACCGGTCCTGCAGGGAATTGAGAGCCCAGTCTCCATTCCCCAGCAGCAGTGTGAAGTGCAGGGAGGGGAGAGCAGCGTCCTCCCTCCCCAGCGGCAGGCTGAGTTACAGGGGGCAGAGGTAGTTGTTCCTGCCCTCCAGCAGCAGAGTGGTATGCCGGGAAGGCAGTGTGAAGTGCAGGGAGAGGAGAGCAGCGTCCTCCCTCCCCAGTGGCAGGCTGAGTTACAGGGAGCAGAGGTAGTTGTTCCTGCCCTCCAGCAGCAGCATGATTTTTTGGGAATTAGGAGCCCAGTCTCCATTCCCCAGCGGCCGTGTGATTTATTGGGAATTAGGAGCCCAATCTCCATTCCCCAGCGGCAGAGTGATGTATTGGGAATTGGGAGCCCAGTCTCCATTCCCCAGCGGCAGGCTGAGATACAGGGGACAGAGATAGTTGCTTCTGTCCCCCAGCAGCAGAGTGAATACCAGGGAATTGGGAGCCCAGTCTCCATTCCTCAGCGGGAGATACAGCAAGGAATTGTGAGCCCAGTCTCCATTCCCCAGCGGGAGGTACAGCAGAGAATTGGGAGCCCAGTCTCCATTCCCCAGCGGCAGAGTATCCTACAGGGAATAGAGAGCCCAGTCTCCTTTCCCCAGCAGCAGGACTCTGTATTGGGAGCAGAGACAGTCGTTCTCCCTCCCCCGCCGCTGGAAGTATATATGGGAGAGGAGCTTGTTACCCCCTCTCCCCAGCGGCAGCTCAACATACCAGGGGGAGACAGTAAGACCCACAACCGTGCAGATGGGACCGTGGTCTCTGCACTTACAGCACAGGGGGTAGGGACGGTCGGTCCTGCCCCCCCACGACAGAGCTGTTTAGCCAAAGGAGAGACAGTCGGTCTCCAGCAGCAGAGCTGTGTATTTAAAGGGGAAACAGTCGGTCTCCCCCTCCCACAACCAGGCTCCGACCAGGCTACTTCCACGGTAGCGCTGGCACCAGGGCAGAGTACCGCTGGTCTCTGCCCACTCAGCAACCCACCAAGGCCACCTACCAGTCCCCCGCACAGATGTGGTGAGACACCTGGACCTGGACAAAGTTCTCCTCTACCCAGGTGTAGTAACCATTTATTGTGGGTGGGCTGTACGGCTGATTGTGTTTTGTTGGTGGGCTGCTGGACTAACAAGGGCACTGACCGGCAGGAGGTCAGATACCATGTTAGTCTGTTTGAAAAAGGGGATAGATGTGACGAGACCAATCTCGCCACATTGCATTGGTTGCCCGCCTCTTGCCCTGTTACTATGGACCCTGGGAGATTTGGCCCGTTCAATTCAGTATGATAGGAGTTATGTATTTTTGGATCCTTTTGTGGTTTACTGGTAACATGTGCTCAATGGAGTCTGCCTCTATCCCTGGATATAATTGGATTATTTTCCCCATTGTCTCCAGGAAAGAGGGCTCTGTAAAACCGGTTTGGGCCAGATAGCCATGCTGCCAGCCAGGCCCCAAAATATACTTTACTAACTTCTGAACCCCTGGTCTGATTCATGCCATTTTTTGATATGTTGTTCCCCTGAATGGATTGATTATGAATATATATTTTTTATGTTAATGTGATGTATATTTTAGAAGTTATGAATATGCTGTAAAAACTGTATTTTTCTTGCCTGTGATAATTGCATCTTCTATTGTATAAGATAATGGTATTACAGGCAGAGGGGAGGATTTTGTGTGTAAATGCTGGGAGTGTCTTTTGAAATGTACGTGTATGATTGGTTATTTTGTAAAACCCTGTGGGTGGTCCTACCTAAGGGAAACTGTCATAAAAGAAGGTTCTTTGTGTGCCATTAAACAGACCACTGCTTGACTCTCAACACTGAGCTCTGTCTCGTTCTTGGGGGGATTTACTGTATGCTGTTAGAGACTGATTGCCAGGAGTGTAAGCTGACTGTCTGCTTTTCCTGTTTGTCTGCTAGCCGCTATTCGTAAGGTTCCAGTTCGGGAGTTGGAGTGCTATTTTGTATCCAGTTCGGGAGTTTGGTGTTCTGCAGTAGCTGTGCCTGTATCTCTGGAAAGGGAAGATCTCCTAAATGGTGGTTTAACCCCGTGTCTGCTGAAACGGTCCTTTACAGGAGCATTCACTCCCTAAGAGCCGTTGGAACCTTTGTCAGTGTTCGCCCTGGAACTCCCGAAAGTTGACCGGCCACTGCCTCTTTTTCCCTGTAACAGTTTTTTCTACCACCCAGGGGCGGACTGACTGGTCGGGCACTTCGGACATGGTCCGAGGGCCCGGCCAGGAGGGGGGCCCGCCATCAGGGGGCCCGGCGGCACACTCTGAGCGGGCCGGCCGCCCCTTTAAATGCTGCAGCCGCCTGAGCGCTCTCTTAAGAGCCTCAGGAGGCTGCAGTTTCTCACCTCCCCTCTCCTGTAGCGTGGCCGAGCTGCTCTCTGGTCCGCGGTGCCCGGCCGGAGTGATGGGAAGGTGCACGCTTAGTGTGCACTTCCTGTCAGTCCGGCCGTTACAGGAAACAGAAACTCTGCGCGGAACAAGAGGGGGAGGGGGAGTATGAAGAGGGGAAGAGTAAGAAGGGGGTGAGAAGAGAGTGAGGGGGGAGTAAGAAGGTGGGTAAGAAGAGGGGGAGGGGGGTAAGAAGAGGGTAAGGGGAGAGTAAGAGGAGGGCAATTGCCCCCTCCCCTGTCTGCAGGCACCGTGCGGGCAGCCGGCAGGGGAAGGAGGAAGAGAGGACCCGGGAGCTCTGCCTGCAGCTCCTCTGGGTCCTTCTTGCGCGAGCGCAGATCATTGCCGCGGTTACCACGGCAACGTTACGGCTCTTGCGAGAGTAAACTCTAGCCCTGGAGCTACGGGCTAGAGTTCACTCTCAACACTGTGACCACCAGGGATTCCTGGTGGTCGCAGTGGTGAGAGTGAACTCTAGCCCCATAAACACACTGCCCCCACACACCATACACATTCACACACTGTCCCCCATACACACACACTGCCCCCACACATTTACACACATTGCCTCACACACACACACACACACATACACTGCCCACCCATAAACACACAGCCCCCATACTAACATTGTCACACACATACACAGCCCCCTCATACACACATTGCCCCACACACCCTACACATTCACACACTACACCCCCTCACACACACTGAACCTTTCACACACACTGCACCCCTTACACATTGCACCACTGCTCCTAAACCCTACTACAGCCTCATACCCCAGCAGACCCCAGGTAAGTTGTCAAACTGTTCTTAAACGGTTTGACTACTTACTCTGGGAGGGGGGCCCGGCCCTCCTGGCACCATAACGACTACACAGAGCAGTAGTGGTTATTGTGCATGGATTATTTCTTTAAATAATCTACAAGTGCCCCAGTAGCCAGCAAGCCAGCCAGCCCACAGGCCAGCCAGTCAGCCCACAGGCTGGCCAGTAGCCAGCCAGCCCACAGGCCACCAGTTAGGCTTACAGTCAGCAAGCCCACAGCCTGCCAACCGCACCCAGCAAGCCACAGCCTGCCAGCCAGCAAGCCACAGCCAGCAAGCCACAGCCTGCCAGCCGCAGCCAGCAAGCCAACAGCCTGCCAGCCGCAGCCAGCAAGCCCACAGCCTGCCGGCAGTAGCCAGCAAGCCCACAGCCTGCCAGCAAGCCCACAGCCTGCCAGCCGCAGCCAGTACGCCCACAGCTTTCCAGCAAGCCCACAGACTGCCAGCCAGCAACAGTAATTAAGGTAATTAAGGTAAGAGGAGCCAACTTGGCCTAGGTATCAGCAAGCTATGTTGTGTTGCTATATTGTGAATAGGAACCAGAGTGTTGGAGAGACCCCCCTCCAGGCCCCATTAGACTCCATTGTAGTCTAATGGGACCTGGAGGAAATTCTTTCTAACACACTCTCTAAAGGCCTCTGCTAGAATGCTCCCCCCCCCCCTCCATGGCCCATTAGCCCTCAATTGTAGTCTCTACTGGGGCCTGGAGGCGACTGTTTCCAGCAGGGACACTGAGATGGCCTCTGTTAGAAAGATCCCCTTCCAAGCCTATTAGACTCCATTGTAGTCTCTAATAGGGCCTGGAGGTTTTTTTTTCTAACACACCTTCTAACACACTCTCTAAAGGACACTGAGATAGCCTCTGCTAGAAAGACCCCCCTCCATGGCCCATTAGCCCTCAATTGTAGTCTCTACTGGGGCCTTGAAAGGATTATTGCACTTTTGTTCCTTGTGTCTAAAGATTGTGTAGGGTGTGGCTGGAGGCGGTGCATGGAAGCGGGACATGGGTGGCGCTTGCTGCGGAGTATGGGTGGGGCCTGTAAGGGGGCCCTTGATTTATTTTGCTCGGGGGCCCTGAGGGTTCTCAGTCCGCCCCTGCTACCACCTCTTGGCCGACTGGTTAGAACTTTACCCGGATGGCGATTCTATTCCACCAAATGGATCTGAGCGCTATTTGAACAATTTGGGCACCTAGATCCGGGCTATTTGGGGATATAAGACTTGTTGGGTTCCTGTGTAGTTTATATGTATTTTGGGGTGTTTTATATATTTTATGTTGGTTCCCTGTAACTGAGAGATAATTGAGTTACCGGTCTTTGACCCAATTATCTCTCAGACAGAGGGATGCCTGGTAGGGGTTTGTGTTGTTTTTTATTGAGATCCCACTCTGGAGGTCTGTGCATAAAAAGTTGAGTGTGGATTAATAAACCTCAGTTGTACTCCCAGAACTATGTGTTGTCCAGTAAATGGGGAGGGATAGAGCTATTCACTGCACAGCACCTTGTTCCAGAGTTCCAGTTACCATGGATCTGACTGAGAAAAGTCCTTGTCAGGACTAGAGTTTCTGTACAGCTATATCTTAAATTAGAGGGACAAATGTTTAAAAATAATATTACTTTACTGAGAGGGTAGTGGATGCATGGAATAGCCTTCCAGCTGAAGTGGTAGAGGTTACACAGTAAAGGAGTTTAAGCATGCATGGGATAGGCATAAGGCTATCCTAACTATAAGATAAGGCCAGGGACTAATGAAAGTATTTAGAAAATTGGGCAGACTAGATGGGCCGAATGGTTCTTATCTGCCGTCACATTCTATGTTTCAATGTTTCTATATCTACTACTATTAAATTTGTATTTGGGCAGTGAAGTGTTCCTTTAAGCCAAGGTAGGCATCCCAAGCAGCTTCCACGTGCTTTTGATACTATTCAATAGTTTAGTTCATACATTAAATATCTGGTCTAATGGACCTGCAATAGCAGCCATTTTTGCAATGCAAATCTTGAGTCACCAAAATCATATTATATGTCTGGATTAAAAAAAAAAAAATAGGAAATGAGAGAAGCATGAGTCATTTCAAGTTCAAATTAGGGGATTTTTTTTGTGAATAAAGATTTGTATTTTATTTTGTGGTCAATGGCATAAATACATAAGAAACAGTGAGACTCGCAGGCCCTCCATGGTATAGAATTTCAAGCCATTTTATAATAAGAATATGCAGTAACATGGTGAGCGCTTGCTCGATATTGTGTCTGAAACCTAAGCTAGGACGCTCAGGTCTGGCGGAGCCTGATTATGCTAACTCATAACTGGGTTAGCGTTAACATTTAAACTTGGGCACTCTGGTCTACATTGAAAGCATTAATAGGTCTTAAAGTTACCAATATAGTGTATGTAAATGAATTAGGCAGAGAATTAGAGGTCCGTAGAGGTAAAGGGAGGGGAGAGAGTAATGGAAACAAAAAAAATGAAGAGAGAAAAAAAGGAGGTAGAGGGAAAATTCTATAATCTGTGTACTTTTCCTGTTGTCTTTTTCGTATCTGTCAATGATGATCGGCATTGTAGTCGGTCTGCAAAGTCAGGTTTCGCTCTCGTCAAAACCCAGTGTGACCAAATTGCCAAATATGTTTGTTGCGGCCAGCTTTGCTCATGGTTAGATCTTCCACTGCCTGGAGTTCCTCCATTTAAACAAACCATTTAGTGAGGGATGGCATCTCTGGTCTTTTCCAGTATTGAGGGACAACCTGTTTGGCAACATTCAAGATTCTGATCGTAATAAATTTTTTGTATTTAGAATTGGGGACCTTGGTGTGGTGTAGTAGCATAGCTGCTGGTTTAAAGGGGGGGGGGGGTGTTGTCAGAAAATAGTTTCAGCATGTCATGTCCAATAGGGTTGGATGTTCCCACACTCCCACCATATGTGGAGCAATGTGCCTATCTCCATTCCACTTCTCCAGCAGAGGTGTGAATGTTTCGAGTTTATCATATGTAATGTGTCAGGGGTACAGTACCAGTGAATTAGTAATTTATATGCCGAATCCTGATTCTTACTGAAAACCGAGCAATGGTGTGTGATAGCATATTCTCTCCCACTCCACATCCCCAAAAGTGCAGGTGAGAGCTGTCTCCCATTTCCCCATACATTTAGGTTTTACAGTTGAAGTTTCTGTTTGAATCATGGAATATAGCAAAGATACCCCATGTGGCAGCGGGTCTGGGTCTAAGCAGATCTGTTCAAATGGTCTAAGGTCAGTATGTGCACTTGTGGCAATGTCTTTATGTAGCTCTGTATCTGTTTGTATTTAAATTTTAAAAGGAAGAAGGCTTGCATCTGTAACGAGTATATACCCCTACACGCAGGATCCAGCAAAACAGAAGACAGCACAGAGGAGAGATACGTCTACCGGACCTTAGAGTGGCCGGACTCGACGTAAAGGAGAAGTACAGAGTCAGGAGCGATCCGAGGTCAAGGGCACAAAGAGACAGCGTAAACGAGAACTAGTCGGGGTCTGGTACACAGGAATCAGCAAGCCGGCAAACAGTACAGACAAGGATAAAGCGAAAACGAAGTCAGAATACAAAGCCAAGGTCAAGTACGGAGAAACACAACTGAATACAACAAGCACTAAAGGGAACTGTAGCAGAAACCACGATAGGGCAAGGAACTAAGGGAAAAGGGTAAGTATAAGTAGCCTTCAAACTAACGTGATTGGCTCCTGTCACTTCCACTCCCCCAACAGGTAAGTGTATGGGGTGATTGGCGTGACAGGAGCCAATGGGAGCCTTTTTGCAATTTAGGCTCCCACTGTCTCTTTAAGAGCGCGCCCGAGATTCGCGGCGCGCTCTTAGCTGCAGGCGGGACACGTGACCGCTTCTCGCGGTCACTGCCCGCCTTCCTGTTTGAGCAGTCGGATGAGCCGCGCGCGGCTCGTGCAGCCGCAGGACCGCGCGCGGCTTGAAGAGAGGACCGCGGCCGGCCCCCGGATAAGGTAAGTACCGCTACAGTACCCCCCCTGAGGACACGCCCTCCGGGCGGGCAGGACCAGGTCTGGCAGGAAAACGCGAATGGAAAGAACGTACAAGGCGGGGAGCATGAACAGCATCCGCAGAAATCCAACTGCGCTCCTCAGGCCCATAACCCTTCCAATGTACCAAGTACTGAAGCCGACCCCTGAGGAAACGAGAGTCAATAACAGCAGACACTTCGAACTCCTCATGACCCTCCACAGAGACAGGAGGGGGAGGGGGTGTACTCCGGGTATAGCGGTTGCGTACGTAAGGCTTCAACAACGAGGTGTGAAATACATTGGGTATACGCAGATTTTTAGGCAGACCCAAGGCATAAGAAACGGGATTAACCTTATGTATAATGCGATAAGGACCAATGAAGCGGGGAGCCAATTTCATAGAAGGCACCCGGAGGCGAATATTCCGTGTGGAAAGCAAAACCCTGTCCCCCACAACATAGGAAGGAGCCGCTCTGCGATGCTTGTCAGCCTGAGCCTTCTGGCGGGCAGCAGAGTCCACCAAAGAACGCTGAACCTGCTCCCAAGTATTACGCAAACCAGCCAAATGCTCATCCAGAACTGGCATGCCCTGTGAGGAGAATGCAGCCGGAAGAACAACGGGATGCTGGCCATAGACAACGTAAAAAGGGCTTTTGCCGGAAGAATCATGAGTGGCGTTATTCCGAGCAAATTCAGCCCAAGGAAGCAGGTCAGACCAACTGTCCTGATGGTGAGACACAAAACAACGGAGGTACTGCTCCAGAGACTGGTTGGCACGTTCAGCAGCTCCATTAGACTGGGGATGGTAAGCGGAAGAAAATGAGAGGGAAATACCCATCTCCGAACAAAAGGCTTTCCAGAACCTGGAAATAAATTGGCTACCCCTATCGGATACAATAGATAAGGGAATACCATGTAATCGAAACACTTCTTTAGCGAAGATAAGAGCCAGTTCCTTGGAAGTGGGCAACTTGCGAAGAGACACAAAGTGAGCCATTTTGGAAAACCGATCTACTATCATTAGGATGACTGTGTTACCATTCGAAGGGGGTAATTCAACAATAAAATCCATTGATAGATTAGACCAAGGTCTCTCGGGAACGGGTAACGGATGCAACAGCCCACAAGGAACTCTACGAGAGGTTTTCATACATGCACAAGTAGAACAAGCACTTATATAGTCAGTAACATCCTTACGTAAGGTATCCCACCAGAAATACCGAGAAACGGCTGACACTGTTTTGGAAATACCAGGATGTCCAGCAGTCTTAGTATCGTGATACAGTGACAGAATATCCCGTCTCTCGGGAACGTCAACGAACAATTTATCATTAGGCCTCTCGCCAGGTGCCATGCTCTGTTTCGCTTGTATGGCCTGCAAGAGGGACGAGGAAATAGACAATATAGTAGTTGCTATTATCCTGTCTGGGGGAATGACAGGAGTGACATCAATCTCCTGTTTGTCAATAGTCTCGAATTGTCTGGACAGAGCGTCCGCTTTAGTGTTCCGGTCACCTGGCCTATAGGTTATTATATAATTAAAATGAGACAAGAACAGTGACCACCTAGCCTGCCTGGAAGACAATCTTTTAGCTTCGCTAAGGTAGGACAGGTTCTTATGATCCGTAAATATGAGGATGGGATCCTTAGTGCCTTCTAACAAATGTCTCCATTCTTTGAGTGCTAAAATGATAGCAAGGAGTTCGCGATTACCCACATCATAATTCCTTTCTGCTTTGGACATTTGTTTAGAAAAGAAGCCACAAGGATGCAATGGCTTGTCAGGAGACTCTCTTTGGGATAAGACAGCACCTACCCCTATATCGGAAGCATCAACCTCAAGTATATATGGCAATGAGGGGACAGGATGCTGTAAAATAGGGGCAGAGGCGAACGTAGTCTTAAGAAAGTCAAAAGCCTGAAGTGCCTCAGTAGACCAGACACGTGTATTGCCATCCTTTTTAGTCATACGAGTAATAGGCGCTACTATAGACGAAAAACCTTTGATAAAACGTCTATAATAATTAGAGAAACCCAGAAAACGCTGGATGGCTTTCAGACCTTGCGGCAGAGGCCATTCTATGACCGCAGCGAGCTTCTGGGGATCCATCCGAAAACCCTCAGCGGAAATCAAATACCCTAAAAACTGGACCTCGGATTGGTCGAATAGACATTTTTCTAATTTGCAATAAAGACCATTAGCAAGAAGGGTCTTCAGAACTGTCGTAACATGTCTGTGATGAGTGTGAATGTCTGTAGAATATATTAAAATGTCATCCAAGTACACAATAACAAATGAGTGAATAAAGTCCCTTAAGACATCATTAATAAATTCTTGGAACACTGCTGGGGCATTGCAAAGCCCAAATGGCATGATGGTATACTCATAATGACCTGACCGAGTGTTAAAGGCTGTCTTCCATTCGTGGTCCTTTTTTATACGTATCAAATTGTATGCTCCTCTAAGATCTAATTTGGTGAATACCGTAGCATGTTTGAGCCTGTCAAACAATTCTGTTATTAACGGTATAGGGTAAGCATTTTTGATGGTGATTTTATTAAGACCTCTATAATCAATGCAAGGTCTTAAATCACCTTCTTTCTTCGATACAAAGAAGAACCCCGCTCCAGCCGGAGAAGAGGATCTCCTAATAAATCCCTTTTCTAATGATTCTTTAATGTACTCCTCCATGACACGTTTTCTTGAACCGATAGGGGGTACACCCTGCCCTTGGGAGGTATAGTACCAGGCAACAAATCAATAGCACAATCGTAGGGTCTGTGAGGCGGTAATTTGTCAGCCTCTCTTTTATCAAAGACAGTCTTTAAAGTTAAATACTGAGAGGGTATAGCCGTAGATAAAGGAGGAACAGTAGGAACGTTAATAGAATTCACAGGCGTGACTTCAATAGTACATGACTCATGGCAGGCTTCACTCCATGATTTTATCTGCCCTGTCTCCCAGTCAAAAATGGGATTGTGGGCACGTAACCATGGATACCCTAATACCAACTGTGAAGAGGGAGAGGTGATGACCTGGAACCGAATTGTTTCATAGTGTAGAACCCCTGTGTACATGTGTAGCGGTGCAGTCTCGTGAGTAACAACTGGAGATATCAATGGTCTACCATCTATGGCCTCAATGGCCAAGGGTATCTCCTTCTCCCTGATGGGAATATTGTTTTTCTTTACAAAACCAGAGTCTATAAAATTCTCAACTGCCCCAGAGTCAACCAGGGCGTATATGTTTTCAACTATACAACTCTCTCCCATATGTAAAGAAACAGGGAGAAGCAGTCGGTTAGGAGGCAATGTAGGAGACTTAGAAATCACACCCAAGGCCAGTCCCCTATAAGGTCTTAGGTGCGAGAGTTTTCCGGGAGCAGAGGACACTCCTTTACCATATGTTCTCTCCTACCACAATATAGGCAGAGTCCCTCTCTTCTCCTATGTAATTTTTCATTATCAGAGAGTTTGGCAACCCCTAATTGCATTGGCTCCTCTTCAGATACTTTTACACTCTCCGGTGGATTAACTCTGGGGTGAATAGGCGTAACAAAACGTCTATTCCTGTTCTTGGTATAGAGCCTGTCCCGAATCCTATTATCTATATCGATGAGGTAGTCAATAAGGTCCTCTAAGGCAACAGGAAGTTCCTTAGCCGCTACCTCATCCAATATAGAATCTGATAAGCCTTCCATGAAGGCAGTAGTTAACCCATTATTGGTCCAATCGACCTGTGAGGCAAGGGTACGAAACTGTATAGCGTAATCAGCCACAGACCTAGAACCCTGTTTAACCCTCATTAATGCTCTAGCGGCATTCTTAGACCTTTTCATAGTGTCAAAAGTTCTGCGAAAAGCTGTTAGGAAACTGTGAAAGTTATGCACCATAGGTCCATTAGCCTCCCAAATAGGGTTTGCCCATTCAAGTGCTTTGTCGGTAAGTTGGTGCATAAAGAACCCAACTTTGGACCTCTCTGTGGGAAATGAACGTGGATACATTTCAAAATGAAACTCTATTTGGTTAATGAACCCTCTGCATGTCTTAGAATCCCCTCCATACCTAGGAGGAGGCGTTAAATGTGCTGTAGCATTAGGCATAGTCGATACTTCAGGAAGCAGGGGTGCAGGAGGGTTAGGTGCGGTTGCTGGAATGGTTCTAGCTAAGAGCGTCTGGAGAGCCTGAGCTATTTGATCCATACGGTGATCCTGCTCTACAAATCTAGCCTCATGGGTCGCCATCTGTTGAGCTAAATCTGCGGGGTCCATGGCCCTATCGTAATGTAACGAGTATATACCCCTACACGCAGGATCCAGCAAAACAGAAGACAGCACAGAGGAGAGATACGTCTACCGGACCTTAGAGTGGCCGGACTCGACGTAAAGGAGAAGTACAGAGTCAGGAGCGATCCGAGGTCAAGGGCACAAAGAGACAGCGTAAACGAGAACTAGCCGGGGTCTGGTACACAGGAATCAGCAAGCCGGCAAACAGTACAGACAAGGATAAAGCGAAAACGAAGTCAGAATACAAAGCCAAGGTCAAGTACGGAGAAACACAACTGAATACAACAAGCACTAAAGGGAACTGTAGCAGAAACCACGATAGGGCAAGGAACTAAGGGAAAAGGGTAAGTATAAGTAGCCTTCAAACTAACGTGATTGGCTCCTGTCACTTCCACTCCCCCAACAGGTAAGTGTATGGGGTGATTGGCGTGACAGGAGCCAATGGGAGCCTTTTTGCAATTTAGGCTCCCACTGTCTCTTTAAGAGCGCGCCCGAGATTCGCGGCGCGCTCTTAGCTGCAGGCGGGACACGTGACCGCTTCTCGCGGTCACTGCCCGCCTTCCTGTTTGAGCAGTCGGATGAGCCGCGCGCGGCTTGTGCAGCCGCAGGACCGCGCGCGGCTTGAAGAGAGGACCGCGGCCGGCCCCCGGATAAGGTAAGTACCGCTACAGCATCACTTCTGATGTCTGTTAGCTCCCTCAGGCCTTGCACGGAATAGATGTGATGTAGTCTAGGTAGTGGACCCTAACAAGCTCCCTAAAGGCGATGGGGTCTAACCCTGGTGGAAAGTCTGTAATATGGATATGTTGAGAGGGCGTGTCACCCGATGTTTCAATGCCACACCTGTAGGGTAGCCCCGTGAACATGAAGTAAGCCCCCCCTCTCCCACCCGGTCGGGAAGCCACAGAAGACTCCACTGATGGCAAGCTTTATGATATACAATATATAGAGATACGAGAGTGCAATCAATAGGTAAAAAACAATATAGTAAATAATATCAAATTAATAAAAGCGGCAAAAAAACACACACTAGAAACTTCCTAACAATTTCAACAGATACAATATACTAATAATCGTGTTAGCGCTATATACTGGGAGCTCCACAAATAATCTTAAAGAAGAAAAAATAATTATAGCCATTTCTTGCGTTAAAATATCTGTTGGTTGTAAAAAAACCTTACTCCACAATACATTTTGATTAATATATATATTCTTCTATAAAAAGAATGTATAATAATGTCCTAGAGACCTTTGGTATTGGACGGGTTAATCTTGCCACACAAATAGGATCCACTGGCTTGGGATACAATGTATACAGCAGCAAATGGTACCTTAAAAAAGATACAAAAGAAATCCTCATAGTGCAACACTGTTTTAATTGTTCAAAGTTAAAAACCCTCTCCCCCAAAAGCTTTATAATATAGTGAGAAGTCTGGCATCGCCAGTCCAAAGAGAGGTAAAGAAGTAATTTGGGATCGTTATGGGTATGGCCTGTAATAAGTAGAGCAGTCGAGGGAGGAAGTTCATTTTGGCCATCTATATTCTGCATAGCCAGGAATTATGTGGGTGTGATCACTCCTGCATTTCCTTTTTGAATGCAGTGAAGAGTCGGACAACATTTTTCACATATAAGTCTCCTCCTCTTCTCATAAGTCAAATGCCTAGGTAGCTTATCTTATGATCTGCCCACTGGAACATGTTGCTCTAGAGGAGCGGGGCGGCATGGCACTGAGGCCACTGGCGTACATACCGCGGTCGCAGGGCCCACAACTGGGCCCAGCCCACCCCGGGTTTGTACCCCAGAGGCTGGCAGTGCTGTCACCAGGCGGGCGGGCACGTGAGGGAGCATTCTCCCCCTGAGCACTCTCTGCCCAGTTCCCTCGCGCGCATTGCAGTGATGCCAGAGCTGGAATATGATGTCACTCCGGCATCAGTAAGCGGCATACAAAGTGAACAGGAGGATCTGTGCTCACTCGCTGCCTGCAGGACTGGCCATCCAGCAGCCCCACTGGATCCCAGGGAAATCTGGAATCCCGTCAGCACTCCCAAAGGTAGGGAGGCTGGGGGATTAAATTTAAAAGAAATGTGAGTGTGTATGTGTGTTAGTGTTAGTGTGTGTGTTTTAGTTTTTGTGTGTCAGTGTGTGTGTGTGTCTGTTACTGAGTGTGTTAGTTGTGTGTTAGTTTGTGTGTGTCTGTTATTAAGTGTGTGTCTGCTAGTGAGTGTTTGTGTGTCAGTGAGTGTGTGTGTCTGTTACTGAGTGTGTTAGTTTGTGTGCGTCTGTTGGTGTGTGTCTGTTAGTGAGTCTGTTTGGTGTCTGTTAGTGAGTGTGTGTTTGTCAGTGAGAGTGTATGTTTTGTAAGTGAGTGTGTATGTGTGTCTGTCTGTCAGTGAGTGTGTATGTATGTCTGTCACTGAGTGTGTGTCTGTCAGTAAATGTGTGTGTCTGTTAGCTAATGTGTATGCGTCTGTTCTTGAGAATGTGTGTGTGTGGTTAAAACCCCTTCAGCATTTACCTTTCTCTAGCGCCGGGCTCCCTTGGTGCTGTGGATCTCTCCGCCCTTATCCGCCTCTCAGCTCCAAATGCGCATGCGCAGCAAAAGCCTCGAGCGCATTCAAACCGCCCATAGGAAAGCATTACTCAATGCTTTCCAATGGATGTCCAGCGCCTTCTCACTGTGATTTTCACAGTGAGAATCGCGGAAGCGCCTCTAGCTGCTGTCGGTGAGACAGCTACTACGGGCTGGATTAACCCTCTGAGAAACATAGCAGTTTCTCTGAAACTGATATGTTTTCAGCTGTAGGGTTAAAACTAGAGGGACCTGGCACCCAGACCACTTCATTGAGCTGAAGTGATCTGAGAGTCTATAGGGGTCCTTTTAACTGTATGTGTATCTGATTGCACTGGCGTATATACCGTGGTCGCAGGGGTCGCAGCCCTGCGACCAGGTCCCCGCCGCCATGTGTTGGCAGCGCCGAGTAAGGGAGGTGGAGGCCCACTGATCAATTTTCGCACTGGGGCCCCATGTACGCTACTGACTGAGGCACATAAGATAAAAGATTTAGTAAAGTTGATTTTTAGGCCACATAGCTCTCCAAATACCTTGAAGGCCTGCACAATATTGGGGAGGGACACTTTTGGGTTCTTAACAAAGAAAATAAAATTGTCCGCTTAGGCTGCGATCTTATGATGCATGTCCCCTGTAACTATCCCTGTTATATCCGGATTTTGTCTGATTATCAAAAAGGATTAGAGGGCAAAGACGAGATTATGGTATTTATCTAATAATGAAAGGAAAAAGTCAAGGCGCAATTGACCACCCACTTACTCCTTCCACCCTGACAAGAAAATGTTTTGGGTACCTTGAGACCACCTATACTGATTACAACACCCTTAGTCTGAGCCAGCTTATAAAAGTGGCTCATGACCATGTGAGTGAGATTAATTTTAATACTGGTTTACTCATTTTAAAACGTTATTACCCTATGTTGGTTTTACCTGTTTTATTTCATTTACAGAACTAATTTACATGTACATGGATGGTAATATGCATGTTTTTAGTGTGCTCTCACCAACCCATTGTTGATTTTATAATTACACTTATATTTGTGTTCAGCAATGTCTCACGAGTAAAAGAGTACCCTCCTCTGACAGTTTTATGGAGTTTTTGGAAAGTTACAGGGTTAAATATAGGGTTTCCCCATTTCTGTTTGCCAGATTGGTTAGGTGGCCAATCTTGCCTTTGAGACTATATGGCAGCTCAGGAATGAGAATTACCCCATCATGACATACCATTCATAAAAGTAGACAACCCAGGGTATGCAAAATGGGGTAAGTACGGTCTTTTGCCAAAGTTAGCCTTCATATTTGTGTTTTTGCATTTTGCATTTTTCACACAAAAACAGTGATTTTACTGATGATATCATCATCATTACAAGTTTTAGTGTTCTAAAACACTTATATTTGTGTTAAAAAAAAAAAAAAGTCTTACGAGAACAACAGTACCCCATACGTACAGGTTTTATGGGGCTTTGGAAAGTTACAGGGACAAATATAGGGCTTTCCCATTTCTTTTTCAATTTTTTTTTTATTGTTATTAAGAAATAATAATAAAATTAACAATAATTATACATATTTGTCAACATTTTAAAACATCAAAACTATGTAAGCAGTATAATATGTGGACATTGACATGACAAAGAAAATGGATCTTTAATACAAGAACATGCCAATAAGATATGTAACAATATTAAGATCAGAATCAAATAAAACATATAAAAACTAGAAAAACTGGGAGAAAAATTCACATCCATAAAATGATATTCAATATAAATAAATGAATGTATAAGCATAGATGAAAAAGTTTGATAAAGCAATTCAGTCTGAAGAGAATCTACTAATCTACTTGACAGCCAGATGCTGGCTTGCCTTAGACTGGATTTGGGGAACAACAAATCTCTTTCATTAACATACTTCAAACACCATACTAGAAATTGCCCAATAATTTTTAATATCACCCCTTGATTTTTCTACCATTAAAGCTTGGAAATGTATGGATGAATAAAATTGATCATTTACCTTTCTTATAGGTATTTTTAAGGACACCAAAGGCATTAATAGCAGTGCAGCTTACTAAAAAGGCAACAGAATGTAAAAAAAAAAAAAAAAATGGCTGCATTTGAGTATGATGTCCAATATTATATACAGTAATACAGGCAATATATCAGTGGCTAGTGGATTTTGGCAGATACATTAATTCCTCTACAGGCTGGTAATCATAACAACAAAAAAGTGGACAGTGCTTAAAATGACAAGACAAAGTGTTAACTAAAATAATATGTGTAAAAACCCAGCAGCAATCAGCCAACAAAAATGACATATAATATAAACACCACTTATTTTGGTTTGTTTATAGGCTGGTAATCATAACTGAAGTATAAATGGGGGGGAGGAGTGGGAGGCTTATTTGGACTAGATTTCATACTGCAAAATGCACAAAAATAAAATAGCTTATACCTGATTTGGTAAATGAAAACCTGAACATGTGTAATGTATTCAATACATGTATTATAAAATATAAACATAATATACAAAATGAAATATTATTGATAGCAATGCAATTTAGTCTGGAAGGTTATTAAATGACCTATATTAATCAGCATTATTTTCATTCCTTACTCAATTGACCAAGCAAAAAACTGTACTGTTTATTAAGATGCTTACATAGAAAACAAGCAAAATAGAGCAAAAGAGGCATGTTATATGATTACCTTGCTTTTGCTACTATCATACTTAGTTATATTATTTGATATACATGTTTAGGAGTCTCTCCATGGCATTTTTAATCTCTTTATTTCTCAAACTATATATTATAGGGTTAAGCAAGGGGATAAATACAACATAAAGAAGCGACCAAAATTTGTCTTCACCATGTGTGTCAACAGATTTCGCTCTTAAGTAAGTTATGGTGGCTGACCCATAAAACAAAATGACCGATGTAAGGTGAGAACCACATGTAGAGAATGATTTTTTCCTCCCAACTGCAGAAGACATTTTAAGCAAAGAAACAATAATACGAACATAGGACACAACAATAAGCAAGAAAGGTAATTGTATGACCAAAGAACTATACATGAAAATAGCAATTTCATTAGCAAAAGTGTCACTACATGCTAGCCTTACAACTGGAAGGATGTCACAGAAGAAATGGTCAATTATGCTTGAGTTACAGAAAGGGAGGCTGAACACATAAGAAATTTGACACAGGGATAGTAGTACCCCAGATATCCATGACCCCACTAAAAGATTATAACATTTTGTGTTTGTCATTATAACTGTGTAATGAAGAGGGTGACATATGGCTACATATCGATCGTATGCCATGAATGCAAGAGTAAAACATTCTGTTGTACCAAGAAAACAGAAAAAGTAGAGCTGAGCAGCACACATTATGAATGAGATAACTCTTACTTGATGGAGAAAGTCTCTAAGCATCCGAGGGACAGTAACTGATATATAAAAGATCTCGGTAAGAGACAAGCTTCTGAGAAACAGGTACATTGGCTTGTGGAGTTGAAGTTGTAAGGTGACTGTGACAATTATCATCATGTTTCCCAAAAATGTGATAACATATATAAATAGAAAGATTCCAAAAATATATGTTTTAAGATTTGCATCCGTACAAAGTCCAAGGAGAATGAATTCAATAACTTGAGTACTGTTATTGTTAGCCATTAATGTACCAATCTAATACAACCTATCAAGAACAGCATGTATTAATATAATTAGTATATCAGATTATAATAAATGTTATAAAATTGCAATTTATTGAGGATTGAAAACGTTTGAAAGAAAAGACTGTATAACTTGCTATTCCAAACATGTTGTTAGCTAGTGAGTTGTTCTTCAGGTTTACAATATGTGGGGCAAAAAAAAAATAATGTTAACAGTTAGACGGAGAGAACATGTTTACAATATTAAGAGAAATTTTGACAAACTCTATCTAATCAATTTTAAAAATGCCATGCAGGAAATCCAGCTTTTCTATAATACTGTGTTAATATATGTTCACCTTTATTTTCTTTACTTTCAGAGGTAGCTTTTATATTACACATTTTTAAAGTATTCTTTATCACATTTGAAATATATATGTCCAAAATCCATATTAGCCAAAAATGGACATTAGTAGAATCATTTCCAATTCTGTTTCCAGATTTTATGCAGAACTATAGTAAAGTTACGGTATATATGTACACGTCTTTTTAGGATCAATGTTCCTTGTTTTATATGTTTTTTGTTGTTTTGTTTTTAATTTCCTTGTCATTATAGTTGCACTGAACACATACTTTGTGCTACATCGGATACTGGATGATATAAACCCTCACATTTAAACGTTAGTCCTTTAGACAGATATCAGCATTGCCTAACTCCAAAAAGGACTCCAGTTTTTAATAATACATGCCTTTTTTGTGTTTGCTCAGGATAATAAATAAATTAGTATAATAATATTTTTTTTTTTTTTAAAAACATTGCAAACCTTTTTTATTCCTTCTGAATTGATTAATAGATGTTCTATGAAGTCATTTTTATACACTCATGTGATTATTAAGAAAGCAGAGTGGTTACGGTTCAAATTGCCTTGTACAATGTATAAAGTTGAAAGTGGAAAAACAAACACAATTTAAAACAGTTTAGTTTAACAGTTGATATCTCAGTTTCTCAGCAATAGTAACTAAAATCCATGAAAGCAAAGTAAAATGACATATAATCATAATCATTCCACTTACCTTACTTTATACCCTGGAATTATTTTTGTTACAGGAAAAAAACTTGAACAAGACATTCTTCTATGGTGGCTTGCGAATTTGATCCATGAGCAGTAGATTTTGAAAAGAAAGATATTTTTCTGCCATGGCTAGATTTTGACTTTTTGAATCTCTACAAGCAAACATGACTCCCTTTTCTCACAGCAAAGGAAGCGTTACTGCTGCATTATACAAGGGGGGATTTATGTCACTGACAGTTACACAAAGATAAACTCAACAGCAATGTGCAAATCCCTGCATTTTACAAATAGATTATTTAGATGTACTTACTCTATGTAGGATTTATATTCAAATGCCAACATTTTTGCATTCTGCTATTTTAAAGAAGCTATAAATGTCTCCTGCAAATAGCAAGGCATTAAAAAACAATTATTTTATCTGTTTTTTCCATAATACAAGGTTTGAAAAATGTATTCCTATTTCTTCCTAATATATGAGTCTGTGTAAAATAAAGCAATAAAATAATTAAACATTGAATAAACATTACAGTTGTGTTCATTTACATATTTCTAATTTATATCTCTGTCTGAACAGCAATAGATAAGTGGAATTATTATTTTATCATACACGTGCTAGGTATTCATCACATGTGTCAAACTCATATTATGATTATATATATCTAAAACCAACAATAGTCGATAGTGAAGGGGTTCATAAAAGTCTGGATAATTTATTTATGTCAAAACCTGATGTTTAGTGCAAATATGAATCCTCAATGAGATTTCTCATTGCCATTTTAAAGTCAATGGAGATCGTATTCCTTTTTGAGTATACTTGAACTTCATTTCAAATTGGGTTTCTTTGCATTCTTGTGGATTAATAGCAGAAACATAGATTTGTGTATCTTTGAAATTCTTAAACTGAAGTATTTTTCAACATATATAACTATGCAAGTATAAAGGTCATATTCCACATAAATATGTTTGACTCTCATTGAAACAAAAATCAGCTTACCTTATCCTAATTAGATATAGAAGTTTATGCAAAGCCTCATATCTACAAAACAATATCAATGAATGCTGTTTACAAGATCAGGTGAAACCCATTTTATTCTCTTACCTGGGGAGAAAGGGGAGGGGTTGAGGAAGTCCTTAGTCCAGGTTTAGTTTGACTTTTGCAGTGACAAATTTAAATTTTTAGTCTTTAATATTCCAATTATTATTATTTTTATACATGCAAAAAGATACTACATATGTCACATTTATTAAATACCACAATACAGGTACACTTCAAAAAAATAAATTGAAACACATTCACATGCAGCATATAAACATTTATGAGATTTTGTGATCACATTTTGACAGGTTAGAAATATTTGTATTGTTTTCAAATAAATGTTTATTTTCAGTACTGTTAAAGAAACACTATAGGGCCAGGAACACAAACATATATTCCAGACCCTATAGTGTTAATGTCACGATTCGGGGAACCCAACACGCTAACACACACACACACACAGAAAAGGTGCAGTACCGGACCTTAGAGTGGCCAGGCTAAGCACACAGAGAATAGTCAGGAGACAAGCCAAGTAAGGTGAACCAGAAGACAGAATAACGAGAAACAAGCCGAGGTCAAAGGGTAGGAGAAAGTCACAAAGTCAGATTAGCAAGCCAGAGAGTACGTAACCAGACGTAACACGTAACAAGTTTCAGTAGCAATACTAGCAAGCAAAGACCACAACAGGGCAGGGAGGAACAGGAAAGGTGATTTTAAACCATAAGGTTAATTCTGATTGGATAATTTCCAATCAGAATTAACAATCACACGTGGGAGATAGCTAAACCTCCCACTGTGATTGAGGCACTGTGCCTTTATCGCCGGGTCAGGTGACTGACCCTGGCGTGTCATATATTGAGCGGTCTCCCGGCATGCTGCCGCTGGGGGACGCGGAGGAAGATGCGGGCAGCATCCGAGGCTGGAGGGATGCCGCTCGCCGAGCCCACGTGGAGGAGGGGACCACGGACGGCTGGAGGGTGAGTACTGCGAGCGGAGTGCAGCCTCCCCTCGCAGCCGCCCGCGGGATCCCGACATTACCCCCCCTCGAAGACCGCCCGGAGGGCGGGAAGCAGAAGGCTTCAAAGGAAACCGGGCATGAAAGGAGCGGACCAAAGAGGGAGCGTGCAGATCAGAGCTCGAAACCCAAGACCGCTCCTCGGGGCCGTACCCCTTCCAATCCACCAGATATTGCAGCCGACCCCTAGAAACACGAGAGTCGAGAAGGGCAGCCACCTCGTACACGTCACTAGAGACAGCGCGAGGGGAAACAGGCCGCCCGAGGGGACAAGAGAACCGGTTACACAGCAAGGGCTTCAAAAGCGAGACGTGAAACATGTTCGGAATACGCATGGAAGGAGGCAGGTCAAGGGAGTAGGAAACGGGGTTAACCCTACGTAACACCTTGTAGGGACCAAGAAATCTGGGAGCAAATTTCATCGAGGGAACCTTGAGACGGAGGTTCTTGGAGGACAACCATACCCTATCACCCGGAACATAAGAAGGGGCCGCAACCCTACGGCGATCAGCAAACTTCTTCTGAGCAGCTGCTGAACGAGACAGCGCAACATGGATCTGATCCCACATCTTCCGCAAAGAGGGGAGGTGCTGGTCCAAGGCAGGCATTCCCTTGTCGGAGAACGCACCGGGAAGGACAGGAGGCCGAAACCAATAAGCAACCTCAAAAGGAATTAAGCCATTAGACGAATGAGACACCGTATTCCTGGCAAATTCAGCCCACGGAAGGAGGCGGGACCAGTCGTCTTGGTGCGCATTAGTGAAGCAGCGCAAATACAATTCCACAGACTGATTAGCACGTTCGGCCGCACCATTAGATTGCGGGTGATAGGAGGAAGTGAACGACAAGGAGACCCCCATCTGAGCACAAAAGCCCCTCCAAAACCGAGAGACAAATTGAGGGCCCCTGTCAGATACGATATCCTGAGGTACCCCATGCAAGCGGAACACTTCTTTGGCAAACACCTGAGCTAGCTGAACCGCAGAACGCAGTTTCTTAAGCGGAATGAAGGGCGCCATTTTAGAGACCCTATCCGTCACAGTCAATATCACTGTCTGACCATCAGAAAGAGGAAGGTCTACAATGAAATCAATGGATAAGTGGGTCCACAGTTTCTTGGGTATGGATAGAGGCATCAGTAGACCCTGGGGTCTCACATTAGGAGACTTACACTGTGTACAGACCCGACAAGCCTGTACAAAATCCACTACGTCTCGTTTAAGTGAAGGCCACCAGAACTGTTGAAGGAGGCCCTTATAGGTTTTGGTAACCCCCGGATGACCAGCAGTTTTGGCGGTGTGAAATAAAGTTAACAACTTTTATCTGTCATTTGCTTTAACGTATAGTTTACCAACCGGCGTCTCAGGGGGTGCTTGGGTTTGGTATGTCTTAATACTATCAAGGAAAGGAGACGAGACAACCAAACGGGTAGCAGCTATTATCTGAGACGCAGGTACAATAGGTACAGGAGTCGGATTAACAAATTCTAACGGTTCATGCTGTCGAGAGATAGCGTCAGCTTTGGCATTACGGCAACCAGGTCTATAGTGTCAGGGTACCTGTTGTCTCTACCTCAGAGGAGGTGAGATACTTAGACGTTCATCCTCTCAGAGGGGTTGACTCACTCATTCCTCCCAGTTCTCTCGGCCGTTTACGCGCCGGCCGCGAGGGATCCGCTTCCTTTTATGACGCAGCGCTCAGTAGCCGACGTCATGACGACAATCCGTTCCGACCTGTCAATCAAGTCCCGACCACGAATCAGGACTCGTCGGGGGCGTGATTACCTTTCTAGAACCAGGGTATAAAGTAGGGCTTTATGCATTTGTTCATTGCCCTGTCGTGGTTCTAGCTTGTCTAGTCACTCAGTGCTCTTGTTATCTATTTGTCTCTTTGGTTTTGACCCGGCTTGTTTGTTCTATCCTGCTTACCTCTATTACCCTTTGACTCGGCTTGTCTCTCACTTATCTGCTCTCTCGTTCCCTCGACCTCGGCTTGTCTCTAGACCATTCTTTGCTTACTCCTTACGTTAGTCCGGCCATTCTAAGGTCCGGTATACGTACCTACCTCCTGTTTGTACTTTGCGTGTTGGATCCCTGTCCCGATCCTAACATATAGGTAATGACGTATTGGAAGCGTGAAAGGAATAGAGACCATCTAGCCTGCCGGGCAGATAACCTTCTAGCATCAGCTATATAGGAGAGGTTCTTATGATCTGTTATAACCATAATTTTGTGTCTAGAACCCTCTAATAAGTACCTCCATTCCTTAAAAGCTAACACAATGGCTAATAGTTCCCTGTTCCCAACATCATAATTCTTTTCTGGATCAGACAACCTCTTAGAAAAGTAACAACAGGGATGGAGGGGTTTGTCATACGACAACCTCTGTGACAGTACTGCTCCCACACCCGACTCAGAAGCGTCTACTTCCATAACAAAGGGAAGAGAAGGATTAGGGTGGTGCAGCACTGGCGCAGAGGCAAATGCCTTCTTGAGAGTTTTGAAGGCCTTAAGGGCCCTAGGGTGTAGACCTTTTTTTGTCAGCTTCGTTATAGAAGAGATAAGTGGTGAAAAGTTCTTTATAAATTTCCAATAATAGTTGGCAAATCCTATAAAACGCTGGATAGCCTTCAGTCATTGGGGAAGTGGCCAGGACAGTATGGCTTCCAATTTAGCAGGATCCATACTGAAACCCTGTTCAGTAATTCTATATCCAAGGAATTGCACAGAGGTCTGACCGAATAAACATTTTTCTAATTTACAATAGAGTCCGTTCTGTAATAACTTTTTGAGCACCATCCTAACATGGTTATGGTGTGACTTCAAATCAGGAGAATACACAAGTATGTCGTCAAGGTACACCACGGCACAGACATGCAATAGATCCCTAAGGACATCATTTATGAGGTCCTGAAACACAGCAGGAGCATTACACAGTCCAAAAGGCATGACCAGATATTCGTAATGCCCACTGCGCGTCTTGAACGCTGTCTTCCACTCATCATTCTTCTTTATACGGACAAGGTTATAAGCCCCCCTGAGGTCTAATTTGGTGAAGTACCTAGAACTTTTAACATGATCATGATGAGGGGGATAGGGTAGGCGTTTTTAATCGTTATATTGTTCAGACCCCTGTAGTCTATACATGGCCTCAAATCGCCCTCATTCTTTGCCACAAAGAAGAAACCAGCACCAGCAGGGGAGGAGGACCTTCTAATAAAACCTTTACTTAGGGATTCCCGTATGTACTCCACCATGATCTGGTTTTCTTTCTCAGAAAGAGGGTAGACCTTGCCCCTAGGAGGCATAGTACCCGGTAACAGGTTTATGGCACAGTCATATTCACGATGTGGAGATAGCTTATCTGCCTCCCTTTTTTCAAAAACCAAGGCAAGGTCTGCATATACAGAAGGGACAGAAAACGAAAGTGGTTTAGCCGTGGGCACGTTGAGTAAACAAACAGGACGTACATGAGCCATACAGTCTCGTTGACAAGATTCCCCCCAGGAGAGTATATCTAAACAACCCCAATCAAGTACTGGGTTGTGTTTAACTAACCAGGGAAAACCCAGAACGATGGAGGCAGTAGGAGAGTCAATTATTTGGATGGTTAATCTTTCCTTGTGCAAAGCACCCACAGACATAACTATTTCCTGGGTTTCATGGCTCACCAGAGGTTTCTCAAGTGGTCTACCATCTATGGCCTCAACGGCCAAGGGTGTGGCCTTTCGGATCAAAGTCAGGGCTGCGGTTTTGGCAAAGTTCTCATCCATAAGGTTGTCTGCCGCACCTGAATCGATCAAGGCTTTGGTTGTTATAGTGATTTTATTGACCAAAAGAGAAACCGTAATAAACGGTCTGGAGATGGACACATGAGGGGACAAAGTCATAACACCCGAGGCCGACCCCTCTCTAGGCCTTAGGTGCTGCAGTTTCCCTGTACTTTAGGGCAGGCATTACAGTGGTGCCCCCTCTTCCCACAATAAAGGCATAACCCCTCCCTTCTACGGTACGCTCTTTCGGCCTCAGTTAACCCCGTAGCACCCAATTGCATGGGTTCAGGGGATGGTTGCCTAGGAGCGGGTACCGCTAGTAGTGCAGTACTGGGTAGAGCAGGTAACACCCGTGTATCCAGCCGTATTTGACTACGCCTCTCTCTAATACGGTTATCAATAAGAATCATATAGTCTATAACATCATCTTGAAGAACAGGTAATTCCCTGGATGCTATTTCATCCAGTATATAAGCGGGCAAACCCCCCTGAAAGGCTGTTACGAGGGCGTCATTATTCCAAACCACTTCAGCTACTAGAGTGCGGAATTCGATAGTGTAATCCGCTACAGATCTGTTACCCCGTCCGAACCCTAAGCAGAGTGTTGCCAGCAGAAGCAAGCCTACCGGGTTGATCAAACGTACGTTTGAAAGCTGTCAGAAAATCTGCAAAGGACATAGGAGACGTTTTCTCCCACATGGAGTTGGCCCATGCTAAAGCTCTCCCAAACAAGTGGTTTATCAAAAAGGTGATTTTAGATCTGTCAGTGGGATAGGAACGTGGATTCATCACCAAATGGATGTCGATTTGGTTGAGGAAACCACGACACAATGCTGGGTCACCGCTGTAGCGCTGTGACAGCGTCATATGAACTACATGAGCAGGAATGGGTACTGGAGTGGGAATGGGTTCGGGCACAGCAGCAGCCTCCTGAACGGCAGGCTGCAATTGTGCAGTACGAGCCAGTAGGGCTTGCAAAGCTTGAGCAAACTGATCCATACGGTGGTCCAAGCCATCCATTCTAGCCTCCTGATTAACTAGGAGCTGTGGTATGTCAGCAGGTTCCATTATGGCCCTGTTGTAATGTCACGATTCGGGGAACCCAACATGCTAACACACACACACACACAGAGAAAAGGTGCAGTACCGGACCTTAGAGTGGCCGGGCTAAGCACACAGAGAATAGTCAGGAGACAAGCCGAGTAAGGTGAACCAGAAGACAGAATAACGAGAAACAAGCCGAGGTCAAAGGGTAGGAGAAAGTCACAAAGTCAGATTAACAAGCCAGAGAGTACGTAACCAGACGTAACACGTAACAAGTTTCAGTAGCAATACTAGCAAGCAAAGACCACAACAGGGCAGGGAGGAACAGGAAAGGTGAGTATTTAAACCATAAGGTTAATTCTGATTGGATAATTTCCAATAAGAATTAACAATCACACGTGGGAGATATCTAAACCTCCCACTGTGATTGAGGCACTGTGCCTTTAACGCCGGGTCAGGTGACTGACCCCGGCGTGTCATATATTGGGCGGTCTCCCAGCATGCAGCATCATGCATGCTGCCGCTGGGGGATGTGGAGGAAGACGCGTGCGGCATCTGAGGCTGGAGGGAGGCCGCTCGCCGAGCCCACGTGGAGGAGGGGACCGCGGACGGCTGGAGGGTGAGTACTGCGAGCGGAGTGCAGCCTCCCCTCGCAGCAGCCCGCAGGATCCCGACAGTTAACCCCTTAAGGACTGAGCCAAATGTACAGGTTGTGATCAAAACAAAACGTAAACAAAAATCTAAATTTGCGCTATATGTCTGTTCAGGCGTAAATCACCTCTTTCATATTATGTGCACCCACGCTTATTATATATCATGTCATTCAGGGGAAACAGGGCTTTCATTTAACATCAAATATTTAGGTATGAAACATAATTTAATATGAATAAAATCTAAAACAATGGGAGAAAATAAGAATTAATTTTTTTTGTTCTATGTGACATTTTAACTGTGAATGTCATAATACTGTTTACTTTTACTGCAATAAAATACACATATTTGTATTTAACGATGTCTCACGTGTAAAATAGTACCACCTATGTCAAGGTTTTATGGTGTTTTGGGAAGTTACAGGGTCAAATATAGCATGTTACATTTTCAGTTTTTTCACATTGAAATTCGTCAGATTGGTTACGTTGCCTTTGAGACCGTATGGTAGCCCAGGAATGAGAATAACCTCCATGATGGCATACCATTTGCAAAAGGAGACAACCCAAGGTTGCAAATGGGGTATGTCCAGTCTTTTTCAGTAGCCACTTGCTCACACACACTGGCCAAAGTTAGTGTTAATATTTGTTTGTGTGTGAAAAATGCAAAAAACAAATTTGAACACAAATTTTGGCCAGTGTTTGTGACTAAGTGGCTACTAAAAAAGACTGGACATACCCCATTTGCAATACTTTGGGTTGTCTACTATTGCAAATGGTATGTCATCTTGGGGGTGATTTTCATTCCTGGGCTACCATACGATCTCAAAGGCACCGTAACCAATCTGGCGAATTTCAATGTGAAAAAACTTAAAACCAAGCCTTATATTTGACTCTGTAACTTTTGAAAACACAATAAACCCTGTACATGAGGGGTACTTTTATATTTAGGAGACTTCACTGAACAAAAATATTAGTGTTTCAAAACAGTAAAACGTATCACAACAATTATATTGTCCGTGTAAATGCCATTTGTGTGTGAAAAATGCAAAAAATTTCATTTTCACTGATGATATCATCGTTGTAATACATTTTACTGTTTTGAAATACTAATATTTGTGTTCAGCAAAGACTTCCGAGTAAAACAGTACCCCCCCCCCCCCCCCATGTGCAGGTTTTATGGTGTCTTGGAAAGTTACAGGGTTAAATATAGTGCAAGCAAATTAAATTCCCTGGACTTTCAGCCTGGGCTGTCAGGCAGGTCCCGCAAATTGTAATTAATAAAATGATCTAATTATGTAAAATTATTACATAAATATATACGTAGAATTATTATATATATATATATATATATATATATATATATATATATATACGTGCATGTATATATATAGAAGGCGTATGCCTGAAGTTGTGGGAGGGATTTTATGGCTATTTAAACCCAGCAAATCCCCTTACTCACCTGTCTGCGACGATTTCGGAAATTGCTCTGACGTCAATCTACCGCGACGCTCGTACACTGCCCGCCAGTTCGTGAGTATTTTCATACGCGTACGCATCAAACCATTCGTCGGTTCATCCAAACTGTAAGTCCCTTCGAATATTTTTTCGTTGTATGCATACGTTCGCTCGCCTGCCCGGCTGGCGCTCCGCACCTGTCTGTTAGATCTTTATTCTGTCACTGGGTCCTGTCTGAGCGGAGCTCCTAACCTGCATTTGTGGCATCTCGGGCAGTGGGAGGTTTCAAATCCGCTCAAAGCCTTCAGGACCCTGTGGGCTGTGTTTGAGATCCCCAGTGAGTCCCTGGCTCTTCGTTTTGCATGTTCCGATCCTCCACCTTCGTACGCCCGCTCTCTCTCTAATACTGCAACATATATAACACGTTTTCCAAATCTCAGTGGACATGACTCCGATATGCTGCATACGCTGACTCTGGGGGTTCAACAGTTAGTGTAAGCTGGGGGCTGGTGGGAGAGATGTGTGTGGTTCGTTATAACTCAATATATGTTGCTCCAGACGTCTTTATTTAATCTAAACCGAATGTTTTACAAAGTAGCAATTTAATATATTTTTTAGAATCTGTATTGTGTACTTTTTCGAGGTCTGGCAGCGTGTGTGTGTTTGCATGGCAAGGGGAGTGGTGGGGGTTTTTGAACCCAGTTTCTGGAAGCCATCTTACAAGCTAATCTTCCCGCTCATACATAGGGCATAGAATACCAAGTCTGGCTTTCCAGTTCTTGTTGCACTACATTTCCCAGAATTCTCTAGCTCAGTAACCTGAAAATATCATGTAATATAACAGGAGAAAATATTGCTGTCTACATGTTCTGAGACATTGATAATCATTCAACTTTCAGTTTATTATATCTCCAAAACTGCTTGATCACATTATTTTCACTGTCTGTTATGTATTACCCTTTGCAGTCCACCGCTCAGCTATGTATAAAGACATTTCGGACGTCAATAAATGACTGATCATATGAGCAGGTTACAGGCTATCCTGTGTAACAGAATGGATCGCGTGTTCTGCAAATTAATGTGACTTTCTGACGTACGGGTCAGTCACTTGTCTTATTATACGGAGCAGTGAGTAGCATTCATGCTCGAGGCATGGAGGGGTTATATGTGCCCCCCTTTGCTTGCTGTATTCCGATATTAAGTCATGTCTGCATAAATGACATGGATCCGCACACCTGTTTGATTATATACTCTCCAGTCTCAGATTACTATTAGACTCATTCTGTGCTACCTGCACAGTGCAGCCAGAGCCACTAACACGCTGCATACGGATAGTCTTTGTATGCAGTGTCTTACCTACATTACACCGTCTGTATACCAGGTAGGAAGGTTTCCTCCCTCTTCTCCCCACACCCCCCCTCTCCCATTGTCTGCCCATTGTCGGTACACAGTTGCAGATCCATGGTGGATTTCGGTACACGGAGTAACTGCTTCCCTCGGCGGAGTTGGATCCTCCTTGCGATAAGCGTAAACCCCACAGAGGGCTTGATTCACAAGCTGGCGGCATTACGGGATGCCATGCCGGCATCCGTTTAGGAGCGCGGTTCATATGTAGACGTGAGGGATCGCCGCTCTGACTTTCTTTAACCTGCTCATCATTGTGAGGGTCTTTGAAGCGATGTATGCACACAGCAAACGAAACCTTGTCTGTACCAGCCCTAATTCATCCTCAGTCAGTGCGGCAATTTGCGTTACGTGTAGAACCCGGCGTACTCCTACGCAGACAAGCACATACGTTACTGGACAAATGCATCTACTTTCATATTGCAGTTCTGGTGAGCGAGCCTCTGCTAAGGCATGTACGCATTTAACTATACTACGAACAAGATCTGCATAGATATATATATATATTAAGCATATAACAACAGATATACACGTTTATTCGTATTGCATTTCGAATCAAGGCCACGGTCTGGCACCACGAGCCCCGAGGGCCATTCATACGATCATACATGCATTCTAGTTCGTACGTCCCGACCATCCGGACCCCACATGCTCACTGGGCACTCCAGTTTCGGTCGAACTATACGATCCTAACTCTTTGCTACCCACGTTTCGTTCTGTAGTATGTCCTCTCTCACTACCTACCCTTCCATCTTAGTTAGCAACTGCTGGCTGTTAGGTTCCTAGGTGTCCACTAGTTGTTATTCTCCCCGGCTTCTTCGCCATAGGTTAGTGGTCCCGCGAGGCCAACACCCATCCTCATACTTGGAGGTACTACGCCCCTCGGGCCAAATCATAGCTAGTCGCCTCGCATTGTGGCATAGAGAGGGCCTCATCTGTCACTCCCAGTCTATCTTATGTTAACTGTCACCGAGAGGCCGACACCCCGCCACCTCATTCAGTGGCCACGCTACCCCCTCACGCCAACGCATAGATAGAGCCTCTCAAGCCGCTTGGCAACTAGCAGGGCCTCACCCGTCACCAACCTAGTGTAATCGTTTCGCCGCATTGCGGCACTAGCTAGTCGGCCAGCTCACATGCACACGCACTCACGCTCGCGCTCCTAGTAAGCTGGGGGGGGGGCGTCACACTCCAGACCCATCACGCATAATCACTATGTTTTAGATCCTATAACCACATCAGGTATCCTGGCGCTTTATTTCCCGCTTTAGTTTTGATTGTGCGTTACATACTCCTACAGCGATACAAACAGTATTTCAGAACTATCGTACTCGGCTAATCCGGTGCTTTCAATACGTTATCTCTTATGGGCGACGGGTGTGCTAGATGCTTAGTTCTAGCAGTACGAGGATACATATGTATATATGTATATGTATTACCCCAACCTGTCCCTCACTGGTGATCCTTAGGTACCACGTACACTGCGTGCCCAGACCTAGCTAGTAGACACCAGGACCAGCGGTTCCTCCTGCAACTTGTTTCAGGCATTTCTTACATATATTCAGTCAACTAAGTATGTTGGGCCTCGCCTTGCCTTCCACATTGCGCGTTGTACAGGTTTGGCCTCGTATTGGACCTTCGTCGGGTCCTCCAGGCGCTGACGTTACGTACAGTGACTGCTTCCGGACTCACGTATTACGGATATATTTTTATTGCTTCGCATCATTTTGGGGGCACTTTAGTACATTGAGTCCTAAATTACCGTTTATCGACTCATACTATCACTCAATTTTCATGTCGGCGTCACTCATACAAGCATTGCAGGATTGGCTTTAGCAATCTGATTGGACCGGGTGAACAGATTCCCCACTTGTTTCATATCAAACACCGAGGCATCACTCCGCCTCCATTTTTGGCCAAACAAACACCTTTCGAATCCTTAATCTACTAATTAGGGACTTGTCTGCACGCTCGACATTCACAGGGTCCTCCATGCGCAGTCAATTCATTCGTCACGCATTTTCGTTGTTCACGTTTCACTTCATGTAAGTTTAAGAAGTCCGTCAGGAGTTACTTTCGGTCATGCTGGATGTTTCGATTCAAGTTGTGACACCTTATGCATCCTATTGTACAATCTTTACGATCTCATGCCTGCCAAGTGACTGCTATAGGGTACTTACTATACAAACACATATCGTCTTCAAATTTAGTCAAAGCTTCTTTTCAGGTTCCTCTCTCGGGCAAACATTTCCCTACGGTGAGTCACGGCTTTGCATTCTATTCTTCGGTTCACTTCACCACAGTTAGTTTCATCAGGTGCCTGTTACAGTCCTTTTTCGCCATGTTTTAATGCAGGTAATCACACGTGTGCGGTCAGGTTAGCGCTTGTCCACAGAGGTTAACACCCTGCTGCGCGTAGTTAGTACAAGTCCACATGGCCCAAATCATGGGTAGGGCCTCTCTCAAACACAGGGCTTATGGCACGGCCTCAACTCTTACAGGATAGTCCTTATCTTCGCCTATTCGTACCCATTCGCTAAGCAGCTCCACTACACGAGAATTTCAATGGGCATCTGAGTTTGTATAATTTAAACATATTACGCTTCTTTCCTCCTCACAGCATGCTACAAGAACTAGGTCCAGGTAACGTACTGTCTTTGATACACGCTAACCCTGTCGTCTCAAGTCCCCTGCAGTATCCTCCGCCCTAGCCACTTCCGAAGTCGGTCCTTGCTTAAACGTTACAGTTGACATAAAAGAACACGCAGTCCGGATTTCCTCTGCAGGTCAAAAAAGGTATCGATCATGCTTGGAGTTAGAGTCTACACAGGTAAGATTTGTCTACTAATGCTGAGCAGACGTACTCTACGAAGCTTACGATATGTGTAAGTATTGTATGTGGTTCAAGATTATAAATGCCTTCCGATTATAATGGTTGCTCGTACTATTTTTGCCACATCCCTCAAACAATTCATGCCATGCATTCGCTCCTTGTTTGTTAGTCTTGGCCTCAATCCGAATTCCTTCTCAGGACATTCATTCCGTGTTAGGGCCGCCACAGCAGCCTCAAGTCGTCCAGTTCCAACTCATCTTGTAGAGAAGATGGGTCGCTGGAAGTCCTCGGCATACAACCGGTACATTCCAAATCCAGAAAGAAATCAGGCTCGCTTTCTATAATATGTCTAAATGATTTGTTATGTTTAATAAATGTCACACACTTTTTGGCCCTCTTTTGCAGGCCTAACCTCACGTCGGTTTCGGCACACCTCAACCGACTCTCATATATTAAAATTACACACAGTTTAATGTGCGCCCCTTCCATAATCCCGTACACAAATAGAAGGCGTATGCCTGAAGTTGTGGGAGGGATTTTATGGCTATTTAAACCCAGCAAATCCCCTTACTCACCTGTCTGCGACGATTTCGGAAATTCCCTCCCACCACACCCTCTTCATATATCATTATACCTGGGTGGGCCCTCTTTTGCAGGCCTAACCTCACGTCGGTTTCGGCACACCTCAACCGACTCTCATATATTAAAATTACACACAGTTTAATGTGCGCCCCTTCCATAATCCCGTACACAAATATATATATATATATATGTGCATATATATATGTATATAATTTTTTAAAATTATTTTTATTTACATATAGGTATATATATAGTGATATATACGTGTATACTTATGTATATAGATATATATATATATATTATTTTGCTCTACGTGTATTTTGCTATCAATATATGTATATACATTTTAAAAAACAGTTATAACGAAATTACATATATATTTATTTTTTATTATTTTTTTAATTCTATTTTTTAACGTATTTACGTATATATATTTATTTTATATTAAAGAAGCTCAAGGAAGCAGGCTGAAGGGTCAGTGTTAGGACCCGCTTAGGGGGGTCTGCCTTGACGTTGGCAGGCGGGCATCCCTCCAATGGCCATTGGAGCAACTAAATGACCTCCATTTGTCTAAATATACATAGGGATTAAGGAGAAAGCGCAAGTAACATTTTCTTTTCTTTGGTTTTTACTATATATTGGGGCTGATGTGTGTTGTAGTCCTTGCTGCTTAAGCGCAGGACTTCTCTTTTTGTATTAGTATTTACTTTGTATCACACAGCCTGGTTACAATGCTGCTACCCATCCCATGTGTTCCCTATTAAGGGTTAATAAGTAAAGGGGTGTATATAAAAAATACCCCTTTCTGTCTCATTAGAGATATCTTTGCCAGAAGCTCAAGGAAGCAGGCTGAAGGGTCAGTGTTAGGACCCGCTTAGGGGGGTCTGCCTTGACGTTGGCAGGCGGGCATCCCTCCAATGGCCATTGGAGCAACTAAATGACCTCCATTTGTCTAAATATACATAGGGATTAAGGAGAAAGCGCAAGTAACATTTTCTTTTCTTTGGTTTTTACTATATATTGGGGCTGATGTGTGTTGTAGTCCTTGCTGCTTAAGCGCAGGACTTCTCTTTTTGTATTAGTATTTACTTTGTATCACACAGCCTGGTTACAATGCTGCTACCCATCCCATGTGTTCCCTATTAAGGGTTAATAAGTAAAGGGGTGTATATAAAAAATACCCCTTTCTGTCTCATTAGAGATATCTTTGCCAGAAGCTCAAGGAAGCAGGCTGAAGGGTCAGTGTTAGGACCCGCTTAGGGGGGTCTGCCTTGACGTTGGCAGGCGGGCATCCCTCCAATGGCCATTGGAGCAACTAAATGACCTCCATTTGTCTAAATATACATAGGGATTAAGGAGAAAGCGCAAGTAACATTTTCTTTTCTTTGGTTTTTACTATATATTGGGGCTGATGTGTGTTGTAGTCCTTGCTGCTTAAGCGCAGGACTTCTCTTTTTGTATTAGTATTTACTTTGTATCACACAGCCTGGTTACAATGCTGCTACCCATCCCATGTGTTCCCTATTAAGGGTTAATAAGTAAAGGGGTGTATATAAAAAATACCCCTTTCTGTCTCATTAGAGATATCTTTGCCAGAAGCTCAAGGAAGCAGGCTGAAGGGTCAGTGTTAGGACCCGCTTAGGGGGGTCTGCCTTGACGTTGGCAGGCGGGCATCCCTCCAATGGCCATTGGAGCAACTAAATGACCTCCATTTGTCTAAATATACATAGGGATTAAGGAGAAAGCGCAAGTAACATTTTCTTTTCTTTGGTTTTTACTATATATTGGGGCTGATGTGTGTTGTAGTCCTTGCTGCTTAAGCGCAGGACTTCTCTTTTTGTATTAGTATTTACTTTGTATCACACAGCCTGGTTACAATGCTGCTACCCATCCCATGTGTTCCCTATTAAGGGTTAATAAGTAAAGGGGTGTATATAAAAAATACCCCTTTCTGTCTCATTAGAGATATCTTTGCCAGAAGCTCAAGGAAGCAGGCTGAAGGGTCAGTGTTAGGACCCGCTTAGGGGGGTCTGCCTTGACGTTGGCAGGCGGGCATCCCTCCAATGGCCATTGGAGCAACTAAATGACCTCCATTTGTCTAAATATACATAGGGATTAAGGAGAAAGCGCAAGTAACATTTTCTTTTCTTTGGTTTTTACTATATATTGGGGCTGATGTGTGTTGTAGTCCTTGCTGCTTAAGCGCAGGACTTCTCTTTTTGTATATATATATATATATATATATATATATATTCATCCAAGTAGGCAGCTGCACTCATGGATTTTAAAAGTTCAAAATGTATTAATAAATGTTAAAAACCGACGATCAACGTTTCAGTCCTCCATAGAGGACTTTCATCAGGATCAAGTAAAAAGAGTGCAGGAGCATAATTTTATTTGATGATGTCAGCCAAGGAGACAGATCAGTGGCATACCCAGCACCAGCAGACTGGAATAAAGGAAATATTTTACTATATTTAGGGGGTTAGGTGGCCTAGATAATGATTCCAACCCCTTAAGGATGGCGGGCGTGCCATGCCATCCTTAGGGACCTGGCTCAAAACACCCGCCGTCCTTCGTACTTACCCAGTCGCCGGCGATCCCACACCGGTGATCGCGGTGTGGGGACTCACCTAGGAGCCCAGGGAGTCCCCCTCCTTCCTCTCCGGCCCTCCTGGGCCATGTGATCGCGAGGTCCTTGCGAGGACCTCGAGATCACATGGACGGCATAGTCTGTCAATGCCAGTAGGGGGAGTGGCTGTAATGACTGGTACTCCCCCTGCTGCCTGTCAAATAAAATAAAAAACAGTTTAAAACAGTTTAGAATTAACTTATATATACTTAGATCATATTTTTATTATATCTATGATCAAAGTATATATATATACACATATAGATACATGCACATAAATACACATACACTGTCTATGTGTATTTTAATATTAATATATATATATATATATATATATATATATATATATATATATATATATAATGATAACTATATATATTTAATTAATATCATTGTATGTGTACTTTGATATTTATATATAAATAATTATATATATATATATATATATATATATATATATATATATATTAATATTAAAATACACATAGACAGTGTATGTGTATTTATGTGTATGTATCTATATGTGTATATATATATACTTTGATCATAGATATAATAAAAATATGATCTAAGTATATATAAGTTAATTCTAAACTGTTTTAAACTGTTTTTTATTTTATTTGACAGGCAGCAGGGGGAGTACCAGTCATTACAGCCACTCCCCCTACTGGCATTGACAGACTATGCCATCCATGTGATCTCGAGGTCCTCGCAAGGACCTCGCGATCACATGGCCCAGGAGGGCTGGAGAGGAAGGAGGGGGCTCCCTGGGCTCCTTGGTGAGTCCCCACACCGCAATCGCCGGCGACTGGGTAAGTACGAAGGACGGCGGGTGTTTTGAGCCAGGTCCCTAAGGATGGCATGGCACGCCCGCCATCCTTAAGGGGTTGGAATCATTATCTAGGCCACCTAACCCCTTAAATATAGTAAAATATTTCCTTTATTCCAGTCTGCTGGTGCTGGCTATGCCACTGATCTGTCTCCTTGGCTGACATCATCAAAAGTAATAATCTAAGCCAATCACAATGCTTTCCCATAGGAAAGCTTAGGATTGGCTCATATTTTCAATTCTAATTATGTCAGCCAAGGAAGTGGGCCAATAAGAATTCCCTCATATCAATGCATCCCTATGTGGAAAGTTCAGTTCAGATCTTTATTTGGATTTTTATAAAAAAAATGTAAGCAGTAAAGGAAAAGGGTCAAAACATAGGAAAAGTAACATACCAACATATTTTCCATGTGCAGGCAGTATGCTGGAGCAATAGTGTACATATAAAAAAGCAAATAACAAAGAAACAGAGACTTAAAGGAAACATTTGAATTATGCTCTCACGTTATATACACTGATAGCCACAACATTAAAAACAATTGACAGATGACATGCATAATATTGATTATATCTAGAGTTGAGCGAACCCGGACTGTAAAGTTCGGGTTCGTACCGAACATTACGGTTTTTGGACCCCGGACCCAAACACGGACATATCACTGTATGTTTGGGTTGGAGTTCGGTGTTCGGCGATTTAATGGCGCGTTTTGAAAGGCTGCAGGGCAGCCAATCAACAAGCGTTTGACTAGTGTACCTTTAGAAGCCATCACAGCCATGCCTACTAATGGCATGGCTGTGACTGGCCAGTGCAGCTTGTGACCCATCCTCTATATATAAGCTGGAGTCGCGTAGCGCCGCACGCACATGAGCTCTTATTAGTGTAGGTAGAGGATGCTGTAGCATTGAGGGACAGCTTAGAAAATAATTCTGCAAAATAGTACATTAGTGGGGTGCACTTCATGTCTGAGAGTCAAATTGAAGCATCAAATACTGCTGTCACATTGCAGTTGCTAAACTGCTAAATAGTATTTTAGTGGGGTGCACTTCATATCTGAGAGTCAAATAGAAGCGTCTAATAGTGTGCTTTCAGCGCAGTGGTAAACATTCTAATTGTTTTGCTGCTAATCTGCTAAATAGTACATTTGCGGCCTGTGATGCCCTTCATATCTGAGAGTCAAATAGAAGCGTCAAATAGTGCGCTTACAGCATAGTTGTAAACATTCTAATTGTTTTGCTGCTATTCTGTTGCTTACATTGGAGTTTTAAAAAGTACATTTTTTATATATTTTTTGGTGCTAAATAGTATATTTGGGGTGTGCACTTTATATCTGAGAGTTAAATAAAAGTGTCAAATAGTGCGCTTACTGCGCAGATGTAAACATGCTAATTGTTTTGCTGCTAATCTGCTAAATAGTAAATTTTGGGCCCTGCTCTTCATATCTGAGAGTCAAATAGAAGAATCTAATAGTGTGCTTACAGCGCAGTGGTAAACATTCTAATTGTTTTGCTGCTGATCTGCTAAATAGTAAATTTTGGGGCCTGCTCTTCATATCTGAGAGTCAAATAGAAGCGTCAAATAGTGCGCTTACAGCGCAGTTCTAAACATTCTAATTGTTTTGCTGCTAATCTGCTGCTTACATTGGAGTTTTATAAAGTCATTTTCTTTTTTTGGAGCTAAATAGTATATTTGGGTGTGCACTTCATATCTGAGAGTCAAATTAAAGCGTAACTTTGATTCGAATTTACTACATCGGTCACTTGTAATATTGTTTCACCATAATATAGAGTCAGCGCTAAGTAATGGGTAAGGCAGCAACCACAAAGGGAATCCCTCAAAGTCCTCTTAAAAACAACAGAAGAGAAAATACAGAAAAGAGGCTGCGCCACACAAAATAAATATAATAGGATAGCAATAATATATCCCCCAAAAAAGTCTTAACTTGACAGTTCTTTCTTTAGATCAAATGGTCTGTAACGTGCTTGGTCAGGGATAGTGTTCACGGAGGTCTTCCCCGAAATGATCCAATAATATATAAAGATAAAAAATAGAACAAAATAGTGCAATATATCCAATAAAGTAAAATAAAAGATAAAAGGAAGACAGTAATGCACTCACATGAGTAAGAGCTATAGCTAGCTCTAGTATGGACAGCGTACAGCGGTAAATCCCCGCTTATGGGATATGGTGCAGGTGTCTTGCTTCAAAAGTATGTTCAACACTCAAAGAGAATAAAATAGAGACAACCGATAGTGCTCTCTGAATAAAACAATAGTGTTAAAATATATATAAAATGTTACTCACAAGGGTGGGGCAGACAAAGTGCCCACTGGTATAAGCGTTGGTGGTTTGATCCCCACCTAGGATTTCTTGGAAGCGTCTAATAGTGTGCTTACAGCGCAGTGGTAAACCTTCCAATTGTTTTGCTGATAATCTGCTAAATAGTAAATGTTGGGGCCTGCTCTTCATATCTAAGAGTCAAATTAGAGAAAATTTATGACAAACTTACCGTTATTTTCCTTTCCTGGCTATTTCTCATGGCAGCATCACTTATGGGTAGCTCCTCCCTTAGCAGTCACAGGACAGGAATTAATTAGATTAATTAATTAGACCTATGGTATAAAGAGTCCCTCCTCCCCTTACACCACAGTCCAATTATAAAGCTGAAAATAAAAGAATGGGCGGGAACCCTGATGCTGCCATGAGAAATAGCCAGAAAAGGAAAATTACGGTAAGTTTGTCATAAATTTTCTCTATTCCTGGCTAATCATGGCAGCATCACTTATGGGTAATACCCAAGCTCACAGAACATAGGGTGGGAATACAACTTTGATAAAATACACTGAACAGACTCTATGCTGCAAATGAATTTAATATCAACTGGACAAAGAAACCGTAGACAAGACACTTTTCCCAAATGAGGTGGAAGGAGAATCCACATCTAGCTTGTAGTGTTTCATGAACGTCATCGGGGAAGACCAGGTGGCTGCCCTGCAAATATCATCGTATGGAACCTCTGCCCAATTAGCCCAAGAAGTCGACAATGCTCTGGTAGAATGAGTTTTTATCTTTAGTGGAGGAGAACGATCTTTAGCGATATATGCCTTCCTGATCACTAGAGCAATCCACCGTTTTAACGTAGACAGAGAGGCTGCTTCACCTCTCCTGGCCCCTGAAGGCAAAATGAAAAGCTGGTCAGTTTTCCTGTAGGGTTCAGAGCGTTTAAGGTACATAGACAGGCAGTTCATGACATCCAAACGTTGCCACTTAATCTCCTCTTGTGAAGACGGATTGGGGTAGAAAGATGGAAGGACCACCTCTTGAGATAGATGAAAGCGAGAGACCACTTTTGGAAGAAATTCAGGTTTGGGTTTCAGGCATACCCTATCGTGATAGAATTGTAGACAAGAAGGTAAGGTAGAAAAAGCCTTGATCTCCGAAATCCTCCTAGCGGAAGTAATTGCCACTAAAAACAGTGTTTTGTAAGTCAGAAGGGTAGCATCCAAATTCTCAAGAGGGACAAACAGATCCTCAGTCATGTAGTCGAGAACTAGCGGAAGGTCCCAAGGAGGGGTAGTGGATCTTGAAGGAGGTCTCAACTTGAAAGCTGCCTTGAAGAACCTGGAGATCAATGGGTCTGATGACCAAGAGGTGTTGCACAAAGCTGACAGAGCCGAAGATTGAACTTTAAGAGTGCTGATGCTAAGGCCCTTATCCAGACCTTCTTGCAGGAACTCCAAAATTTCAGTGTTGCGAGGGCGTATGAAGTCAACTTTCTTGGCCGAAGCCCACTCTTGAAACACGTCCCAGATCCTATGGTAGCATGAGGACATAGAAGCCTTCCTTGAGTGTAAGAGGGTATTGACCACTGCTTCTGAAAGACCTAATTGTCGAAGTCTTTCCTTTTCAAGACCCACACCCCCAATTTGAGGCGTTCCGGATGAGGATGGAATACTGGACCCTGCGTTAGCAGATCCTCCAGAACAGGCAGGGGCCGAGGCTGTTCCTGGCTCAACATTGACAATAGGGGAAACCACGGCCTTCGAGGCCAAATTGGGATTACGGCAATAACCTTCTTCCCTTCTGACCAAACTTTCCTCAGGAACCTGGGTATCATGGGTAGGGGAGGGAACGCATACCCCAGATCGAACGACCAAGGAAGAGATAGAGCATCCTGGCCCAATGCCTGACTCTCTGGGTGGAGGGAGTAGTAATTCTCCACCTGGCGATTCCTGAACGAAGCCACCAGGTCGATCTGGGGCATGCCCCACCGATGGGTTATCCAAGCAAAAACCGACTGGTGAAGTTTCCATTCTCCCGGGAGAATATCTGTTCTGCTGAGAAAATCCGCCGTTATGTTCTCTGAACCTGGGAGATAGATAGCCTTCAGTCCCAGGAGATAGGTCATGGCCATGTTCATTAAAGGAGCTAGTTCCTTCAAGAGCTGTTTGCTCCTTGTGCCTCCCTGGTTGTTTACATATGAGGCCACCGCTCGGTTGTCCGTCTTGATTAATACCCAGGAATTCTTGATCTTTGGAAGGAACACCCGAATGGCCTTGGAAATAGCTCGTAGTTCTCTTAGGTTCGAGTGGAGCCGACTTTCTTCTCAGGTCCACCTTCCCTGAGTCCACGAGGAATCGAGGTGGGCACCCCAACCAGAAGAACTGGCATCTGTCGTAATAACGGTCCACGGAGGCTCTTCCAAGGGAAAACCCTTTGCTAGGTTCTTCCTGTTCTTCCACCAGTTCAACTCTTTTCTTACTGGTAGTGGCAGAGATATCTTCTGTTCCCAATCCGTTTTTTCTCTGTCGAACTGGAGAAGGAAGCAACTCTGCACAGGGCGAAACTTCCATTGGGCCCACTTTACCAAACCTATCGTAGATGTTAAAGAACCCAGGAGACTCATGACTTCCCTTGCCGAGGCCCTTTCGAGAACTTGGAGCTTCTTGACTTTGTCTTTTATCTTCATGACCCTCTCCGGAGACAAAAACACATGGGCAGAAATGGTATTTATCACCGCTCCGAGGAATACGATGGTCTGAGACGGAATCAGGGAGCTTTTTTCTATATTGAGAAGCCACCCGTGATCTTGAAGGATGTTCATTGCCACTAATGTATGATGCTCCACTATTCTTTGTGAAGGCCCTATGATGAGGATGTCGTCCAGGTAATGGAAAATCTCGATACCTCTCATCCTTATGACGGCAATCAAAGAGACAAGGACCTTCGAGAAAGTCCTTGGCACTAAGCTGAGGCCAAACGGAAGCCCTCGGAACTGAAAGTGTCTTCCTTAAGCCCAGAACTGAAGGAACTGCATGTGATTGCTGTTTACAGGGATTTGGTAGTTGGCGTCTTTTAAGTCTATGGAGATCATCCAATCTCCCGTTTTTACGCACTTTAGGATAGTCTGTAAGGATTCCATTTTGAATGTCCTTACGTCTAGAATGGCGTTCACTCCTTTCAGGTTCAGGATGAGACGCCACTTTCCCTGGGGCTTTGGGGCCAAAAACACAGTGGAATACATCCCCCGGAACCTTTCGTGTGTAGGGACTTCCTCCAACACCTTCTGTTCCAGCAGAGTGGAAATGCAAGTCCTCATGGCCCTTCGTTTGACACCTGCTGACACTTTTGATTTTCTGAAAAGAGCAGCATGTGGACGAGAAGAAAATTCCATCCTGTAGCCTTCTTTTATGATGGATGTGACCCACACGTCTGTGACATTTGCAGCCCATACCGGGTAAAAGAACTTCAGTCTTCCACCCACCGTACCCGGATGGGCCCGAGGACCTTCAGAAGGTCTTCCCGGAGGTTCTGGCACCTCTACCTCTGGAAGCCTTATTGGAAGAGGAGTGAGAGAAGGACTTCCACGAGGAATTCCTGGAATACTCCCTTCCGGGCTTGTAGCTTCTGCTGTCCCGAAAGGACCGATCCTTGAATCACCTGGTTTTCCAGGAGGAGGAAAAACTCTTTCTGCTGACTTGTGGAAGAAACGCTTTTTTCCCATCAGCCGCTTTCTGAATGGCATCCTCCAGGATCTTACCAAACAGGAGGTCCCCCTGGAACGGGTGACCACACAAGGACGCTTTGGAGGCATAGTCCGCCCCCCAGGAATGAAGCCATAAGGCCCTTCTGGAGGCCACAGATAGGGCCATACCTTTGGCAATCATGCGAGTGATGTCCAGGGAGACTTCAGAGCAAAATTCAGTAGCAAGGCTCAAATCCTTGAGACTCTCCAGGAGATGTTCTCTACGGACACCTTGACCAATGTCTTCCTCCAAATTAGTGAGCCAAACTCTCAAGGCCCTGGAGAGAGTGGTCAGCGCCACTGCCGGATGAAGGGCGGAGCCTAGCGCCAGATAGGCTTTAATTAGATCACCATCCATATGCTTTTCCATAGGTTCTCTTAAGTATGCCATGGAGTCTATAGGAAGCGTAGTCTTCTTAGCCATGTGGATCACTGCAGCGTCAACCTTGGGAACCGAATTCCATAGGCCGCAGTCCACGGCAGAATAAGGATAAATCCTTGTGAATTTATTTTTCAAGGTGGACTTCCTTTCCGGCTTATTCCATTCCTGAAGGATCATGTCCCTAATTGAGGAATGTACCGGGAACGTCGGTCTAGTAGGTTTCAAGTCCTCAAAAAACCTGTCAGCCTCTCTCAATTCAGATTTTTCTTCCGTGAGACTCAGAGTGTCTCTGAGGAGGGTAATAAGTCTATCGACCGACTTTGAGTCCAGAGTCCTGGAGGCATATTCAACTTCCTCCTCCCCCTCATCCGAGACCTCCCACAGGTCAGGGTCCTCACCAGAGCTGGAAGACTGAGGTTCTGCTCTGCGCCTCTTACTCGGGCCACTAGACACCGTGGTAGATTTAAAGCCCTGAGCTACAGCTTGAGAAATCCAGCGTTTAAGGTCATCCTGTGGTGAACCCCCACTGGGGGCATCTGCCGCTTCCAATAAGCATTCCCTGCAAAAGTTCCTTCCATGGGGAGCAGGCGATGAGCAATTAATGCATTTATTGGACTTTTCCCTTGATTTCCTCACTGGGGAATCCAGATGCTTGCTGGGGCTGAAAAAAAGCCATATATGACATATATTACAGGCTTAGTTTGGCACTCTTTTTAACAACCCCCCCAATAGAAAAAATGAATGGCTCACCTATGTTTTCTAGAGAGGGATCTTGCAGAGGCAGAGGGGGAATCCATACTACAAAGGAGAACCAAAGGGAAATTCAACACACAATTCCCAACCAAAGGTCAGAGCAGACTGACCAGCAGAGAGAAAAAAAAAATACAATAAAATATACACTCAAACCTTAAACAAGAAATTATCAGGAATCCTGCAGAGAAGCCAGGAACGATATCGCTCGAACAGCCGATGCAGAGCACAATCAGACTGTCAGAATCCACCAGGTTAAATAGAGCCGGGGAAAACCATCCGGTCCGCGCATGCGCAGACCGCTGGAACGCACGCCGTGCGTTCCAAACGCTCGCGGCCAATGAAAAATCACTTCCGGGTTCGCCGGATCCGGCCGCGAGCACCAGCCTGTCTGCTGGAATGCAAACTGTGTCCCAGCCTGCGATGTCCGAACCCCCAGGAAGCCACAGGCAGTCGGGGAAGAGCCCCATAAACCAGAAGGCATCACCACAAATCCTAGAGACCCCACAGGGAACCAGACAACACACTAAACCACAGGTAGGACCACTCCAGGACCCCATAGTATGGATTCAAAGAACTGCCAGAAATAGGTGTGGGGGGGAATTTGGACCCCAATTAATAGGGGCAAGCTGATAACAAGGGGAATTTTTAAGGAAGACCAACCCCATCAAACAAACAGAAAACCAGTGTCTCCCTCAGAACACCTAACAATAATCCCACGCAGCGGTTCAGTACTTACACTGAACCTGACCCAGTTAGTCCTGCTCATGCAGGCTGTTTACTGGGGCCTTCAAATGAAGAGAGGCTGAACTTCATTTGGAACGAACCCACGACAAACGCAGGAAGGCGGCCATAAAATAAAACGTAAAAAGTCCTGTAGAACTTGCTAAGGACAGGAAAAAAGACTGTGGTGTAAGGGGAGGAGGGACTCTTTATACCATAGGTCTAATTAATTAATCTAATTAATTCCTGTCCTGTGACTGCTAAGGGAGGAGCTACCCATAAGTGATGCTGCCATGATTAGCCAGGAAAGAAGCGTTTAATAGTGTGCTTACTAGTGATGTCGCGAACATAAAATTTTCGGTTCGCAAACCGGTGAACCGGGCGAAACGCCATAGACTTCAATGGGCAGGCGAATTTTAAAACCCACAGGGACTCTTTCTGGCCACAATAGTGATGGAAACGTTGTTTCAAGGGGACTAACACCTGAACTGTGGCCTGTGGCATGCCGAATGGGGGATCCATGGCAAAACTCTCATGGAAAATGACACAGTTGATGCAGAGTCTGGTTTTAATCCATAAAGGGCATAAATCACCCAACATTCCTAAATCACAATGGATATGGATTGACACCTGACATATGACATATTGACACCTTGACATGTGGATTGACACCTGTCCTCAGAGACCCTGATACACACTGACACAGAGCAGAATAGGGACTGTTCCCCCTACAAAGGGTAACTTGGCAGATATGGATTGACACCTGTCCTCAGGGACCCTGATACACACTGACACAGAGCAGAATAGGGACAGTTCCCCCTACATAGGGTCACTTGGCAGATATGGATTGACACCTGTCCTCAGGGACCCTGATACACACTGACACAGAGCAGAATAGGGACTGTTCCCCCAACATAGGGTCACTTGGCAGATATGGATTCACACCTGTCCTCAGAGACCCTGATACACAATGACACAGAGCAGAATAGGGACTGTTCCTCCTACATAGGGTCACTTGGCAGATATGGATTGACACCTGTCCTCAGGGACCCTGATACACACTGACACAGAGCAGAATAGGGACTGTTCCCCCTACATAGGGTCACTTTGCAGATATGGATTGACACCTGTCCTCAGGGACCCTGATACACACTGACACAGAGCAGAATAGGGACTGTTCCCCCTAAATAGGGTCCCTTGGCAGATATGGATTGACACCTATCCTAAGGATCCCTGATACACACTGACACAGAGCAGAATAGGGAATGTTCCCACTACATAGGGTCACTTGGCAGATATGGATTGACACCTGTCCTCAGGGACCCTGATACACACTGACACAGAGCAGAATAGGAACTGTTCCCCCTACATAGGGTCACTTGGCAGATATGGATTGACACCTGTCCTCATGGACCCTGATACACACTGACAAAGAGCAGAATAGGGACTGTTTCCCCTACATAGGGTCACTTGGCAGATATGGATTGACACCTGTCCTTAGGGACCCTGATACACACTGACACAGAGCAGAATAGGGAGTGTTCCTCCTACATAGGGTCACCATTTTAGCCCAAGGCAGCTCATCTCATCAGGCCTTTTTTAGTCAAATGTATCGCCCACTGTCAGTCCCTTCGGGATCCATCCCTCATTTATCTTAATAAAGGTGAGGTAATCTAGACTTTTTTGACCTAGGCGACTTCTCTTCTCAGTGACAATACCTCCTGCTGCACTGAAGGTCCTTTCTGACACGACACTTGAAGCGGGGCAGGCCAGAAGTTCTATCGCAAATTGGGATAGCTCAGGCCACAGGTCAAGCCTGCACAACCAGTAGTCAAGGGGTTCATCGCTCCTCAGAGTGTCTATATCTGCAGTTAAGGTGAGGTAGTCTGCTACCTGTCAGTCAAGTCGTTCTCTGAGGGTGGATCCCGAAGGGCGGTGGCGATGTGTAGGACTTAAAAAGCTCCGCATGTCCTCCATCAACAACACGTCTTTAAAGCATTCTGTCCTTGCCGGCGTGGTCGTGGGAGGAGGAGGATTACTTTCACCTCTTCCCCTGTTAGATTCCCGTTGTGCTGTGACATCACCCTTATACGCTGTGTAAAGCATACTTTTTAATTTATTTTGCAAATGCTGCATCTTTTCCGACTTGTTGTAATTTGGTAACATTTCAGCCACTTTCTGCTTATACCGGGGGTCTAGTAGCGTGGACACCCAGTACAGGTCGTTCTCCTTCAGCCTTTTTATACAAGGGTCCCTCAACAGGCACGACGGCATGAAAGACCCCATTTGCACAAGGTTGGATGCCGAGCTACTCATTTCCCGTTCCTCCTCCTCAGTGATCTCAATGAAGGTATGTTCTTCCCCCCAGCCACGTACAACACCACGGGTACCAGATAGGTGACAACGAGCACCCTGGGATGCCTGTTGTAGTTGGTCTTCCTCCTCCTCCTCAAAGCCACATTCCTCCTCTGACTCCTCTTCCTCACAATCCTCTTCCAGCATTGCCGCAGGTCCAGCAAGCGATGCTGATAAGGCTGTTTCTGGTGTTGATGGTGACCACAACTCTTCCTCTTCCTCTTCATGCTCATCTACAGCCTGATCCAGCACTCTTCGCAGGGCACGCTACAGAAAGAAAACAAATGGTATGATGTCGCTGATGGTGCCTTCGGTGCGACTGACTAGGTTTGTCACCTCCTCAAAAGGACGCATGAGCCAACAGGCATTGCGCATGAGCGTCCAGTAACGTGGCAAAATAATTCCCACCTCCCCAGAGGCTGTCCTAGCACCCCGGTCATACAAATATTCATTAACGGCTTTTTCTTGTTGGAGCAGGTGGTCGAACATTAGGAGTGTTGAATTCCAACGTGTCGGGCTGTCGCAAATCAAGCGCCTCACTGGCATGTTGTTTCGCCGCTGGATATCTGAAAAGTGCACCATGGCCGTGTAGGAATGCATGAAATGGCCACACACCTTCCTGGCCTGCTTCAGGACGTCCTGTAAGCCTGTGTACTTATGCACAAAGCGTTGTACGATCAGATTACACACATGTGCCATGCACGGCACATGTGTCAACTTGCCCAACTTCAATGCCGCCAACAAATTTGTTCCGTTGTCACAAACCACTTTGCCGATATCCAGTTGCTGCGGAGTCAGCCACTTTTCCACCTGTGTGTTCAGGGCGGACAGGAGTGCTTGTCCGGTTTGACTCTCTGCTTTCAAGCAAGTCAAACCCAAGACAGCGTGACACTGCCGTATCCGGGATGTGGAATAGTACCTGGGGAGCTGGGGGGTGCCGTTGATGTGGAGTAAGATGCAGCAGCAGAAGAGGACTCAGCCGAGGAGGTTATGGAAGAGGATGGAGTAGGATGGAGTAGGAGGAGTAGAGGAGGTGGCAGCAGGCCTGCCTGCAAGTCGTGGCGGTGTCACCAACTCCTCTGCAGAGCCACACATTCCATGCTTGGCAGCCGTCAGCAGGTTTACCCAATGCGCAGTGTAGGTGATATACCTGCCCTGACCATGCTTTGCAGACCAGGTATCAGTGGACCCTTGCCCCAACACTGTGTGCCAGACATGCCATTACTTCCTTTTGCACAATCGAGTACAGGTTGGGGATTGCCTTTTGTGAAAATAAATTTCGTCCGGGTACCTTCCACTGTGGTGTCCCAATAGCCACAAATTTTTTGAACGCCTCAGACTCCACCAGCTTGTATGGTAAAAGCTGGTGGGCTAAAAGTTCAGACAAGCCAGCTGTCAGACGCTGGGCAAGGGGGTGACTTTCTGACATGGGCTTCTTATGCTCAAACATGTCCTTGACAGACACCAGACTGTGGGCAGATGAGCGGGAACTGCTCAAGGCGAGAGACGGAGTGGCGGATGGTTGAGAGGGGGCAAGGAGGACAGCAGTGGTTGACGTGGCTGAAGATGCTGGACCAGGAGGAGGATGGCGGCTTTGAGTTTGTGTGCTGCTTGTACTCATGTGTTGATCCCATAGGCGTTTGTGATGTGCGATCATGTGCCTACGCAAAGCAGTTGTACCTAGGTGGGTGTTGGACTTCCCACGACTCCGTTTCTTTTGGCACAGGTTGCAAATGGCATCGCTGTTGTCAGAGGCAGACACACACACAAAAAATGCCACACTGCTGAGCTCTGCAATGACGGCATTCTGGTGGTGGACACAGCATGCGTTGATTGGCGTGCTGTCGAGCTGACCCCGGGTACCGATACATGCTGTCTGACTGTGCCACTAGCTCCTTGCGACGACCTCCCCCTGCTTCCAACTCGTCTCCTCCTCCTCTCTGTCTCCCCATCTGAACTTTCGCCCTGTTCTTCTTCTTGCCGAGCGGCACCCACGTGACATCCATGGACGCATCGTCATCATCAACCACTTCACTTGTATCTGACAACTCAGCAAAGGAAGCAGCAGCGGGTACAACATCATCATCATCACACCATACGTCCATGTGTATAATGCTGCCTGACTGAGACATATCCCTGTTATCTACATCCTCTGGCAATAATGGTTGCGCATCACTCATTTCTTCAAACGGATGTGTAAATAACTCCTGTGACAGATAAAGTGAAGCGGCTGTGGTGCTAGTGTTGGTGGGGGCGGCAGGCGGGTGCGTGGTATCTTGAGAGGTGCCTGAAGCTAAGCTGGAGGAGGATGGTGCGTCAAGGTTCCGAGCGGAAGCTGTGGAATATTGGGTGTCCTCAGGGCCGGATTAAGAGCACACTGGGCCTGGTGCTAACAATTATGATGGGCCTAATTACGGAATCTTATCGACCAAAAACATTAAAACAATCATACCTCCCAAGCGTCATGTATCTGATGGAAATGGTGCTGGAGGGAAACTCATAGGATGCAGCTATAAGAAAACACATACTCTATGCTAATCTCTCTCTAATTTATATATTTCATCTTTCAATTAAATCCATAACCCTTAACAGCAGTGTCCAGTGAAGCAGGCAGTCTATGGGCGGGGTAAAAGGGTGGCCACTGGTGCGAATCACGTGACCAGACCTGCCAAAAGGGGAGAACATGCCCAAAAAGGGGGCATGTCTGTCCAAAGAATTTGAAGGACAGCCTGGCATGAATGCATGTCAGGCTGCCCGCCAATCATGCAGGTTGTCCAACTAAGGGCATACTATGCAGGCAGTACCCTGAGCTTAACATAAATGCGTCTAATGATGCGCTCGCTCAATGCTTTCTAAGGACTGTCCCCTAGCACTCGTTGGTCCACTTGTCTCCTTACCTTCTTACTAGCAGGCAGAAGTTCCTGGTATATAGTCTGAGACAGATAAAAGGTGTATGTAGTGAGTGTAGATGAATGGGGACATGCCACAGTTTTAGAGAGACCAACGTCTGCATTACCTAAACTAATTTTATTGTCAGCCAGTCCACACAAGTTTTGTTCCCATACATCCCTCTTAAGCTTCCAAACTTTAAGATACACTATAGTCATCAGAACAACTACAGCTTATTGTATTTGTTCTGGTTAGTAGAATCATTCCATTCAGGCCTTTTGCAGTAAACACTGTCTTTTCAGAGAAAATAACTCCACTGGCCACTCCTTAGATGGCTGCTAGAGGTGCTTCCTGGGGCAGTACTGCCTAGTGTGCAGCACTGCCATTCAGTGTCTCCACCCTCGGCATGCAGACACTGAACTTTCCTCATAGAGATGCATTGATTCAATTTATCTTTATGTGGAGATGCTGATTGGCCAGGGCTATGACTTGTGCTGGCTCTGCCCCTGATCTGCCCAGTTGACAGACTCAGACAATCCTATGGGGAAGTATTATAATTTGCTCAGACCACCACTTCTGATGATGTCAGCAGACAGTCAGTTCAGAGGCAGAGCCAGCAGCTGCAGACTTGAATACAAGTTATATTTAACTATACTTAGGGAGGCAAGAAGGGGGCAGGGTGGTGGTTTTAACATAATAGGGTCAGAAATACATGATTGTGTTCCTGACCCTATAGTGCTACTTTAATCAAGAGTATGTGAAGAGTAGTTAAGGTTGCCACCTTTCTTGGAACAAAATACCAGCCTTAATCCTTTGTATAATCACAAGGAGTGACATCAGAGAAAATTCTGTAAAATCACCAACAAACTACTCACAGTTTGATTCTGCTGTATAGATAGATTGCCCCCAGTGTCTCAGTGTCCCTATGTGTCACAGTGTCAGTGTCCCCATGTCGCCCAGTCCCCTAGTCTCCCAGTGTCTCAGTGTCCCCATTTCTTCCAGTTTCTCAGTGTGTCCCCATGTCACTAGGACACTGAGAGACATGGGGACACTGAGACCTGGGGACACTGAGAGACCCGGGGACACTGGGAGACATGGGGACACAGACATTTAGGGAAACTGGGAGAAACTGGGAGACATTGAAACATTTGGGGACACTAAGACACTAGGGACACAGAGACATGGGAACACAGACACTGGGAGACTATGGGACACTGGGAGACTAGGGGACACTGGCTGGGAGACAGACACTTGGGGAAACTGGGAGACATGGGGACAGTTGTGGACATAGACATGGTGACACTAGGCACACAGAGACATGGGACACAGACACTGGGAGACTTGGGGACACTGAGACACTAGCGACACTAGATGGGGGACACTGGGAGAAACAGCATCCCCATGTGTCTCAGTGCCCCCAAGTGTCTCAGTGTTCCTAGGTCTCCCAGTGTCTGTGTCCCCATGTGTCCTAGTGTCTGTGTTCCCATGTGTCTCAGTGTCCCCATATGTTCCCTAGTGTCTCAGTGTCCCCATGTGTCCCTGCTGCCTTCCCCCCCCCCCCCCATCCCTCACTTATCTGAGCTGTAGAGCTGCTGTCTGGACTCTGTGCTGTGTTGCTGGTCCCCACGGAACAGTGAGTAGTACAGAGAGGCAGGAATATGCATAGACATAAAATACTAGATGCCGTATTGACTGCTACTTCCTATTGGCGCTGTTGAGCCGCGGGGCAGCCATCTTGGATCGGTCACAGTGTGATCTGCAGCATAGACATATATAGAATATATATGTCTATGATCTGCAGAGCAAGGTCCTCAAAGTAAACATGGTTAGTCTTAAAATCCACCTGGAGGGTGTATGGATCCAGTAGCATGATGTTTAATCCTGGGATATTAAATAAAATTAACTGACATTTGCTGCTTTAAGACCTCTGTGGTTATTTACGTTATCGACTAAGTTTACTCAATACATTGAAATTATTTGAATTTCTAGATTGAAACTATGCGTTGCATTTGGATTTAGGTTTGCTAAAATTATAAGTTTAGTGAACTAACCCCACAATCTATCATCTTAATATACATGTTTTAAACTGGGACCTGATCTTTGCCTGATTTGTATTGTATTTACTTTTCACCTATTTTTAACTAATATGGATTTTGGAAGTGTGCAAAATAAAATGTAGATATTTACAACTCTTTATTATTGTGAGCTCTGTATTTTGCACTTTGAAGTCCGCATGGAGATAGCATAAAGAGAATAGGAGAAGAAACAATCACATCACTATTTACTAAAGTGAGATTTGTCACTAAGGCAAAGTAAATTAAAAAAAATTAGGGACAGAAGTCCTAATATATAGACATATAATACCACACCGGGTGACCGGCCCCGCATTTCATGGCCCCCCCGAGGTCAATGCGGCGTCTAGGTATTATATGTCTATGGGCATATGCTGTAACTTCCTATCCCTGCCTCTCTCCACACACAGTGACCCCTACTGGCCGGTGCTGGTATTGCAGAGTAATCTCCACTTATTCTGAGAAAAATACCTGCATTTGTATTGCCAGTATTACTGCAATACCGGCACGGCCAGACAGTCTCAAATACCGGCTGTGCCAGTAAAATACCAGTCAGGTGGCAAACCTAAGAGTAGTGTGTGTGTAAAAAAAAAAAATGTAAATTTTTTATTTTTTTTTAATGGGCCTATTCCATGGGCCTGGGCCTGGAGCTGCAGCTCCATCAGCCCCTATGTTAATCCGGCCCTGGGTGTCCTGTGTTATAAAGTCAACTATGTCCTCAGAACCTTTCAAGTTTAGGGTACGTGGCCTCTGAAAATTGGGCATTATTCTAGGGCAAAAGGGAATCACAGCACCACGACCACGACGGCCCCTGCGGGGTGGCCTGCTTCTGCCTGTCATTTTTTTTTGGGATTAGTGGTACTATGCGTGCAAGCTACTGTGACACCAGATATGAGTGGCAATGTGCAGTGGCAGAGGTTGGCTGAGTACACGCTGTAGGCCTGACACCCACTTGAAGACAACTAACTGCTATTCAATCTATAACAGCGAAAAAAGGTTTTGGGTTTCAAATGCACGCTATTGTGACACCAGATATGAGTGGCAATGTGCACTGGCAGAGTACACGCTGTTGGCCTGGCACACAGACGCTTGCAGACAACTAACTGCTATTCAATCTATTACAGTGAAAAAAAGTTTGTGGGTTTTTAAATGCACGCTATTGTGCCACCAGATATGAGTGGCACTGTGCACACTGCCAGAGTACACGCTGTTGGCCTGACACACAGACGCTTGCAGACAACTAACTGCTATTCAATCTATTACAGTGAAAAAAAGTTTTGGGGTTTTTAAATGCACGCTATTGTGCCACCAGATATGAGTGGCACTGTGCACTGGCAGAGTACACGCTGTTGGCCTGACACACAGACACTTGCAGACAACTAACAGCTATTCAATCTATTACAGTGAAAAAAAAATGTGTTTTTAAATGCAAGCTATTGTGACACCAGATATGAATGGTGGCACTGGGCAAGTGGGCACAGTATCCTCTGTGAGCCTGACACAGAAGCTGGCAGGCAGGCAACTGCAATTAGATTACACAGGAAAAAAAGCAGACTGATGTTCTAGCCCTAAAAAGGGCTTTTTGGGGTGCTGTCCTTGCAGCAGAGATCAGATGAGTCCTTCAGGACTGTAGTGGAATACACTAGCCTAGCTATACACTTTCCTATCAAAGGAGCAGCAGCTACACTTTCCCTCCTCTATCTAAGAATGCAGCTTCAGAATTAATCTAAAATGGATGCTGTCCAGGAGGTGGGAGGGTCTGGAAGGGAGGGTCTGCTGCTGATTGGCTGGAATGTGTCTGCTGACTGTGAGGCACAGGGTCAAAGTTGATGATGACGAATAGGGGGCGGATCGAACCGCGCATGTGTTCGCCCGCCTATTCGCCGGCAAACAGTTCGGTACATCACTAGTGCTTACAGCGCAGTGGTAAACATTCTAATTGTTTTGCTGCTAATCTGCTAAATAGTACATTTTGGGGCCTGCTCTTCATATCTGAGAGTCAAATAGAAGCATCTAATAGTGTGCTTACAGCGCAGTGGTAAACATTCAAATTGTTTTGCTGCCAATCTGCTAAATAGTACATTTTGGGGCCTGCTCTTCATATCTGAGAGTCAAATAGAAGTGTCTAATAGTGTGCTTACAGCACACTATTAAACATTCTAATTGTTTTGTTGCTAATCTGCTAAATACTACATTTTGGGGCCTGCTCTTCATATCTGAGAGTCAAATAGAAGCGTCTAATAGTGTGCTTAGCAGCACAGTGGTAAACATTCTAATTGTTTTGCTGCTAATCTGCTAAAAAGTACTTTTTGGGGCCTGCTTTTCATATCTGAGAGTCAAATAGAAGCATCAAATAGTGCTCTTACAGCGCAGTTGTAAACATTCTAATTGTTTTGCTGCTCATCTGCTGCTTACATTGGAGTTTTATAAAGTCATTTTCTTTTTTTTGGAGTTAAATAGTATATTTGGGTGTGCACTTCATATCTGAGAGTTAAATCGAAGCGTAACTTTGATTCGAATTTACTACATCGGTCACTTGTAATATTGTTTCACCAAAATATAGAGTCAGCGCTAAGTAATGGGTAAGGCAGCAACAACAAAGGGAATCCCTCAAAGTCCTCTTAAAAACAACAGAAGAGAAAATACAGAAAAGAGGCTGCGCCACACAAAATAAATATAATAGAATAGCAATAATATATCCCCCAAAAAGTCTTAACTTGACAGTTCTTTCTTTAGATCAAATGGTCTGTAACGTGCTTGGTCAGGGATAGTGTTCACGGAGGTCTTCCCCGAAATGATCCAATAATACAGGGAGTGCAGAATTATTAGGCAAATTAGTATTTTGACCACAGCATCCTCTTTATGCATGTTGTCTTACTCCAAGCTGTATAGGCTCGAAAGCCTACTACCAATTAAGCATATTAGGTGATGTGCATTTCTGTAATGAGAAGGGGTGTGGTCTAATGACATCAACACCCTATATCAGGTGTGCATAATTATTAGGCCACTTCCTTTCCTTTGGCAAAATGGGTCAAAAGAAGGACTTGAAAAGCTCAGAAAAGTCAAAAATAGTGAGATATCTTGCAGAGGGATGCAGCACTCTTAAAATTGCAAAGCTTCTGAAGCGTGATCATCGAACAATCAAGCGTTTCATTCAAAATAGTCAACAGGGTCGCAAGAAGCGTGTGGAAAAACCAAGGCGCAAAATAACTGCCCATGAACTGAGAAAAGTCAAGCGTGCAGCTGCCAAGATGCCACTTGCCACCAGTTTGGCCATATTTCAGAGCTGCAACATCACTGGAGTGCCCAAAAGCACAAGGTGTGCAATACTCAGAGACATGGCCAAGGTAAGAAAGGCTGAAAGACGACCACCACTGAACAAGACACACAAGCTGAAACGTCAAGACTGGGCCAAGAAATATCTCAAGACTGATTTTTCTAAGGTTTTATGGACTGATGAAATGAGAGTGAGTCTTGATGGGCCCGTGGCTGGATTGGTAAAGGGCAGAGAGCTCCAGTCCGACTCAGACGCCAGCAAGGTGGAGGTGGAGTACTGGTTTGGGCTGGTATCATCAAAGATAAGCTTGTGGGGCCTTTCCGGGTTGAGGATGGAGTCAAGCTCAACTCCCAGTCCTACTGCCAGTTTCTGGAAGACACCTTTTTCAAGCAGTGGTACAGGAAGAAGTCTGCATCCTTCAAGAAAAACATGATTTTCATGCAGGACAATGCTCCATCACACGCGTCCAAGTACTCCACAGCGTGGCTGGCAAGAAAGGGTATAAAAGAAGAAGAAAATCTAATGACAAGGCCTCCTTGTTCACCTGATCTGAACCCCATTGAGAACCTGCGGTCCATCATCAAATGTGAGATTTACAAGGAGGGAAAACAGTACACCTCTCTGAACAGTGTCTGGGAGGCTGTGGTTGCTTCTGCACGCAATGTTGATGGTGAACAGATCAAAACACTGACAGAATCCATGGATGGCAGGCTTTTGAGTGTCCTTGCAAAGAAAGGTGGCTATATTGGTCACTGATTTGTTTTTGTTTTGTTTTTGAATGTCAGAAATGTATATTTGTGAATGTTGAGATGTTATATTGGTTTCACTGGTAAAAATAAATAATTGAAATGGGTATATATTTGTTTTTTGTTAAGTTGCCTAATAATTATGCACAGTAATAGTCACCTGCACACACAGATATCCCCCTAAAATAGCTAAAACTAAAAACAAACTAAAAACTACTTCCAAAAATATTCAGCTTTGATATTAATGAGTTTTTTGGGTTCATTGAGAACATGGTTGTTGTTCAATAATAAAATTAATCCTCAAAAATACAACTTGCCTAATAATTCTGCACTCCCTGTATATAAAGATAAAAAATAGAACAAAATAGTGCAATATATCCAATAAAGTAAAATAAAAGATAAAAGGAAGACAGTAATGCACTCACATGAGTAAGAGCTATAGATAGCTCTAGTATGGACAGCGTACAGCGGTAAATCCCCGCTTATGGGATATGGTGCAGGTGTCTTGCTTCAAAATTATGTTCAACACTCAAAGAGAATAAAATAGAGACAACCGATAGTGCTCTCTGAATAAAACAATAGTGTTAAATATATATAAAATGTTACTCACAAGGGTGGGGCAGACAAAGTGCCCACTGGTATAAGCGTTGGTGGTTTGATTCCCCACCTAGGATTTCTTGGAGTTCACAACGATAAAAATGCCAGGTAAAAATCAAAAGAATTATTGTAGAGTGTATAAAAGATGATTGGCACAAATAAAAGTAACCAACAGAGCTTTTAATGAGTAAAATACACAATATAAAATCCACAAACGCGTTTCGCCTAAAAGGCTTTCTCAATATGAAATTCGTAATATTTTGGAGGGCTACCCCAATTAAAATAAAAAAATAGATATATGTAAACAGTGTTGGCTACCTCATCCTCCTCCTCCACCGCCGCTTCCACCTACACCGCCACGGTCACCACCTCCTTAACCTATGGGTCACTTAGTATAAACTATGTACACAATAGCAGAGGCTTGTGAAGGCCTTTTCTCCATGCATCAGGAGCTGAGCATCAGGACTGCAAGAAATGCACCGCAGGCCGCAAATGTTTCTTTTTTTGTATGTCCCAAAATTTTGGGGGCTACCCCAATTATAAAAAAACAAAAAAAAACAAATGTAAAGGCACCCCCAGGCATAAAAAGAGGTTAAAAGCCGTTTAGTAGATCTTCCCTTCCAGAGACACAGGCACAGCTACTGTAGGCACCAATACACCAAACCGGAGAAGCATATGAATGCTCTCAAACATACGAATGTGGTAAACAGCTGAATAGGAAAAACCATACGAATAGGTTTACACTCCTGGATACTCATTGGATATCAAACCATGTAGCAACCTTACCAAAAGGGAAAAACTAGCACTTAAACAACTGAAAGAGAATGATAAAGTGGTGATCAAACCATCTGATAAGGGTGGGAATATAGTACTTATAGACCGTTCCAACTACATTGAAATGTCTATTGAGTGATAGAGAAACCTATCAGATTCTCGGCTCTGATCCTACTCCACAATGCAGTGTAGAGATAAAGACCTTGCTGAACAAAGCCCTAACAAACAAACTCATTACCAAAAATGAGTTTGACTTTATGCTGATTAAACAACCAGTACTTTCAACATGTTACAGTTTACCCAAAGTCCACAAGTCTGTGGATAACTTATCAGGTAGACCAATAGTATCAGGCTGTGGCAACCTTACCCAGAACCTAAGCATATATCTAGATAAAATCTTGTCCCCGATTGTGTCTAAATTACCATCACACATACGGGACACCAAACAGATGTTGAACTTCCTGAAAGATCTATCAATACCAGAACAATCTTTATTATGCAGTCTGGATGTGGAAGCATTATATAGCTCCATACCTCACACGAAAGGCATTGATAACATCAAGGCCATTTTAGGACAAGAGCTCCAATCTCCTAACATGTACATTGATTTCATTTCTGATTTACTTAATATGGTACTTACCAGAAATATTTTCCTTTTTAATGGTACCATTTATCAACAAGTAAGAGGGACAGCCATGGGCACTTCTTGTGCCCCCTCCTACGCCAATCTCTACCTAGGAACATGGGAGAATCAGATTCTAAACTCGCCACATCTACAACAGTACTCAGAGTGCATATTATGTTGGAAAAGATACATCGATGATGTACTTATTGCGTGGACAGGGGCTGCTAAGGATTTTGAGAACTTTGTGAAAATCCTCAACACAAATGACCTTAATCTGAGATTCACTAGCGAACTAGGTGGCAAACAAATTAACTTCCTGGAAATTACCATTGAAATTAAAGAAGACGGGTCGATACAAACTACCCTATTTAAGAAACAAACTGCCACCAACAGTCTCTTAAATTGGACTAGTTACCACCCGCAGCCACTTAAGGCTGGCATTCCAATCAGTCAATACTTACGATTAAGACGTAATTGCTCGTCCACGGAGGATTTTAAGATCAAAGCCTGGGAACTGAGGAAAGCCTTCAAAGACAAAGGATACCCAAACAGGGTCCTACGTAGAGCGTACGCCAGAGCTATTAAGACTGATCGAGATACACTCCTTATTGATGAGAGTGCACAATCAGAAGACAACAAAAACCAAAAAATGATCAGATGTATTGCAACATACGATGCTGGGTGGAACTATATGATGGGTACACTCAAGCGCTACTGGCCGATACTTAAATCTGACCCACATTTGAAACATGTAATCACTTCCTTCCCCTCCGTCACTACAAGGAGGGGAAATAATTTTCGAGACACCCTGGTACAGAGTCATTTGGCACCAAGGAAAAGGAGCCTTAACTACTATTTACCAAAGGGCTCATACAAATGTGGGCACTGTACCGCATGTGAATTCATGGAAAGACATACAAGGAATTCACGGATAGCCACAATATCGACACCTTCCCAGTTCGATCGTTTTTTAACTGCAGAACAGAGGGGGTGATCTATTTACTCACCTGTTCATGCGGTCTAAAATATGTGGGGAAAACGTTCAGACCCCTTAAACTAAGGATCAGAGAACATGTGAATTCCGTTAGGCGACCTTTGGAAACTCCAATATCACGCCATCTAAAAATATTTCACTCAAATTCCTCTAAAAAACTGAGATTTATGGGAATTGAGCATATCCCACAGACCCAAAGGAAGGGTGACTGGGATATGAAATTAAGGCAACGAGAATCCTACTGGATTTACAGATTGAAGACTCTCTCGCCGGCTGGTCTCAATGAGGGCTTCTCATTTATCGCATTTTTATGATTATTCTCTTTTTAGATGTTATATATAGTTATCCCCAGCGAATCCATGTATATAATTAATAGGCACAATTGTATATAGTAATTAAAATTCACTGTCACTTTAAGTACCAAGATCTATACAGTGAGGCAGGACAGGCAGACAGACCTTCGGTCCATATCTCCAACATTAATAGTAAAGGTTGTTATTTTTTGAATATGGACAAATGACTCTAGTCTGGCTGCATTTTTCAGCAGGTCCATTATCCTCACTTCAGGATTTGGAACTCTTTCCTCTTTTTCTTCTTTTTTCCTTGGAAACATTATAGTTTCCACATATGTAATATGCATAATTAAGTCAGTATATTATATACCCATAAGGACATAATACTCTTTGGAAGGTAACACCCTCAAAATAGTATTAGACCAATATAGAGGAGGTGTTGAACTGAGCATCTATGTCGCCCTTGAGAATGAGGGAGACCGTAAGGGATTGACTTCATTGTTACTAAGGTAACGGAATCATGACAATCCCCCCTTCCTCTTCTCACACAGATCTCCTCTATGCAGGCGCCGTCCTATTCAGTGGGAGGGTTATTAAGATTGACGGTATCGTCACTTGGTGACGTGCTCATACCGCCCCCATTCCACCTGACGGATTCCCCACGTGGGCCCCACTCCACCTATTGATACGCCCCCTGGTCACATGGTCCGGACTGGACCAATCAGTGGACGGGTAGAGTGACGGAGTGTATACACGTGGGCCACACACCTGACAACCATGATTGTTACAACGTATATAAAAAGGAACAAAGTTACACTGCAGTGCATTACTCCTGACGACGGCGTGTTAGCACGCCGAAACGCGCGTCGAGTTTTATTTTATTTTATTTATTTTCTTTTTCAATTGCACAGTTAGGTAGCACAATATGGATTGGATTTAATTTAATTTAACTTGTTTTCCTCGCTACTTAGACAGGAAGGGAGCAGGGTAACAGGTAGGCACTCGTGATAGTCACAGTGCCGAGGTACTCAGTTACAGGATCCTCTCTTAGCGAGCGGACCCCCAGGGGATTAGGTTTTGGAGGGAGGTTTTACACCTCTGGCTTAGAGGGTTTCTTCCTACTTCTCCCCTATTTACCTACTGGTCTCTCTACCTAGTTTAAACTTCCTCACTTTTTTTGTATGTTACCTAATTTAATGTTAATTAATTTTTAGGTTTCAACATATCTTTCTGTGAAGGAATCATCAGGGTCTGTGTGTATCCAGCCACACTCACCCTTTCTACCCTGGCCTCCTTGTTCCTATCTATTTTATCGCCTATACCTTTAGGATTATTAAAGTTAGGGATTTCTGACTGACTCTTCCACTAGGGACCTATGGTTCCATACTTTTCTAGGTTTACACTCCTAGCAGTCAAACTGGAACAGCATACAATAAATCCCCCCAAGAACGAGACAAGGCCCTGTTTTGAGGGTCAAGCAGGAACAGACAGAGCTGTGGGTTTATTGTTCTTATATACACATTAGTACCACCCACAGGGTTTTGGAAAACAACCAATAAACACGTACAATACACTCATACACTCCCACACAATGGGTAATGTAATTATCACAGGCAGAGAAATACAGTTTTTCCACATTATTCATAACTTTAAAAGTATGCATCACATTCACATAACTTACATTTTCAGAATCAGCATACTCCAAATACAAACATACGTCAAAATCATACAAATTGGTCCAGTGGTTCAAAAGATAGATCGTAGTCCTATGTGACCAAATGAAGCTTTTCTGCCCAAAACCAGTTCCACAGAGTCTTCTATCCTGGAGATAATTGGGAAGTAATCCAATTATCTCCAAGGACAGAGGCAAAACTCCATTGAACATATGGCCGCAAAAGACAATAAAATACATACAAAATATATAACTGTGCAGCCATTGCATAAAACAGGTACATTCAACATATCCCCAGATAGCTCATTATTACTGAATGGCGCTCAGATCGCACACATAAAGTTCAATTGCCATGGAGCCAAAGTCTTTCCCATAGTCTTTCATTATACGAATGGGCTCCATGTCATAGCTATCTGGGGTATCACCGCTCAAACAGGGCAAGCACCGAATGACCCGTCTTTCGTGTCTTTGCAGGGGAAATTCAAGCGTTTCAACATGGGCCATAGTCTAAAGGCAGCAGGCGGGCAACCAGGCTCCTCCAATGCACAGTGGCGAGATTGGTCTCGTCACAACAAATAAAAAACATTGTTGGCTACCTCATCCTCCTCCTCCACCTCCGCTTCCACCTACACCGTCTGCTCAACCTATGGGTGACTTAGTATAAACTATGTACACTATAACAGAGGCTAGAGAAGGCCTTTTCTTCATGCATCAGGACTGCAAGAAATGCACGGCAGGCCGCAAATGTTTATTTTTTATATGTCCCAATATTTTGGAGACTATCCCAATAAAAAAATTAAAAAACACAGTGTTGGCTACCTCATCCTCCTCCTCCTCCTCCGCCGCTTCCACCTACACCACCACGGTCACTGCCTCCTCAAACTATGGGTCACTTAGTATAAACTGTAAGGAAACCAAGTATATTTAAACCTCATTCGGTAGTTTCCTCCCGAACCGCCAGAGCCTCAGTGAATATAGCTCTCCGTTCGGTAGTTGAAACAGACAAAGTCCATACGAATAGAAATAGCTTTATAAGATAATTCCCTTAATAAAGCATATGAATCCCCAAACATCAGCCGAAGTCAAGAAGAAGGTGTCAGGGTACCTGAAGTCTCTGCCTCCGAGAGAGGTAGAGACTTAAACGTTTATCCGTCCGGACGGCAGGTTTCTCCTGTTCCTCGCGGTCGACCCGGTCACATAAACGCCGGCCGCGAGGGAGTCACTTCCTTATGTAGCATGGCGCCCGGAGACCGACGTCATGACGCCAATCCGGAACGACCTGTCACTCAATCCATTGGAGACTAATCAGGACTCGTCGGAGGCGTGTCTATCCCCTCTAGCCAGGGTATTTTAACATACTTCGCCCTGTTGCTCATTGCCCTGTCGTGGTTCTAGCCTGTCTAGTCACACAGTGCTCTGGTGTTTTTCAGTTATCCTTTTGGTTCCGACCCGGCTCGTTTGTCTTACTCTGTTTACCTCTGTTATCCTTGACCCGGCTTGTTCCTCGCTTACCTGTCCTCTCGTTCCCTCGACCTCGGCTTGTCTCTGACCATTCTCTATACTCTCCGTACGTTAGTCCGGCCATTCTAAGGTCCGGTATACGTACCCTGTACCTGTTTGTACTTTGCGTGTTGGATCCCTGTCCCGATCCTGACATTACGACAGGGCCAATGGATCCTGCAGGTACAAACAGTCAGGTTGGTTCCTCTGATTCCAGGTTTGACGCCATGGAACACAGAATGGACCAAATGGCCTTAGCACTACAGGCGTTATTATCTCATGCTAATAACCCACCAGAGGAGACGCGTCCTACTCCAATTTCCTCTGTAAGTTCAGGCCTAGAGGTAGCCACTGTAGGTGCCTCTTCCCGTATTACCCCACCAGTACGCTATGGTGGTTCACCTGAGAAGTGTCGTGGTTTTTTAAACCAGATCAGTATTCACTTTGAATTGCAACCTCGATCCTATCCTACCGATAGGGCAAAGGTTGGATTTATTATCACCTTACTCATTGAGAAAGCTCTGAGATGGGCCAACCCATTATGGGAGAACGATAACCCGTTGGTATATAATTATAATGCCTTTGTAGCTGCCTTTAGAAGAACTTTTGACCCACCTGGTAGAAAGGTCAATGCAGCCAGATTACTGTTGCGCCTGAGACAGGAGAACCGAACACTAGTGGATTATGCACTAGAGTTCAGGTCTCTGGCGGCAGAAGTCAAGTGGAATGAGCAGGCTTATATGGATGTATTCTTGAACGGGCTATCAGATGTTATCCTTGACGAGGTTGCTACTAGGGAGCTCCCTGAGAATTTAGAGGATTTAATTTCGTTCATTTCTCGTATTGATGAGCGTTTAAGAGAGAGACAGAACACTCGAGAGAGGAACCTGAGACCTGCCTTTAAATTAGCACCCGCATTTCTAAGTCCTGATTCCAATACCCCACTGTTTCCTGAACCTATGCAGATAGGCAATACTCGCCTCTCAGAAGAGGAGAGACAGTACAGGAGAAGGGAGGGATTATGTATGTATTGTGGAGTCAGAGGTCACTTGCGCCTGAATTGTCCCATTCGCTCGGGAAACGCCCGCACCTAAGTTTCTCTAGAGGACAGGCCTTGGGTGTTTCTATTTTGTCCTCTACGCATAATTATAAAGATCACAGGCTTCTACTACCAGTTTCTTTAACGTGGGAGAAGGGAGTACTAAAGACTATGGCCTTGATAGATTCCGGAGCTGCTGAGAATTTTATCGACCAAGCCTTTGCTACTAAAAACACTATCCCATCCCAGTTAAGAGATACACCCTTGGCCGTTGAGGCCATAGATGGTAGACCGCTACTCGAGCCTGTTATCTCTCGTGAGACTATACCCATTAACCTAACGGTTGGTATCTTACACGAGGAGAACTTATCACTTATGCTCATTTCGTCTCCTTCTGTTCCCATAGTCCTGGGGTACCCATGGTTAAAGAGACATAACCCTAATATCGATTGGGAGAGAGGGGAAATACTCTCATGGGGCCAGGGTTGTCAGGAGAGGTGTTTATGCAGGGTATCTCCTTTGGCTGTAATTAACACACCAGACAGTTCTAACCAGTCTACGGGGATACAGATACCTCCTCTGTACCTGGACTTAAAAGCAGTGTTCGACAAGAAGAACGCTGATACACTACCTCCACACAGGACATTTGATTGTAAAATTAATCTATTACCTGGTACCATGCCTCCCAGGGGCAATGTATACCCTCTATCTACTAAAGAGAATTCTGTTTTAGAGGAGTATATTCAGGAGAATTTAGACAAGGGATTCATTAGGAGATCTTCCTCTCCTGCCGGGGCTGGATTTTTTTTTGTAAAAAAGAAGGATGGTTCACTCAGACCTTGTATCGATTACCGAGGTCTGAATAAAATAACCATCAGAAATGCCTATCCTATCCCCTTGATTACCGAGCTCTTTGATCGGCTAAAGGGCTCTAAAATTTTCACCAAGTTGGACCTCAGAGGGGCATACAACTTGGTGAGAATTCAGCAAGGCCACGAGTGGAAGACAGCGTTTAATACCCGCTATGGTCATTATGAGTACACGGTCATGCCTTTTGGTCTTTGTAATGCACCTGCAGTTTTTCAAGATTTGATTAACGAAGTTCTTAGGGAGTTTCAACATGATTGTGTTATTGTCTACCTGGATGACATACTCATACACTCTAGAGAGATTGAAACCCACCATAGACAAGTCAGAAAGGTATTACACAAACTTCTGCAACACGGTTTATACTGTAAGTTGGAAAAATGCAGTTTTGACCAGACCCAGATAGACTTTCTTGGATACGTGATTTCTGGGGAAGGCTTTAAAATGGACCCTGACAAACTTCAGTCTATTTTAGATTGGCCATTGCCTAAGGGACTCAAGGCTATTCAGAGGTTTATTGGGTTTTCCAATTATTATAGGCGCTTCATTAAGGGTTATTCTTCTATTATTGCGCCCATTACCAATATGACCAAACAGGGCGCGGATACTAAGACGTGGTCTACTGAAGCTCTCGCTGCTTTCAAGAATCTCAAAAAACTTTTTGCTTCTGCTCCAATATTAGTCCATCCTGATACGACTTTGTCGTTTCTACTCGAGGTCGATGCCTCTGAGACAGGAGTAGGTGAAGTTTTGTCACAAAGATTAGGGGTGGACAAACCATTACACCCCTGTGGTTTTTTTCCAAGAAACTTTCTGGGCCTGAGAGCAGATATGACATCGGAGACAGGGAACTGTTAGCGGTCATTAAAGCCCTAAAGGAGTGGAGACATTTATTGGAGGTGACCTTACACCCTATTACTATTTTGACGGACCACAAGAACTTGTCCTATATTGGGGAGGCTAAGCGTTTGTCTTCTAGGCAAGCTCGTTGGTCCTTATTCCTGACTCACTTCAATTATGTGCTGACTTACAGACCTGGTTCTAAGAACTCTAAAGCCGATGCTTTATCTCGCCAATATGAACCTTCTACTGTACCTGAACCGGTTCTTTCTTCTATAGTTCCGAAATGCAATATTGTTGCTAATACGAATCTCAGGATTCATTCCCCGTTACTGGCCGAGATCATTAAGCTGCAACATCTAGCACCTAAACAGACTCCTACGGGTCGACATTTCGTTCCTCCTGCTCTTCAACTGGAACTGTTGCAGTGTTTCCATGACAGCAAAGTGGCGGGACATCCTGGTATTCGCAAGACGTATGCTTTGATCTCTAAAGACTTCTGGTGGCCTGCTTTACGTAGGGATACTAAAGATTTCATCGCTGCATGTGAGGTTTGTACTAAAACCAAACAACCCCATACGCTCCCATGTGGATTCCTGCACCCCTTAGAGGTTCCAGAGAAACCATGGTCCTGTTTGGCCATGGACTTTATTGTCGATCTACCTATCTCTAAAAAACAGACTGTTATCCTCACCGTGGTTGACAGATTCACTAAGATGGCTCACTTCATTCCTCTGCCTAAACTCCCGTCTTCTCCCGAATTGGCAGAGATATTCGCTAGGGAGATTTTTCGCCTACATGGGATACCCTCTCAAATTGTATCTGACAGAGGTTCCCAATTGATTTCCCGTTTTTGGAGGTCCTTCTGTTCGCAACTTCGTATCAAATTGAACTTTTCTTCTGCCTATCATCCTCAGTCTAACGGAGCTGCTGAACGTACCAACCAGAAAATTGAACAATAGTTACGATGTTTTGTTTCCGAACACCAGGATGATTGGGTCGGTTTGATTCCTTGGGCGGAGTTTGCACACAATAATCTCGTTTGCGATTCTACTCATTCAAGCCCCTTCTTCATGAATTATGGCTTTCATCCGTCTGTTCTTCCGTCGGCTTCCCCTTCCCAGGGGGTGCCGTCGGTTGATGTTCATGTTGCCAATTTGAGGAAGTTGTGCGATCAGACTCGACAAATCCTTATGCACAACTCTATGCTGGTTAAGAAACACGCTGATAAACGTAGAAGGGCGGCTCCGGTCTTTGTTCCAGGTGATAGGGTATGGCTGAGCACAAGGAACATCCGTTTAAAAGTGCCTTCCATGAAGTTCGCTCCCCGTTATATTGGACCTTACAGGGTGCTGACTCGTATCAATCCAGTTGCGTATCGTCTAGCTCTGCCTACTACCTTACGCATCCCTAACTCATTTCATGTTTCATTGCTGAAACCACTTATATGCAACAGATTTTCCTCCACAACAGCCCCTCCTCGCTCTGTTCAGGTGGAGGGTCAGGAGGAGTATGAGGTTAACTCTATTATTGATTCTCGAATATCCCGGGGGAAGGTACAATACCTGGTCGATTGGAAGGGATATGGTCCTGAGGAGAGGAGTTGGGTACCTCAAGAGGATGTTCATGCTCCTCGTCTCCGCAGGGCGTATCACGCCCGCTTCCCATCTCGTCCCGGTTCCTTCCGCCCGGTGGGCGTATCTGAGAGGGGGGGTAATGTCAGGGTACCTGAAGTCTCTGCCTCCGAGAGAGGTAGAGACTTAAACGTTTATCCGTCCGGACGCCAGGTTTCTCCTGTTCCTCGCGGTCGACCCGGTCACATAAACGCCGGCCGCGAGGGAGTCACTTCCTTATGTAGCATGGTGCCCGGAGACCGACGTCATGACGCCAATCCGGAACGACCTGTCACTCAATCCATTGGAGACTAATCAGGACTCGTCGGAGGCGTGTCTATCCCCTCTAGCCAGGGTATTTTAACATACTTTGCCCTGTTGCTCATTGCCCTGTCGTGGTTCTAGCCTGTCTAGTCACACAGTGCTCTGGTGTTTTTCAGTTATCCTTTTGGTTCCGACCCGGCTCGTTTGTCTTACTCTGTTTACCTCTGTTATCCTTGACCCGGCTTGTTCCTCGCTTACCTGTCCTCTCGTTCCCTCGACCTCGGCTTGTCTCTGACCATTCTCTATACTCTCCGTACGTTAGTCCGGCCATTCTAAGGTCCGGTATACGTACCCTGTACCTGTTTGTACTTTGCGTGTTGGATCCCTGTCCCGATCCTGACAGAAGGGTACAAATAGAACTAGCTTTAATGAAACTAGGCTTTTATGCAAGTCCCCATGCAAAGTGATATCCCACAGGGAGGGACACAGTATAACCAATCAGTTACAGTAAAAACATAAAACACACCTAGCACAAACATACAATTCCCTTCCCTAGTCCTGGAGATAATCAAGTCTGATAAAGTAATAACTTGTTTATCTCCAGGCAGAAAAATCTCAATTTTCCCCAACATTCAGAACACCCCTTTATACAAGGGGTATCCCCACAAATAATATGTCCCCTGATAGCCCCGATCTGGGTGACCAACATATTCAAATTTCACCCAGATCGGTTCAGGGGTTCTCAAAAGTGTGGAAGTCCTTTGGGACCGGCTAACCGTGAGCTGGCTGCCCAAAACAGTTCCAGGAGTTTGGGTGGTTTTGCCGGTCTATTCAGAAAAAGGGTAAAAACCGAACAATTACATGAATGGATTCCCCTGGCTCTTGGCAGCGATTGTTCCCCTCATTCGTATGCACAAAAGTACCGAATAGCACTCTTCTAGCTATTCGGTACATATAGATCCAGCGTTCGTTTGTTTGAGACCGGTGTTCGGGAAGTCGAGTGTCCGATTTTAGTTCCAGACACTTGACGGCCAAGTCCCGCCTGAAAAAAGATGGCCGTGGTTTTCTCAGCCATGTGGCGTTCGGTAGTACGAACGCTGGCCGCACAGATAGAGGGTTCAATTGAAGCAGGCTTTGAAGTTTAATGAGCCAGGGGGCTGGTCTTTGTTCGGTAAGAGGGATTTCTTCACATAAACTATGTACACAATAGCAGAGGCGTGTGAAGGCCTTTTCTTCATGCATCAGGAGTTGAGCTCAGTTTGAACAATGAAAGAGAATACCCTCTTTAACCATTTTATGCCCGGATTGCCGTTACAAATAACTTTATACAAATGTTCTTAATGTGCATGTGCGCTACAAAACGTGATTAAAACAGTCCATACATAACAGAAGAAGCTATCTTCTTTATACTATTCCATAATAAAAACTATATAGAAACATGACATATTTTACTCAAGGAAAAAGAAAAAAATATAAGAAATACAGATAATATATATATGAGTAATATAAAATATATCATCCAATACATATATATAAAAAAAAAGGACATACAGATGATTAGATGAATAGAACATGAATGGCATAAAAATTCAATAGTTGTATATCTCAAAAAGCAATTTTAAATACATAGTAAATATATAATATAAGTCCATATAAAATACATAAAAACATATATTAGATATCATTAGTGATGTCCCGAACGGTTCGCTGGCGAATAGTTCCTGGTGAACATAGCTTGTTCGCGTTCGCCACGGATGGCGAACATATGCAATGTTCGGTCCGCCCCTATTCGTCATCATTGAGGAAACTTTGACCCTGTACCTCACAGTCAGCAGACACATTCCAGCCAATCATGAGCAGTCCCTCCCTCCCAGACCCTCCCACGTCCTGGACAGCATCCATTTTAGATTCATTCTGAAGCTGCATTCTTAGTGAGAGGAGGGACAGTGTAGCTGCTGCTTATTTAATAGGGAAATTGTTAGCTAGGCTAGTGTATTCAGTGTCCATTACAGTCCTGAAGGACTCATCTGATCTCTACTGTAAGGACAGCACCCCAAAAAGCCCTTTTTAGGGCTAGAACATCAGTCTGCTTTTTTTTCCCTGTGTAATCTAATTGCAGTTGCCTGCCTGCCAGCGTGTGTGTCAGGATCACAGAGTATACTGTGCCCACTTGCCCAGTGCCACCACTCACTCACTGGTGTCACAATAGCTTGCATTTAAAAAAAAACAACACTTTTTTGACTGTAATATAATAGCAGTCAGTTTCCTTCACATGTGTGCGTTTCAGGGCCTGCCCAGTGCCATCACGCACTCACTGGTGTCACAATAGCTTGCATTAAAAAAAACAACACTTTTTTGACTGTAATATAATAGCAGTCAGTTTCCTTCACACGTGTGCGTTTCAGGGCCTGCCCAGTGCCACCACGCACTCACTGGTGTCACAATAGCTTGCATTAAAAAAAACAACACTTTTTTGACTGTAATATAATAGCAGTCAGTTTCCTTCACATGTGTGCGTTTCAGGGCCTGCCCAGTGCCATCACGCACTCACTGGTGTCACAATAGCTTGCATTTAAAAAAAAAAACAACACTTTTATGACTGTAATATAATAGCAGTCAGTTTCCTTCACACGTGTGCGTTTCAGGGCGTGCCCAGTGCAACCACGCACTCACTGGTGTCACAATAGCTTGCATTTAAAAAACAACAACACTTTTTTGAATGTTATATAATAGCAGTCAGTTTCCTTCACACTTGTGCGTTTCAGGGCCTGCCCAGTGCCACCACTCACTCACTGGTGTCACAATAGCTTGCATTTAAAGAAAACAACACTTTTTTTTTTTTTCAATGTATAATTTTTTATTGATTTTGTCATGAAAAAGAGACAATAATAGAAATACATAACAATAAAAGTTAAAAGAAAAGAGGAGTAAATAATATACAATAAAGAATATAATAGGATACATCCAATACGGGAGGATACATGCAACTCTTACACAGTTTTTCCAAGACAGTTGATTTTTGCAAAGCATAGATACAAGCATTAAATTGGAGTTTGTCCATTGTAGATGATAGGACTCATCACAAAGCTTATGTAGTAAGGTGGTACCATTTACATACAAGACAATCTGATATTAAATATGTTACAAGGTGCCTGGAAGTAAGCGATCAATCAACAATTCGTATATTTATTTATGTAAGGTGCAGTTGCAATGTAGGGCGCCGGGAATGCACTGTAATTACAGTGGCACGGGGAAACAATACGTCCTTGCAACCAAGGAACACAGTAGGAATTACCACAATACAAATGTGGTATGCAGTATCCACCCTAGAATGTAAAAATAAGATAGGAGAGGAACTAATAAAAGAGAGGAACAGAGAGGATGAGGTTGGGAACAGGGAGAGCGTCCGGACCAGACATCTAAAAAAACATAATATATATCTTTATCACAATCTTTATCACAATCTAACAGTCAGGGTGTGACTTGAAAAAGGAATCCCAGTTGAGCCAGTTTGTGAGGAATTTATCTACATTACCCCTCTGAGCCCACTCTCTTTCATGATGATATATGGAATTCACCTTGGTCAGCACCTCCGAGACAGTGGGGGGGTGGGCATTCTTCCAATGGGCCGCTATACTAATCTTAGCAGCTACTAAAATATTGATTACCGCGTCCCTAGATGGAAACGTGCTTAAATTAGGTATAAGGTGTAGCAAATAGTTATCTAATGTGAGAGGTACATACATTTTACACAATGAAAGTATGGAATCTTGTACAGAATGCCAGAATGGCTTCAAGGATTTACAATCCCAAAAGATGTGTTCAATAGACCCCGGGTCTATATTGCATCTCCAGCACAGTGGGGATATCGTGGGGTAGCTTTTGCAGAGTCTTACGGGGACTAAGTACCATCTCATGAGAAGCTTATAATAGGCTTCCCATAGTGTGATGCAGTTGGATGATTGCTTCCCATTCTGACATAGTATAGGCAACTCCCATACTTTTTTCCCATTTGAGCATATAAGATAGTTTATTTACATCGGTAGGACCAGCCAGTCCCGCGTAGCATATTGATAGAAATTTACACGAGGAATGGATTTTCGAGTTAGAGATATACCATTTAGTACCTAATTTGCTAAGCGTTAGGGGGTTTATGTAAGAGATTGACTTTGAGTCTAATAAATGTTTTATTCTAAGATATAAAAAAATATCTCGTGATGGTATTGTGTACAACTCTTGTAAATCCGGGAACGGGCGGATACCATGCTTATTAAATAGGCAATGGGTATGAGAGATGCCCAAAGCTTCCCACCTACTCACAGGTAAATCAGGAGAAAGCAAGGAGAGGGCTGAGACGGGCGCCAAATAAAGCAATTCCTCCGGCGGCCACACTGGTTTGTTCCAAGCCTTCCAAGAATTTGCGAGGAAGGACGTTGCTGGGAGCGTGTCGGGATGTGTGAGGGCAGAAGATGACCATAAGACATTAGCAAGTGACGGTATGTGACTACAAGCAGATTCAAAGTTGAGCCACAGGGGGTTTGTTCTTCCCGTCATTATATCAAGACCCTGTGCCAGTACCGTTGCCCTATAGTAGTGTAGAATATTTGGGACATTAAGGCCTCCATGCCTAAGTGGACGCCACAGTGACTGCGAGGATACTCTTGGGGGCTTTTTTTTTCCAGATATGGGCATTGATGGCAGTTTTAAAGCGTTTGAGAAGTGCATTAGGAAGAGCAATTGGGAGAGTCCTGAAAAGATACAATATATGGGGTAAAATCATCATCTTGATAGAATTGATTTTCCCGAACCAAGAAACGGGAAGTTTGTCCCAGGAGTTCATCTGTGTAGCTAGCGTGGACAGAACCACTTCATGGTTTTCTTTAATGATATGTGCTCTCGATTTGGTAATTTTAACGCCTAAATAAGAGAGTGAGGAGTGTCTCCAATCAAAAAGATATCTACTTTTTAAGTCATCTACTATTTGTACTGGTAGATTAATTGGGAGAATTTGGGTCTTGGTAATGTTATTTTTGTAATAGGATACATGTCCATAGGAATGCAATATCTCAAGTAAGTGTGGTAGCGTGTCAGTAGGTTTGGTAAGAAACATTATAATGTCATCAGCAAACAGTGCGATTTTCTTTTCGCCTGCCGGAGTGAGGAGACCGGGAATTGCCGAGTCTGATTTTATGCGTCTCACCAGGGGTTCTAAACATAGTATAAAGATCAGGGGTGACAGAGGACACCCCTGTCTAGTGCCATTTGTGATGCGGAAACTCCTTGATGTGAAACCAGTATTAAAGACTTTGGCTGAAGGGGAGGAGTAGAGGGCCAGTACGGTTTTTATGAAGGTGTGTGACAGACCAAAAGCAGATAGAGTCGCCGCCATGTAATCCCAATTTAGACGATCAAACGCCTTTTCGGCGTCTAAGGCTATAAGAGCTCCACTTTTGTTATGACTGTTTGCCCAATCCACTAAGTCCATACAATATCTCGTATTGTCTCCCACTTGTTTTCCTGGTACGAACCCCGTTTGTTCCTCTGAAACTAGGTCGGTTAAAAAAGGTTTAAGTCTGTTCGCTAACAATTTTGCAAATAATTTCACATCTGCATTAAGCAGGGAGATGGGTCTGAGATTGCTGCAAATTGTAGGGGGTTTATTGGGTTTGGGTAACGTTATAATGTAGGCCTCCAACATTTCCTGTGGGAATGAACCCGAATCTTTGATGGCGTTAAATAGTTTAGTTATGTGAGGGATAAGTTGAGTTGCTAATTTGAGATAGTAATAATTCGAAAGCCCGTCAGGGCCCGGGGCTTTGTGCTTTGGAAGAGCTCTAATAGCCTGAGCAACTTCCTCCTCTGTGAACTGGGCATCCAACACAGCATTTTGTTGCTTTGTGGCTTGTGGTAACCTAACATGTGATAGATAATCAGAAATTTCTGACATATCGGGGGTGTGAGTGAGAGTGTCGTTCGTAAGGTTATATAGCTCTTCGTAATATTGAGCCAGTTCATCCACTATGTTGTTGGGGCTATATATTCTAATGTTGTCCTTGGATGTAATATGAGGTATTTTGGTTTGTAGATATTTAGATTTTAATTGGTTAGCTAAAATCCTGCCAGCTTTGTTACCCATATGATAAAATTTTTGTTTAGTTGTCATCATTTGTTTAGTGTACAGTTGAGTTTGGATTTCATGAATTTTGTGTTGTATTTTAGTGATTTGTTTTGCCAGTGTTTTGGAAGGGGACTTTTTGTTGGATTGTTCTAGTGAGGCTAATTCTTGTCGTAATGCTATGTCTTTGGTTTGGGAGCTCCTTTTACGAAAAGAACCCATTTTAATAAATTCGCCTCTAACTACTGCTTTGTGGGCTAACCATTGGGTTTCAGTGGTTGTGTCGTCGGTATTATTGAGGGTGAAATACTGGGATAGTATAGAGGCAATCTTGTGCTGGTTTTTTGGATCGTCTAAGAGGGATTCGTTCAACCTCCATTTCCCTCGACCCTTTGTAGGGTACGGTGTTGTTAATGTAACTATTATTGGAGCATGGTCTGACCATGTTCTTTGGCCTATCGAATGGTCTATGAGGTGAGGGAGGGTGGACTTATCAATGAGGCACATATCAATTCGCGAGTAAGTGAGATGTACCTGCGAAAAATATGTAAAGTCGTGTGCTGAGGGAAAAAGGCTTCTCCAAGTGTCATATATGTCTTGGGAATGCAAGAGGTTGGAGAAAAGTTTAGCAGTTTGGGTACTTTGTTTGCTGGGCAATTTATTGCCTGTACGTTTTGTGTCAATGGATGGGTCAAGGGTGCAGTTGCAATCACCGCATATGATAACATGACCCTGTTTCATACGTGCGATCCTTTTAATTGTTTTGTTGAGGAAGGAAAATTGAGTTTCATTGGGGGCATATATTGATGCTACAGTTAGCAATATACCGTTCAAGTCTCCCACCAAGATGAGTACTCTACCCGAGGCATCTACAAATTTCTTACGTAAAGTAAACACCCAGTCTCTGTGGAACACTACCGCCACACCCTTAGATTTGTTCGGGGCGTTTGCATAGTAGGCTGTAGGGTATAGTGCGGAGCGAATTTGAGGAGGGTTCTTTATGTTAAAATGTGTTTCTTGAACACAAACTATTGCTGCAGCAGCGTCCTTCATGGTTTTAAACAGTTGTCGCCTTTTGAATGGACTATTCAGGCCCCTAGCATTGATTGACATAATTTTCATTACGTGTTGTGTCATGGATGTAGAGTAATGAGGACTGAAATTGGATGAGTAACTAGACGAGCCGACACTTGATTATGTTTGGCCTCTAGATATCCGTAATGGTGAAGTACGAAAATCACCATGCTAATACATAAAGCAATAAGGCGAAAACGCCTCACATGCAACTTGTCCTGTTTAGGGGTTTTGTCCGGACTTACAGAAAGGGAAGGTAAAAAGGTGAGAAAAAGGAAAAAAGGAACATAAAACCAAACATATTTACACACCTCTTCCTGAAAAGGAAGATATACAAAAGTCATCCTTGTAAGGGATGGAATAGCGATTCCAAGGGTGAATGGGGGAGGCTATGAACTCCTCCCGACCTGAAATGATTCAATAGTGGTATCGCACGTAAAAACGATAGGTAATAAATGCAAATAATAACAATCTTTGCGACATATAGGGCTTGCCTTCATAAATCATGTAGCTACGTATATAATGCCCAATTGTCCTGTGGGACCTGTATAAGGCTAATAGACCATTGGTCAACTTATAGTTTTACAGGGGACATACTAACAGTTTACCGGTAGTTATACCCGTAGTATTAGTCTCCTCGTGGACACCAAGAACCTTAGTTAAAGCAACTACGGCCTTTACTCAGAAGGCCCAGTGAGTTACAGGGCCAATAGAGAGGAATCGACCTGTCGACTAGCATGTCAGTGCATATAAACAAAACAACACCCAGCGTGTGATTGGTCGAGGTCAGCTGTACAATAAAACACCGCTGGCTATATTTACATTCATAACTCGATAAGCATATATTAAGGAACCAACCTTAGACTATGTCGCAAATAGAAATAACTCAAGAAGTGGCCAATGTGTAAATGGCTCTCCTAGACGTGTAGTGTATAATGCTATGCGTGTGACATGCTATACAGTGCACCTTATGTAAACTACAAAATCAACATACAACATTAACCGTTAGAATACTATTCAAGAAACATTAAATCTGAGACAGTCAGACGCATTTGGGTTAATGTACTCTGAGCTAGGTCTGGTCGTGTGTGATGTGGGACTAATTTGCGGGCCGATTGCATATATCCAACCCAGCGTAGGGTACAGATTGGTAGCCTGCCAATACAGAAACGAACTGTTTGAAGTCAGTCAAACAGTGTTGGGGTAGAATAACCCACCAGGTCTTGTATTAAAGTGACCATGTACGCTTACAAGACCCCTGTGGGACTTAGATATGAGGAAATGACCTGCGAACATAAAGGTTAATGGAGGTACGACTAGGCAAATTTTGGGGAGGGGGACATCATAATAGATGAACAAGAAAACTTCTATAGAAGTTAGCATCGAATAAGGTACCTGTGACTGAAAGATAAGCACTACAAGTGTAACTGAGAAACCTGTAACAAAGTCTCGTCAAAGTTCATGGCTTCTTGGGTGAGGCTTTAGCCATATGCCAATCTGCTTGGATTCGTCTTGGAGAGGTGTTGCCAGCAACATTATGGGGGGGGCGACTGGGATTCCATAATCCCCATGATGTAAGTGCTTTCATCCCATCTGCCGGATCGTTGATAACATGGTGTTTACCTTGTCTCCAAATTAACAATTTAGTGGGATAGCCCCATCTGTACACTACATTGTGGTTGCGCAGCGTTTTTGTTATCGTAACAAATTCTTTGCGCCTCGCCATTGTTGCAGCCGACAGGTCAGCGAATAGTGCAATGTTTTGGTGAGGTTCTGGAAGCGTTTGCAGTTTCCTCGCCGCTGACAGGAGCGCGTCCTTATGGGCATAGTAATGAAATTTTACTATCACATTCTTAGGGACTTCAGTGGAGAGGCGAGCAGGCCTCGGAAGCCTGTGCATCCGATCAAATGCCCACGCTGAGTCCGGTAGGTCCGGGACAAGTGCTTTGCAGATGGATAAAATTTGGGCAGGAAGAGCGTCGTGGGAGACATCATCAGGTATGCCTCTAAACCTCACGTTCTGCCTCCTCGACCTGTCCTCAACGTCTGCCAGTTTAATTTTCAGCGACTTGTTTTCTTCTGAAAGTTTCTGCAACTTATCCACTACCTCATTATGTGCCACGCAGAGTTCTTCAGTTTTATTTTCAAGATGATCCGTTCTGTCCCCTATATCCGATATTTCTCTTTTAAGATCGCTGTTTATGCATTGAAAGTCCGCTGTTAACGTTGCTCGAATTTCCTGCAACATTCTATGGAGGCAACGTTCAGTCACCGGAGAATTGGTGTATGCGGTCGAGATTGCCTCGTGGTCAGATAAGCCATCCGACGCTACAGAGGCTTCGTCGCCATCTTGTTTTTCTCGCCGGCGTTCCGTTCTCTTTTGTTTCGCCGATTCCGAGATTTTCAGTTGTTTAGAAGATGGCATTTTGGATGCCACTATCCACACGCACCAGCCGGTGAAATGATAGATTCAATTCGTGACGGATAAGTCGCTTTCAGTCACGTTCGGGTCGGGCTGGATGCGGAGCTCCTAAGCCATGCGACCGCTCTCACCGGAAGCTGGACACGCCCCCCCAAACAACACTTTTTTGACTGTAATATAATAGCAGTCAGTTTCCTTCACACGTGTGCATTTCAGGGCCTGCCCTGTTCCACCACTCACTCACTGGTGTCACAATAGCTTGCATTTAAAAAAAAAAAAAAAAAACCTTTTTGACTGTAATATAATAGCAGTCAGTTTTCTTCACACGTGTTCGTTTCAGGGCCTGCCCAGTGCCACCACTCACTCACTGGTGTCACAATAGCTTGCATTTAAAAAAACAACACTTTTTTGACTGTAATATAATAGCAGTTAGTTTCCTTCACACATGTGCATTTCAGGGCCTGCCCTGTGCCACCACTCACTCACTGGTGTCACAATAGCTTGAATTTAAAAAAAAATCTAAACTTTTTTGACTGTAATATAATAGCAGTCAGTTTCCTTCAAACTTGTGCGTTTCAGGGCCTGCCCAGTGCCACCACTCACTCACTGGTGTCACAATAGCTTGCATTTAAAAAAACAACACTTTTTTGACTGTAATATAATAGCAGTCAGTTTCCTTCACACGTGTGCATTTCAGGGCCTGCCCTGTGCCACCACTCACTCACTGGTGTCACAATAGCTTGCATGTAAAAAAAAACAAAAAACTTTTTTGACTGTAATATAATAGCAGTCAGCTTTCTTCACACGTGTGCGTTTCAGGGCCTGCCCAGTGCCACCACTCACTCACTGGTGTCACAATAGCTTGCATTTTAAAAAAACAAACACTTTTTTGACTGTAATAAAATAGCAGTCAGTTTCCTTCACACGTGTGCATTTCAGGGACTGCCCAGTGCCACCACGCACTCACTGATGTCACAATAGCTTGCGTTTAAAAAACAACAACACTGTTTTGACTGTAATATAATGGCAGTCAGTTTCCTTCACACGTGTGCGTTTCAGGGCCTGCCCAGTGCCGCCACTCACTCACTGGTGTCACAATAGCTTGCATTTAAAAAAAACAACACTTTTTTGAATGTAATATAATAGCAGTCAGTTTCCTTCACACGTGTGCATTTCAGGGCCTGCCCTGTGCCACCACTCACTCACTGGTGTCACAATAGCTTGCATTTAAAGAAAACAACACTTTTTTGACTGTAATTTAATAGCAGTCAGTTTCCTTCACACGTGTGCGTTTCAGGGCCTGCCCAGTGCCACCACGCACTCACTGGTGTCACAATAGCTTGCATTTAAAAAACAACAACACTGTTTTGACTGTAATATAATGGCAGTCAGTTTCCTTCACACGTGTGCGTTTCAGGGCCTGCCCAGTGCCGCCACTCACTCACTGGTGTCACAATAGCTTGAATTTAAAAAAACAAAACTTTTTTGACTGTAATATAATAGCAGCCAGTTTCCTTCACACTTGTGCGTTTCAGGGCCTGCCCAGTGCCACCACTCACTCACTGGTGTCACAATAGCTTGCATTTAAAGAAAACAACACTTTTTTGACTGTAATTTAATAGCAGTCAGTTTCCTTCACACGTGTGCGTTTCAGGGCCTGCCCAGTGCCACCACGCACTCACTGGTGTCACAATAGCTTGCATTTAAAAAAACAACACTTTTTTGCCTGTAATATAATAGCAGTCAGTTTCATTCACACATGTGCATTTCAGGGCCTGCCCTGTGCCACCACTCACTCACTGGTGTCACAATAGCTTGCATTTAAAAAAAACTAAAAAACGTTTTTGACTGTAATATAATAGCAGTCAGTTTCCTTCACACGTGTGCATTTCAGGGACTGCCCAGTGCCACCACACACTCACTGATGTCACAATAGCTTGCATTTAAAGAAAACAACACTGTTTTGACTGTAATATAATGGCAGTCAGTTTCCTTCACACGTGTGCGTTTCAGGGCCTGCCCAGTGCCACCACGCACTCACTGGTGTCACAATAGCTTGCATTTAAAAAAACAACACTTTTTTGACTGTACTATAATAGCAGTCAGTTTCCTTCACACGTGTGCATTTCAGGGACTGCCCAGTGCCACCACGCACTCACTGATGTCACAATAGCTTGCATTTAAAAAAAAACAACACTGTTTTGACTGTAATATAATGGCAGTCAGTTTCCTTCACACGTGTGCGTTTCAGGGCCTGCCCAGTGCCACCACTCACTCACTGGTGTCACAATAGCTTGCATTTAAAAAAAACTAAAAAACTTTTTTGACTGTAATATAATAGCAGTCAGTTTTCTTCACACGTGTGTGTTTCAGGGCCTGCCCAGTGCCACCACTCACTCACTGGTGTCACAATAGCTTGCATTTAAAAAAAACTAAAAAACTTTTTTGACTGTAATATAATAGCAGTCAGTTTTCTTCACACGTGTGTGTTTCAGGGCATGCCCAGTGCCACCACTCACTCACTGGTGTCACAATAGCTTGCATTTAAAAAAAAACAACACTTTTTTGACTGTAATATAATAGCAGTCAGTTTCCTACACAGGTGTGCGTTTCAGGGCCTGCCCAGTGCCACCACTCACTCACTGGTGTCACAATAGCTTGCATTTAAAAAAAACTAAAAAACTTTTTTGACTGTAATATAATAGCAGTCAGTTTTCTTCACACGTGTGTGTTTCAGGGCCTGCCCAGTGCCACCACTCACTCACTGGTGTCACAATAGCTTGCATTTAAAAAAAAAACAACACTTTTTTGACTGTAATATAATAGCAGTCAGTTTCCTTCACACGTGTGCGTTTCAGGGCCTGCCCAGTGCCACCACGCACTCACTGGTGTCACAATAGCTTGGATTTAAAAAAACAACACTTTTTTGACTGTACTATAATAGCAGTCAGTTTCCTTCACACGTGTGCATTTCAGGGCCTGCGCTGTGCCACCACTCACTCACTGGTGTCACAATAGCTTGCATTTAAAAAAAAAAAAAAAACGTTTTTGACTGTAATATAATAGCAGTCAGTTTCCTTCACACGTGTGCATTTCAGGGACTGCCCAGTGCCACCACGCACTTACTGATGTCACAATAGCTTGCGTTTAAAAAACAACAACACTGTTTTGACTGTAATATAATGGCAGTCAGTTTCCTTCACACGTGTGCGTTTCAGGGCCTGCCCAGTGCCGCCACTCACTCACTGGTGTCACAATAGCTTGCATTTAAAAAAAACAACACTTTTTTGAATGTAATATAATAGCAGTCAGTTTCCTTCACACGTGTGCATTTCAGGGCCTGCCCTGTGCCACCACTCACTCACTGGTGTCACAATAGCTTGCATTTAAAGAAAACAACACTTTTTTGACTGTAATTTAATAGCAGTCAGTTTCCTTCACACGTGTGCATTTCAGGGACTGCCCAGTGCCACCACGCACTCACTGATGTCACAATAGCTTGCGTTTAAAAAACAACAACACTGTTTTGACTGTAATATAATGGCAGTCAGTTTCCTTCACACGTGTGCATTTCAGGGCCTGCCCTGTGCCACCACTCACTCACTGGTGTCACAATAGCTTGCATTTAAAGAAAACAACACTTTTTTGACTGTAATAAAATAGCAGTCAGTTTCCTTCACACGTGTGCATTTCAGGGACTGCCCAGTGCCACCACGCACTCACTGATGTCACAATAGCTTGCGTTTAAAAAACAACAACACTGTTTTGACTGTAATATAATGGCAGTCAGTTTCCTTCACACGTGTGCGTTTCAGGGCCTGCCCAGTGCCGCCACTCACTCACTGGTGTCACAATAGCTTGCATTTAAAAAAAACAACACTTTTTTGAATGTAATATAATAGCAGTCAGTTTCCTTCACACGTGTGCATTTCAGGGCCTGCCCTGTGCCACCACTCACTCACTGGTGTCACAATAGCTTGCATTTAAAGAAAACAACACTTTTTTGACTGTAATTTAATAGCAGTCAGTTTCCTTCACACGTGTGCGTTTCAGGGCCTGCCCAGTGCCACCACGCACTCACTGGTGTCACAATAGCTTGCATTTAAAAAACAACAACACTGTTTTCACTGTAATATAATGGCAGTCAGTTTCCTTCACACGTGTGCGTTTCAGGGCCTGCCCAGTGCCGCCACTCACTCACTGGTGTCACAATAGCTTGAATTTAAAAAAACAAAACTTTTTTGACTGTAATATAATAGCAGCCAGTTTCCTTCACACTTGTGCGTTTCAGGGCCTGCCCAGTGCCACCACTCACTCACTGGTGTCACAATAGCTTGCATTTAAAGAAAACAACACTTTTTTGACTGTAATTTAATAGCAGTCAGTTTCCTTCACACGTGTGCGTTTCAGGGCCTGCCCAGTGCCACCACGCACTCACTGGTGTCACAATAGCTTGCATTTAAAAAAACAACACTTTTTTGCCTGTAATATAATAGCAGTCAGTTTCATTCACACATGTGCATTTCAGGGCCTGCCCTGTGCCACCACTCACTCACTGGTGTCACAATAGCTTGCATTTAAAAAAAACTAAAAAACGTTTTTGACTGTAATATAATAGCAGTCAGTTTCCTTCACACGTGTGCATTTCAGGGACTGCCCAGTGCCACCACACACTCACTGATGTCACAATAGCTTGCATTTAAAGAAAACAACACTGTTTTGACTGTAATATAATAGCAGTCAGTTTCCTTCACACGTGTGCGTTTCAGGGCCTGCCCAGTGCCACCACGCACTCACTGGTGTCACAATAGCTTGCATTTAAAAAAACAACACTTTTTTGACTGTACTATAATAGCAGTCAGTTTCCTTCACACGTGTGCATTTCAGGGACTGCCCAGTGCCACCACGCACTCACTGATGTCACAATAGCTTGCATTTAAAAAAAAACAACACTGTTTTGACTGTAATATAATGGCAGTCAGTTTCCTTCACACGTGTGCGTTTCAGGGCCTGCCCAGTGCCACCACTCACTCACTGGTGTCACAATAGCTTGCATTTAAAAAAAACTAAAAAACTTTTTTGACTGTAATATAATAGCAGTCAGTTTTCTTCACACGTGTGTGTTTCAGGGCCTGCCCAGTGCCACCACTCACTCACTGGTGTCACAATAGCTTGCATTTAAAAAAAACAAAAAAACTTTTTTGACTGTAATATAATAGCAGTCAGTTTTCTTCACACGTGTGTGTTTCAGGGCATGCCCAGTGCCACCACTCACTCACTGGTGTCACAATAGCTTGCATTTAAAAAAAAACAACACTTTTTTGACTGTAATATAATAGCAGTCAGTTTCCTACACAGGTGTGCGTTTCAGGGCCTGCCCAGTGCCACCACTCACTCACTGGTGTCACAATAGCTTGCATTTAAAAAAAACTAAAAAACTTTTTTGACTGTAATATAATAGCAGTCAGTTTTCTTCACACGTGTGTGTTTCAGGGCCTGCCCAGTGCCACCACTCACTCACTGGTGTCACAATAGCTTGCATTTAAAAAAAAACAACACTTTTTTGACTGTAATATAATAGCAGTCAGTTTCCTTCACACGTGTGCGTTTCAGGGCCTGCCCAGTGCCACCACGCACTCACTGGTGTCACAATAGCTTGGATTTAAAAAAACAACACTTTTTTGACTGTACTATAATAGCAGTCAGTTTCCTTCACACGTGTGCATTTCAGGGCCTGCGCTGTGCCACCACTCACTCACTGGTGTCACAATAGCTTGCATTTAAAAAAAAAAAAAAAACGTTTTTGACTGTAATATAATAGCAGTCAGTTTTCTTCACAGTTGTGCGTTTCAGGGCCTGCCCAGTGCCACCACTCACTCACTGGTGTCACAATAGCTTGCATTTTAAAAAAACAACAACACTTTTTTGACTGTAATATAATAGCAGTCAGTTTCCTTCACACGTGTGCATTTCAGGGCCTGCCCAGTGCCACCACGCACTCACTGATGTCACAATAGCTTGCATTTAAAGAAAACAACACTGTTTTGACTGTAATATAATAGCAGTCAGTTTCCTTCACATGTGTGCATTTCAGGGCCCGCCCTGTGCCACCACTCACTCACTGGTGTCACAATAGCTTGCAGTTTAAAAAAAAAAAAACTTTTTTGACTGTAATATAATAGCAGTCAGTTTCCTTCACACGTGTGCATTTCAGGATTTCAGGGCCTGCCCAGTGCCACCACTCACTTACTGATGTCACAATAGCTTGCATTTAAAGAAAACAACACTGTTTTGACTGTAATATAATAGCAGTCAGTGTCCTTCACACGTGTGCGTTTCAGGCCTGCCAGGGCACAGTGTCACACCAGTGCAACTCATATCTGGTGTAACAGTAGTGTACATTAAAAAAAAAATTGACTGTAATAGATTGAATAGCAGTTAGTTGTCTGCCAGCGTGTGTGTCAGGCTCACAGCGTATACTGTGTCCACTTTCCCAGTGCCACCACTCACTCACTGGTGTCACAATAGCTTGCATTTAAAAAAAACAACACTCTTTTGACTGTAATATAATAGCAGTCAGTTTCCTTCACACTTGTGCAATTCAGGGCCTGCCCAGTGCCACCACTCACTCACTGGTGTCACAATAGATTGCATTTAACAAAAAAAACCTTTTGGGACTGTAATATAATAGCAGTCGGTTTCCTTCACACGTGTGCATTTCAGGGCCTGCCAGGGCATAGTGTCACACCAGTGCAACTCATATCTGGTGTAACAGTAGTGTACTTTTAAAAAAAAATACAATTTTGACTGTAATAGATTAAATAGCAGTTAGTTGTCTGACAACGTGTGTGTCAGACTCACAGCGTATACTGTGCCCACTTGCCCAGTGCCTTCACTCATATCTGGTGTCACAATAGCTTGCATTTAACAAAAAACAAAAACTTTTTTGACTGTAATATAATAGCAGTCAGTTTCCTTAACACGTGTGCGTTTCAGGGACTGCCAGGGCACAGTGTCACACAAGTGCAACTCATATCTGGTGTAACAGTAGTACATTTAAAAAAAAAAAATTTATTGACTGTAATAGATTGAATAGCAGTTAGTTGTCTGCAAGCGTGTGTGTCAGGCCTGCAGCGTCTACTCTGCCAACTTCTGCCAGTGCACAGTTCCACTCATATCTGTTGTCACAGTAGCTTGCACGCATAGTACCACTAATTGAAAAAAAAATGACAGGCAGAGGCAGGCGACCCCGCAGGGACCGTCGTGGTCGTGGTGATGTGATTCCCTTTGGCCCTAGAATAATGCCCAGTGTTCAGAGGCCACGTACCCTGAAGTCGAAAAGTTCTGAGGACATAGTTGACTGGCTGACAAAGGACACCCAATCTTCTACAGCTTCCGCTCGGAACCTTGATGCACCATCCTCCTCCAGCTTAGCTTCGGGCACCTCTCAAGTTACCACTCGCCCGCCTGCCGCGACCACCAACACTAGCACCACAGCCGCTTCACTTGATATGTCAGAGGAGTTATTTACACATGAGTTGGTAGAAATGAGAAATGCACAAGCATTATTGCCAGAGGATGTAGATAACAGGGATATGTCTCAGTCAGGCAGCATTACACACATGGAAGTACGGTGTGATGATGATGATGTTGTACCCGCTGCTGCTTCCTTTGCTGAGTTGTCAGATACAAGTGAAGCGGTTGATGATGACGATGCGTCCGTGGATGTCACGTGGGTGCCCGCTAGAAGAGAAGAAGAACAGGGGGAAAGTTCAGATGGGGAGACAGAGAGGAGGAGGAGACGAGTTGGAAGCAGGGGGAGGTCGTCGCAAGGAGCTAGTGGCACAGTCAGACAGCATGCATCGGGACCCGGGGTCAGCCAGACAGCACGCCAATCAACGCATGCTGTTGAGGCGTTCAAGAAATTTGTAGCTATTGGAACACCGCAGTGGCAGGTACCCGGACAAAATTTCTTTGCACAAAAGGCAATCCCCAACCTGTACTCGATTGTGCAAAAGGAAGTAATGGCATGTCTGGCACACAGTGTTGGGGCAAGGGTCCATCTGACCACTGATACCTGGTCTGCAAAGCAAGGTCAGGGCAGGTATATCACCTACACTGCGCATTGGGTTAACCTGCTGACGGCTGCCAAGCATGGAATGCGTGGCTCTGCAGAGGAGTTGGTGACACCGCCACGACTTGCAGGCAGGCTTGCTGTCACCTCCTCTACTCCTCCTACTCCATCCTCTTCCATAACCTCCTCGGCTGAGTCCTCTTCTGCTGCTGCTCAGTCTTGCTCCACATCAACGGCACCACCCCAGCTCCCCAGGTACTATTCCACATCCCGGATACGGCAGTGTCACGCCGTCTTGGGGTTGACTTGCCTGAAAGCAGAGAGTTACACCGGACCAGCACTCCTGTCCGCCCTGAATGCACAGGTGGATAAGTGGCTGACTCCGCACCAACTGGAGATCGGCAAAGTGGTTTGTGACAACGGAAGAAATTTGTTGGCGGCATTGAATTTGGGCAAGTTGACACATGTGCCGTGCATGGCACATGTGTGTAATTTGATCGTACAACGCTTTGTGCTTAAGTACCCAGGCTTACAGGACGTCCTGAAGCAGGCCAGGAAGGTGTGTGGCCATTTCAGGCGTTCCTACACGGCCATGGCGCACTTTTCAGATATCCAGTGGCGAAACAACATGCCAGTGAGGCGCATGATTTGCGACAGCCCGACACGTTGGAATTCAACACTCCTAATGTTCGACCGCCTGCTCCAACAAGAAAAAGCCGTTAACGAGTATTTGTATGACTGGGGTGCTAGGACAGCCTCTGCGGAGCTAGGAATTTTTTTGTCATGTTACTGGACGCTCATGCGCAATGCTTGTAGGCTCATGCGTCCTTTTGAGGAGGTGACAAACCTAGTCAGTCGCACCGAAGGCACCATCAGCGACATCATACCATTTGTTTTCTTCCTGGAGCGTGACCTGCGAAGAGTGCTGGATCAGGCCATAGATGAGCGTGAAGAGGAAGAGTTGTGGTCACCATCACCACCAGAAACAGCCTTATCAGCATCACTTGCTGGACCTGTGGCAACGCTGGAAGAGGATTGTGAGGAAGAGGAGTCAGAGGAGGAATGTGGCTTTGAGGAGGAGGAGGAAGACCAACCACAACAGGCATCCCAGGGTGCTCGTTGTCACCTATCTGGTACCCGTGGTGTTGTACATGGCTGGGGGGAAGAACATACCTTCAGTGAGATCACTGAGGACGAGGAACGGGACATGAGTAGCTCGGCATCCAACCTTGTGCAACTGGAGTCTTTCATGCTGTCGTGCCTGTTGAGGGACCCTCGTATAAAAAAGCTGAAGAAGAACGACCTGTACTGGGTGTCCATGCTACTAGACCCCCAGTATAAGCAGAAAGTGCCTGAAATGTTACCAAATTACAACAAGTCGGAAAGGATGCAGCAGTTCCAAAATAAATGAAAAAGTATGCTTTACACAGCGTATAAGGGTGATGTCATAGCACAACGGGAATCTAACAGGGGAAGAGGTGAAAGTAATCCTCCTCCTCCCATGACCACGCCGGAAAGGACAGGATGCTTTACAGACGTGTTGTTGATGGAGGACATGCAGAGCTTTTTAAGTCCTACGCATCACGACAGCCCTTCGGGGTCCACCCTCAGAGAACGACTCAACCGACAGGTAGCAGACTACCTTGCCTTAACTGCAGATATCGACACTCTGAGGAGCGATGAACCCCTTGACTACTGGGTGTGCAGGCTTGACCTGTGGCCTGAGCTATCCCAATTTGCGATAGAACTTCTGGCCTGCCCCGCTTCAAGTGTCCTGTCAGAAAGGACCTTCAGTGCAGCAGGAGGTATTGTCACTGAGAAGAGAAGTTGCCTAGGTCAAAAAAGTCTAGATTATCTCACCTTTATTAAGATGAATGAGTGATGGATCCCGAAGGGACTGACAGTGGGCAATACATTGGACTAAAAAAGGCCTGAAGAGGGGGACTACTTAACCCACCACTCCTATCTGGTGGCACATTAGATTACACGTGCAGTTCCCCAAATTTGAAGTTGGAGGACCAACTGATAGGAATAGTACTACTTAACACACCTTATAATAACGCAGAGAGAGACAACGCAGAGAGAGGAGTCTGAAGAAGAGGAGTCAGAGGAGGAAGGTGGCTTTAAGGAGGTGGAAGACCAAACACAGCAGGCGTCCCAAGGGGCTCGTTGTCACCTTTCGGGGACCCTTGGTGTTGTACGTGGCTGGGTGGAGGAAGAGACCTTCAATGACATCAGTGAGGACAAGGAACGGGACATGGCTAGCTTGGTATCCAACCTTGTGCAAATGGAGAGTTTGCGGTTGTGCAAATGGACTGTTTGCGGTTGTTTGTGGTGCGTTAAACGGGGAGTTTGGTCTGTCACTGTGAAGCGGGCGTAACCCTTACACTACCTGATTGATACAACATCATACCTGATGTTTTAAAGCACGTTATTCCAAACAATTTAGGAATGTTAGGTGATTTATGCCCTTTATAAATTAAAACCAGACTCTGCATCAAATATGTAATTTTCCATGGGAGTTTTGCCATGGATCCCCCTCCGGCATGCCACAGTCCAGGTGTTAGTCCCCTTGAAACAACTTTTCCATCACTATTGTGGCCAGAAAGAGTCCCTGTGGGTTTTAAAATTCGCCTGCCCATTGAAGTCTATGGCGGTTCGCCCGGTTCGCCCGGTTCGCCCGTTGGCGAACATTTGCGGAAATTCGCGTTCGACATTCGCGAACGGAAAATTTTATGTTCGCGACATCACTATCCCTGAGGAAATAAAGAAATATCTGGACAACCAAAAGATACAAAAAATTTCCAACATACAAAATAAAGAATTAAATAACCTTATAAGTCAGAAAGAGGTAAAATGGGCTATTGAAAATAAAAAAATAAAAATAGCACCTGGCCCTGATGGGTATAGTGCAGTGATGGCGAACCTATGGCACGCGTGCCACAGGTGGCACGCCGGGCCCTTTCTGTTGGCACGCGCCCATAGGTCCGCCATTAATGCAGAGTAGGCACCTGGCTGCCTGAAACAGCAGGCGCCTACTCTGCTTCCGGGTCGGGAGGCAGGGGGAGGGATCTGTAATGCAGCTTCCCTGTCCTCCCGCGCGATGCAGTGTGGAGTGTTGCCGAGCGTTACCATGGCAACGCTTTACACAGCATTGCGCGGGACGACAGGGGAGCTGATTCACAGATCCCTCAGCCTGCAGTGCTTTCCACCACCGGACTACCAGGGATGGCTTTGCCGCGCCCCCCCCTCCCTACTTCAAGGTAAGAAGGAGGGAGGATACTGACACCCAGCACCCGCACCCCTACCCCCCAAGCACCCCTATCCCCCCAGCAGTTCCCCTACCACCCCTATCCCCCCAGCAGTACCCCTACCACCCCTTCCCCCCAGCAGTACCCCTGCCCCCCACAACAGTACCCCTACCCCCAGCACCCCTATACCCCCAGCAGTACCCCTATCCCCCAGAAGTACCCCTACCCCCCAGCAGTACCCCTACCACCCCCAGCAGTACCCCTCCCCCCCACAACAGTACCCCTACCACCCCCACAACAGTACCCCTACCCCCCAGCAACCATATCCCCCCAGCAGTGCCCCTACCACCCCCATTAAAGTTAAGAAGGAGGGGCTTAGGAGGAGGGAGGGAGGGGGGGATACTGACACTCCCCAGAAGTACCCCTATCCCCCCAAGCACCCCTATCCCCCCAGAAGTACCCCTACCACCCCCAGCAGTACCCCTTCACAACAGTACCCCTTCCACCCCCACAACAGTACCCCTACCCCCCAGCAGTGCCCCTACCACCCCCATTAAAGTTAAGAAGGAGGGGTTAGGAGGAGGGAGAGAGGGGGGATACTGACACCCCCCAGCAGTACCCCTATCCCCCCAGCAGTACCCCTACCACCCCCACAACAGTACCCCTACCCCCAGTACCCCTACCCCCCTATTACCCAGCAGTACCCCTACCCCCCACACAGTACCCCTACCCCCCAGCAGTAACCCTACCCCCCACAGCACCCCTACCCCCGCCCAGCACCCTTACCCCCGCCCAGCACCCTTACCCCCCACACAGCACCCCTACCTCCCACACAGCACCCCTACCTCCCACACAGCACCCCTACCCCCCCACACAGCACCCCTCTCACACACACATTACCCCTCATACACACACATATAGCACCCCTCTCAGACACACAGCACCCCACAGCACCCCCCACCCCCCATAGCACCCCCCCCACACACAGCACCCCCACACACTTACACAGCACCCCTCATACACACACACACAGCACCCCCCCACACACACACAGCATCCCCCCACACACAGCATCCCCCCCACACACCCACAGAGCACCCCCCACACACACACACACAGCACCCCCTACACACACACACACACAGCACCCCCCCCCACACACACACACAGCACCCCCATACACTTACACAGCACCCCTCATACACACACACACACACACAACACACACACACACACACAGCACCCCCACACACACACGCACCCCCCACACACACACGCAATTGCCGTGTTGGCACTTTAAGGAAAAATTGTTGGCATGTATTGCGGTTTGGGCACTCGGGCTCAAAAAGGTTCGCCATCACTGGTATAGTGGAATGTTCTATAAAATTATGAAGGAGAACATCAGTGGCAATCTGGCATTGACATTCAACAAGAGGGGCGTTTCTAAGGGCCAATATTATCCCTATTCTTAAACCAAAGAAAGACCGGGAAAAAATGGCAAATTATAGACCATTTGCGCTAAATAACTCAGATGCAAAATTGATGATGGCTATTTTGGCTAAAAGACTGAAACAGATACTCCCCGATATAGTACATATAGATCATATCGGCTTCATATCAGGAAGATGACCATACAATTATATTAAAAGAATAATCAATCTGTTAGACAGAGCTAATAGAGACAAACAACCTCATAACAATTTCAATAGATGCTGAAAAAGCGTTTCATCGTGTAGATTGTGAGTTTCTGTATCAGTCTTTAAGTAGTTTTGGTGTGGACGGGTTATGTTCTCCTCTACTAAATCCTTATATTTAGTCCCTCTGCGAGAATTGTGGGTCAAAATATATAGGCTGATTGGTTCCCACTTAGTAATAAGACTAGACAGAGGTGTTCTCTGTTGCCTTTACTATATGTATTAACAATAGAATAATTAGCTATTGAAATAAGAAATAATAATAATAAAATAAAGGAATTAAATATCGGACAAGATGAATATAAGATTAGTCTATATGCAGACCACATCTTGATTACCCTGTCAGATCCATCGGAATCATTATGAGCTATGTCAAAATCATTTCAAACCTATATGTCTGTTTTAAATTATAAATTAAACATAGAAAAGACTATGATTATGCAAAATAATATCAGCAATGAAATCATTGCAGCAAGCCAAAATGAATTCAACTTTAAATGGATCAAAGATTAATTGAATTATTTAACTTTAAGCATTACTTCAGATTCAAAATCTATGATGGAAATACATTTTATGAAAGTTCTAAAAGAGTCAAAAGAGACAAATATTATGTTTAAACAATGGAAAAATTATACCTTGTCATGGTTAGTCAGGATACATATATTTAAATCATATATACTACCCAAGTGGACATATGCTTTCAATCATATACCATTAAATGTACCAGAAAGCTGGCTTAATTTAGCACTGTCAAACATTTCTAAATTCATATCAGAAGGAAAAAAAGAAAAAATTCTATCATTAAACATTTAAAAAGGGGGTCGAAGATTATTATCTATTAGACAAATTTATGAGGCCAATATATTATACCATATATATATTTATATATATATATATATATATATATATATATATGCTACATAATAAAAACAGCCTTTTAGAAGCATGGTATAAAATAGAAAGCGATATGTACAACATGAAAGATTTAACACGAGGGTTGCGTGATGACAAAGGAGGAGCACGCATGCATCATGAGGCGTGGCTTAAGCGAGAGAATGACTGCGAGCAGCAAGGACTCGAACAGCAAGGTCAGCAGCTGAGAAGCTTGAGGCAGTGTGTCCAAAGTAGAACGTACGGTTATTGCTTCATACAGAGTGAGCTAAATGAAAGTTGAATGCGCAAAGCTAGGAGCCTGCAAAAACTGAACTACCTCATGGGAACAAGAGCACCTAAAAAAGTGACTGCTTCAAGTATTACAAACATACCAAAATGGACGTTCATTGCTAGCGTGGCAGGGATAAAGCATAAAACTATAAGCAGTGTTATATTTTCACCTTGGCAAAGATTACATTAAACACACAAGAATAAGGTATAAAAGTTATACCAAACAAGTGGAGCGCTCTAAATAGTAGAGGGGTTTACTCACTCCTTTGGTACAATGACAGTCTTTAAAAACTTGAATGTACATATACAAGGGAACAAAAAAACAGAACAAAAGATATAGTGCAGACGGTTTCCCAAAATAGATAGTTGATGGTTAAAAAATGACTGAAACCACTCACATGGACAGGAGCCTATGTAGTATTGGCTCCGTAAAAGGATCCTTTTTGCTCTTAGGGCAGCAAAACACCCCTTTATCCCAGGCTGTATCCAGTCAATCTGAGTGCTCTGTCATTTTGCACAGCGTGGGAAAGTTCTTTGGAATTTTCCCACGCTGTGTAAAATGACACAGAGCACTCTGATTGGTTAGCTTAAAATCCATCCAATCAGAGTGCTCTGTGTCATTTTGCACAGCGTGAGAAAGTTTAATTTGGAATACCATTAAAACACGTAAAAAATTATATCCTAATACAATTCTAACACACTTGTTAGATACATAGAACAAAATAAAAAAGGGATAAATATCGGCAATAAAGTTCCATGTCATTTAGAGCTGAAATTTATCAAACAGCAGGTTTGTGACATCAATTTGAATAAATTGAACCAAGTGGGGATTGTTAGTGTGTTTCAGTTGATGGTAGAAGGTACAATTAAAACCTTTGTTCTGTTAACACAGGAGTTTGGTTTACCATCAAATGAATTGTTTAATTTTTTAAGAAGAAAAAGTTTTTTGATGACACATTTAATTGAACCAGAGTCTAGTTTCCATAAACCGATAAATACATTATTTAACTTACACAAAGTAGCAAAACCACTTTCAAAAGCTTTACTATTAAGTAGACTCTGTAATAAAGAACAAATACAGACAGCCCTAGATATCTGGAAAACTAAATATTGCTATATATATTAAACACTGGGGCTCCCCTGTGGTAGAAGTCTCAAAGACTATACATTTGTTAAATTTATTGGAATCCCATTTTAAAGTGCTAAACAGATGGTACCTGGTCCCAGAAAAAGTTAACAAAATGTACCCTACTACAAACCATATTTGCTGGAGATGTGGATTACCCACAGGTACATATAAACACATATGGTGGGAATGTTATAAACTAGGTAATTTGTGGGCTTCAATCCAAACCTTCATATTAAAATATCTGAACTTTAATTTGAAGCTTTCCCTAGAGGTTGTTTTGCTTCATCTAAACTGGCCTGCAATGCCCTATGAGTCCAAAACCACACTTACTCATCTATTGTTAGCGGCCAAAATTGTTGTTGCGAGAAATTGGAAAAATGATATACATATCCCCTGGGAGAAAGAAAAGGCTCACCTTAGGTTTCAGATTAAAATGGAACTAATGTTGAGTAAACAGAATTTAAGTAAAAAAGCAAATTGTTTGGAGTAAATGTTGGGACCTGATTATGGAAAAAAATGACAAACAGACTGTTAATCTTTGTATCTGCTAAAATCATTCCCTTCTTACGAAATTATTGAAAAATATTGTTCATATTTTGGATAATTCAAAAAGTATAATCTACTAATTACAAAATCTCTCCTTTCCTCCCGACAATTTGATTTTGTCTTTTTCTTCCCTTCTCTCTCTTAGCTGCATTGTCATATATTTGTAGTGACGTATGGTAATTGTAATTTGTTGTTAGTGTTCAGTGTTTGTAAGTGAGGGACACATTGTTATTATATTATATTGTTCTATATGGAAGAGAAGAATCCCTGTAAATTGGCGTCCATGTAACAATGTCTGTGTTTTTCCATTAAAAATGTTTAATAAAGTTTATATATTAAAAAAATGAGAAATGTGGGCAAACTAAGTGAGCAAGTATCTGTTTGTCCCACAACAGTGGTGCCTCACATTTATTCAACTTGCAATATACATGTGGGAGGAACACTAAGATCCAAAAATATTCGGACACTCAGCATTATTTTAAAACAATCAACCAGAAAGAACCACTTTTTTTTCCCCTTTCCTTTTTTCTCTCCCTTTTACACTGTGTTATAGGAATTAAACAACAATATTGGTCATAGAAAAACATACCAAAAATGACTGAAAGGTCAGCTGTGCTTCCAACTCAGCTATTTTGCTATAAAGTTCACTTTGACTTCACTGTGTTATTGCTTTGGTTTATAATCCTATTTTAGGAGATCTAGAAGGCTTCATATCCTCTTGTTCTTATCTAGACATTCTGAAAGACAGCAGGTCTTAAATCTGCTAATTAATGGCTTACAGGTTAAACTTTTTTTTTTTTTATAATTGCAGGATTAGATGTTTTTTCTCCCAAAATATTGGATTGTGAGTATGTAAGATGTATTATATAAAGACTCTTTTTTATCTTCTCTCCCAGACACTCTAAGTTATTCAGGATTTCCAAAATGATAGAATACTGTGGGCCTACTGGCCATGCCCATCTGGAGTATGTTCCTATGCTGGGCAGATATAGTGGAGGAGCACCTATAAAAGAAACTATTGAGTTATTTTTTAGGGATTTTGAACATTGGGAAGCTGACATTTGTTGTTCATACAGGACATTAATGCATATTGTACTTTTTAACTGATATATGAACTATTTGTATTATCTATCCCAATACCTATGTTTCACTCTTTAAATCAAGTTATGCAAATTCAGCAAGTTCTAGATCATATCTGTCCTACCGTAATGCAGAGACAACTAGAGAATACTCCTAATTTGTCCTTAAAGCATAAAGATTGTCTGTAATGAATATTATAATCAGGCTCATCGTCACGCTCTTCACACACCTCATCCCTCACCGAAGTTTGCTATAGATATTATGATACAAAAAAAAAAAATCTGCACCTGTTCACTGTTTGTACTCACACATCCAAATCTTAACATCAGGACTACACATTAGACTCCCTCATATACTTCATTCTTTAAAAAAAAATTGTTAAAAATCCATCTTCACAACTATTAATTTATCAATTGAAAATTTTATATTTTCTCTTCCCCTTCTCATTTATACACTTTTCAATATCCCACTTCTCTTTATGTCTGTTCTAAATATATCATAAAGTATTCATATTATTTTTTAAATGTGTATTGATACAAATGCATTTTGTAACCAAGATTTGGGCACAATAAACATTACTTTTACATGTTATGGTATTCCAGTTCACTTATTTTAGCCTTGAAGTTTGTTTGAGCTTGGCCCTTTGTTTCAGTCATGTTGCTTACTGCTTGATTGTCCAATCATTGCGTAGTATAGTGGACTATGTTTGCACTTTATAAATAATAATTAAGGCTCAAAATTCCCAGTCACCCAGTAGCCATGTGTGCAGTTAAAAATATATTGTTCCCTTCACTCTGGTAAACCTTCAAATTATGTTGGCCTAATTTCTCACAAATGTTTAGCTGAAAAGTTAGATCCATTTTAAATGTTCTGTCTTCTGTAGCCTTGGCAGTAAAGTTGTAAATATTACTAATATTAGAGCATCCTCAAGGATTCTGCTACTTTGATTATGTACGCAGGTGCAGGCAATCATTAAATGCTGCACAAGTCATTTTGAGCAGATTTGTGTCTTTCATGAAGATCAGGGAGCACTTCAGAGCACATTTCTTTTAAAGGACCATTATAGTGCCAGGAAAACATACTATAGTGCCCTGAGGGTGCCCCCACCCTCAGGGCCCCCTCCCGCCGGGCTGGATGAGGAGGAAGGGGTTAAATTTACCTCTTTCTCCAGCGCCGGGCGGGGAGCTCTCCTCCTCCTCTCCTCCTCGGCTGAATGCACATGCATGGCAAGAGCCACGCGCGCATTCAGCCAGTCCATAGGAAAGCAATTACAATGCTTTCCTATGGACGCTGGCGTCTTCTCACTGTGATTTTCACAGTGAGAAGCGCGGAAGTCCTCTAGCGGCTGTCAATGAGACAGCCACTAGAGGCTGGATTAACCCATTTATAAACATAGCAGTTTCTCTGAAACTGCTATGTTTATAGAAAAAAAGGTTAATCCTAGCTGGACCAGGCACCCAGACCACCTCATTAAGCTGAAGTGGTCTGGGTGCCTATAGTGGTCCTTTAAGTATGCTTTACTATTTGCTTACCTGTACTTTCAAACAAATATCACTTTCTATGGACCAGAATACAATTATCTACTTATGTAAACAGTGACATTACATATAAACAAATGTTCTGTTGTGGATAAACAAATTAATTTGCTTTAGGCTATATTGTACAAATAAAATTGTATGTTGTAATATCCTTTAAAACAAACCATGGTAACTAAATAACATTGAGGAAAAATATTCAAATTCTTTTGAGAATTTTTTTTTTTTTTTCTGGGGTGAAAAAAAAAATCCAATTTATCTGAAAATGTTTATTTTTATTCTTTGTATGTTCAAACAGTGTCTTGAAACTCTGTTATTACGTAACATTGGCTTGGAGTATTGTACAAGTAATTTGCACATATTCTGCCTCTCCTTCCTTACCAAAATAATGGTGCTGTAAGGGAATGTCAGAAAATGTAATGTTTTTTGTTGCAAAAAGATGCATAAAGATGAATAGACAGCGTGTGCTGAAACAAAATATAATGTTAAATAAAACAAAAATGATGGAAGAGATGCAAAAGATTCCTTTAATTTTAACAAAAGACTGTGGAAAAGACCATCAGAACTGATACTTCATACCAGCATATTCAGAGACTTTGATAAATCTCCCCCATTGCTTAAATTACACATTACAAAGTAAGTATAACGTTGCATTATGTCATCATGAAACAAGAAACCTTTTTATGTAATTTACTTTCCTGGTTAGCGCTTTATGTATATCCTTATTTCTCAATGTGTATATCATAGGGGTTAGTAATGGTATGACCAAAAAGTACAAGACAGACAAACCTTTGGTAACAGCTAGTGAAGTTAACCTCTTTGGCAGCACATAAACACTAACAATTAATCCATAGTTAATGGCAATGACAATGAGGTGAGAGCTGCAAGTAGAGAAAGCTTTCTTTCTCCCGGTGGTTGATGGGATTTTGAGAATTGTATACATTATGAATGTATAAGTTGAAAAAACAAATAGTAAAGGTAACATTGTTATAAAGCTGCTCTGTGCTGCAATGATTATTAGGAGAAGTGTCGTGTCAGAGTAAGAGAGTTCAATCAGTGGGATTAAATCACAATGGAAATTATCAATTATATTTGGATCACAAAATGTTAGCTGACTAATGAAGACAGGCACATTGATTAAAGAAGCAAATGAAGTTATCCAGAATCCAATTATGAAACAAAGACAGAACCTGTTGTTGATTACTGAAGAATATTGCAGTGGGTTAGAAATAGCAATATACCTGTCGTAGGACATCAGAGAATAATGGTAAGACATTGTGTTTCCTATTGTTCCATACAATTGCAACTGTGTTAAACAACCGATAAAAGAAATTGTTGCCCTTTCTGATAAGATGTCGTATAACATTTTTGGAACCATAGTTGTGATGTACATCAATTCACAGCAAGACAGGCTGCAGAGTATGAAATACATAGGGGTTTGCAGGTGTGTACTTGTTGTAACTAGCATAATAATAAGAATATTTTCTATGCAAGCTGCAAGATAGAGGGTCAGAAATAGAATAAAAAGTGGAATTTTTAAGCCATCCAAGTTGTTGAATCCAGTGATTAGAAATTCAGAGCAAAATGTGCAGTTGTCTGGAGGAATCATCTTTTCAAAAGAAAAGGAAATAATTAATACAATATCTCCACTGAATAATGTTAGTAGACTATTAATTCATTAGTCTATATATTGATCTACTGTGTTATACTTTATCTGAAAACAACTAAATTTAAAATTAAGTGTGATTACAAATCAGGTACAGTCCCAAGTAGGGGTCCAAACTTAAAAAGAGATCATAACTCCTTCTCTCTACTCTGTAACATAGTACACTTTAAAAAATATATATATTTATATATTACTGATTGATGGTTTTAAATATTTTTTGGGGGAGTTTAGACCCTAGCTCGGGGCTTTACTTCTGTTGTAACCATATTCATTATTTTCAGTTAGGTGCATTATTATTATTATAATTTCTACACATAATTTTGTTTTTTTTGTGGCATAGAAATTTGTTTCTGTTATAATTAATTATTTCAAGCTGATATAGTTTTTTTACATTGAAAATTATTTAAGAAATAATGAAAATTAGAGTATGCAGCTTACAAAAATGATCAATCCCTCTGCTCTAGAAGTCAATGTCCCAAAACTGTCATACTGGCAATACAATTATCTAACAATTGGCCTCTACATGTGGCTAACAATCTCACTCTGAATAAGGATAATTGGTATGGTTGAAGATTTCACGGAACGTTTTAACAATGAAAAAAGACCATCCTATAACAGGAGGAAGTTGAGGCTACATCACACCACCCAGACACTGCCTAGAAAAAGCTGCATCCAAAAGCTTAGTGATCAATTAAGTGACTCTAGGCTTGAGTATGCAGGTACATGTATTCACTCACCTCCTGACCATTTCTCTCACTCCCCTGCCTCACCCTATTTCTTACTCTTCTCTACTCCTTCTTTATATTAACAATCCTCTTGTGAGACTGTGTCTTCCTCTTTCTCTACAGTCGTTGTTAAAAGGGAAGATTTAGTTGCTGTATCAATCGAATAATACCCCAAACTACTTCTCATGATGTTCTCACAGCAGGACCCTGTTACGTATTATCTAGCCTATTTCACTGATTGTTTTTTCTTATGCCAGCGCCCTGTATAATGGCCCTCAGGTACAGTTACATAAATATCTTAGTTATTCATCTATTAGATGGGAGCCATAAATGAAAGTTTTAACTATTTATGTGCTCATTCGGGAATATATTTGTAGAAGACCACTGTAATAAACCACACAGGAAATTATTAAGCTATAATAGAGCAATTAAGTCACATGCGCACTGGATACTTACCTTCCATTAAATAAGCTTGAGTCGCGTTTTTGGTTGATGAACATTACTGGTATTCAAGATTATACCATACAGTAATTTACAACTTGCACGTTTTTGTGTTTTATTCCGTCTATGTTCTATTTTTCTTTACATGTGTGGCAATAAACATTGAATAGCTTTTATACACTTTCAAATGCTGCCTATTTTCTTTGATAACAAATCTTCATTTGTATTATTACCGTATATACTCGAGTATAAGCCTACCCGAATATAAGCCGAGACACCTAATTTTACCACAAAAAAATGGGAAAACCTATTGACTCGAGTATAAGCCTAGGGTGAAATATGCAGCAGCTACTGGTATCCAAATGCAATGCAAAGCTACTTATTTGCTAAAACCTGATCTAATAAAACACATTTAAAGCAAAAGGAAAATCCTCTTTTAAAGAATTTGCTAATTTTTTCTCTCACCCCCATCTCCTCAGTGGTCCTTTCCCCTTCCCCCCCCCCCAACCTCCTTAGTGGTCCTTTTCCTCTTCTCCCCCACCTCTTCAGTGGTCCTTTCCACCTCACCTCCTCAGTGGTCCTTTCCCCCTTCTCACCCACCTCCTAAGTGGTCCTTTCCCCCTCACCTTCTTAGTGGTCCTTTCCCCCTTCTCCCCCCCACCTCCTTAGTGATCCTTCCCCACTCACCTCCTTAGTGTTCCTTTCCCCCTTCTCCCCTCCACCTCCTTAGTGATCCTTTCCCCCTTCTCCCCACCTCCTCAATTGTCCTTTTCCCCTTCTCCCCCCACCTCCATAGTGGTCCTTTCCCCCTTCCCCCCCCCACCTCCTTAGTGGTCTTCCCCCTTTACCTTCTTAGTGGTCCTTTCCCCCTCAGTGGTCCTTTCCCCCTTTTGTCCTATTTATGTAGCGTGGGCGGGTGGCACGGACCGCAGTACAGGAACTTCTGTTTTCTGTACCTGGCCGCTGGCGGACTGACAAGGTGCGCTCACTGAGTGAGCACTTCCAGTCATTCCACCGGCGGCTGGGTACAGGAAACAGAAGTTCCTGTCCTGTGGTCCTCGCCTCCTGGCCACGCTACATTGAGTGATCGGCAGGAGGGAGCGCTGTGCGCTTCCCTCCTGCCGGTCACCTTAAGCTAGCGCCCCCCTCGGGAAGCGCTCACTCGAGTATAAGCTGAGGGGGGCTTTTTCAGCATAAAAAAATTGCTGAAAAGTCGGCTTATACCGTACATACGGTACTTTGCAATGAAAAAAACTAAAATTATAAAGAATTAAAAAAACTTTGACCAAGCAAAGAAAAGGCTTGTGAAGGAGGACAAGAAGAGATTTTCAGTCATGTTAAAGGAACTACAAAGGTCATTGACTGATAGTGGAGTAAATATGCACCAGTCAACAATTTGAAGAGCCCTGCATAAAATTTATCTGAAAGGGAGGGTATGAAGAAAGAAGCCATTAAAAAAACCAGCCAAGTTAATGCATACCTGGAGTTTTTCAAAGAAGCATGAAACTGACTCCGTTAAGCTATGGGAAAATGGTTGTAGTCAGATTGTCATGCTGCCTGCCGGGTCCGCTCCTGCCAGAGGGCGGTATGGGTCCCAGTGGGCACGTATCGTTGCGGCGGCATTCCTATATCGCAAGGGGAATCCAGTCCAGCCGAATACTCACCTTATGTCAAGGCGTCCGCTGTTTCCACTCCTGCCCGAGAGTGGACTGAGACCGGGTGTATCCTGTTGCGGTGGCATTCCCACGTGGCAATGGGAATGACGCCGATTACACACCTCCTCCTGCGACGCCCCCCTGCCTCACTGACAGACACTCCTCCCCTTACACAGCGACCAGGTCTGGAAACATTCGGGATGCTGGTCGCTGCAAGTTAGAACGTTTTAAGGTTCATATTTAACCCTTCTAGTGCCTAACCATTTGGAACATGTGTGTGACGTAACACACACACGTTCACTGTCACAGGTTTCCCTGCAGCCAATCATGGAGCACCTTAGGCTTTTTAAACCTTTTTTGTCCATTTCTTTCTGCCCTGTCGTGGTTTCCATTCTGGTTATCCGAGAGTGCATTTCTGGTACTGTTTCTTGTGTATTTTGAGCTTGGCTTTCTTACTGACTATTCTGATCTCTGTATCCCTTGACCTTTGGCTTACATACCGTTTACACTTTATCTGTATTCTTGACCTCAGCCTGTCTTGTGTTCTTCCTTTTATATGTTAAATCCAGCCTACCTAAGGCCCGGTAATACGTCTTAGGGTTTTCTTTATTTGTTACTTAAGTTCTGCGTGTTGGGCATCCTGACACAGATGAAACCAAGTTAAATGGTTTAGCCATAATTCAACCAAACATAACACTGACAGCAAAGTGTGGTGGTAGCAGCATCGTGCTGTGGGAGTGCCTGGGCATTTTGATGAAGTAAAGAAGTATGAATGGAGCAAAATAAAGGACACTACTACAGTAAACGATTTTTCATTCTGCTAAAAAGCTTGAAGAAGGTTTTCCTTTCAGTAGGACAATGGTCCAAAGCACAAGGCAAAAGTAATATTGATATGGCTCAAGAACAAAAAATATGAATGTATTTTAGTGGACAAGTCAAAGTCCTGTGCTCAATGTATATCTGTGGCACTACTTGAAAAGGGTATTTCCCAAGTGCCACCTGAACCAACCTGAACCATCTGAAAAAATCTAGAGAGAAAATTTGCAAAATTATTCCCAGTCAGTGTGTCAGCTTCCCCCAAACTGCTTTAAGCTAAATATTGGCTTGACTAAATATTTACATAAGAGACAAAGCATTCTCCCCTGGGCACATAGACAACAAACAGATATACTCCTAGTGCAGGAAACTCATTTCATAACAACAAACATTTTTCCTTATTAAACATAAATAAACTATAAATAATTATTTTAGCAAACTCCCCAGATGCTAAGACACAGGGAGTAGCCATTGTCTGGCTCTCATCTTGACCACTTACTGATGTGCTCAAGTTTATGAACCCTTGTGACCATTTTATATCGCTAACAAGAAAACTTCACTATTCCCTGCATACGTACATTCCCAGATTCATTATTCTGACAGACATTCTAGGCCCACTTGTCTACCCTCTCCATGACATAAATAATTATTTGGGGTGAATGCAAAGAATTATGCTCCAATAAAGTGGAAAGAAGGGCACTGGGGCAATCTAACTCATGGCCAACTAGGAACGACATTTTGTTTTCTCAATAAGTCTTTTACAGAAGTTGTGTCATAATACATTGCTGATTACTTTACAACTAATGCATCCTCCGTCTCCTCACCCATCACACTATGGAAGGCCCACAAAACAGTTAATAGGGGTAAGTACATCATCCTCACTTAAAAAACAGCATTTTAAACAACTTTCCAACACAATGACCAACATAGGCGTGCGCAGCCTATTGCATTAGGGTGTGCACCCTAAAGCACAAACACACGCCGCATGTATATGTATGTATATATATATATATATATATATATATATATATATATAAATATATATATATATACATACACACACATACATACACTGCTGTGTGTGTGTGTGTGTGTGTGTGTGTGTGTGCTGTTAGTGTGCTGTGTGAGGGTGGTGTGTGTAAGGGTGCTGCTGTGTGTGTGTGTGTATGTGTGAGGGTGCTGGTAGTGTGCTATGTGGGTGAGGGTGTTTGTGAGGGTGCTGTTTGTGTGTGAGGGTGTTTGTGTGTGTGTTTGTTAGGGTCCTGTTAGTGTGCTGTGTGTGTGAGGGTGCTGTTTGTGTGATGTGTGTGTGATGGTGCTTTGTGTGTGAGGGTGCTGTTTGTGTGATGTGTGTGGGTGTCGTGTATTTCGGAGGGTGTTGTTAGTGTGCTGTGTGTGAGGGTGTTGTGTGTTTGTAAAGGTGCTGTGTGTGTTTGTGAGGGTGCGGTTAGTGTACTGTGTGTGTGAGGGTGCTGTATGTGTACTGTATGTGTGTGGGTGCTGTTTTGGTGCTGTGTGTGTGAGGGTGCTGTGTTTGTGCTTTTTTGTGTGAGAGTGCTGTATGTCTGTAGGTGCTTTTTGTGTGTGGGTGCTGTATGTGTGCGTGTGTGCTGTATGTTTGGACAGATTGCGGAGGTGGGGGCAGAGTAGTAAATACCCCCCCTCCCTTCTTACCTTATGTAGGGAGGGGGGATCCTTGCTGCCATGTGCCATCTCTGGTGGTCCAGTGGAGAGTGAACTCTAGCCTGCGGGGCTAGACTTAACTCTCATGAGATCTGAGCGTTGCCGCGGCAATGCTCAGATCTCGCGAGAGGAACCTGGCGGAGCTGCTGTCTAGAGCTCCCCGGGTCCTCTCCTGCCTCCCTTCATGCTGCTGTGGGCCGGTGAGGTGGATCTTTGATCTCCCCGCCGGCCCATGGAGGCTTAGAGCAGAGCCGACACTCAGCGCCGGTTCTGCGTGAGCCGACAGGGGAGAATAAAGTCCTGGGGAATAAAGTGTGGGAACCAAGATTCCCACCCCCAAAAAAAATAATATACACTCCAGTGTGTGTATGTATATGTGTGTGTATATATATATATATATATATATATATATATATATATATATATATATATATATATATATATATATATATATATTATATATTATATATATACACACACACACACACACTCATACATTCATAGACACACACACATTCACAGACACACATATTCACATACACTGACACACATACACATTCACAGACACACATACACAGATACACTCACACACACACAGTCACAGACACATTCACAGACACACACACACACACACACACATTCACAGACACACATTCACATACACAGTCACAGACACACACACACACACACACGTTCACAGACACACACACACAGACACACATTCACAAACACAGTCACAGACACACACACACATACACATTCACACACACACACACACACACACATTATTAATTTTTTTAATTAAAAAATGTCCACCCAGCCTCCCTACCTGGAGTGCTGGCGTGGACTTGTCCCTGGGGTCCAGTGGGTCGGGCGGCTCTCTCCATATCAGCCGCGGCGAGGGAGCTGTGTGCTCTCTGCTTCCTCTCGCCGCGCGGGCTGTCTGCTGTAGCTTGGAGCCGGAATATGATATCATATTCCGGCTCCGGCATCAGCGAGCGGCGAGAGGAAGCAGAGAGCACACAGCTCCCTCGCCGCGGCTGATATGGAGAGAGCCGCCCGACCGGGGGGGTGTTGGGGTCCATCACCTCTTGCCCCCCCCTCCCCTCCATGACAGGGGGAGGAAGGGGGGCATTTGGGGCGATGAGTGCCTGCAGGAACGGCGTTCCTGCTCAAAAAAAGTGCAGGAACTCCGTTCCTGCAGGACTCAATCCATAGGCGTGCCACGGGGATTAGGGTGTGCCCAGGCACACCCGGCACACCCCGTGCGCACGCCTATGATGACCAAACTCAAACATTTAAAATCATTACATAAACAAAACCCAACAGTTTCTTTGACACAGCTGACCACAGTTAGAGACGTCTTAACCCCTTAAGGACACATGACATGTGTGATATGTCATGATTCCCTTTTATTCCAGAAGTTTGGTCCTTAAGGGCTTAAAAAAACTCACATTTACAGACACGTCCAAAGCACTTATGTGGACCAAATATATACTACCTCCTTCCCAGATTTCTGTAGTCTTTCAGTCCCTTCTGGTTTCCCTGATCAGATCAGACTTTAAAACCTTTCAGACCACTGTGAATAGATTTGTATGGAACAGCATAAAACCATGTATGCATAGGGATACATTATTGTTTGCCAGTAAGTCAGAGGTTTGGGGCTTCCTAATTTTCTTCAATACTTTCACGGGACCCAGTGCAAATAAAGTAGCCCCTTCTAAGAAGAGATGGGTAGATGTAGAACACTTAATCTTTGGTGCAGTCTACTCTTCACTCTATATGTGACTCCCTAAACAATACCACCCATTGCATCCTCTAATGTCCACGGCAATCATCCATGCACTTGGCTTATGACTGAAAGATACATTTTACTCTTTTCTTATCGCCCCCCCACATGATGATTCCATTAAATAAACTATTTCCACCTGGATTTATACCTAGAAACTCTACACAATACGAAGATAGAGATAAAGCTTGATGAATTTCTATGTTATCGACAGACTGATAGACTACTCATAAATTCCTAACCATACCTCCCTCACATCCTTACGAGACCTCCAAATCCACAGTTTTGCTTCTTCAGCACCCATAAAACAAGCAGGCAGGGTCCAAATGTTTCCCTCCAAAGAAGCATGTCTACACAAAACAATTAGAAAAGTCCAGATGTAGGATATTTAAGCATCTCTGGTCACGTACTCTAACCAGATCTCACTGCCACGCACTCTAGTTGCATGGGAGATGGATCTAGGTCCCCAGGAGAACCCCACTGACTGGCCAAATGCATGGGAGGCTATTGCTTCCCTTCCAATATATACAACATGCTGTTCTGCTGTTATCTCACCCCACAGCATTTGGCACTCACGAAGACTCTTCCTGCAATTGTATGTTGGAAATGGTGTGGGAAGGTGAGCACCTTCCTGCACTGCTGTGGTCACATCCAAAACCTAAACTGCTTGGTGCTGCAGTTGTATCTCTACTCACTTAAATCGTAGGTAACAATAGTTGATGGCTCTACTACTATATAAACCCATAGACACTCTTACCAAAACAGAAAACAAATTGGCAATACGAGCAGCATTGTCTTCTCGCAGATCAATAGGAGAGGTATTATGCCACTTTAGGGATCCCTTTCAATCTCTGTTATAGGGAAAAAAACACGAGAAGTAGTAGAACTGGATAAACTTACATCACAACTACACAAAACTCTGAAAACATTTCACAAAATATGGGACCCTTGGCTTGATGAGAATATCCCATTTTTAAGAATGCAGCACAACAGAGATCCTCCCTTCTGGGGCAGTTTATGGGTGCACTCTTCTACCGCCTCCATGTTTCCCCTATCTACCTCCCCTTTATATTCTTCCTCACTTTCTGTGTTCTATATTAGGGTGTAAGTTCGGTCACTCTGCTCCATTCCACCTTTCTGGCTCCTTTGCTGCCATACGACTTCCAACACTAAAGGCATAATCAGGACTAGATACTAATGTACAGGATAGACTTGACAAAGGCACGTAAGGGTGCCGAAACATTGTCTGTTTTCTGTGCTCCTTCATTAAAGACTGCCTAATGAGGAAACCACGGGTGTGCCCAGAAATTCTGTATTTTGAAGACTGCAATAGACAGACACACAATGACTGTGCGTGCACAAAACTGCTCAAAAAAATACAAACAGTTAAATTTGCACTAGTAGAGAGATAGAAGTGAAGAAATGTCAAATAAACCAATCAACAGAATATAGAGAAATTACACTTAAATAACTATACAGTCATGAAAAGGACTATTATTGCAGCACTAGAATAAATCAGTTTAACCCCATAGTGACCAAGGACGTATCAGGTACGTCCGACATCTATACAGTCATGAAAAGGACTATTATTGCAGCAGTAGAATAAATCAGTTTAACCCCATATTGACCAAGGACGTATCAGGTACGTCCGACAAAAACTGGCCGATAATGACCTCGGACGTACCTGACACGTCCGCGGCACATTTGAGCACTAGTAGCGATCATGATCGCTTCCAGCTGCTCTAAGGGTATTGCAGTGATGCCTCACTGCCGGGTAATTGCGACCCCAGAGCGATCACTTACGGGCTCCCCCATGTGGTGCCCGGCAGTGAAGCAGAGCATCGGAAGCCATCAGGCAGGCTTACGAAGCTTTGCCTGTGTGCTGAGTGCCTCGAGGGGTCGAGGCACTCAGTGAAGATAAAATCAATTAAAAAATTTAAAAAGGTAATGGATACTAGTGCTTTATATTGAATAGAATTGATTGAAGGAATATTCAGATAAGTGTATTAATAAATAGCAGCTAAATACTAGAGTGTACAACTTAAGAACAACACCAGCAAATAGATAGAAAGATATAGATAGAAAGATAAATAGTGTAGCGCTTATCAAATTTACCTTAAATGCACAATCCGGGTATAAAGACTTTAGATACCTAGAGGTATAAATAATATAACATAGTGCAGATTACTGATAATAAACAGAAATTACAATAATATATATGCAGAGAATATATACTGGGATCTATATGGACAATGTTCCTTATTTCATTTGTATGTTTTTATAGCGCATAATACATTTTTGCTATTTCTTCTACTATGGTTTCCGGTACTATTTACAAAGAAGGGAGTGTAGTCCTCACCTACACAGGGCGTTACCTAGGAGTCAAAGAGGCTCCATGTTTGTAAATACCCACTTGGCATTTTCTATTTTTAATAGTGTGGGGTGGCATTTCTTTGGGGGGCCGCACAGCCCTCCATATGCACGCCAAAGGTAGCCTGACTGCCATTAGGTACCGAGATGAGATCCTCAGACCCCTTGTGAGACCATATGCTGGTGTGGTTGGCCCTGGGTTCCTCCTAATGCAAGACAATGCTAGACCTCATATGGCTGGAGTGTGTCAGCAGTTCCTGCAAGACGAAGGCATTGATGCTATGGACTGGCCCGCTCGTTCCCCAGACCTGAATCCAATTGAGCACATCTGGGACATCATGTCTCGCTCCATCCACCAACGTCACGTTGCACCACAGACTGTCCAGGAGTTGGTAGATGCTTTAGTCCAGGTCTGGGAGGAGATCCCTCAGGAGACCATCCGCCACCTCATCAGGAGCATGCACAGGCGTTGTAGGGAGGTCATACAGGTACGTGAAGGCCACACACACTACTGAGCCTCATTTTGACTTGTTTTAAGGACATTACATCAAAGTTGGATCAGCCTGTAGTGTGTTTTTCCACTTTAATTTTGAGTGTGACTCCAAATCCAGACCCCCATGGGTTGAAACATGTTGATTTCCATTTTGTAATTTTTGTGTGATTTTGTTGTCCGCACATTCAACTATGTAAAGAACAAAGTATTTCAGAAGAATATTTAATTCATTCAGATCATGGCTGCTTTAATACAGGTAGGCACAGTGTGCGCAAAGCTGCTAAACATATCATTGTAAAGCACAGAAAGGAAGTGCAGAGAAAACAATCAGAGAGAATCGTAGAGTTTGATAGGGCATTTGGTGGTTAGAGGTTATGATAAAAAATAAGGATTTAAAATCCAAACGACTTGTGGACAAGATCCTCTGCATATATCCAATGAGGGAAAAGAAATGTAGTGGACAAAATGAGGGTTTTGGTTGTAACCTAACACAACTACAGCTCTATTTACTGTATCCAATCTAGAAATGCTTGTATCTGAAAATGTTGCTTATGTTTACAAACTTCCTTATTGTTGTTTGTTTACCAACAAATCTTCCCTTTCCTCTTCTGTACAACAATACTATGATACAATGTTCATTAATATTACAGATAAATAATAAAAATGTACCTTTAGAGAACATCAGTTTAACCCTTAACCCCTTAAGGACCAAACTTCTGGAATAAAAGGGAAACATGACATGTCACACATGTCATGTGTCCTTAAGGGGTTAAAGACACATGACGGAAATATTCCATCATGATTCCCTTTTATTCCAGAAGGTGCGTCCTTAAGGGGTTAAAATAAATATATTGGATGTACATTTGCAAGTATGCATAATTTGTAACAGAAGAAAATACTAATTTCAAGGGATCTGAATACTTTTGCAAGGCATTGTAGTATATGTATGCACTGATTACCGTAATAATACCTCAGTCAATGATAAACCACTAATTTACCACACATGTTCAATGAAATGCCTAACAGTTGAAGAAATACGGCCTCTTACTGTTTTCTCAGTGCAGATATGTACATACCTCTGCTATTAAGTTGTAATGTTGGCAACTATAAGACCAAGTAAAGTGTTCTAGTAGCCTTTCTCTACTGCGTAGAGCTTATACTATTGAAAAGTAAAGCAGGTTATTTGCGTCACTTTCCATTATATTCTTCCCTAAGTCTTTAAAAATGATCCTGTCCTCAGAAGTAAAGCACCGCACCTCAACTTAAATCCAAATTGTTTCAATGTAAGTTTTTACATAGTACAGAAGTGGAGGTAGGAGAACTCTCTTCTCACTAGATGCAAAGCGGCCAGCAATGTATTGTATAGCACATATGCTTGGTTTAGCCAGGAAATTATACTAGTTATGTGTGGGTTTTAGGTCATATGCAAATATTATTTTTACATTCTGTTCATTTTTGTTATGTAATTATCCTTTAATTTAACCATCATTTCATCTCTTTATATTGCCCCTGTTACCTCATGTCTCAACTCCCATTTTAACATTTAGATTGTAAGCTCATTGGCTATCTAGTTAAGTACTCAGTATAAAAGCAGTATAAAAGCAATTCAGTTTCTAGATCTCTTTACTTTTTGCATTGGCCTATTTATATTGCACTTTTATCTGTCTTTTTCCATAGTTGTTCGGCACCATTGAATAAATTGATGCCTTACAAATGCCAGTAGTTAACTTATGCCTGCACCTTAGCTAGCCATCCTACTAGCAAGTAACACATTATAAGCCTGTTTAGCAACACTTTTAACATTAGATGTCTGCATATCATGTTCACTTCTCACTCCTATCTAAGCATACAAAACACAACTACATACACCTGTATATCTTTAAAAATTTGTGCACGCTAATCATATGCCTCAAATGTCAAACGAGATAAATGCCTGAGGACTGCCTTTGGAGCACCTCAAGTCTGCCTGTATTTTCTCTTTTGCACAGCAAAAACAAAGAATAATAATAAAAAAAAAATGCCAGTAGTTATAATAATAATGGGATCAACTTTCTTTTCAAATACAAATAATCAGGAAATTTGAATGATTTTCATATTTTCAATATTGTAAAATAGACGAAACCATGAAATCTGTAAAAAAATAAATAAAAAATATCCTCACAATTTTTCTGTAAAGGATAAAAAATAAACCACTAATTCATTTTGTGTGAGTTAAATAATTCTAGATTTTAGGTGTTCCTGACCAACAATATTCAGACCGCATGTTTCAAATATATTTTACTATATATTGTGTAACAGTCAAGGGTTATAAGTGAATGTACTTCCTCTTGATTAAATCTCCCCAAATACCTATTACCCAGGCTTGTATAGCAATCATTTAGAAATGCATTTGAGCATTTTCTGCTGCTTAAACTTACCCAATCTTTTGGACTTTATTTGAGCATTCCTAGAAAGATATTATTAAGTACTTTTCAAATAAAACAGTTGTTTCAACTATCCTCAATAAATGTGTTCTGGCAGATGTAATATATGAAGAAGGCCTTTTTCTTGATTAGACACACACAAGTCTGGTGTCCTTATTAATGACAAATAATGTGTGTCAATAACATCAGGTACGTCTGTTTAATGAGTGTGTTTGACAACTATTTATATATTTTTTTCTGTGATAGACTCATTATAACATAATCTCTGTAGTATCCAAAACAGTCCGGTGAGTATAATTACTGATATTTTATGACTGCATACTTGCCACCTGTGTAGATTACAGTATAATGGTGCATGTAAGAATCTTTATGCTTTCATAAGACTCGAGTATTGACATCTAATTAGCCCATGTCATCTCATTTTTATAAATATTCAAATTTGGATTATTTGCTAATGAACTTACACTTAAATGTATATATAAAAAATAATGACAGTAATTTTGGAGATATAATGACAAACTAAAAACTAAAAGTCTAGTGTTTTATGAATGGCTACAAAATGCCATTATTTTCCTCATACTACTAGCATCAGCATCATATATATTTCGCAAAACATGATGTTTATTTAGATTAAAGTTAAGGTTAGTGCTACAGATAAGACATTACAATGGGAGCAAAAAAGGTGTACATTACCAATTATAACAGCAAACAGACAAATATCTTTGTTGCATGCATCTCTACTCTTGGCAAACTTCAAGAACAAAAAAATACATGCTGAAAGGCTGAAAAATATTAAAGCGGCCTTGGCATGCTGAACTTACCTTTCTCCTATTGTTTCTTCTCTCAGAATCTGTTCTTCTTTTCTTCCTGTCTGATCTACTTTTCTTTAAAACATAAGACATGTATTTTTCTTATGCTTGACTTTATATGACCAAAGCAGGAGCTTAAGTCAGCTACATTTCCTGTGGTCAAAGAAATTTTCCAACAATACTCACCCTTCCTCCGTGTTCTCGCATTCCGTAATTCGCTGTTCGAACGTTCTGTCATTTAAACAGGGCTCCGGCAAATTGACAGATTTTCATTCTAACAGAATGAGCACGGTTTATCCATTGGTGTCATTGTGTCATGCATTTTGTTTGGTGGGGAATTTAATTTGAATGAATGAGCGATTTGTGCCACGGCTTCATATTGCAGCTGCTTATGAGATAACCCCTTAATTCCCAAAGTATTAGGGAGCTACCTACTAAAAAAGCTGAAAGACAAAAATCGGTCTTTCAGCCAACATTACTAACACTTTGTAAAAATGACTTAGTATTAGTAAAATAGCCTCTTGCTCACCATGCCGCGAGTAAGGACATGTGTACTAAACAGTGAGCAGCCTGTTGAGGTAAGGCTCAAGATTTACCTGTCAGAACACTCTGATTTGTTGGCTTAAGGAAACCAATCAAACCTCAATCTGGGTGAAATTGCAGGGGCATGGGAAGGCTTTACAAGGTTTTAGAAAAAAGAAGGCATCTAATGGCAAGTATGATTATTTTTTTTTATTATTTACAGACATTTATATTATTGCTCCCTTCCTCACGATTTTAGGGTGAAGGAAGTATGTAGGGTTTTATATTATTGAGGGGGGGGGGGTGTGACTGGGGTCTTTGAAACCCCTAGCCACTGGAGGGGTGACTAGTAGCTTGGGGACCCCTAGTCACCTAGGAAGGTATTCTTACCTTTAACCTCATTCCATCACCAATGGGTGAGGGATGGGAGTGCAATAGATTCCTTGTCTGTTGTCACTTAGGGCCCCCACCCACCGCTCATGGGTTTCCCCACCATTTTTGTCACTAAGAGCACCGACCTGCCGCTCATGAGTGGGAGCCGGGTGTTCCCACCTGCCGCTCTTGGATGGAGACCAGGGGGAGATAATAAATATCCCCTATTTGCCACTTTGTGTCCCCACCCACCACTCATGGGTGGGAGCTGGGGGGGAAGCAGTAGGACCCCCCCTTTTGTAACTTAGGCCCCCACCCACCCACTCATGGGTGGGGGCCAGGGAGATCCTAGGTTTAGTTGAATAGTTTTGCTTGGGTGGGGGCTGGCGGAGGACACTATGTCCTCCCCAGTTCATTATTTTATTAGATGTTCCACCATGTGGGCATAGGAAACCTGTGCTAGGTCCCACTTTATTGGGGGTGACGGTCTTTTTTTTTTTACAACAATGAGCAGACACTAATTGCTCATTGTTTAGTAGACATGGTCCTTCTCGCGACAAAGCAAGTAGGGGAGAAGGGAGATTTGAATCTACCTTATGCTAGTATGCGGGTCATATTGACTCTCATAGAATGATGGGGGGCATGGGTGGGTTAGGAAGTGGTGCTTCAATTTTCATATATTACAAAGGAGGTAACTGCGAGCCGTTAGCTCCCTCCTTGTAATAAACTAAATGAACGAATGAAGACCAAAATTCAGTCTACGTTCGTTCATTTGAAATTTCTTTTAATTACTTTGTCTTTCTGATGAATTAATAAATTGTTGAACAATAATAAATGTCCAAGTGTTAAACTGGGCATGCATAGGAATTTCCCAGCGTTATCTATTGTGGGCAGATGATGTGTCCCTCAGGGCCTTTATCTGCCCACATAAAGATGGCGGCACCTAGAACCTAGGTCTGGCATGAAATAAAGTTAAAATAAGGTAAAATGGGGGACCATGATAGTGCTGCGTTAATGCAGATGTGTAGGGTATCAAATTAAAGCTTTATTTATCCTTGAAGAGAACAATATATTACTTATCTGTGCACACTTAATAGGAGAAAAGGTTACGAAGGAACAGGAACAAACTTACTTGTAAGTTTTGTGCACAGCCAAATACATTTCAAAACATGTTTATGTTATGAAATTTCTGAAAGTTTTCTGAATGTTTTTACACATGAGAATTGCAAACATTTGCATGGTCCTATAATTTTTGAAAGCCCACAAAAATAATGAGTGATAAAAAATTTAAAAAGAAGCCATATTTAATATATATTTAAAAACTATGCAGGGTATATAAGTTAACAAACTTAGGTCGATTACAGGAGAGGTTCATAGTTGGGCATTCCTGCTTAAAGTGTAAAATCATTAGGATGCACATTAAGGATCAGTAGAATGAGCAGTGACATAACTACCACTATTGCAGGTGCCGTGTCGCATCCGAGACTGGGCACGTCACTTCAGTGAGCCTGGCCGCCCTGTTGAATTCTGTGACTGTGGTGACTGGCAGGGGGGGATTGCTCAGCAGAGACACATGGAGCCTCTGGAGGGGAGGGAATTAAATATATGGAGTGGCTGCTGCAGAATGAAACACATGGAGGGGCTAGTGGATATATTGAGGGGTAGAAGGGACAAGACAATTGGAGTGGCTGGTGGGGAGAAAATGAGACACAAGGAGGGGCTGGGGGTGTCAGGATTATATTGATCCCGCACGCAGAATAGTATCACACCCTAGAACTAAGAGTAACGTCTTACCCGGCCTTAGAATGGCCGGACTTAACATACCCGAGAATAGTCAGAAAACTAGCCGAGGTTAGGGACACAGAACGAGACACAGCGATAAGAAAAAGCCAAAATTCAAGGGTACCAGAAATCAGGGAAGTAAAAATTAAGCCAAAGTCAGAAACCAGAAAAAACGATCAGGAACACACTCTCAGATAACCATTTAATGGAAACCACGACAGGGCAATGAGCTAAGGAATAAGTGAGTTTAAATAACCCTCTTGCAGATCCGATTAGCTGTACCAAGCCCTTGACCCCAAAACGTGCGTGTGCGTCTTTTGCGTGACGTCACCCACACGTCAATGTCATCTTTACCGTGGACTGACATGGGGCTATATAATTGGATGGTCCACAGTGGCCGGCGTGTTCCGACATGCCACACAAGCCAGGAATCATGGCAGAAGACCACCTAGCGTCACTCCCCTCGATCTTCGGAAAGTAATTATCTCAGTTTTTGCCACATGGATACGAAGGATATGTGACAGGGGGAAGCTGAGACACATGGAGGGGTAGGGGAGACAAAACACATGAAAGGGATGGGGGAGAATGAGACACATGGAGGGGCTGGGGAGACTCACGCCAGGGCAATTTTCGCACAGAAGCCAGGTGGTTACTAGTTACACCTCTGAGAATGAGGGGCAGAGATTATAAAGCAAATGACCTGAGAAGTCTCAGGAACAAAGTGGAAAGGACAGAGATAGTGGGGTCGTGGCATGTACTAGGATGCAGGCAGGTGATATTTAAATGACCACTATAGTGCCAGGAAAACAAACTCGTTTTCCTGGCACTATAGGGTCATGAGGTCCCCCCAACCCTCATGTCCCCCCTCCCGCTGGGCTGAAGGAGTTAAAACCCATTAAGCCACTTACCTTTCTACAGCACCAGGCTGCTAAGCGCTGGGGAACTCTCCTCCCTCTACTGACGCAAGAGCCGCGTGCTCATTCAAACCGCCCATAGGAAAGCATTACTTAGTGAGAATTGCGGAAGCACCTCTAGCGCCTGTCAGTGAGACTGCCGCAAGAGGCTGAATTAACCCTCAGTGAAACATAGCAGTTTGTCTGAAACTGATATGTTTTCAGCTGCAGGGTTAAAATTAGAGGGACCTGGCACCCAGACCACTTCATTGAGCTGAAGTGGTCTGGGTGCCTATATTGGTCCTTTAAACATAATGATTTGTTAACGATGTTCAAATATTTAACAAAATGCATTGGCAGATAAGTAATTTTGCTGAATGAAATATTAATTTAATACAAAATGAAAACATTTATAATAAAACAGATGTGTAAGGTTTATTTAATGATTGTAGCTTGCAAGAAAAATCGTGATCAAGAGAGGACTAATTATATAGGTACGCCTTTATAAATTAGTCATTTGAAAGAGAATTTAAGGATCAGTTGCAGGAGATGCAGGATTCTAGAAATAAAATTGCATAATTGCTACCTGCATCACTACATACACATGCATGTATACAATTCACACACAAAATTATTTTTCTCAAATATCACATATACAATGTTTCTGAAGCCCTGTATATACTCATACAAAAAAAAATGGGAGCATACAGGTGAAATACATCTCTGGCACAATAAAAAATAGGTTTAAAGGAAAATATCTTGTTAGTATCCAATGGATAAATTTGATCTGAATTATTGGGGATTAACTAATGAACTGCTTCAATAATGCTACAATCTAACAATGATATCGGATGCAAATATGATTTATTTACAAAACGTTTTACTGATACATGGTTAATTTTATTTATCATATAAACTTTGAACTTTCTTTAGCTTTGTCTCAAGAGCCCTGCGAAACTCTTGATTTCTTATTGTATATATTATAGGGTTTATCAAAGGTGTTACCACAAAATATATGAACGAAAGGCTTTTGCTAATCTGCACTGTGTTTGGTCCATTGGGAATTGTATATACAATAATTACAGCTCCAGAACCACTGCTTATTACAATTAGATGAGAGCTGCAAGTGGAGAAAGCCTTTTTTCTGCCTGTGGATGATGGTATTCCGAGAATTGTATATATAATAAAAATGTAAATTATAATAAAAAACAGAGTATTTGTTACAGTTAGCAAACCACTGATAAAAGCAGAACACATTTTAGTAAGTGTTGTGTCTGTGCAGGAAAGTTCCACAAGTGGAGTATAATCACAATAAAAGTGATCAATTATATTAGGACCACAAAACCTCATCTGACTTTGTAACATAGACATTAGGAGCTGAGCTGCAAAGGAACACAGGAAAAACCCAAATGTCAAAATATTACAAAAACGATTATTTAGAAGAACAGAATATCTCAGTGGGTTGGAAATGGCCAAGTATCTGTCATAAGACATCAGTGCATAGAGGAATGACATTATATTTCCGACAGTTCCAAATATATGTATCTGTATCAGGCAAGCAACAAAAGAAACGGTTGCTGTTTCTGCAAGTATATCGTGCAACATCTTAGGGACCATATTTGTCACAAACATAAGTTCACATGAGGACATAGCCCTCAGTATAAAATACATTGGGGTTTGGAGGTGAATACTGGAAGAAACCAACACAATGATCAGGAGGTTCTCTAAACAGATCGCAGTATAAAGTGTTAGGAAGAGAATGAAGAGTGGAACTTTCAGGGCATGGAGATGAAGGTATCCAGTGAGTTGGAATTCATAAACATATGTTTGATTCTCCTGATGTATCATCTGCAAGAAATGATTTGTTTGAAAGTTGAGCCAAATTTGTTCTAATGCATTAAGTAAAGTTGAGCAAAAAAGAACTACTAAAATATGATAAGATATAAAATTCACTGACTAGGGAGGTTGTACTCTGAATTTCTGTAGATACCTATAAATTGACACTATAATGATATTTGAATTATCCTAATGCTCAGTCTCATTTATTAAAAAATATTTTAGCAAAATTAGATGTCAAATTGAATACATTTATGATTTTTGATATTTACATTATAAATTAGTTGTTATAATTAATTGAACTGAAACAAGTAAATAACTTGGCTCTAAACTGACAAAGTCTGATGTTATGCAGAGACAAAGCCTCTTTACCTATAATAAGCTTATTTGATTGGTACCCAAAACACAATGACATCCATCATCCACTACTGGTGCAAAAACACTTTTCACTTTTTAAATGTCAGTGAGGTGAGCAATGAATTACAGTGCTCCCGGCACTGCCAGTCAGCAGTTAAATATATAAATATATATATTAAATATATAAATACTGCTTTTCTGTTGGAAATCACTACTTTTAGAATTGCAATACATTTATATAAGATAGGTGGAACATCTTTGATTTATAGAAGACATTTATTAAACTTAAAATTGCACTCTGTTTATAACAAATCGACAAATGCACAGAGAATAACAGCTGCATTAAAATTATTAATTTGACAGTTGATTCAATCTTCTGTCGTAGCTATTTAAATCAGGAAAAATGTAGTTAATATAAATGATCTGGGTTAAGTTTGGATTAAGGTGAAGACCATTAGATGAAAGCAATCATGTGTACAGTAGATTATGCAATTTGGAGTAAATGTCGGGGAGGAATGAACTGTTGGTGTAGGAATTTAGGGAGGACAGGCGTTGTTGTGGGAGTAGAATTGTGAAGTTTTAGTGAATTACCTCTAGATACTAAGCACTTTCTTTATATTTGAAGTTTGTCTAAGGAGGCGCTCTTGAGCTCTTGTTTCTGTTGAAATATGTTGTTTGTTAGAACTTCTTGCTTGTTATCACCTCCTTAGATTGTGTTATATATTAGAGTCCTGCAGCATATGTTGGTACCCTATAAACAATAATAGTACATATAGAGGTCAAGAAAGCAGTGGTTAATAACTGTATGAGTTAATAGTGGCAACAGGAGTTAGAAAATTATTAAGAGCTGTTAGTAATAGTAGGAGTGCTTAAGAGACGTTTAGTGAGACGTCACACTGTGAAAAAGTTAAAATGGATATGTGTTAATAGATGCAGCAGTGAGTTTGTGCTCTCACTCCCCACACCACGGGTTGCTTAAAAATACGTTCTCTAAAAGGACTTTAGAGCTTTAAATGTGTGGAAATAATTTGTGCCTTTCTCGTGCCCACTGGTTTTGCATGTTTGTCATGTTTTTCAAACTGATTAGTTTCAGATCTTTAAACAAATAACCCAAGAAAGTCTAAGGCTCACAACAAGAAGCAAACAATGCTTCTCTCAAAAGCAAATTCCAACAAAACTGAGAGAAAAAAAAAGGTTGTTTCCTTAACCCCTTAAGGACCAAGCTTCTGGAATAAAAGGGAATCATGATATGTCACACATGTCAGGTGTCCTTAAGGGGTTAAATAAGTCTGGAAGGGTTACAAAGTCTAAGTCTTTGGGACTGTAGCGTACTCTTTAACTTATATTACATTTTGTGTGAAAATCTGTATGCATTCAGTGTGACAAATACAAAATAATAATGAGCATTTAACATAAAACAAACTAAATGCCACGTATAGTTAGGATAATATAATATAGTAACAATATATCACCTGATTTATAGTTTACATAAAATACGTTTAAAACAATTATCATAATTTTCATACTATCAAAACTTAAAATACATGCATGTTTTCTGTTGATAGCAAATATAACCAATTAAGTTTTCACACAGACACAAATCTGCAGATGAAGTATATGTACTTTAAATCATACGTGTGAATGTAACTGTAGTTCTCGTACTCAACATTTTTCATTACACAAAAATAAATAAGTTAAACAATTTTTGTAGACAAATGCATAACAATAGATCATTGCACAGGTGCTAGCTTTCTCAACTCTAGGATTGCTGCAAAGTGATTAATATGACAACTGATAATCGGAATAATAAAATAAATACAATATAACACATTCTGCTCACCATAAACTCTGTTGTCCAGTGTATCTATTAAATAATACTGAGATGTATTTACAACACAAATGTTATATTATACAGAAAGATAAAAACATAAAAATTTGAGGCCCATACTCCCTGCTGGGACTTTATGCGCTTTAAAATTATTCTGTCAGAAGTCAGGACCTTTTATATTTTCTATACACAATTGTAGCACAGTTCTATCCCAATAGTATAATTAATTTCCCAGAGCAGATAATTAACATTCAGGCTTGTTTGTTGTTGATTAGTGAAGTTGAGATAAATGCAATGCCTCTATAGATAGCAATTTGTAAAAAAATAAAAATAAATATTTGCCTTTCTGTATTTGTATTAAAAAATTTACCTACAATTAAACTATAACATATTTATCTCTCCAGAGGACTAAACATCTTTAACTCATCTTACTTACTATGAGACTACTTCTTGAGTAATATAGAAACAGAAAATAATTATACTAAATATAGAATGACCAAATATTTCTTATATACACTCTATAGATAAGCTCTTCTAAATGGTAGGGAGAGAGATGGTTTCAATGCAACAGAAGAAAACAATGCAATAAACAGCGTTCATGTATGGAATTGTAAATTATATCCTGAAAAAACAAAGAACTGGACTGTCCAGTGACCTTAGAAAAGATAAAATATAACTTTTAATGAATTCTCAATGTATTAATAAAATAAACTTTTAATGAATTAATTTAATAAGAGCTGAATAGATATCAGGCTCTAGACGGACATAACATAAAGGAAAGGAAGAAAGAAAACGTTAATAAACGTATATGTCCCTACTAGAATAATAAGTTTCTCAGACTGCAGGTGCAGACTTATACTGAGTGTTTACGCTGAGAGATAATAACTGGTCTCAATAGTAGTAGGGGCAAAGTGAAAATGATATATAAACAAATAAATAGTCAGACAGGTAAAGCCAGAGATATAATGAGGTGAGTATTATGTCTCAGTCCCAAAACGGTTTTTTTTTTGGATATTCTGATAAATATCAAGTCTGGACCTCATAAATTGTCCAGAGCAGGCAGATCATGCCACTACTCTGGACTGGCTTGTACTGACTTTTAATAGTGTAGCTTGGTCGGCTAAAGGTCCCTGCCTTTGCCTGACAACATATGGTAATAGAAATATAGATAGGGAGAGCTGAACGAAGTGTCTGTCTATGAGAATCAGATAGTATAGTACTATATTGCTGATTCCTGCTAAATAGCAAGTCTGCAATAACTGAGAGTCTAGAGACTCACTGATGAATCTGGACATTGCAGAAAAGTTTGTGCTACTCCACCTCGTACACTGACATTGCTACAGCCTTGCACTACTCAGCAGGCTCTCTATAATTTTACAGCACTGTACCCCTGCACGCACCATTCTGCAACCGATACAACGTTGCAAATTATAACTTTGCAACTATGATCTCTTTTTTCTGTCATTTTATCCAGTCCAAAGCTCGGCAACCTTTTATACCCTGGAAGTAGTGATTGGACAGTAATCTATCGAACTTACACCCTGTCCCATAGGGTATAACTACACATCACCATACTTCCTCATGTATATATGGTCACTATCCAGGTTACTCCAGTGTATGAATCCTACATACTGTTTGGGTTCCCACTACATCTTATCCAGCAGGGCAGGAGTTAACCGGACCCAATTTTCGTTGCTCCTCCCACCAACCAATCAGGACGCATGGCGCCCTATTTAAAATCGGACACACGAGATTGGAGACGTCTATGTTCTTACACTACTTGTCCACATTACCATATGTTGTCAGGCAAAGGCAGGGACCTTTAGCCGACCAAGCTACACTATTAAAAGTCAGTACAAGCCAGTCCAGAGTAGTGGCATGATCTGCCTGCTCTGGACAATTTATGAGGTCCAGACTTGATATTTATCAGAATATCCAAAAAAAACCCCGTTTTGGGACTGAGACATAATACTCACCTCATTATATCTCTGGCTTTACCTGTCTGACTATTTATTTGTTTATATATCATTTTCACTTTGCCCCTACTACTATTGAGACCAGTTATTATCTCTCAGCGTAAACACTCAGTATAAGTCTGCACCTGCAGTCTGAGAAACTTATTATTCTAGTAGGGACATATACGTTTATTAACGTTTTCTTTCTTCCTTTCCTTTATGTTATGTCCGTCTAGAGCCTGATATCTATTCAGCTCTTATTAAATTAATTCATTAAAAGTTTATTTTATTAATACATTGAGAATTCATTAAAAGTTATATTTTATCTTTTCTAAGGTCACTGGACAGTCCAGTTCTTTGTTTTTTCATTCAGTCCTATGGGTTAACCCCTTCATTCACTGTCCAGCTACTCTATTTAGCAGCTTCATTCTATCCTCTACGTTTTGTAAATTCCAACATGTTAAAAAAGATACATACTGAGGTCTATGAGGTCCAAGTTTGTAAAAGCTAAAATAAAAACAGAACTATTAGATTCCTTACCCTAATTATCTGATCCCCTTTCTTACATCCCATGTTCTATGAGGTGGATGGTAATATAATGGACTAGTCCCTGACCACAAATTTTATTATATGGCCAAAGGATTCCCAGTCTTCTGGCCCTAAAATTAACAGAAAATAAAGAGACAAAAGGAGCACTATAAGAATGCCAAATAGAAATTGAAAAGAAACATTTAAAAAACAATAAAAAAAAAATATGCACACAACAAAAAACAGCCGAGTATTGCACATAGCCATAGAATAGAATATACAGGAATATTAAGTATTGGCTGAATCGGTTTTCGTTCAAATTTTAAACAATTGGCAATTGATATGACCGAATAATGATGCAAAGAAACAAACAATAGATGAGTCATTTTCCTTTGTTTCATGATTCAGAGTTAACTGTTTGTGGCATTTGTAGCCACAGGACAAATATATATATATATAAAAAAAAAAAAAAAAACTTTGGTTAGCTAGCCTGTTGGCGTTATTAATAATAAAATAATAACTGGGCAGACATACTATTATCCACCACCCAAGAGTGTAACCAAGTGTCCGCCCCTCCTTCGGGTGGCAAGGGGTTCCAAAGCCACTAACCACCTCCCTCAACAATTCAGAAAAATCTTCCTGCCCTAATAATAATGAGAGGAGGCCCAATAAATCTAATGCCTGTAAAATAAAATGTAATACTTCTCATTCGCAGGCTCTAGCCAGCTGCTCACTGTTTAGTAGAAGTGTCGCCATTAGCAGCATGGTAGGAAGGGGTGCAAGTGAGGCATTAAACATCACTTATATTGAAATGGGTGGTTGTACTTACTCCCATAGGTTCTTTTTTCTTTTATTTTGCATTTACATTTGTATAAACAAAGGGATTCAGTCAAACTAGCGCATGCCATAATTCCATGATTTTGCTATTTCATGACGAAAAGTCATGATTTTATAAAAGACACGGAGGCGAGTATTGCTTAACCCTTTCTTTACTGTCCACCAACAGCAGCAAAGAATACAACAGTAAGAAAAATGGTAACCATAGTGATAGGCCACTCCCATACCAAGTCCCAGTATAATAGTCAGCACCTCCCCACACATTTCCTCTTTCTTTGGAGATGCAACACAATAACCACAAAACAGGAACGATGAAACAGTCCAAACCGAAAAACAGCCCGAAATCCAGCCGGACTCCAATCAGGAACCATAACAAAACTGGGACCAATCCATCAATCAACAGGATTTCAACAGTGAGGGGCAATCACAGCACTGGTCATGTGGTGAAGCCGAGAGAGAAGTAGTGAAGACCCTCGATCAACATCGAATCAACCTGTGAAAACACAAAAGACAGGAGCCGAATGGTTAAATCGGTACTTGAACCAAAGTGCGCATGCCACAACATAATTTATAGCTAGACAGAAGCAACACAGTGTGCATAATTCAACATAGGCATATTGGAGAATCATATAACATGAACAGGTTAATAAACGTATGAAACTATACAAAAACCAGAGCACATAATGAATACCTACCAACCCTAGAAAACCTTTTGGAGAGAATAAACAACCGGGTGGGGTTAATAAGTCAAGCAACGTAGAAGGGTGGGACAATACTCGCCTCCATGTCTTTCATAAAATCATGACTTTTTGTCATGAAATAGCAAAATCATGTAATTTTATGTCAAGACACGGAGGCTCATATTGCAAGTTTAAAGCTGATGAATAACCGGAGAAAAAAACGTGAGGCAAAGGTCGAAAGTAAAACTTGCGTAAAGTGGATTAGCGGGACCAGTCAGCCAGCCTTATCAGGTCTTCCAGACGTGCACCTGAACTCACCATGGACGTGGACGATGCCCCTCGGGCTGAGTGGGCACTGAAGATGGACGTGTCCACGCCGGCAAGAGACATCACCCATTTCACCCAGCGAGACTATGCATACTGGACATAGGGGAAAAGGGTTGACGAAGCGAGAGAAAGAGCTGGGGAGACGATGTTGAACAATGTGTGCTCATACGAAGTTCATATTCCCGTAAGCAGGCCACAGGACACAGGGCCGGAGTAACTGGGAAGCTCGGATAAGAAACCAACTGAATAGCGGTCTTGGTGCGTCTGGAGATATTAAACGTCACCCCATCCGGTGTGAAAGACCTAGCGTCATAGTACAGGGCACGAACATCCGACATCCGTTAACATGAAATGAGACAAAACAGGGAGACCAACTTGGCCGACAGATATCGCAGGGAGAGATCCGCATTAGGTGGCCAGGAGGAGAGCAGCTACAAAACGCAGGAAACGTCCAATTTAGTGGAGTATCAAGGCCTAGGGTGCCACGACAGACGTGAGCCCCTAAGTAAGTGGCACACTAACGGGTGTTGGCCTGCTGGTAAGCCGTCAAATCCTTGGTAAGCTTAGGAGATGGCCGATCTGTACAAATTAATCGTGCAATATGCCCGACCAGCCTCAAATAATGAAGTCAGGAATAGAAGGATCGACGTCACAGGTGCCGAAACGGGATCCAAGTTTCTAGCCAGGCACCAGCCAGTACAAGCTCTCCAAGCGGTCCCATGATCGTCTAGTCCTGGGAGCCCATGCATCAGCCAGGAGGCATCGAGTTGCATCCAAAACCCATTGGATTTCCCAGGGACCCCTGAAATCCTCCACGCGAGCAGCAGTAACGACCTGTCCACTAGGAGGGGATGTTGGTGGCCCGCTGGGTCCAGGAGGAGTTTTGGTAACAACGGCAGCAGTCTGGGTACATCTATCACCAGTTCCAGGAGTTGTGGGAACCAGGATTGGGTCCCCCAGAATCGGGTTAGCAGGATCAGGTCAGCCATTTCGCGGGGAACTTGAAGCAGGACTCGAGGGATCATGGCAAACGAGTGGAAGGGGTAGAGGATTGAGCCGGTCCAGTCTTGTAGGAAGACGTCCACTGCTTCCGCGGTTGGGTCCGGGCAGCAGCTGTAGAACTGGGGCAATCGGTTATTGAGCCTGGACGCGAAGAGGTCGATGGCAAAGGCCCCAGAGAGATGATATAGTGGAGAAAACTCCTGCATCCAATTTCCAATCGCTATTGTCCGACAGATAGCTTGAACTCCAGTCCGCATAAGTGTTGTGGAGTCCAGGAGAGCATCCGGGTCAAACATGGGTTCCCCAGATGGATCCATGAGCCGGGAGCCCGCAGTAGCGGGGGAGTCGCTCCTAGGGCCACTTGCAACCACCACGAAATGAGCAGGGCCAAAAGGGTCAGATTCCTGCCCTCATACCTCATCATCAGAGTCATCCACAGACTCAGCGTCAGCCTCCTCACTAGACCCAATATCTGAGTTGGAGTCGCTCTCTGTAACGGATTACCTGGCACCCCGACTGGTTACCTCCGTTGAAGGATTCTCCTAGCGCTTCCTGAGGACTCCAAGCACTGCAGCAGACACCACAACCACCGAACCGGAGAAGCATATGAATGCTCTCAAGCATATGAATGCTATAAACAGCTGAACAGGAAAAGCATACAATCAGCTTACACTCCTGGCAATCAGCATACAATCCAATTCCCCCAATAACGAGACAACACTTCGTTTTGAGGTCAAGCAGAACAGACTGTACTGGCACATACAGCCTCTTTTATTCACAATCCACAAACATAGTGCTGCCCACAGGGTTTTGAAATACAACCAATCAATTCATACAATACACACAGACACTCCCACACAAAATCCTCCCCTCTGCCTATGATATGATTACTGAACACAATGGGTAATATAATTATCACAGGCAGAGAAATACAGGTTTTATAAAACATATCACAGGGACCCCAAAACATGCAATAACCCCATAAAAAGTATATCCTTGGAACCTGGGATCTGGGTGAACCACGTATCCAAACCCAGATCCGTTCAGTAGTTTGGAAGATACAGTTTAATGCAGATTCCGCAGAACATATACAGGCTATATGCAAAATAATTAATGTATAATGTGTCCCCTGTTGTATAGTTTAAAACTACTGCACGATGTCTTTGTGCACCAAATACCGGTGAGATGGCACAGTGTAGAAAAGTCCAAACAGTGTCTGTGAGTTAAAATGGCCGCCATCCATTGTTCTCACCATGTGCTTCATCCATTGTTCTCACCATGTGCCTCTGATACATGAAATGGTGGCCACCCAGTAACTCCACAGTATGTCCCCAGATGGTTCTTAAAGAGCCAGCAGCAGCATAATAAAATACAATATGCCCAAATACTGTATTTAAAGGGTCAAATCTCCCATGGGCCATAGTCAGCAGGCAGGAGGCGGGCAAACAGGCTTCTCCAATGCCCAGTGGCGAGGTTGGTTTCGCCACACTCTCTTTTTGTGCTCTAGCACATTTCCACTGCCGCGCCCATTCTGCCTGGCGAAGAAAGGCACTCTTGAGTGCGTGACATGGGCACGCTATCATGGGTGGTCATAGGTACAGCCGTCATATTGGTTCTGGAGGCAGGGAGATTTAAGTGCCTGGATTTGGCAGTAGCCTTTTTTGGTGCCTGCCCTATGGGGCCAGTAGCCGGGTGCGCAAGGCGTGTCGGTGTTGCCAAGTCTTCTGCGGCCAAAGGGCGTGCAAGTAAGGCCTGTGAGATGGTTTCGGACAGGGCAGAGGACATAGAGCCCATAGCAGCCATATTGGTGTCAGAGACTGAGCGCTGTCGTGACAGGGATAGGGTCTCTTCAGTCAGGGGCACAGGGTCCCCAGCAGAAGAAGGGGAATCAGAATTGGAAGAGGGATTATTCAAACCTGGGGTATGTCCATCTCCCTAGGGGAGGAGGGGCTGGCAGGCACTTTAGATTTGGGCATGGTAGTGCTGTGAGATATTCCCCAACAAAAGTATAAAATTATATATAAACAGATAATTGTTTGGGACTAAAACTAAAAACAGAATAGAGGTTACTAGTAGGAGTTAATCACCCCAAACTAGTTATAACTTAGGAGGGTATGGTTAGGGAGCTCACCAGGGTCCAGACCAGCAGATAGGAAGAGACACGCACAAAGCTAGAGAGACAGGAAGTAAGAAAATGGCCGCCGGCAATCTCGGCAAAAATTCAGTGAATTTGTCAAATTAAAGAACTGAACGTTCGGCAAAAAAGAGACAAATTCAATGGAACAAATAGATGAAAGGAAAGTATAGTAAAAAGGTGAATGCACAGACCGTTCGAATAAAAATTTAGTCGAACGCGTCAAAACAGATGAATGATGCGAAGAGCTAGAAAAACTAACGAATGGCACGTGTCCGTGAAGAATTTCCCGGTGGACCATAATGGCCGGTGGACCATAATGGGCCATGGTCAGCAGGGGAGAGCCTTTCATCTCCCCTGCCGGCCTATGCAGAGCCAGCCTTGTTATAAGCCCTCTTGGGCTGGTGAGGAGATCAAAGATCTCCCTCACCGGCCCGCTGGCACTTTGCTCCAGAAGATGGAAAGAAGAGACTGGGAGGCTCTGTGTTCCTCCGTGTGCAGGCTGGCGGAAAATCTCAGATACAGTGCTGTGCTCGCAGGAGGAAAGCAGAGTCGGCCTGTATCTGGAGGAGCTGCAGGCTAAAGTTAACATGCCACCACTGGACTAACAGAGCTTGCAGCATTATGCCCCCCTCCATGGTAAAAGGTAAGAAGAAGGGAGTGGGAGACATTAAGATACATGTTTCACATCTCATCCATTTAAACACAGCATAGACCCTATGCAGCCTTCACACACAAACACGCACTACACCCCTCACACACACAGACTGCACCCTCACACATACACTGCCCCTTCACACACACACACACACACAGACTGCCCCCGCACACACGCACTGGCCCCCTCACACATGCATTGCCCCCTCACAGAGGGCCGGTGCAATGATTTTTGGCTACACAGGCGATGATACATTTTGTCGCCCCTCCTCCCCCTTAAAATAAGCACCTGTGTGTCTAGTAGCCCCGCTTTTGAATTTCTTACCCTCTTTAGTGTATTTTATCCCCCTTTACTATGTCTTCAATGCGTCTTCACCTGTGTGTCTCTTACAACCCCCCCTTGTGCATCACTTACTTTCCTGAGGCCCTCTTTCTCCCCCGATTCTCTTTGTGTGTCTCTTTCTTTCCCCCAGCCTCTTTGTGTGTCTCTTTCTTTCCCCCCAACCCTGTGACTCTCTCCCCTCAGTCAGTTTTGTGAGTCCTTTCTCCCCCCCCCCCCCCCCCCCCCCCCGGGGCCATTGTGTCTCTTTTTCCTCCCATACCACATAGACATATATATATATATATATATATCAACACACAACCATAAAGGCACACAGAATTATTCAGGAACACAGTCACAGAATCACATACGGATCCAGAACTTACTCTCAGGAAGGGCACTGGTAGTGGGCTAACGTTAGTTGAAAAGTTAGGGGGCATAGTAGGTTGTGTAGTTGGGAGACAGGGGCTTTAGTGGAGCTTATGGGCTGTAATTGGGGGGTTAGAAAATGTAGTGCAGGATTGGGGCTGTAGTGGAAGTATGGGGTGGGAAAGTTGGGTCAGGGCTGGACATAGGGGGATGGAGGCTGTAGTGGGAGGAATGTGTAGTAGAGGAAAAGACCGAGAATTAGTCAGACTTAGTATGTGTATCCGTATACTCAACCCCACCAACAATAGCAGGGGGAGAATCCGATACACAACCAGGTCTAACGTACCGTGAAGAGACTCCAGGGATCTCAATAGGGGCTTAACCCCAGGTGTAAATGCTAAGAAACAAAAGAAACACTACAGACAGTCTTAGAAGAAGACCCAGACCGTCTGTATAGCCTGGAAATAATATAATACACCAGAGTAAACTAGTAATCGTGTATGGGTATATAAATCAAAAAGCGTAACTTAAAAGTAAATACACATACTCGAGACTAATATGCCTGATGCCACCTGTAGGTCAAGGAAAATATGGACGCCAGTATGTGGCATTATATAGTATGATCTCCCATCCTATATAACAGCTTTATTCAAAAAAATCTATATATACTAAATAGGACCGGATCAAATGTACTATACTCCAAATATAACCTTCTCAAAGGTGGTGTCACATAGAAAATCCTGTAACCACAAAAAATAATAATAGTAATAAAAGTGTCTGTTGTGTTGTAGATTTATACATGCACCCAGTATATTATGTTCTGGCAGTGCATGGTCAATATCTTACACTACAGTACACCTAAATAAGAAAAAAATAATAATATCAGACAGGATACTGCTCCTATAGAGATGGAGCTACAGGGATAGAGAGGAAAGAAAGTATCAATATCAAAATGTCAGTCTAAAATAGGCTGACTGTGAAACATTACAAAGCCTCTCTCCCTGTTAAACTGACTAGACAGGCATAGAAGTATAGAAGGATAATAGTATTAAGAAAGAATAAAAAAATCAATCAAGTGAAAATCATAATATTAACGTGCCATTCAGTGCCCAGTGTGCAATGTGCATTGTGCAAAAACATATTAACGCCCAACGCGCGTTTCGGTGCTTAAAGAGTGCACCTTCGTCAGGGGACAACTTACTGTGAGTGATACCAACTTTTAAATACCCTAGATGCCGGTACAGACCCTCTAACAGTCAGCCAATCGTTGTGGGGGGAGTGTATTCCCCATGTGTATCGAATAGAGCGCAATACTTCCGGGTACTAGTTCCGATCACGTGGTATACGTAACCACGTGGTCTGTGTAGGGGCGGATACGAGACTAGTGGTTCAGACACAGATTCATCTAGGGGTAGTACCCCTCTGTTACCTGAACATAACACTAAGAGCATATTGAAAAGAGGGGTTTCTTTTTTAGGGCAACCCAATATGGAAGAGAATCTAGCCCCACGGACACAATACAGAGGGAGACCCCCTCAAAGGTTCAGGAGGAGACGCTTCTAACTAAGAACACTGATGCCAATCAAATCATCAATTTATCCTCATACACCCCAACAGAAACAGAATTACAACTCTTGCGGAGAGGTATGTCCTTTGTCCCAGTCTCTAACTTTGATAAATTTAGTTGGACAAAGGACATACATCTCTTTGCAAGAAAGTTAGCCTTACACAAAGTTCATTGTATGAGAGATGAAAAGAGGGCTAAAAATCTAGGTCTGCAAGCTACAGATATTGGGTTATTAGACAATCTGGTGGATTTACTTATTTATAGTGACAATTCCATCAATCCACAACCTCCCTTCACAAATTTAAAGAAAAAAAGTCTATTTACCCCACAGCTGGTGGAGTTTAAATATATAGACCTATTTGTGGAGCTAACCTGTAGCGAAATTGATAAAATCAACCACAGAGACCTCTTGACACAACCAAATAGCAACATCTCTCCACAAGAACACAGTTCCCTTGAACATCTGAAAGAACTGGAAGAGGTGATTTTTAAGCCCTCGGATAAAGGAGGCAATACGGTCATTTTGGACAAATTAGATTATGTTTCAATGGTACATAGACTAATTGAGGATGAGAACACATACGAACTGCTTAAGGGGGACCCGACCAAAAAATATCTAGCGGAACTTAAAACAATCCTAGACAATGTATTTTCCCTCTCACTGATTTCCAAGGAAGAATATAACTTTATATTTGTTAAAAAACCCATTACGGCTACATTTTATGCACTTCCGAAAGTGTATAAACAGCAGCCAGTATTAAATGGGAGGCCCATAGTTTCGGGTAGAGGCAATTTGACCCAAAACGCCAGTCTATACGTGGACCAGATATTGAGGAAATTGGTCTCTGAGCTTCCCTCCCATTTGAAGGATACGAAACATACATTGAATATCATTGAAGGCATTAAAATCAACGGTGATGCCATTCTATGCAGCCTGGACGTTGAAAGTCTGTATAGCTCCATACCACATAACGTGGGATTACAACACCTTAGAGCACTTATGGATAGAACACCAGTGGTCTCAGTGAGACATAATGAATTTGTGAATGATCTAATGCGGTTCATTTTAACTCATAACCACTTTATATTCCAAGGCAAATACTACCACCAGGTGAGAGGGACAGCTATGGGGACGGCTTGTGCCCCCTCATATGCCAACCTCCACCTGGGGTGGTGGGAAAGCACCATAGTGTTCAGTGATAATATGGAAAAATACACGAGATACATTAAATTCTGGAAAAGATACATCAACGATGTATTAATCATCTGGCTGAATACACCTGAACTCTTTTTAGAGTTCGTCGGAATCCTAAACCAGAACAACATCACCTTGAGACTGACTAGTGAAATTGGGGGAAAGCAAATCAATTTCCTAGACATCACCATTACTTTGACAGAGAAGGGAGACCTTATATCTACCCTTTTCCGTAAACCCACAGCAACTAATAATCTTTTAAATTGAACAAGTTACCACCCTCCGTCACTGAAAAGAGGGATCCCAATTGGACAATATCTGCGCTTAAGACAAAATTGTTCCACTGTGGAGGATTTTAAACTAAAGGCTAAAGTTCTACAACATCAATTTAAACAAAAGGGTTACCCGAATAAGTGTTTAAAATATGCACTATGTACAGAACGGACAGACCTTCTAAATTACAAATTACATCATAAGTCAACACAAGACATAATCAGATGCATAGGGAACTTTGATGCAGGTTGGGACCAAATTATGAAGATTCTGGATAGATTTTGGCCCCTCCTGCATCAAGATACACACCTCAAGAGGGTGATCACTCCAAGAGCATCAGTAACAGCGAGAAGGGGACGTAATATTAAGGATATATTGGTCCCTAGTCACCTTAAGAATGCCTCTCAGAAAAACACATGGCTGAAATCCTCAGTTATAGGTACATACCAATGTGGTAAATGTAAGGCGTGTAAATTTATACGCAGACCCTCCAAAAATTTCCAAGACTCCCTAGGGAAGCAAGAGTTTACAGTGAAAAATGTATTTAATTGTCAAACTATAGGAATAGTATATTTATTGACCTGTTCCTGCAATAAACTGTATGTGGGTAAAACCTCACGCAGGTTCAAATTAAGGATTAGGGAACATGTAAATTCGGCAGAGGGTATTAGATTTTAGGGCATAGAAAAGGTCACACTTGGCCCAAGAGGAGGTGACCTGGATAAAAGGTTACTCCAAAGGGAGAGTTTTTGGATTTTCAGGCTTGAACGAGGGTTTTTCTTACGCACCCTTTATACCAGATTAAATCTGAGACCGACACTTGGTCTGTGACAGTGTCATCAACATCTCTGTATGACAATATATTTCAGTTTTTTTAAAAAAACCTCTGTAAATACTTGTATCTATATGTATATAACTATTGCCATTAGCACTTGTATATTTTGTAAATAGTACGTAGAGGTCTGTATGTGTATTCACTGGGTTCCAAGATGCCCTCACCTTCCTCACAGTCAGCAAGATAGGGATATGGACATTGAAAACAGTAAGTGTAGTTTCCCATAATGAATAGTCATTGGCTCTAACATGGCTTTTAATATGTGCAATCCCCTCTCCCCCCATTTTTTTTTTTGGCCTGGGGTGATAGGAGTGGTATTTATAATATCCTTCATATGTACAGATGTAGTGACTGGATCTTTGTGGAGCAGAAGACTCTTAACTCATAAAGTCACACTGTCATCCAACACATATACATACAACCAGGTTATCATTATGCTGGGTCTATATGTAGGGTTCAGTTACCCCTTTTAAAGACTGGGGTGGCATATTCCTATTTAACTACTTCGGTTGGATGATTCACAGCCCGTTTACCGCTAGCATTTATTTATATATATATATATAACCAGGTTATCATTTTGATGTGACTATATGTTGGGTTCAGTCACCCCTTTAAGGATTTGGGCGGCTTAGTTTTATTGAACTTTCTAGGATCGATGATTCATAGTTCATTTACCGTATGCACGCCCATAACTGATGCATAGTCTGCCGTCATATTGTAATGACTGATTAGCATATACACGCCCATGGTATCTTGAGGGCGTTACTTTTGGGCGGCTACACGCAAGCTCTGTTGATGGAAAGCTCGCGAGTTAGCTCCGCCCCTACGCAGACCACGTGGTTACATATACCACGTGATCGGAACTAGTACCCGGAAGTATTGCGCTGTATTCGATACACATGGGGAATACACTCCCCCCACAACGATTGGCTGACTGTTAGAGGGTCTGTACCGGCATCTAGGGTATTTAAAAGTTGGTATCACTCACAGTAAGTTGTCCCCTGACGAAGGTGCACTCTTTAAGCACCGAAACGCGCGTTGGGCGTTAATATGTTTTTGCACAATGCACATTGCACACTGGGCACTGAATGGCACGTTAATATTATGATTTTCACTTGATTGATTTTTTTATTCTTTCTTAATACTATTATCCTTCTATACTTCTATGCCTGTCTAGTCAGTTTAACAGGGAGAGAGGCTTTGTAATGTTTCACAGTCAGCCTATTTTAGACTGACATTTTGATATTGATACTTTCTTTCCTCTCTATCCCTGTAGCTCCATCTCTATAGGAGCAGTATCCTGTCTGATATTATTATTTTTTTCTTATTTAGGTGTACTGTAGTGTAAGATATTGACCATGCACTGCCAGAACATAATATACTGGGTGCATGTATAAATCTACAACAGACACTTTTATTACTATTATTATTTTTTGTGGTTACAGGATTTTCTATGTGACACCACCTTTGAGAAGGTTATATTTGGAGTATAGTACATTTTGATCCGGTCCTATTTAGTATATATAGATTTTTTTTTTAATAAAGCTGTTATATAGGATGGGAGATCATACTATATAATGCCACATACTGGCGTCCATATTTTCCTTGACCTACAGGTGGCATCAGGCATATTAGTCTTGAGTATGTATATTAACTTTTAAGTTACGCTTTTTGATTTATATACCCATACACGATTACCAGTTTACTTCTGACGCTCTGGTACTATATATTATTTCCAGGCTATACAGACGGTCTGGGTCTTCTTCTAAGACTGTCTGTAGTGTTTCTTTTGTTTCTTAGGAATGTGTAGTAGAGACTATGGTGGGGGGCACAAAGTCTGTGGTGCAGAGGACAGGAGTTAAGAGAGGGTGGCATAGGGACTATAGAGGGTGGCATAGGAGTTGTAGAGGGTGGCAGGGGCCGTGGTGGGGGCACAGGTACTGTAGAGGGGTGCATATGGGCTGTAGAGGGGGGCAGGGGCCGTGGTGGGGGCACAGGTGCTGTAGAGGGGTGCACACAGGTTATAGTGGAGCACAGGGGCTGTGTTGGCGGTCACAGGAGTTTTGGGGGAGAACAGGGGCTGTGAGAAGGGACAGTGGCTGTAGTGGGGGGACAGGGGCTGAGAGAGGGGGCCCTGGGTCAAAGAGAGGGGCACATGGGCATTGGTGGGATGCACATGGGCTGTGGTGGATGGCATATGGGTGAAAAGAGGGGCCAGGGGCTGAGAGATGGGGACAGGGGCTGATGGGGGGAGGCAGGAACTATGGTTGGGGCACAGGGACTGAGAAAGGGACAGGGGCTGAGAAAGGGGCCACAGGGTCTGTGGTGGGAGGGACAGGGCTGAGAGAGAGAGGACAGGGGCTGTAGAGGGTGGCACAGTTACTGTAGAGAATTGCACAGGGACTGTAGAGGATGGCACATGGACTGTAGAGGGTGGCACAGGAGCTGTAGAGGGGGAGGGGGCACATGTGCTGTAGTGTGGTGCATGCAGACTGAAGAGGAGGGCAGGGGCCATGGTGGGGGCACAGGTGCTGTAGAGGGTTGTATGTAGACTATGGGGGGCACAGGGATAGTGGTGGGGGCACAGGGTCTGAGAGGAGGTGACAGGGGCTGAGGGGGAGAGGTAGGGACTGTGGTGAAGGCACAGGGGCTGAGGGGGAGGCATGAGCTGTTGATGGGTGCACAGGAGCTATAGGGGGCACAGTTGGGGGACAGGGGCTGCTTTAAAAAAAACGAATTAAAACAAAAACAAAAAACAAAGAGTATACTTACCTTGGGCCAGGAGCTGGAGGCAGCACACAGCCACCTGGGAAGTCGGCCAGATTGTTCTGATGATGTCAGGAGGAGGGGGCATGACTTCTACTGCTCTTCTCCCAGACTCATCAGGCCCAATCAACTTGTCTTTACTTTTTGACTGCTGAAATAGAACATCTTCCTCTGTAAACTCACATGTAACAAATGACTGTGTTTTTTTTCCTACCTGAGGTCATTTTCCTTCATTTTCATCTGTAAATACTGAACAAAAATATTCATTATGGCATTGAGCTAGACATGTATCCTCTTCTTTTGTTTTAACCTAACTAATCCTTGTTTTACTTTCCTTTTTTCATTTATGTATCTAAAAAATGTTTTAAACCCTTTTTTACTGACTGGGCTATTTTCGCTTCTTTCTGTGCTTTGGAAGCACTTATTACTGGCTTTGCCTCTTTTTGCCTAATCATATATATCTGTCTATCTTCCTCTTTCTGTTTTTATCCATAAATATTAAATGCTAACTTTTGTGTTTTACTATTTTGACCACTTCTGCGAATTACTACAGTTGTTTCTTCACTTTTTTGCTCTTACTGACAAGCCTAATGCAGTTTTCTTTTGCATTCAGTAGCACAATCCCATTTCTCTTGGAGGGTTAGGTTCCTGCTTAAGTCACATAAGAGACTTTTACCAGGGTTAACTTTGGGCTTTTTATTTGTAACCTTTGACATGGGTTTCTAGTAACAATAAGTGCAGCAGGACTTAAAGGAAACTGGAAATATAGAGAAACTAAAGTAAAAAGGAGTATATTAAATAGAGAGTTAGGAAATATGACAGGTTACTTAGGAAATAACGCCAATAATAAAGGTTACAGGTAAACAAATATACCAAGACAGAACTAAACAGAATATTAAAGGGAAACTCCAGTGCCAGGAAAACAATCTGTTTTCCTGGCACTGCAGGTTCCCTCTCCCTCACACCCCCCAATCCCCGGTTGCTGAAGGGGTGAAAAACCCTTCAGTAACTTACCTGAGGCTTCCTCCTTCTGCTTCCTCCTCCGTGCCGTTCCTCCTTCTGACTGCGTCGGCCGGTGGGAGAGACTGATCCCGCCCATCGGCCGGGGAGACCTAATGCGCATGCGCGGCAATGCCGCGCATGCGCATTAGCGCTCCCCATAGGAAAGCATTGAAAATGCATTTCAATGCTTTCCTATGGAGAAATGAGCGACACTGGAGGTCCTCACACAGCGTGAGGACGTCCAGTGATGCTCTAGCACAGGTTTCCTGTGCTAGGAACCAGGAAGTGCACTCTAGTGGCTGTCTAGTAGACAGCCACTAGAGGTGGAGTTAACCCTGCAAGGTAATTATTGCAGTTTATAAAAAAACTGCAATAATTACACTTGCAGGGTTAAGAGTAGTGGGAGTTGGCACCCAGACCACTCCAATGGGCAGAAGTGGTCTGGGTGCCTGGAGTGTCCCTTTAAGGTTTCAGAAATACAGGTTATTCAGATGTTTAGGGGATCAGGCTCTTTGGTTTGGATGAAGTACTACAGATTTCAGTTAATTGTTACAGGTTCATTCAGGATAGTTACAATTTACAAAATAACAGGAATGTTTGTATTATGCAAGTTGGTTGAGTGGAAAATGTGGTATAAATTAGATTGTTGGTATTATTCAGATTGGAATCGTTTAAGTAGGTGAAAAGTAGGTTTGGAACATAAAAGCAAGAAGGTATCAAAGTCCGGTGTAGAATTAAGCAGGTAGGTATTGTAGATCAGGTTTGTTCCCAAGCTTATTTGTAGAAAGCAGATTGGAAATTAAGCAGGTGGATAGCATAAATCAGGTTGGGTTCAATGCTATTCAGTATAAAGCAGGTTTTCTCTGTATGAGCCAGGATCAGAAGTTTAGTCAGGTTGAACCTCAATTTCATTAGTTCAGCAGGGTGTGCCTCTTAAAGCTTAGCAGATTTAGTAATCACGCTAGGCAGGTGAGAGAAACTGCATTAGACTAGTTGTTAGGGAGGCCACTAGTGGTGGAAAACTGGAATTTGTAGGAATAAAACAGCAAAAATTAAACATAACTTTGGTTGTCAGGATAGGATCCATTTAAAATGCTCTGGTCTGATAGTGACTATTTTACGCAATTTTAGAAAAGTCTGTTTTTCTAAAATCTAAAAGTTTTGTTTATGTGTGGTGTGACTTATGTGATTGTCACTATTCTTATATTAAACCACACTGACTGGTGATCACTAGACCCTAAACTTTCACATACAGTAATATCTAATACCAAATCTCCATTTGTTAAACACTAGATCTAGCATGGCCGCCTAAGAGTTGGCTCCTCAGCGTCTCATGTACTGTGAGCAGTAGCTCCAGGAAGACATCTAACAAAGCCAGTGTTGTCCAGCTCAACACTTCTTATGATAGAATCCACCAATAACAACTGTTTCCTATCAGGACTCACCTTGTCTTTTCTGGCTGCAGTCTTGCAGACCTTGGACATAGAGGATAGTGGTTCCTCAAACTTGGTGCCTGAGCCTATCTCCGTAACATCACTACTCTCTGAAAGTGGTGAAAATGAATCATGTAGAAGAACATACCGTGCAGTATGCCTTTCATCCACAATTCTAAGTCTACCAGATCCTACAGTAATCCATCTGCCAAGAGGGGCACTTTTGCTCTGGTCTGAAGCATTTTTTTTGTGTTGTAGCTGTATTGCACCAGAGAGTAAAGTAGCATTTTGTCATAATATAGCAGTTGGGAAAAAACAAAACAAAACAAAATAAATAGGACAAATAAAAAAAAAAAAACTACTATTATTTCCAGTGTATTGCAACCATTGTATTCGTGCAAGTTCAAAAGAATCTGGACTAACTTTGTTGGTTGGTTGGTTCAGTCTGATATGTGGCATGTTAAAGTTCTCTTTGTAATGAATTAAAAATTATAAAAGACCTAACCAGGAAATCACTGAAGGAAATGTTAATTAAACTGATGTCCATTCTCAGTGGTCTCGACTCCTAAATTCATGTTTTAGACTTAAAAGACAAAAAAAAAAAAAAAAGGCTCTGGGAAATGAAACTGTATATAAAACAACATAACTAAGTAAATACACCATTTTCATTTGAGGTACACATATCTTCTTTATTGTAAATACCTTAGCTTTCTACCAATAACATTTTTAACATATACATCAGATTAAAAAATATTTCCATCAGACTGATAAACCATGGAATAAAATGGCTTTAACATTTTCAGCCAGCATGGATAAATTGGTTATTTTTTTTTTTATATGGGCTAAACTTGGATTTGATTCACAATCATGCAACCTGTAAAAAGTCTACACCTGCGCAATTTTATTATATCTGTCAAACTTTTTTGTATCAGTTAAAATGCTACATAATGTTTATGTAGGTTATTAGCAATAATATCTTAATTTGATTTTATAAATATCAATTTGTTCTGAAAGTGCATTACAAAACTAATCGTGAGAGACTTTATGAATTGTGAACGTTTTTCAGTTTACCAAGTTCACTTTCAAAAGCTCTATGAAAGTCTTGATTACGTAATGTGTACATTATAGGGTTTACCAGTGGAATCACCAAAATATACAGGAAGGAAAGTCCTTTGCTGATATGTGGGTTATTAGTTCTATTTGGTAACAGATAGACTCCAATAAGGGCCCCAGAACACATGGTAATAACGAGAAGGTGGGAACTGCAGGTAGAGAAGGCTTTTTTTCTCCCTGCAACTGATGGTATCCTGATAATTGTATTTATAATAAAAATATAAGATACCATGCCAAATAATGAAGGTAATATTACTAGCAAACTACTCATGAAAACACTGGCATTTTTAACAAATGTTATATCTGAGCATGAAAGTTGTAACAAAAGAGTTATGTCGCAATAGAAATGATCAATGATATTAGAGTTACAGAAGTCCAGATGTCCAACATGTATATTTGTTACCACAGAAGAAATAAATGAAATTAAACAAAATCCCATGATTAAATAATGACAGAGTTGATTAGAAATTAGAGCTGAATATCGCAACGGGTTAGAAATGGCCAAGTACCTGTCATAAGACATGAATGCATATAGCAAAGACATTGAATTCCCCATTGTTCCAAATATGTTTAACTGTATGATGCATCCAATGATAGAGAAGGTTGGCCTTATGGAAAGAATGTCATGGAGCATCTTCGGAACCAAATTCATTATGTAGAATAACTCACATGAGGACATACCTCTCAGTATGAAATACATGGGTGTTTGAAGTTGTGTACTGGTAGTCACTAACACAATAATCAAGAGGTGTTCTAAGCAGGTCACAATGTAAATCATTAGAAATAGAATAAAAAGTGGAATTTTGAAACTATGGACAGCATTGAAACCAACAATCAGAAATTCAGAGACAATTGTGTAATTCGCTTGAGGCATTTTCTGTGGAAAAAGAACACAGATTTAGATTAAAGTAGATTTTTATAATACTAGACTTGGTCATTCATTTCATATACACTTCAATTCATCTGAATTCCCGATCTCCAAGCTTAAATGAAGATAAATCACAAACAAAACAAATTGCACATTGGATAAGCATGTTTGTATTGATTCATGATTAGATAGTCTGTTCATGGGGCCAAAAAAGACATAATTGATATGGAAAAAGATGATTGATGGCTAAGGGACAGCCTCTACATTTTAATTTTATTGATAGATCAAGTGAGAAGTGACCATAAAAGGAGGAAAAAGGAGTATAAGTAAAAAAATATATATAAATATATTTCAGAATTATGTAATATATAAATATATTCACTGTTCCTCCTCTTTTCTCTCTATTCTATGTTACTTGATCTGTTAACGAAATAGCAGGAAAATGCATTTAACAATGTACTGCAAATATTTCAGCATACTGATTTGTGCTTTTTGGTTTGCTAGAATAGTTTTCCCAAATCGTTTTCATTAACGAAATTCGGATAAGCTGAACCACCATATGGTTGAAATACTTTTTGTAGTTCAGTTGAAACAATTTATTTTCACCACATACAAGGTCTAGCTGATACCTACCAAAAGCGTCCAGTGGTTATATTGCAGGCAAACTATATTAGCAACAGCCTAAATTTATTAGAAAGGTACATTTCTCAGTATGTAACGTTGGGTAATAAATATTAAAGAAACAAATTGAAACCAATGTGGCATAGTAGAAAAGTAAAACAAGAGGTTAAGAAAAGGGCCATTACATCTGACAAATCAGAGGTATCATATGTAAGCCATAAGGAAGCCAATAATGCTTGCAAAAAGGCAATTAAAGTGGCAAAACTAGAAAATGAGAAATTAATAAACAAAGAATGCAAAACCAACCCCCCAAAATTTTTTTCAAGTACATAATTTCTAAAAAAAAAAAAAAAAGTGTAGGTACACTGGAAACAGAGATGGGTCTGTTAGTTAATGAAGACTAGGAAAAAGCAGACATTTTAAATAACTATTTTTCTTCAGTATATATTAATGAGGATCCTATTACAAGAGATCTGCAAATGATTGCTGCAAACAACTTGAAGATAACTCGAGACAAGGTTCTACAGCAGTTAAATAAAATTAATGTAAACATGGTATTCACCCATGAGTACTTAAGGAGCTAAGTGGGGGAAATAAGTAAACCTCTGTATTTAATCTTTCAAGATTAATTTGTTTCAGGTATTGTGCAGGAGGATTGGAGGAAGGCAGATGTCATTCCTATATTTGAAGAGGGCTCAAAATCCATCCTTGGAATAATCTGAACTTCTCGCTGCAGCTCCGAAACAGTCTGGGCCAGGTGGGATACATGCTGGGTAAGCAGCTTGCACATCTCTGCAGACTCCATGATGGCCAGTTCGTTCTATTATGGCTTACCGTGGTTGGAGTCCAAAGTGCAGAAATGTACACTCACCCTTGCAGATAAACACAACCCACTTTAACAAGGTAAGAAGATACCTGGGCTGTCAATCTGTGCATGGGGGATTAGACAGGAACAATAACTGGGTATGAGGAAACAGACAAGGGCAAATCCAGTAGAGTCGTCAGGCACGGTTCCAAAGGTGATTGCAGGCAGCAAACAGGCAATAACGAATTATCCAAAAAGCAAGGGTCACAAGCCAAGTCAGTCTTAGGCAACATGATACAATGAACTGACGCTGCCCTCAGGGGGGGAGGCAGTGTTTTATACCTGGAATAATGATCAATCTTCCTCAGGTGGACTTTGATTGACAGGTAGGAGCCACTGGTGAAGTCCAGCCCCCTAGTGCTGTAGACAATGCTTGATAAACAAGGCTAGATCCATAGGTTCTGAAGTGGCTCAGAGGCAGGAATGCAGACTTAGGATGCAAAAGGACCCCTGTTCAAATCCCCTAAATCCTTTTCCTCAGATGTTGAAGTTAGGACTCTAACAAATATTCTGTACTCTGCCCTTGGGTTTTTACGTCCAAGATGCATTATCTTGCACTTATCCACATTAAATGTCAGTTGCCACAACTCTGACCATTTTTCGAGTTTACCTAAATCATTTGCCATTTGGCTTATCCCTCCTGGAACATTAAGCCTAAACTAAACATATTTTAGTATCATCAGCAAAAAGACATACGTTACCATTAAGACCTTCTGCAATATCACTCATAAAAATATTAAAGAGAATGGGTCCAAGTACAGATCCCTGAGGTACCCCACTGGTGACAAGCCCATGCTTCGAATATACCCCATTGACTACAACCCTCTTTTGTCTGTCACACAGCCACTGCCTTACCCATTCAACAATATTGGAACCCAAACTTAAAGATTGCAGTTTATTGATAAGCCTTCTATGTACAACAGTGTCAAAAGCCTTACTGAAATCTAGGTAAGCAATGTCTACTGCACCACCCTGATCTATTATTTTAGCTACCCAATCAAAAAAAATCAATAAGATTAGTTTGGCATGATCTCCCTGAAGTAACCCCATGTTGTCTCTGATCTTGAAATCCATGTGATTTTAGATGTTCAACAATCCTACCCTTTAACATGGTTTCCATGACTTTCCCCACTACTGAAGTAAGGCTCACTGGCCTATAGTTGCCCGACTCCTCCCTACTACTTTTCTTGTGAATGGGCACAACATTCGCTAAGTTCCAATCTTCTGGGACTACTCCTGTTAACAATGATTGGTTAAATAAATATGTTAATGGTTTTGCTAGTACACCACTAAGCTCTTTTAAAACTTTGGGTGTATTCCTTCAGGTCCCATTGACTTATTTGTCTTTACTTTTGACAGTTGAAATAGAACCTCTTCCTTTGTAAACTCACATGTAACAAATGACTAATTTGTCCTTTTTCTTAACTGAGGCCCCTTTCCTTCATTTGCATCTGTAAATACTGAACAAAAATATTCATTAAGGCAGTCAGCTAGACCTTTATCCTCATCTGCATACCTTACTTCTTTTGTTTTTGATCTAACTAATCTGTGTTTTACTTTCCTTTTTATTTATTTATCTAAAAAAATGATGTGTCCCCTTTTTTTACTGAATGTGCTATTTTCTCTTCTGTGTGTGATTTGGAAGCTCTTGCTTGGTCTCTTTCTGTTGAATCTTATAGATCTGTCTATCTTCCTCACTCTGTTTTTTTTTATAATTGCTAAATGCTAACTTTTTGTTTTTTACTATTTGGCCACATCTGCGGAGTACCACAGTGGTTTCTTGAATTTTTTGCTTTTACTGACAAGCCTAATGCGATTTTCTGTTGCCTTCAGCAGTGCAACTTTTAAATAATCCCATTTCTCTTGGACTCCATTTAAGTTGCTCCAGTCTGATAATGACTCCTTTACACATATTCTAATTTTAGAAAAGTCTGTTTTTCTAAAGTCTAAAACTTTTGTTTTTGTGTGGTGTGACTCAGTCACTGTTCTCATATTAAACCACACTGAGTGATGATCACTGGATCCCAAACGTTCCCCTACAGTAATATATGTTGGGTACAGGAAAAGATGATAAAATCTATGAACACTATAGCAAAAATAGTATACTGTGTCTTTTTTTGAATATTTGAGTTTATTAAGTATTTTTGTTAAAAATTTAATTTCTAGTTTATAAGATATCAATTAATTTTATGTCTTAGTATACCAATTTGGCTTTTACTGAATTTCCAGGTTGCAGACCACAATTAAATGTTCTACATATATTTATATGTGCTATTTTAAACAATTTAAGTTACTATTAAACAAAACAACAAAAAACTCACACATAAGTAGAGTTATATACTTTGAAATCACCTGTCCCAATATTTAAGCACTGTTGAACCTGGTATTCTGAATAGTTCAAATTAATTTGTCCACTTTTCTCCACAGCAGTTTCAACCTATATCGATGATGTACAAAACACTTAGCAGTTCATAGGTTCATGGCGAGATGTATCCATGCATAGTTCTAGAGCTGCTACTTAACACAGCAATGGGCAATTTGTCAGATCAGAGAAAAATGAAAAGATTAAAACAGTAATTATTCCTATATTATGTTAACCCAGAGATATGTAAATTAATTTTCTAGCATCACTGCTTGGTGCAGAAACTATAACAGAAATTACTTGGTCCTAGCTTTAATAACACCTGTGTACAAAATCATTTCATTCATGGCCAGTGTCTTGCGCAGACACCATTTAAATTAAAGGCAGGGTAATTACCAAGAGGAGTCACTTGCTCTCTTTCACTCTACCCTGGGGATACCCACACCCAAATGATCAAACGACAGGCTAAGAATCTGATCATACACACTAAAATCTGCTACAGCAACATGACTATCTGTCACAGACCTCTCACAATTTTTTATTTTTTTTACTAAGTAGATAGCCCCCCAAATAAATAATGCATGTATTTTATTCTGTATGTTTACTCAGGTTTATAAGAATACCTTGCAAAAGCTGCAGACCTGCCCCCGACCTCCCTCCCCCTCCCCCCTCCCTTTCCCCAGCACAGAATTTGAGACTGTGCCATGGAATACACCAGTTAGTGGCTTCTTATTCATTGTGATCATGTGCCTCAATATGAGTGCACATGATCATAAATTTCCAATGCTTTTTAATGAGTTGTAATACAGTCCATTAAGAAGGAGGGAAGGCAGGCGCTTTCTAGTACAGAGTGCATGCTGCTTCCATTTATTGGGAGGTGTTTCTTAGGGATGTGCGTGGGCAAAAAAATTGGTTCTGCACTTCGGAAATTCAGCAGTTCAGGACTTTGACAATTCGGGACTTTGGCAATTCCTTAACCGTAACCCTACCCTTAACCATAGCCCTAACCCCTAACCCTAACCACCACAACCACTTACACATCTAGGGTTAGGGTTAGGAGTAGGGTTAGGGGTTAGGGGTAGGGTTAGGGGAAAGGTTAGATTCCTGTCATCATTCCCGTAAATTTCCCTCCCTCTCTTGTTTTGCCACTTTTCAGAAATCCGAAGCACTTCGTCACTTCTGAAATTCAGCACTTCGGAAATTTGGCAATTCCGACATTTGGAAGCAACTGAATGTCCGAATTGCCATAATTAGTCTGAATTTACATTTGGAATGAAACAAATTGCACATGTCTGGTGTTTCTGCCCCCAGTTATGAAAGTGCTGATTTCTATTGAAACTGGTGTTTCAATGAACCATGAAAATAACAGACTCCAGACACAGAAAGCACTGCTAAAAATAGCAAGCGTTATTTTTGGACTAAAACGTCTTTTGTAGCTTGATCAGCACTCTCCATCCCCTTTTCTCTGTAAAATTAAAATGAACAAATAATTGTTCACCTCGTTTCCAGTACCAGGACCCCAAGGCTGCAGCCTCCAGCTCTTCCATTTTGTGATGTCAGCATCCAAGCTGACATCACACTCATTACCCCCAAATCGATTGCATCTCATAGTGAAGCAATGGATTGGAACTAGGCATGTGTGGTCAAACATCGCACTCCTTCAATCAAATGCTGCTATCAGCATTTGATTCCAGGACCGAGTTCCCCTCAGTTCTGGAGGAGGAAACGCCTCTAGTGACTGCATGAATAAAACCTGCAGAGGTGTTCTTAACCCTACAATGTCTTTCTACTAAACTGTAATGTTTTACATTGCAGTGTTAGAGGACCACTATAGTGCCAGGAAAACATACTCATTTTCCTGGCACTATAGTACCCTGAGGGTGCCCTCACCCTCATGGCCCCCCTCCCGCCGGGCTCTAGGGGGTGGAATGGGTTAAACTTACCTCTTTCTCCAGCACCGGGCGGGGGAATCTCCTCTTCTCCTCCTCTCCTCCTCCTCTCCTCCTCCTCTCCTCCTCCTCTCCTCCTCCTCGGCTGAATGCGCATGCGCGGCAGGAGCCGTGCGCACATTCAGCCAGTCCATTGGAAAGCATTGTCAATGCTTTCCTATGGACGCTGGCGTCTTCTCACTGTGAAAATCACAGTGAGAAGCGCAGAAGCCCTTTAGCGGCTGTCAATGAGACAGCCACTAGAGGCTGGATTAACCCTTTAAGAAAAAAGGGTTAAACCTAGCTGGACCAGGCACCCAGACCACTTCATTAAGCTGAAGTGGTCTGGGTGCCTATAGTGGTCCTTTAAAGTGACATTGAGATGAAGTAGTCTGGTTGACTTCAGTGTCAAGTTGAAGTGCCTTATGCATCTGGAGTGTTCCTTTAATAGTGTAAATCAGAAACAGTTCTCTTTTGGATTTTACATAGCTATGTAGGTTGAAAAGAGACTTACGTCCATCAAGTTAAGTCTTTTTCACATTTGATTTTGCTATTGATCCAAAAGAAGACAAAACACAGTTTGAGGGGTCCTTCTGTCAGCAAACTGTTATCTCACATATAAAAAATGATTGTCTGAATATTATGTTTTTTTTTTAAGTATTCATCCAGTTGTTATTTCTGTAATATCTGTAGATTCTGATAAAAAAAAAACACCTCTGCACGCACATAATTCCACATCCTTATTGTACTTATTGAAAATAAAACATCTTTGCTTTGCCTTAAATTAAATCTTCTTTCTTCCAGTCTAAATGGCTGATCTGGTGTCCTGTGTTTAGTCCTGTTTCTAAATAGATTTCAAGACAATGGGTTGCATTGACCCTGAATATGTTTGTATAACGCAATCAAATCTCTTACGATGCTAAATGTATAGAGTGAAATTTCAGAGTTTGCTAAATAACCTCTGAAAGTATATTTAATATTTTAAGTCAAATAAAAGCAGTGGAAAAAGTCGCAAATATATATTCACAATAAATATTTGTTAGTGAATAAACCTCATAGAGAATATAGCAATCACCATACAGTTGCAAGAAAAAGTATGTGAACCCTTGGGAATGATATGGATTTCTGCCCAAATTGGTCATAAAATGTGATCTATAAGTAAATCAACAACAGAATGGCTTAAACAGAAGAAAATACGCCTTCTGAAGTGGCCCAGTCAGAATCCTGACCTCAACCCAATTGAGATGCTGTGGTATGACCTCAAGAAATCGATTCACACCAGACATCCCAAGAATATTGCTGAACTGAAACAGTTCTGTAAAGAGGAATGGTCCAGAATTACTCCTGACCGTTGTGCACGTCTGATCTGCAACTACAGGAAACGTTTGGTTGAAGTTATTGGTGCCAAAGGAGGTTCAACGAGTTATTAAATCCAAGTGTTCACATACTTTTTCCACCTGCACTGTGAATGTTTACATGGTGTGTTCAATAAAAACATGGCAACATTTCATTCTTTGTGTGTTATTAGTTTAAGCAGACTGTGATTGTCTATTGTTGTGACTTAGATGATGATCAGATCACATTTTATGACCAATTTGTGCAGAAATCCTTATCATTCCAAAGGGTTCACATACTTTTTCTTGCAACTGTATATTGATATTACCAAATTATCTTTGATACTACATAAATTATATAATCTTTGATTTTAGCTATTTCTTTTTTAGAACAGCAATAAATACATTTTCAACTTTATAACCAGCAGATTAAAACAGGTGAGGTTACTAACTAGAATGGCAATTGACTGGTATTAAATAGGGAATATAAATGTTAGGTAAAAGCAGCCAAATTTTGTAAAATCCTCTGTGACGTAACGCTGGCACTCCGGCTGAGTACCTCCGCCAATCGATGCTCCTAGTGCTCGCTGAGGACTCCAAGCACTCCAACCGACACCATCAGCACTGCAGACCCAACTTACAGCGATGCAGCTGCGCCGGGGTCTCGCCGTCTCCACCCACCCTGGATCCACGACCAGGATCCAGCTCCCAGTGGGTGAACCTCTCCTAAATCCAGAGAGCGTAGCAGGAACAAATCAAGCTATTGCAAGAGCTTACTCTGGGGAGTAAGTGATTATAGCAATCCCCAGAGTGTAGGTATCCCTTCCCCCAAACATGAGCCAAGGCTTTAAGAAAGGTTCAAGATGATCTGATTTTAATGACCACACACTGGCTTTTATGCAAGTCCCCATGCAAGGGGACATCCCACAGGGTGGGACACAGTACAACCAATCCTTTACAGGAAAAACGTAAAACACACCCAGCACAAACATACACTCCCTCCCCTCTGCCTGTGATATAATTACTGAACACAATGGGTTAATGGAATTTATCACAGGCAGGAAAAATACACTTTATGCAACATATTAATATCTTCCAAAATATACATGCTACAAACATAAAAACACATATTCGAACTCGGCACACTTTAATTATAAACATAGTGAAAATTCAGCCAATTCCATGCATGGGTTAAAAAGTTAGCTGGAGGTCCCTTTATGACCGACCGCAAGCACATTTTCATACCCAAAACAGTTCCAGAGATTTGGGCTGTGCGGTCGGTCAATTTCATGCAGAAAAACGACTAAGTCCCATTCGAACGAGCGTTCCAATCTTCGAACGGGACTTAGTCTCTGCGGCTGCAAAATCACTGTGGGAGAAGGTAAGGCTCAGCGGTGTTCGCGGAACTGTGTAGCCGATTTCAGTTTCATGAATTTGGCTCTACACACTGATGACCGCGTTCGAATGAACAAAAATGGCCGCCGCCACGTGTTCGTTTGCACGAACTGCGGCCACCCAGCGGTCGGCAATTAACCTGCAGTAACCTCACAGCCTGGGAGGTAAATTGCCTGCACACTTACACTTCTGGGTGGTCCGCCTGTGTGGTACTTGGCTCAGTAAGCCCCATTTACTGAACCAAGTGGAAAATAGCCAAAATATTTTAACTAAGTCTGGGGACACTGGGGACACCGTCTTAAAGGGGCATTGTCACACAAAGTCTCAATATGTCCCCAGATGGTTCTTAAAAGGCCAGCATGGTGCAATACAAGTCCATAAGCCACAATGCAGTTCTTAAAGGGCCAGCAGCAGCACAATATAAATCCATTAGCCCAGATAATGTTTTTTAAAGGGCCAAATCTATCAGGGACCATAATCACATGGCAAGAGGCTGGCAAGCAGTCCTCTCTAGGCACAAGTGGCAAGGTTAATTTAGCCACATCCTCCAACACATCTATGCTTTCATGTCCTAAAAATTTAAAGTTTTTGTGAGAAGGTTTGACAATTCAAATACAGAAATATATTTCTTAGAGGCTCACTAGGCCAAAGTGAGAATCTGTTAAGCAATCAAGGAGACATTGTGGTGGCATATATGGTGGGAGATAGAGAGTGTCACGAACGCACCCTACTCCAAGAGTGTGCGTGACATAGTTGTGGTGGTGAAAGGGTTAAAGTTCACTATTTGTCTGCACTAGACCGGAAATAATGACAATTAGGACCACCCACACTTAAATATAATAATATAACTATTACTATTTTAACGCTGCAACCACCAAGACAATTTATAAATGGGGTGCCTTGGTCCCCCAGGTAAATCATCAATAAAACCCACCAAATATTACTTAGTACAATATTTAAAAAAATACTAGCTAGTCTCTTCAGGTAACGTGATTCTTAACCAGACAAAGGCAGAACTTAATAAATGAATGTTTATTATGAGCAAAAATGGTCAAAGTGCATATAAAAAATATATGATAAGCAAATTATGTACACCAACAACTGATAAAAACAAAAAGGATAAAATACAGAAGTCCTAATTACTCACTTAGGTTTTCAAAGTACAACTTCTGTCCAGGGGGTCTCTGGCAAAGAAAGATGGTGACTCAGTTAGAATTAGATTCTGGCCCCCAAGCAAGTACACTACCTTCAGGATCATTAGAGATATACCCTGTGGATTACCACTCCTCACCCTGGGGTGGAGTTAAGGTGTATCTATGGACATACTAGGTGACCACCCCCTTGTGTTTAGACCCACATCAATCCAAATAGAAACATTTAGTTCTATCTTCTCGTATGTACCAGCCACAGAAATAATAATTGCATCTACAAATTTGTTAGTTTTTTCCCATCCCATAGACATGTTGCACGCCCCACCCGCGATCCAATATGACAGACATCACAATTCCTGCCACACGGTTTAAGTTGTGCAACTCATGTTTAGGCTTAATACAAGATTGGGCTTGTCCCATTCCAAATATAATAAAAATGAGGCTTAATTATTAAGCTGTGGGTAAGTATTAATGTTTCTTTTGGATATGATACTGGAACACAAGGGTCTTCATGAAACTAATACCATTACCATATCAAAGGATTGAACTATCTCTTACACGGTACATGCCAAATGGATGAAGGGACATTCAGACTTTTTCCAAGTGTAGAACATCATACCTTGCAGAGCCTTGATTACTTCACATCCATATAGTAAAATCATTTTCACATTGCTATGCCATTCATGCTACCAATTATGTCATCTGACCTCCGTGGGGGTCCCAGCTTCAAAAGATGTAACCCCTTTTGACCTCAACAATACCATATCTGTAATTGTGCCATTTACTACACAAATTACATTAAAGGATAATATTCCATAGTGTAATAATAAATTATGCACCCTTGTCGTGACAGAGAGGGATACTGGGGAGATGGAGAGGCACTGATTCAGAGGAGAGAGACCATAGAGAGGGAAATGCCTTCCTTACTCTGTCACCAAATCTGCCTTTCCAGTTGATGATAATCATAGCAGTTTTCATACCAGCACCAGATTTTAGTTAGACATTTAATCAGGCTACTGTAGATTCCATAGTACTTGGCTTCTTTATTCTACCTGTAACCAAAACTGTGTTTCCAGTTGATGATAATTATAGCAGTTATCACACCAGCAACATATTTTTGTTAGACATTTAAACAGGTTACAGTCAATTCCATGTGGGAATTAAATTACAATTACTGGTGTGCAACAACCCAGAGTAATGTTGATATTCAAAAGGGTTTAGTCTTTTTTTTCGGTTAGTCTGTGAGCGAAGTGATCTACCAGGACAGATATTAAATAGAAACTTTTTAATTTATGTGCATCAGTGTGTGTGTGCTTTTTCAAAGGATTTGTGCTCCGTGTAACATTTTAAGTGTCTGTGTTTTGTGATTCAGTGATTGCATGTCAGTATTTGTGTCAGTGTATGTGTTCCTTTGTTTGACACACATACAGTATGCGTTATTCAGTGTGAGTGTAAACATACCGAAGTGTTTATTCAGTTGTACAAATTAATTTGTGTGTGTGTAAGAAAATGAGGCTTGAGGAACATATTTTTCAGAGAATGGTAAGACATAAAAAAGAAGAATGACACAATATGGAAAATGGACTGGTAAATAATCAAAGACAGAATAGAACTGGAAAAACAAAATTGATGGAGGTTAAACACAGATGCAACACTGTGGAGACAAAAATAACCTGCAGAAACTGAACAATAGCAAAAGCAAAGTACACAAAAGCAGAAACAAGGGAAATGGGTGAATTGCAATGCAAAAAAAAAAAAGAAAAAAGAAAAATCCAGTTATGCAATACAGAGACTTAGAGTTAAATACCAAAACTATTTATTTTGTATACCATTCTCCAGAATTTCTGACAAAGTCTTTGAAAACTGATGTTTAGCAAGAAATTAACATTTCAGTATGATACCAATTCCAAGCATTAGCACAGAGTAATAATAAACAGGGTTATTATTAGCTTATTTACTAAGGTGAGAATTTGAAGTGAATTTCAAATTTAAGGCCTTAGTAGATCAACTTAACGTTTAGCTGGCTTTTCCATTTTAACTATTTTGACTTAAAATGTGGAATTTTTTTTTTGCCTTAGTAAATAGTTCTGTAAGCTTGCCAAGTAGAAAAAAAATGTGAATATCTAAATCAGCCCTGTTAAAGTCATAATGTTAATCACATAAAATGTATAGCACTATCTGGAACGTGCAGTCCACCAGTGGCGTTGACCAGTCTGACCAACATGAAGAAAATCTGATAGTATTGTAGACTCATATAGCCTTTTTATGGTTGCAGTGAATAAATACACTGTATACAGTAATCACATTTTAATCCGTACCAACACAGAATATTTAAATGTTTAATTTTCTTTAAGAAATCTTTCATACTACTGTGCATACAATGCCTCTTTAAAATAACAGATTTTTAGCTATTTTGTTTAAAATAAAATAGCATACAATGCAGTATTAAATTGTATAATTTGTAATTAAGCGAGTGAGTAAATTGTAGTCTGTACACATTAGCAAAGCAAAATAATTTTTACAACTACATTCCACAAACAATATGGTCAAACATTCATCAGGTACCTTGATAGCAAGATCTCACTATACTTATAAACATCTATAGGAAAATGAAGAGAAAATGTTCACTTGATCATCTCAATTATTTATTTTTTGTCTCATTGCAAAATGTATGCTAATGAGAGCTTTGTCAAGCATCTCTGTTTACAAATGTAACATAATTACTTTTGGGAATTTAACAGAACATCTTAAAAGTATGTGTTCTACAGTTGAAAGTATTCCTAAAATAAACAACAATTGTTAAAAGGTTCAATTTAGTGCTGTCTGTACACATTTGTACTGAATGAACAAAGCTAACCTATTAAAAAAAAATTGAAAGTACAATTATTAAATGCAGTCTGTGTATGACTTTTTTTGCTTGTATTGTGAACTGTCTAAGCACATCTAGAATTGATTTGTGTTCCTTTAGTAAGATTTAATAGGAAATGCATCCAACTCACCAATTGTAAATACTCCAATCTAATTACCTTCTCGTGTAATGCACTTTATGGGTTGCATTTCAGCAAACTGACAAAATAGAAATTTTAATATATACTAACTGCCCAATAATCTCCAGAGTTTCATTGATATCCCATAGGAAATAATTAACAGTTATGCTACCCTGGGTTTCTTATTTATGTTAATTAAACTGTTGCATTAATATAACTTTCTTAGTTAGATAATGCATCAAAAGTATTCAGTGCAGGTACAATTTTACCATATTCCAATAAAAATTAGCACCTGACGTGCTTTTTGAACTATTTATCAAATCTTCTATTAAGAATGTCTTAAAAACAGATATTCCATGTTCAAGTAGAAAACAAAATGTTAAATAAATTTGTGTAGGGTGGAAAATGTGGTTCTTCCTAGCCACTTTGGAAGAAAATAAAAATGTAAGGATGGTAGAATTTTAGTTCATACTTTTGTTAGGCTCAATTTAATAAGTGTATAAAAAAAAAAAATTAGAAAGGCAATTTGCTCATCCTAAAAAAGCAGCAAAACTATTGCCTATTACTATGCTGGCATAGTGGCATAAAACAGCTATGGTACATATCAATACCAAGACTGAGTTGGCAATTATAAATAATGATTACAAAAAAATAATAGGATGGTTATATTATTTTTCTATTTGCTATCGCAAATCATTTTTAATAATTTCTAGATCACATTTTCCTGGAGGACCAGATCTGCTGCAGAGGGACCAGGTGAGGAAGGCCAGCAATCCTCAGGGTTTACTATAAGGTCCTGCGGCGTTAAAGGGTTAAAAAACTGACTGTTCACTTGCTGCCTAATATATCCCACCCCTTGACAGGTGCTGTTGTAACAATATAAGCAATGGTATTCACTTCATATGTCAGTGGTTTAATGTTGTGGCTGTGTATTATACAGTATTTTCTCATCAATTGGTTCACCACAGATCAGGTGAGAAAAAATAACTAAAAAAGTATATATATTTGTGCTCGGAATTTAAATACGTAATGAATAGTAACTGTGAGCAAAGTTGGTTGTGGTGTGCCGAAAAACCAACGTACGAGTGGGCCTGTAAATAAAAGAGGGCCCACCAAGGAGAATGTAATTATAACAGGGTGTAGGTGGGTGGGAACAATCAGCTGAACGGCAGAGGTGAGTAGGGGCTGGGAGTTTAAGTAGGGGACTTACTCCTCCCACAAATTCAGGCCTCCACAAGTTCAGGCCTTTTAACTTGTGCTCGGAATTTAAATACGTAATGAATAGTAACTGTGAGCAAAGTTGGTTGTGGTGTGCCGAAAAACCAACGTACGAGTGGGCCTGTAAATAAAAGAGGGCCCACCAAGGAGAATGTAATTATAACAGGGTGTAGGTGGGTGGGAACAATCAGCTGAACGGCAGAGGTGAGTAGGGGCTGGGAGTTTAAGTAGGGGACTTACTCCTCCCACAAATTCAGGCCTCCACAAGTTCAGGCCTTTTAACTTGTGCTCGGAATTTAAATACGTAATGAATAGTAACTGTGAGCAAAGTTGGTTGTGGTGTGCCGAAAAACCAACGTACGAGTGGGCCTGTAAATAAAAGAGGGCAAAAGATAAATTTGAGAAATACACACTTTATTGCATTTTTTTTACAAAACCAAGTTCCTAAAAGCTTGGCGAAGCTCTTTCTCTGGCTGTGGAATATATGCCGTATATATGGAGGATTTCCACCGTCCCAGTCTCTTGATGATATGGACCGGTGTGTTAGTGCTAGAGGCTGCAGAGGCGGCTCCTATACGGAAGGAGTGCCCAGAGAATGTCGTCGGGTTGTGTCCGAGCTTAGCTAACAAAATTCTGATATGAACCATCAATTTAGCGGTGGTTAACGGGTGCCCTTGTAGTGTTAAGAGCGGAGAGTCCTGTGGGTGATCATGCAGAGATGACCGTAGGTGATCTAATACTTTTACCGGACACCAGGCATTATCAGTAGGGAAGAGAGGAATTATAGTAGGATGTAGTGATTGGTTGGTTTTAGTTGTAGGGATCGAAAGTTGGTAGTGATCCTCTATCTTAGTGAGGTGTGATATTTTAAGACTTAGCTTTATATCTCCTTGGCAAATTACGGTGAACTCTCTAGGTCTGAGAAAACCGTAGAAAGCGAGATATATAGCAGATTTAATCACCGTATTAGTGCCGATGTCGAATGGGGCTGTGTCAAGGAGATTGCTAAGTGACCTGAAGATAGGCCCATCTATAGGTAATCTAATGGTAGAGAGTGGAGGTGAAACCTTTTTGATGGGATATGAACCTTTTTGATGGGATATGAAGAAAGGAAAGGCGTGTTGTTAGGGAAAAGGGTGAGGCTGTGGTGCTGGACCCCCGTGAGATAGAGTTTAATGGTGTTGTGGGATAGTTTTAGGTGTAGGTGGCAAAAGGAGGCAAAAGCCACCATGGTTTGAATAGAGAAGTCACCTTGTAGACCGAACTCTGCAGTGAATTTATTAAATATATTAAGTGCCCTATTGTAAGTGATAGCCGTGTTTGGTGATAATGCTTGGTGAGTGAGTGCTCTAGCGTGGTTCAAGAGTGTGCTTAATCCAGGATTAGCTCGTGGAACCGTGGTGTCCTGGATGGTTGTAGGTGAGCCGTGAGGGGTGCATGGGTAGTAATTTAAAAGCGTTAGTAATGTCCGTTTTGCTAAGCCAGGGTCGGTTACCAGATGAAATTATGGAATGTATGGCGTCGTCGATGGTTACGTATTGAAGTGAAAATTCGTCTGCTGGAATGAGTGTGTTTATGCTAGGAACAAAAGAGGAGTGCGGTGCCGATAAATCAATAATTAAACGTTTTTTATTAGAATATTTGTGAGTAGCGATGCCAATGGGGTTAGTGCGCCAGGAGGAAAATGGTGAAGAGGTGAAGGGGCCTATCATAAACCCGTTGGTGATTTCTGAGGCAATGAGGGAGTCTGTGGAGACTGGGTCTAAACGTGCAGACTGTAGATTAGGGCATTCTAATGTACCTGGGGGAATGGCAACTATACCCGTGAGAAACCATTTAGTGAACCCTGTGGTGAGATAATCTACCAGATGCCTGCTAGGGTGAGACCTTAGATAAAAAACCAGGTTGTCGATGTTTATGTCGGTTAGTCATTTGTTTGGTGACAACCTGGCTGGACACATGGTCTTAGTATGTGCCCTGAAACATATGGAGCAGATGTGCAATAATCTACAGGCGCTGAAACTGCAGGAGCCTGCGTTAAAGTTATTGCACACCTGCGCCTTCCCTAGAAAGGAGATGGGCCTACCTAGCTTATCCCGAAGACCACCTGATGACTTGCTGTAGGGGGTGAAAGTAGAGTGAGGTGTGAAAGAGTGAGAGGTGGGTGTGGAGGTGGTGGGATCTGCTTCGACTGGACATAAGTCCGCCATGTGGGATGTCGAGTTGCATATGGCACAAGCCGGGGGCCTGAGTCCAGCGAAGTGGCGACAGAACAATTCAGTGTCCATCTGACCCCAGTTCATTTTGATATTGAACTGTTTTAGATGGGTCGCCGCCTTCGCTGACACTGACTTGTGGTAGTCATAGAACGAGGAGCCCCCGTACTTGATGCCTAGATCCACCACCTTGTGCAGATAAAGGTCTAACTCCTCTCTCCTGTGGGGGTACACTGTGCAAATAACATCTCTATATATCCCGAAGGCTATTACAAACTGTGGGATTGATAATTTTTTATTAAGCCTGGGATCCCTCGTCTTGAGTACCACAGAAATGACGCCATAGTTGAAGGCCTTGTTCTCAAGAACATCCTGGGAGGCTATGAGCAGAGACACCAGACACACGTCCTTCCCGTCTAAGATATCTTTCTTGATAGAGTCAGGGACGGAGTGTGCTAGTGACTCAAATGGTGTAATGGTTGTGCCTGGTGCTAGGGGGGGGGGTATGGGAGGGCATGTAGGTATGATGGGTACAGCCGTGATAGGAGCTGGGATTATCGTGATAGGGGCTGGGACTATCGTGATAGGAGCTGGGACTACCGCAGTAGTACCTGGGGAGGAGATGGCGCTCTCCACCTTGGATAGTCTGTTATTGAGGGCCTGAAGATTGGCCAAGATCTCTGCCAGGGTATCCTGGTTGGACGTGCTGTAACTTGGTGGTAGTCCTTGAGAGCTAGTGCCTGGCCTAGGCTCGGGGGCTTGGTGGGTCAGTAGCCTATAAAGTTCAGCCTTTCTGGCTGTGGCCGGGATGAGGATTCCCCTGAGCCTAAGTTCGGCCGTAATTTTGGGAATAGTCCATGCTCTCAAGGACGTGGGGGTTGAAAGGGTGAGAGAATCGCTTGGAGACTCGGGTCTGGTTGGCGTGAATGGTATATCTTCAGTCAGTTCTTCGGTTAGCATGGGTTCTTGGGACATTCTAAAAAGGAAATGATTATGCGAAGATACATTAGTGAGGGAGTACGGAAGTTTGGGGTGTGTGGGGGGTGAGGTAAATGGAAGAACTGGACTGTAATGCTAGATGCCGAAGCGAAGAGTTTAACTGTTGAATGTTTTGGTAGGTGAGGCCCTGCTAATGCCAAGTGGCGGTGAGAGGCTCTACCTATGATTTGGCTTATGACGTGATTGCCACAGACGTGGTGGCGGGGTGTTGGCCTCTCGGTGACAGTAAAGAAAGATCAAAACGTGTGGCCGTGACGGGTGAGGCCCTGACTAGAGCCCTATAGTAGGGCATGCGAGGCTTCTAACTATGATTTGGGCGTGGGGCCGTACCTCCGTGTTGAGGTGGGGCGGGGATGGATGGCCTCGCAGGATAGGATTAGGACTAATAGGGTGAGCTTAAGGCGTAAGGCCTAGACCCTGTAGCCAGTTCGATTGTATACTAAGGGTATAATGCGTGGCCTGGAGTGGTGTGTGGATACCAACCTTAACTGGACGCAAATGGTTTCTGGAACCTTTTAGGCAGATTAAGTGTAGTGAGTCTTGTCGTCTAGCTGTCCTCGTTGAAGAATCCTGGGAATTTAAGAAAGATGTTGATGTATTTATACGTATCGTGGTGGCGTATGATTTGTTTTCTTTTTGATAGGGGCGGCATGCGTGATCCTGCGTTGAGGGATCTGGAATGTTTATGGAGTTTGATTGGGATGATTTTTTCTATTTTTTGAGAAGGCTGAATGAGGCCTAGGGTTGGAAAATGGACGTATTTGGGAAGGGCGTAAGTACCTGAAGGTATGGCTGAGTACCGGGTCAGGATTTGGTGTATGATCCAGAGCCTGGAGGCCGTATGACCGTATGTCTGGATAGAAAAAATAAAGTAACGAGATTAACGTATCGTGGGCGTAAGCTTCTGAAAAAGCAGAAAGGAGATGATGAGACTACGTGAGGTCTTGTATGAAGATTTGTAAGTAGAAATTAGAGGACTATACCTTGGTAGGACGTACAGAAATTTCGTATGGACGTAGTAGGTTACCAGTGTAGACCGGTGGAAGCCTAGGTTAAATTCAGGAGCTTAAGGATTGACTGAACAAAATATACATAGTTAACAACAGGTGCAATGGTATCAGTGGCGTACATACCAGGGTCGCAGGGGTCGCGGCTGCGACCGGGCCCGGCCCACCAGGGGGCCCGGCCGCCCCTGCGACCCGGTATGTAGCCACTGGGCCAGCCTCTTCTCCTGGGGGGCCCTAGAGCCGGCCACCTCCGGGGCCCCCCGAGGCTGGCCCTGCTGCCACCCGGCTGGCCGGTCCTGCGGGCGCGCGAGGGAGCACTCTCCCCTGAGTGCTTCCTCTTCAGCTCACTCGCGCACCGCGTAGGGATGCCGGCGCCGGAAGATGACGTCATCTTCCGGCGCCGGTATCAGCACGCGACGCGCGAGGGAGCTGAAGAGGAAGCACTCAGGGGAGAGTGCTCCCTCGCGCGCCCGCCAGCCTGACTGCCCGCCGGGTGACCGGACCCCCAGGAGCCCAGCAGCACCACTGGACCCCAGGGAATCCCCTCAGCACTCCAAAAGGTAAGGAGGCTGGGGGGATTAAATACAAAAAAAACGTTAGTGTGTGTGTGAGTGTGTGAGTGTGTGTGAGTGTGTGTTAGTGTGTGTTAGTGTGTGTTAGTGTGAGTGTTAGTGTGTGAGTGTTAGTGTGTGAGTGTTAGTGTGTGTTAGTGTTAGTGTGTGTGTGTAAGTGTTAGTGTGAGTGTTAGTGTGTGAGTGTTAGTGTGTGAGTGTTAGTGTGTGTTAGTGTTAGTGTGAGTGTGTGTGTGTAAGTGTTAGTGTGAGTGTTAGTGTGTGTTAGTGTGAGTGTTAGTGTTAGTGTGTGTTAGTGTGAGTGTGTGTGTTAGTGTTTGTGTCTGCTAGTGAGTGTCAGTGAGTGTGTTACTGTGTGTGTCTGTTACTGTGTGTGTTTGTGTGTGTGTTAGAGTGTGTGTGTCTGCTAGTGTGAGTGAGTGTGTGTCTGCTAGTGAGTGTCAGTGATTGTGTTACTGTGTGTGTCTGTTTCTGAGTGTGTTTGTGTGTGTGTTAGTGAGTCTGTTTGATGTCTGTTAGTGAGTGTGTGTTTGTCAGTGAGAGTGTATGTTTTGTAAGTGAGTGTGTATGTATGTCTGTCGCTGAGTGTGTCTCTGTCAGTAAATGTGTGTGTCTGTTAGCTAGTGTGTATGCGTCTGTTCGTGAGAGTGTGTGTGTGTCTTCAGCACTTACCTTTCTCCAGCGCCGGACTCCCTTGGCGCAGGGGAACCCTCCGCCTCTCAGCTCCGAATGCGCATGCGCGGCAAGAGCCGCGCACGCATTCAAACCGCCCATAGGAAAGCATTACTCAATGCTTTTCTATGGACGTTCAGTGTCTTAGAATCGCGGAAGCGCCTCTAGCGGCTGTCAGTGAGACAGCCACTAGAGGCTGGATTAACCCTCAGTGAAACATAGCAGTTTCTCTGAAACTGCTATGTTTTCAGCTGCAGGGTTAAAACCAGAGGGACCTGACACCCAGACCACTTCATTGAGCTGATGTGATCTGGGTGTCTGTAGTGGTCCTTTAAGTGTGTGCATCTGTATGCACTGGCGTACATACCGCGGTCGCAGGGTTCGCAGCCCTGCAACCCCTGCGACCAGGTGCCCGCCGCAATGTGTTGCGGCCCCGGTCCGCCAGAGTAAGCGCGGGGGGTTGGGGGGGCCCACGGATCAATTTTCGCACCGGGGCCCCATGGGTCATGTGTACGCCACTGAATGGTATGTAATGAATTTTGTATTTTAATTTTATATATTCAAATGAATTTTACTTAGACCGTGAAGACAAAGAGTGATAAAATACCGTACCTGTTCCTGTAAAGAAAAAGGCCTTGAAACTATCAACTTTAGCTCAGAAAGTGAGAAACCGAAGTATTCTGTAAAGTCAAAAATATGTGGCGGCGTGATTATATGAGAAATGCTTTAGCACATGTGTTTTAATGTTCCGGGTGTATTTACTGTTTAGACAAAGTATTTATTAGTATATGTGTCGTTTTACAGAAAATTTAGGGTAGCGAGCCGTATATTTTATAATAGTAGTGGGAGTATTAAGGTTAGTAAAATGCATATTGCTGTCTAACATTGATAGAAAATCGAAAAGGCTGGTATTAAAATGAGTAAAATATATAACACTAAACAGACGAGTAGGTATTAAATAGTAACCTGATGTAGATTTATTTAAAATAGACCTAAATGCATACAGTAGCCTATTTAAATAAGATCTAATCGCATATGTGTAGGAGCGTCGTGTTTGTACTTAACATAAATGACATAAGGTGGTCCTGGGTGACCGCATGTAAAGAGGGGTATACCGGTAAAATTATTGTGTACATGGAATCATAAGCTAAGTCGTGAATAACGTATGAATATGTAAACGATATGTAAATGATATGTAAACGATATGTAAACGATAAGTAAACGATATGTAAACGATATGTAAACGATATGTAAACGATGAGAAAAAGTACCGGTGCGAGTGTAGATTAGTTTAAACGAGCATGTAATAGTGTGATTAAGTTTAAAGGGAGCCTACCCCCACGTTTTTAGGCCCGAACGGCGGGAAAATAGCGGAACGCTATTTCCTTCGCCTAACTCACGAGTACGTGCCGGTGTTGAGACCGGAAGCCGGGTACCTCGACCGGAAAACGGCTTGGAGGCTACGAACGGACGGAGGGAGGGCTCTGAACGTCTGTCTGCTGGAAACACGAGAAAAATTCTGGCGGGAACCGGAAGTGCTGGTTGCTATGGGGACCAAACAATCAGCTGAACGGCAGAGGTGAGTAGGGGCTGGGAGTTTAAGTAGGGGACTTACTCCTCCCACAAATTCAGGCCTCCACAAGTTCAGGCCTTTTAACATATATATATATATATATATATATATATATATATATATATTACTGTCCCTCCTGTTTTTCCCTCTATTAGTCACTTCTCACTTAATCTGTGAATAAAATCAATATTTGGTGATTGCTTTATAGCCCTCTCTTTTTTTGGAGACTTGGACATAATTTAGAATATTGGCAACCCCCAAAAATGTTCAGCATTACGAATTTCGGTTGGTCCATAACTTTGGTAAATTTTTGCTTGGATTAAGGAATTCTGTTGATCACCTGATTTTCTCAAATGCAGATGACTTGCAGTTCAGTCCAAAAAAATATCCAAGTCTACTTTGGTTTAGGTTAGTGTAATTTTTTTATTTGCTTCTGTGCAGGGAGTGAAGCAGAGAAAAACATTGAGATTAACTGTTAGTTTTTCTGACCTAAAGTGCATGTATATGGCTGAAGGATCCTGTAATATCCTAAAGGTAGGGATGAGTAATTAAACTATTTTACATTATCTTTATCTAAAAATCTTTATCTAAAAAATATAGAATCTCTTTTCAAAACTTGCTGAAATAATTATTATATAAAGAGCACTGCTGACCCACAAGGCCGGATTTGTCTTTAGGGCACAAAATCGGCAGGCAAGAAAAGTGTGGCAGAGACGGTGGGAAAATCAAATATCCCCCTCACTAGCAGGCTGATTCTTTTTCCAGAGGGTTAGGGCAGGGGCAGACAGGGGATACCTCTTTTACCGGCCCTGCTTTATCTTCATCGCCAGCCAGGATGTCTGATATCTCTATTGGGTATATAAGGGTTACCATGGCAATGCTCTGAAACATGCCTCTGGAACTCTCGAGAACTGCAGAAAATTATAACCCCTATAATCTTACCGTGAACACTCCCCCCATTATAGTCCCAATATCCTCACTGCAGCCCTTATACCCCAAATATAGCCGCTATCCCATAAAAAAATGGTCCCTATACTGTAGTGCTGTGCTTGCAAATGTAGTGTTGTGCTTTTTTTTCTGTTCGGCTGGATGGCACTGAACTTTCATGCAGGCATTATGTCTTTGGCTGGGTGGAGTTTGCAGGTACATTGAAAAAAGGACAGTTGACAATTATCTTCTGATTGGCTGCCTAGGTGTTCTCTTTGAGTCCGGCCTCTCCTTCACCCCTCATGTTCAGTAGATCACACCACTCTAGGGCTGCACTGTTCCTTTGGATCTCCCTTCACTTCTCTCCTGGATGCTCACCCAGTCTCCACTCCTTCAAAAAAATCATTAAAACTCACATTTTCACAAAAGCGTGTCAATTAAACTGTTCATGGCTCCCAATTGACTTCTCTCCTGCAACTGTCATTTAACCCCTTAAGGACCAAAGTTCTGGAATAAAAGGGAATCATGACATGTCACACATGTCATGTGTCCTTCAGGGGTTAAAAAAAACAAAAAAAAAACAAACAAACAAACCACTAAGACTTCAGTGAATACTTTTCTACCAATCTACATCCCTATTACTTCCCTTACCTTGTGTGTTACCTTACCCCACTCCCTCTATCATGTAAGCTCATTGAGCAGGGCCCTCTGTTCCTGTGTGTCTGGTTACAATGACATGTTTGTTAGTCCACCCATTGTAAAGCACTATGGAATTTGTTGGCGCTATATAAATATAATAATAATAATAAGTACCAGTTATATACAATTTATTACATTAAGGAATTGGCAACAAGGATTTGATCACAAATTCACACTCTTATGGCTTTATTTTTTCAGAATGTGACCTGAAACAGATAACAGGGTTTCCTGGACTGTAAGGTTACAGCAGTATTTACTTGCTAATGGCATTGGAGATACTAAGTCTGCTGCTGTCTGTCTCACAATTATTGGTGCTAAAACATATGAGATTCTGAAAGATCTTGATAATGAAGTTTTGGCCATAGCATGGGCTGTGAAAAAGTCCCATAACTACTAGGGTATTGATGTAGAGAACAGCTACATTACCATAGGCGTGCGCACGGGGTGTGCCTGGGGCATGCCTGGGCACACCCTAATCCCCGAGGCATGCCTATGGATTGAGACCAGCAGGGGAGATCTCAGGATCTCCCCTGTCAGCTCATGCAGAGCCGGCGCTATCTTAGTGCCGGCTCTGTTTTAAGCTTCCATGGGCCGGTGAGATCAAAGAGGACCCGGGGAGTGCTTGCAGGCTAGAGTCCACTCTCCACTAGATCACCAGGGATGGCAGCAGCATGGTCCCCCCTCCCTACATAAGGTAAGAAGGGAGGGGGGGGATATTAACTAATCTGCCCCCACCTCCACCCCCACAATCACCTAAACATACAGCACCCTCACACACACAATACACTAAAAGCACCCTCACAAACACAGACACAGCACCCTTATAAACACACAACACCCTCACACACAGTACACTAACAGCACCCTCACAAACACAGCACACAAAGAGCACACTCACACACAAACAGCACCCTCACACACAGCACACTAACAGCACCCTCACAAACACACAGCACACTCACAGGACCCTAACAAACACACACATACAAAGCACACTACCAGCACCCTCACACACAGCACACAAACAAACAGAACCCTCACAAACACACACACACACACACAAACACCCTCACCCACACAACCTCACCCTCATAGCACACTACCAGCACCCTCACACACAGCACCCTTACAAACAGCAGTGTATATATGTGTGTGTGTGTGTGTGTGTGTGTGTGTGTGTGTCTGTGCTTTAGGGTGCACACCCTAATGCAATAGGCTGCGCACACCTATGTACATTACCTGGGGGCAGCACAAACACATGGCAACCCTGAGGAAGAGGCAAGGAGGATGGCAACATCCAAGTACCTCCAAAGAGTCAGACAGGTCCTGAAGTCCCAGCTCAATGGCAAGAACAAGATCCAAGCCTACAACACATATGCCCTACCGGTCATCAGGTACCCAGCTGGAATAATAACCAGGCCAAGAGAATAACTGGTGACCATGGATGTCAAACTACTCACTATTAATGGAGGATTCCACCCAAAATCCAGCACCCAGAGACTGTACACCTGCCGAAAGAAAGGAGGTTGTGGTCTGATGAGTATACAGCAAGGACATAGGAATGTCATTCAGACAAGAAAAGTGCGGGTGGATGATAGCAAAAAGAGTGAAAATGATCAGGACAGAAGGAGTTGAAGTTACAGAAGGCCAAGTAGAAATGTATAGAACCGCTACAAGTACCTGGGGGAACCACAAATGCATGGTAACCATGAGGAAGAAGCAAGGAGGATAGCAACATCCAAAGGGTCAGACAGGTCCTGGAAAAAAAACTTTTTTTTTCTAAAATTATTAGCAGAGATTTGCAGTTAAATGGTTATGAATATAGAAAAATTAGTCCTGAGCTCAAACTTCCACTTCCTGGGCAGCATCAATTACTATAATACACATCAGCCCCAATACATACAATAAAAACAAAAGAAAATAGAGTTACTGGTTCACTATCCTAAATCCCTATGCACATTTAAATTAAAATCTCATTAGAGATGTTTTACCTGAAGCTAAAAGAAGCAAGGTGAATTGTTAGCTTAGGACTCAGTCATGAGGTTTGCCTTGTCGTTGAAAGTGAGCTTCCACTTAAATAGCTATTGAAGTGATACTAAAAATACTATGTGCATAAAAAATTGGGATAGTGCACAAGTAACTCTTTTCTAAAGTTAAATGGATATGTAAAAAGTATCAAAATACCTTATGGTATTATCATAAAAATGAATATATAAAAAAACATATATTTATACACTTATTAGAACATTCTTCTGTTAACCTAAACAGTACGCAGATATATAATACAATATAATTTGAAATCTGAGCCCTCTCAACACACTCCCATATGGTTCAACTCACAACGAAAGAGTGGCTGTGTGCCCCTCAATCAACTGAGTAGTTAGAGGATCATAGAAAGTAGACAAAAACAAAAAGTGGAATAACGCTAAGTCAGAGGAAGGGGAGGCAGCACACCTAAATGGGTTACTTTCTCCTAACAACCCGATAAGGACAAACAACGATACAAGACAATAGGGTGCGCCAGGGGGTTGGGAGTGAATTAATAATCAGTTATGCAACCGAAGTAAAACTGGTAATACGTGATCAATAAAATGATGCCATAGAAAATAAAAATAAATGAAGTATAGAGGTATAGGTAAGTCTATAAAGGTTTGCCTTTATCTCCAGGTGAGTATGACTTCCAGGTAGTTGGAGTCCAGGGACATAAAAGAAAAAAAGAAAGATTCCAATAGTGCAATATGTGTAAAATATATTAAAAGGAAATCCAAATGGCCTACTCACATGGGATAGAGCTTAAAATCAGCTCTAGTATGAAGTGCTTGCAGTGGTATTATTCCCCCACTTCTGGGATATGGTAAGAGGGATAGGCCAGTATGTATCTTGTCAGCAGGATATGTAAAAATACAAACAAAGGTACGAAGGATAGTGCTCTCTGTATAAAATATATATATATTTGTGTAAGGGGCAAATAGACATATATGGAGTAAGGATCCAGCAGAGGCGTAGGATAGTATAAAGGGAGCAAGTCGGTTGTGGTGTCCCGAGACCGACGATACAGTAGGCCTGTAAATAAAGAGGGCCCACCAAGGATTAAGAAAGTAAAGTAAATGGAAAGAAAAGAGAAAGTGTTGAAATGAGGAGTGGGTGGGAGGGTCATTCTGATGCTGACCTCAAGCGATATGAGTCAGGTAAGGGGTGTCCCTTGTATAGGGGAGTGAATTAATTTAAGCCCCTCCCACAAATACAGGCGTTTGTTGATGATATGACATGTGCTTAGTTGTCTGAGTAACAACGGATTGATGACCCTGACAATGATTTACCCCATGTCACCGCAGCTGCTACAATGGGGTAGATCCCCCAAAGGGGCTGAGGTGGTGGAAAAATTTCCAAACCTGGATGCCATGGCCAACAGCTCCAATGCAATCGTTCCCGGTAGATCGCTGCCAAACCCGTGGTAGACGCCGCGTCTGGCCATCTGGTTGGAGAAGTGTCAGACAATCCTGGAAGGAACATGCTTTACCATGCCAAGTGGTTAAGAAATTCCCCCCATGTGCAGTTCTGCTGTTGCTGGGGTGTCTAGGGACATCCTCTGATCGTCATGTTGGAAGTGTGGAAAAAAGGGGAAAGTACTCTGGATGTGAAAGCTTAGTCTTGTTGTATGATTGGCAGGGCAAAATTAAGGAACCTGGTAGTGATTGTAGTTCCTTGCGGTTGTAAGTACTAAGCAGGAGGTAGTGATTGATGTAGTTGTCTTGTGGTAACTTGCGTGTATGGATGCCGACTTAAGTCGTATGCCCAGTAATGTGATGATAGTGTCTAGGCCTTCTGTTTCTTATGGGGTACTGGGACGCCCAAGTGGTCAACCAGACTAAGCTGCCGTGAGGCTTGTAGTGAAAAATATGTTATCTATGATCAACAAGAAGTCTTCTAAATAGTGTATGACTGTAAGGCCTCTGGATATGTTATCATAACCAGCACAGAGAATATCGATAGTAGGCTAATCTGTAGCCCGAAAGTTGAGCAGGGAAAGGATTGCCCATTTATGCCATGTAAGTGCCAGTGTGTAGGGTAGATGGTAGCCGTTTATTGCGTTGATGATATTGGTCTTACTTAACCAAGCTTCAACCCATGCTTGAGTGATAGCTGTAAAGGTAGATCAATGGTGTTGTATAGTAAGGAAACTCCTCGGAGGGTATGAGGGAGTTGAGACTTGGGGTAGTGGAGGTGTGTGGTGCCAATAAGTCTATGGTTAGTCTTTGTTTAAGGGAAGATTTCCTTGTGACAATACCAATGTGTTTGTGTTTGGTGCCATGCTGTAAATGGTGGAGATTGGAAAACCCAAGTAAAAACCCCTCTGCAAATCTTAGCTATGAGTGTGTTCACAGCCGATGGTTCTGTTGTGCTGACTGTAAGTGGGGGGCATGTTATATTCCTTGAAGGTGTATTTATGATACCTGTATGGGAGCCCTTTGAAGCTCCAGAGCTTTAGTAAATCTACTACAAGTCTGGAAGGGTGATGAGTCAGTAGTGTTGAAAATGCATTGGTGTGTACAGATGGTGAGAACGGTATTTGTAAGTTGTATTGGGACACATGGTTTGTCATGTGCCCTGAACCATTTGAACATATATGCAACAGTCTATATGTAATGCAACTACTCATATCAATTGTCTCTGGTAGTTCAGAGGTGCTGGTACCTGGAGCCTGAGAGTGCCCGTCCGTTTGTTTGGGACAAAATCCCTTCTGTATGGGTACCTGCACAAATAAACATCTCTACATATTCCAAATGCCAACCCAACCAAGGGATGGTCAGTTTCCGATTTACCTGGAATCCCTGGATCTGACCATCACAGATACATCATCATACATATATATGCCTTGTTTCCCCAATGTGCTGGGATCATACATGCAGGGTTAACATCTTGTGTGTCATAAGAAGTGATTGTACCAGGTAACCGAGTTTCGGTTGGTTCTGGTTGTACAGTAGCGTGAGGCCCAGCCTTGTGAGGGCTGTGGTGACCGACTCAAAATTGCCAGTCTGTCGTAAATTTTTTGGCTCATGAGTTTGAGTGAGGCTAGCATAGCCTGGGTGTCACCTGAGTTGGTGTTGCTGGGCCCTCCCTTGCCTCGGTGTTGTCCGTTGATGTATGGAGGAGTTTGAATAACACGTGACTGGGAGAGGGAGGGAGTCGCTGTCAGAAATGGACACATATTGCGAGCGATTTGATACATACGATCGAAACCAGTTTAGCGAATGATCACTAATACCTGAGTTTTTGAGTTTGTGCAGTAGAATGTTTTGGTCTACTGTGTCAAAGGCCTTTGCAAAATCAAGGAAAAAAGCTCCAGTTAGGTCTCCTTGTTCCATGCCAGTTTGGATGTCATTGCAAACTTTTAAGAGGACAGTTGTACTGGAGTGATTCTGGCGAAAGCCCGATTGATCAGGGGTCAGATAGTTTGATTGTTGGTAGTACTCACATAGTTGCGTATGGACACATTTTTCTAAGATTTTTGACAATACCGGGAGTAATGATATAGGTCGATAGTTAGAAACCAAAGTAGTGTCACCACTTTTACTCTCGCAGTCTTCCAAAGTTTAGGTATGTATCCAGACACCAAGGATTTGTTAATTAGAGTTGTAACGGGTTTAGCAATTGCCGGCGCACTGAGCTTCAACAGCATTGCTGGGATTTGATCAGGTCCGGACTGGTTTTTCATTTTTAGACTATTAAGATGTTTTTCAATGACACTAACAGGTACAGGTCTAAAAATAAACTTGTCTATATTGGGACTTTGCAAATTTAGTGGGACCTGATCTACATTTGTAGTTTCAGGATATATATATAAATAGAAAAATGCAGGCAGCACTCACGGACTTACAGGGACCTTCCTCAGGATCAAGTGATACCATATATATATATATATATATATATATATATATATATATATATATATAAAAGAGAAATTGCTCTTACACTCACACTATAAAGTTCCTTAAAGGACCACTATAGGCACCCAGATCACTTCAGCTTAATGAAGTGGTCTGGGTGCCAGGTCCATCTAGGATTAACCCTTTCTGCAGTAAACATAGCAGTTTCAGATGTCACTAGGGTTAATCCAGTCTCTAGTGGCTGTCTCATTGACAGCCGCTGGAGGCGATTCCGCGCTTCTCACTGGGATTTTCACAGTGAGAAGACGCCAGCGTCCATAGGAAAGCATTGAGAATGCTTTCTTGTGGACTGGCAGAATGCGCGCGCAGCTCATGCCGCGCATGCACATTCAGCCGATGACGGGGAAAGGAGGAGGAGAGTCCCCAGCGCAGAGGGAGCCCAGCACTGGAAAAAAGGTAAGGGATTAACCCCTTCCTCACCCTAGAGCCCAGCGGGAGGGGGGCCCTGAGGGTGAGGGGGACCCAAGGACCCTACAGAGCCAGGAAAACGAGTATGGTTTCCTGGCACTAAAGTGGTCCTTTAATGACCGGGTGCAAGCAAACCATTGCCAGTAGTATCCATCTTTGCAATCAGGTGTCAGCACTCTCGGATTTTAAAAGTCCAAAATTTATTAGTATAAATTTAAAAAACGATCAATGTTTCAGTCTTGTACAGAGGACTTTCATCAGGATCAAAATATCATATTACATCGTATATTACATAAAATTAAAGCTGTTTTTGTCTTGTAAAAAAAGGTATATAATATGTGTTGGTGCAATAAATTAGTGAAATGCAAATTGCAGTTGAACGCAAACAACAAAAAAATAAAAAAATTGCTTGTGTCATTAAGTGCAAGACAATCTTTTGAAGCTGTGTCCTTAAGGGGTTAACCCCTTAAGCACACATGACATGTGTGACATGTCATGATTCCCTTTTATTCCAGAAGTTTGGTCCTTAAGGGGTTAAAGGAATACTATAGACATCAAAACAACTTTAGATTAATTAACCAGTTTTGATGTATAGAGCATGCCCCTGTACTCTCACTGCTCATATTTTTTGCTGTTTAGGAGTTAAATAACTTTATTTATGCAGCCCTAGTGACAACTCATTGCACGTGATTTACACAACCTTCCTAGACAAATCCTGTAAAAAGAGATCACATGTTTGAACTTCCTCTATTGTACATTCTGTTTAATTTATAAAATATTATCTCCATTTATAATTATATATCTTCTGCTCTGTTAATAGCTTGCTAAACCCTGTGGGAGCCTCCTGTTTGTAATAAAGTTACGTTTGCAGAGTAGGAGGTAAAAACTATTAAAAATAGTTTAACTCCTAAATTGCAGAGCATTGAGCAGGGAGACTGCAGGAGCATGATCGACACACAAAAAAACATCAAAATTGTTTGATGTTTTAGGTACAAAAAATAGTAAACGGAAGCTTGGTCCTTAATGGGTTAATACGTCCATTCTATTTTGATACATTTTCACCTGTTTTAGTTTAATTTATTGCTGTTGTGTGTTATATACAGTGCTTTATAACTACACATTCCCAAACAAATTGTACTTCTGTTTGAACCCAGATGTTTAACATGCTCCTGTCCAGAGATCATTGCTTCCCAGAAGCCTTGTTAGTTTGTAAGGAGACATCAGGGAATTATCACCTCATCTACATATACATATATATGTAATTATGTACACAATCATCAAATGTTGTGAAAGATGGACGAGCTGAGCACGAACAATCTGGTAAGTTTCATTTTCAGCAAATAATAAATGTAGAGGTATTCTGCTTACAAAGTAGTTTTTTCAAGGTGAAATATTGTGTGTCTTCTAATTCACTTAAGCAGAAAAATAAATGTAATAAAATTTAGTTCATGTCACTGCTTATTTTGGCCAAAGTTTGTTAATGGAAAAAAGTTCTGGAAGGCAGTAAGGGATGGCTATGCAATTTCAGCCATTTTTGCAATGTCAATTCTGAGTTTCCAAAAATACATTATATACCCCGATTTAAAAGAAAATAAGAGAAAGTGAGATGATTTAGTTTTGGAATGATTGATTGTCATCTTTTTCAATTTGTTATCTTCAATTAATGAAAAATAGGAAGCAGGAGTTATCTTAATAAAAAAAAAAGGGGGGGATTAAAATAAATAAATAAATAAAGGTAAAATTGAGCAGGCAGTTGATAACATACTTACCTATTCCCCCCTGAGAAGAGCGACATTTTCCCACGCATGCAATCTGTTGAGTCAGTGACCATTTTGCAGTGTGAAAAAAAACTGTGCGTTAGCAGCTCCAGGAGTCATTTAATTTGAAAAAGATTGTATAATAAGCTGATAGGGTGCTGTTTTTTTCCACACTGAAGGACAGTTACTCAAACTACAGACTGCACGTGTGGGAAAACTTTGATCTTCACAGGGTGGAACAGGTGAGTGAGTGGTCAATTGCGCACTCATTTTTTCTTTAGAAAAAGAGTTGACCGCCATTCAGTGTGGAAAAATTTACTTTACCCAACTGTGTCTGTAAATGGTAACAGGCACCACAACACTCATTCAGGTGGGGTAAAACCACAATGAAAGACTTTTGAGTTAAGAGGGAGCAGCAGCAGTAATTTAATTTTACGTTACTGCTGAACAAAGGAATGGCCACCGCATTTTACAATACTGCTTTTTTTTCTGCAAAGATTTAAGAAAATACCTGTAACACTGTGTAGGCAGGGTTCACTTGTGCAGTAAATTGCAACTACACACAATATATAATTGAGGAAACTTCCAAGTAATAGAACAAGTAATAGAACAATTCTAAGTCAGTGAACCAAAGTTTGTGTAAGTCGCAGTGGCAGTAGCAGCTAATAAAGAGGATGATGAGGGGTGACACTGTTCCTGTCCAACCTGCCTCTGTGGACTACTGGTATTATTTTGAACATCTCCTCTGCTCAAGTAGTAGTAAATGGTAAATGGTCCAATGCTTATGTAATTTGAAAGGAACCTGTAGGCATTTTTGGAAATACCTGGGAATAATTTGACATGTAAAAGTTGCAATAGAGTCTAGAAGGAAGATGCAATGTGCACCAACAGCACCAGCAGCATCACTAAAAAGTGAAATCTAAGTGTGACTTAATGGGCAAAATTTCTTTTTACTTTGCTGTTAGTATGAGTTGATAGTAAAATTGGCTTAAACATAGAAACCTAGAATGTGACGGCAGATAAGAACTATTTGGCCCATCTAGTCTGCCCAATTTTCTAAATACTTTCATTAGTCCCGGGCCTTATCTTATCGCTAGTATAGCCTTTTGCCTATCCCACGCATGCTTAAACTCCCTCACTGTATTAACCTCTACTACTTCAGCAGGAAGGCTATTCCCTGCTTCCACTACCCTCTCTGTAAAGTAATACTTCCTGATATTATTTTTTGAAACCTTTGCCCCTCTAATTTAAAACTATGTCCTCTTGTTGTGGTAGCTTTTCCTCTTTTAAATATAGTCTCCTCCTTTACTGTGTTGATTCCCTTTATGTATTAACTGCTGGGTATTTTTTTAGCAAATTTCCTGGCTAAGAATCATGGGAGCTCCAGTTCAGATACCTCTGCTATAACATGTATGTACATGAATGTTCTAATTATAGATTTTAGTAATTTTACAGTATGTTCTAAGAACTGTAAAATTTAAAAGGATACTTTAAGCACAAAAACAACTTTAGTCTAAAGAAGTAGTTGACTGATCATGTCCCTGCAGTCTCGCTGCTCTTTTTCTTTTATATTTAGGAGTTAAATCACTTGTGCTTCTGTTTAGTCAGTCCTAGCCACACCTCCCCTGGCTATGACTCACAAAGCCAACATGAAAAACAATGTTTTGTTTTTAATCAGCTCTTACAGGAAACTGTGTTTAGTTTAGAAGTTCTTATCTCCTGTTATGTTAATTAAACCTTAACTATACACACAAGGCTGTTGCAGACTCTAGTATGCTATTAATTAAGCAGGAAATTGTAAATTCTAGATTAAACACACTGTGCACTATGGTAACCTAAAAGATTTGGCTTTTTTTGTGGTAGTGTGAAGGGATGCTGTGCAAGTGTCAGCCGGGGAAATGTGGTTAGGGCTGCAAAACAAAGTGTGTTATTTTATAAACAGTAGAGAATTGAGCCATTGTACTGCAGGGGCATGATTTAAACACCAGAACCGCTTCATCAAGCCAAAGTTGTTTTAGTTTTTATAGTGTTCTGCTTGTTTTTAATCAGGACACATGCTATTTTTAAGATTAATGGTTTTGTTTTAGGAGAATAATTAATGAAAAACCACTAGCAATATTGCAAATGACTCATAAATTAGTCTTTATCTCTACTCAATTCCCTGGGCAGGACATGAACTTGGTTATGCAAAACTGGTCCTTTGTGCAGGAATTCATTTTCCAAGGATTCTCAATATCTAAAAATAACCATGTCTTCATATTTGTGACAATTGTGACTATTTATCTTTTTACACTAATTGGAAACACATTGATTGTATCACTTGTATGCTTAACTTCTAGTCTCCAAAATCCAATGTATGTATTTCTTGGCAATTTCTCTTTCACGGAAATATGTTACACCACAGTGATCATACCACAAATACTGATTCATACCCAAAAAGAGAGAAAAGCCATATCCTACACTTGTTGCCTACTGCAGCTCTACTTCTGCAGCTCTTTTGGAAGCACTGAATGTCTACTTCTTTCCACAATGGCATATGATCGATATTTAGCTATATGTCATCCCTTACGTTACTCTTACTTTATGAGAAGGTCTGTTTATATCAGTCTCACTTTACTTTCTTGGATAGGAGGACTTTTGGGTTCCTTGCTGCCTTTGCTAATGGTGACTAAGTTAGTATTTTGTGGACCAAACCAAATTAATCATTTCTTTTGTGATTCCCTGGCACTCTTCACATTGTCCTGTACAGATATAGCAACAAGCAAGCTTTCTTTGTTTTTGTTTGCATCTGGTATTGTGCTAAGCACCTCCATGTTAATTATCATGTCCTATTTTTCTATCCTATGGACCATTATAAAGAAATCATCTTCAAATGGGAAAAGGAAGGCCTTTTCCACCTGTGCATCACATTTGATGGTTGTCATGACATTCTATGGAACACTAATTTTTACATATGTAGCAACCCCATTTCTGAGCAATCCTGAAATAAATAAGGGTTTATCTCTTCTATATACCGTAATAACACCCATGCTAAATCCTATCATTTATACCTTGAGAAATACGGACATTCATAATGCCATGAGTCTGACAGCTAAGAAAATAAGGATGCTGTATTAATAAGAAAATAAATAGGAGGAAATCAGGTGCTGAAGATTTGCAGTTCAGTCACTAATGATGACATTTCTCCATTGTTGTGCTGTGGAAATACAGTCATTTTCTCCTTGCTGTATTCATGAACTGAAAATTCATATAGCAAATGTACTAATTTTATTGGTTTTCCAGGGTAAGGGGAAAATTTAAAGGAACACTATAGTCACCTAAATTACTTTAGCTAAATAAAGCAGTTTTAGTGTATAGATCATTCTCCTGCAATTTCACTGCTCAATTCACTGTCATTTAGGAGTTAAATCACTTTGTTTCTGTTTATGCAGCTCTAGCCACACCTCCCCTGGCTATGATTGACAGAGCCTGCATGAAAAAAAAAACTGGTTTCACTTTCAAACAGATGTAATTTACCTTAAATAATTGTATCTCAATCTCTAAATTGAACTTTAATCACATACAGGAGGCTCTTGCAGCGTCTAGCAAGCTATTAACATAGCAGGGGATAAGAAAATCTCAATTAAACAGAACTTGCAATAAAGAAAGCCTAAATAGGGCTCTGTTTACAGGAAGTGTTTATGGAAGGCTGTGCAAGTCACATGCAGGGAGGTGTGACTAGGGTTCATAAACAAAGGGATTTAACTCCTAAATGGCAGAGGATTGAGCAGTGAGGCTGCAGGGGCATGTTCTATACACCAAAACTGCTTCATTAAGCTAAAGTTGTTCAGGTCACTATAGTGTCCCTTTAACTTCTGAGACTTTTTAATATTATATTGTAATATTATATTTACATAACCCCTCTTTTTGAATGTATTTGTTGAGTGTGGAAAAAAAATGAAATTTTGTTTAGAAATGCACAGCTCTTTATCCTGCAACTGTCAGCAGAGCAAAAACATACAGTGGAGAAATGAAACAAATGTTTAAAGGTTCTCCTCCTCATTTGAAATATGTGCCCTGGCTTTGAATATATATATATATATATATATATATATATATATATATATATATATATATATATTATTTTTTTTAAGAAAAAAACCTGGAAAAACAAAACAAAATAAAAAGCTAAAGGAACACTTCATTACCTACAACAACTATAATTTAAGTGGTCACAAACCACTTTATTTTAGTAGGAAGTAGGCCTACAAGCCATCTGGATAAGAGAGCAGAGACTGTTACTTCCCAACTGTCATACTCAGGCACATTTTTTCCCTTCCCCACATCACCCTTTTCGGTTAAATACTGCAAAAAGACTCTGGACTTATAAAGCATCAGCTAAAAGATACAGCTACTTCCTGGTTCCAAGTGTTGAACACATATTGGGACGCATGACATCACCGTGCATCGTGCACCTGGAATACACTGGAAGATCACCGGAAGCAGGGAAAGACTGGGGAAGAGTCCTTACGTCCTTGAGGAAGTCCCTGAACCGGACAAAACGCGTTGGACAACAAGTGGTGACTTAAAACGATTACACTATTCAATGTAAGTCTAATAAATAGTTTTACACTACATTGTCTATTTTCACTGCAATTTAAATCTTTTCTTTCAAGTGAATGACAACACACTATGGCTGAAAATCATTGGTGATCAGAATGGGCAATTCTATAGAAGACACTATAACTACTTCAAAATTGTGAGTGACCAATTGGAACACTAATTTTTGGCAGTTCATCACTACAGTTACATGCTTTGTTGTTGCATTTTGTGTTTTTTTTTATAAATACCGAGGCATACGGTGACTTCCAACGTGCATGCGTTACATGCAATCATTTTCTGTGACAGAATCAATGGTGGATCACAGTAAATGCTGCGCATGCACCTACAGTCCCTAATGCACCTCTATGAAGAGCATTGTATTCAGGGCCAGTGCAAAGATTTTTGGCTACACAGGCGAAGATGCATTTTGCTGCCCCCCCCCCCCGCCCCCCCTTTAAAAAAAAATGCATCTTCACCTGGGTGTCTCGTAATCCCCCTCTTTGAATTTCTTACCCTCTTTAGCATATTTTATGCCCCCTTTACTATGTCTTCAATGCGTCTTCACCTGTGTGTCTCTTACAACCCCCCCTTGAGTATCTCTTACTTCCCTAGCCCCTAGGCATAGATATATAGTAAATATATACAAAACAGGAGAGCGCAACTAATTGTAATAAAAACAAATAATTAAGTTGAAAGATATAAATGAATATCAAAATATTGTAGCAGTACTTACCCTCTCCAGGGGCCGGCCGGGGTCCTCTCTTCTCGCCGCGCGCGTTCCTGCTCCTGCACGAGCCGCGCGCGGCTCATCCAACGACGAGATCAGTCAGGCGGGCAGTGACCGCGAGAAGCGGTCACGTGTCCCGCCTGACACTAAGAGCGCGCCGCGCGTCTCGGGCGTGCTCTTAAAGGGACAGTGGGAGACAAAATTAGAATCAGTCGCCCATTGGCCCCTGTTATGCCACGTTCCCCATACACTCACCTTTTGGGGGCGTGGATATGACAGGGGCCAATCAAAGTGAACATTAGGGTATTTATACTCACCTGTTTCCTTTGCACCTTGCCCTATCGTGGTTTCTGTTCAGTTCCCTTTAGTGCTTGTATCGTTCAGTTGGTTTTTTGGTGCTTGACCTTGGCTTTGTTCCTGACTCCGCTCTCTCTTTATCCTTGCTTGTTTATCCGCCGGTTTGTCTTCCTGTGTACCAGTTCTCGACTTGTTCTACTTTACGCTGTCTCTCCGTCCCCTTGACCTCGGCTTGTTCTGGACTCTGTCTTTTCTTGTACTCGTCTAAGTCCGGCCATTCTAAGGTCCGGTAAGACGAATCCTGGTTTCTTGTCTCTTGACTATCTGGACTATTCCTGCATGTTGGGGTATATTACCGTGACATTACGATAGGGCCATGGACCCCACAGGTTTAGGAAAACAGATGGCCACTCATGAGGCTAGATTCGCAGAACAGGATCACCGTATGGATCAAATGGCTCAAGCCATCCAGACACTGTTATCCAGATCAGCTCCGCTACTTGTACCTGCGCCTCCTGTAACCCCTGTACCAGACACAGCTAATATGCCTAATGGTTCAGCTCATCTAACCCCGCCACCTAGGTATGGAGGGCACGCTAAGACATGTAAGGGATTCCTTAATCAAGTGGAATTCCACTTTGAAATGTACCCACGTTCATTTCCCACTGATAGATCTAAGGTGGGTTTTCTTATGCACCAGTTTACGGATAAGGCACTTGAATGGGCAAATCCTATTTGGGAGGCTAATGGACCTATGGTACACGATTTCAATAGCTTCCTCACAGCGTTTCGTAGAACATTTGACACGACTAAAAGGTCAAAGAATGCCGCCAGGGCGTTAATGAGAATTAAGCAAGGATCTAAATCTGTAGCCGATTATGCTATTCAGTTCCGTACCCTTGCCTCACAGGTAGATTGGACTAACACTGGGCTTACTACTGCGTTTATGGAAGGTCTGTCTGAAACTATGTTGGATGAGGTAGCAGCTAAGGACCTCCCTGTACCCCTAGAGGACCTTATTGACTACCTCATCGATATAGATAACAGGATCCGTGACAGGTTATATACCAAGTCCAGAAATAGACGCTTTGTCCCCGTTAATTCACCTAGAGCTGAGACTCCCGAGGGATCTAAAGGGTCAGAGGAGGAACCTATGCAGTTAGGGGTTGCTAAACTTACTGACGCTGAAAAACTTTATAGGAGAAAGGAGGGACTTTGTCTTTATTGTGGTAGGAGGGGCCATATGAGACAAGAATGTCCCGTGCGTCCGGGAAACTATCGCACCTAAGACCGTATAGAGGACAGGCCTTGGGTGTGACATCAGAGTCCTCACATTTGCCTCTTAATAAATTGCTTCTCCCTGTTTCCCTGCACCTTGGTAGTAACTGCATAGCAGGGAATATACTAGCCCTGGTTGATTCCGGAGCGGCCAAAAACTTTATAGATTCCAGTTTTGTCAAGGAGAATAACATACCCACTAGAGAGAAGGAGACACCCTTGGCCGTTGAGGCCATAGATGGTAGACCATTATGCTCTCCAGTTATCACACATGAAACTGTACCACTACATATGTCTACAGGGGTGTTACACTCTGAAACCATTCGGTTTCAGATCATTACTTCTCCTTCCTCTCACCTCGTGTTAGGGTATCCTTGGTTGCGTACTCATAATCCCACTATTGATTGGGAGTCAGGACAAATAGTTTCTTGGAGTGATGCTTGCCAAGAGTCTTGTATTGTTAAAATCACCCCTTTGAATTCTACTAATATTCCCCCCGTGCCTACGGTCATACCCCCTCAGTACTTGTCTCTTAAATCTGTTTTTGATAAAAGGGAGGCTGAAAAGTTGCCACCTCACAGGCCTTACGACTGTGCTATTAATTTACTACCTGGTACTATGCCTCCCAAAGGGAGAATATATCCTTTGTCTCCTCAGGAGAATCTTGTTATGGAGGAATATATTAAGGAATCTTTAGAAAAGGGATTTATAAGAAGATCCTCTTCCCCGGCAGGGGCTGGTTTCTTCTTTGTATCCAAGAAAGATGGCGAATTAAGGCCTTGTATTGACTATAGGGGCCTAAATAAAATCACCGTCAAAAATGCGTACCCCATACCTTTGATCACGGAACTATTTGATAGGCTTAAACATGCCATGGTTTTTACTAAATTGGACCTTAGGGGTGCTTACAATCTCATACGTATCAAAAAGGATCACGAATGGAAGACCGCATTCAATACCAGGAGTGGTCACTACGAATATACTGTGATGCCCTTTGGCCTTTGTAACGCCCCAGCAGTTTTTCAAGAATTTATTAATGATGTCCTACGTCAGTATATACATACATTCGTAATAGTATACTTGGACGACATATTAATTTATTCTACTGATTTACAGACTCATCACATGCATGTTAAATTAGTGTTGAGAACTCTTGTTGTTAACGGTCTCTATTGCAAACTCGAAAAATGTTCATTTGATCAATCTGAAGTCCAATTCTTGGGTTATATAATCTCTGCCAAGGGTTTTCGTATGGATCCCAAGAAACTTTCTGCCATTATGGAATGGCCTCTACCTCAGGGTTTGAAAGCCATTCAGCGTTTTCTGGGGTTCTTAAATTATTATAGGCGTTTTATTAAAGGGTTTTCTGCCATTGTAGCACCTATAACCAGAATGACCAAGAAGGATGGTAATACTCATGTCTGGAAACCAGAAGCACTTGAGGCCTTTGAATTCCTGAAGGCTTCATTTGCCTCTGCCCCTATTTTACAGCATCCTGTCCCTTCACTACCCTTTATTCTTGAAGTTGATGCTTCTGAGATTGGGGTAGGTGCTATCTTGTCTCAAAGAGATTCACCTGAAAAGCCGTTACACCCTTGTGGCTTCTTTTCCAGACAGATGTCCAAAGCAGAGAAGACTTATGATGTAGGCAATCGCGAACTCCTTGCTATCATTTTGGCGCTCAAGGAATGGAGACATCTACTAGAAGGTACTAGGGATCCCATCCTCATTTTAACGGATCACAAAAACCTCTCCTACCTTAGTGAAGCTAAAAGATTGTCTTCTAGGCAGGCCAGGTGGTCTCTGTTTTTGTCTCGTTTTAATTACATAATCACATACAGACCAGGTGATCGTAATACTAAAGCTGACGCTCTGTCCAGACAATTCGAGACCACTGACAAACTAGAAATTGATGTTACCCCTGTCATTCCTCCTGACAGAATAATAGCTACTACTGTTCTTTCTATTTCTTCTTCCCTCTTACAAGCTATACAGGCTAAACAAAACATGGCTCCTGGGGAAAGGCCTGCTGATAAACTGTTCGTTGATATACCCGAGAGACGAGACATTATGTCTTTATATCATGACACTAGAACTGCTGGACACCCTGGTATTTCTAAAACGTTCTCAGCAGTTTCTAGATATTTCTGGTGGGCTTCCTTACGCAAGGACGTCACCGATTACATTAATGCCTGTACTACTTGTGCCAGTATGAAGTCCTCCCACAGAGTTCCTTGTGGGTTGTTGCATCCGTTGCCCATACCCGAGAGGCCGTGGTCCAATCTATCCATGGATTTTATTGTTGAATTACCCCCTTCGAATGGTAAAACTGTCATCCTGATGATTGTGGATCGTTTTTCTAAGATGGCTCATTTTGTGTCTCTTGTCAAATTGCCATCATCCAAGGAACTTGCCTCTATCTTTGCCAGGGAGGTGTTTCGGTTGCATGGTATTCCCACTTCGATCGTGTCCGATAGGGGTAGCCAGTTTATCTCCAGATTCTGGAAAACATTTTGTTTAGAAATGGGTATCTCCCTCTCGTTTTCTTCCACTTACCACCCCCAGTCTAATGGAGCTGCTGAATGTGCCAACCAATCTCTAGAGCAGTATCTTCGTTGTTTCGTGTCCCACCATCAGAACAATTGGGCTGACCTTCTTCCTTGGGCTGAGTTTGCTCGTAATAATGCTGCTCATGAATCCTCCGGTAACAGCCCTTTTTACGTTGTTTATGGCCGGCATCCCGTGGTTCTTCCAGCTGCATTCTCCTTACAGGGCATGCCAGCTCTGGACGAACATTTGGCTGGTTTACGTAATACTTGGGAGCAGGTTCAGTGTTCTTTGGTGGATTCCGCTGCTCGCCAGAAGGTTCAGGCAGACAAGCATCGCAGGGCGGCTCCATCCTATGCTGTGGGGGACCGGGTTTGGCTTTCTACTCGCAATATTCGTCTTCGTGTGCCTTCTATGAAGTTGGCTCCTCGTTTTATTGGTCCTTTTCGTATCTTGCATGTGGTTAATCCTGTCTTGTATGCCTTGGATCTTCCTAGGAATCTACGCATTCCTAACGTGTTTCATACCTCCTTGTTAAAACCCCTCCTGTGCAACCGTTATACTCGGCATGTCCCTCCTCCCCCTCCGGTTTCTGTGGAGGGCCATGAGGAATTTGAAGTGGCTGCTATACTCGACTCTCGTTTTCTTCGGGGTCGCCTCCAATATCTGGTACATTGGAAGGGCTATGGGCCTGAGGAACGCAGTTGGATTTCCGCTGGCGCTGTTCACGCTCCTCGCCTTGTGCGTTCTTTCCACGCTGGCTTTCCTGCCAGGCCTGCTCCTCCCCGCCCGGTGGGCGTGTCTTCAGGGGGGGGTACTGTAGCAGTACTTACCCTCTCCAGGGGCCGGCCGGGGTCCTCTCTTCTCGCCGCGCGCGGTCCTGCTCCTGCACGAGCCGCGCGCGGCTCATCCAACGACGAGATCAGTCAGGCGGGCAGTGACCGCGAGAAGCGGTCACGTGTCCCACCTGACACTAAGAGCGCGCCGCGCGTCTCGGGCGCGCTCTTAAAGGGACAGTGGGAGACAAAATTAGAATCAGTCGCCCATTGGCCCCTGTCATGCCACGTTCCCCATACACTCACCTTTTGGGGGCGTGGATATGACAGGGGCCAATCAAAGTGAACATTAGGGTATTTATACTCACCTGTTTCCTTTGCACCTTGCCCTATCGTGGTTTTTGTTCAGTTCCCTTTAGTGCTTGTATCGTTCAGTTGGTTTTTTGGTGCTTGACCTTGGCTTTGTTCCTGACTCCGCTCTCTCTTTATCCTTGCTTGTTTATCCGCCGGTTTGTCTTCCTGTGTACCAGTTCTCGGCTTGTTCTACTTTACGCTGTCTCTCCGTCCCCTTGACCTCGGCTTGTTCTGGACTCTGTCTTTTCTTGTACTCGTCTAAGTCCGGCCATTCTAAGGTCTGGTAAGACGAATCCTGGTTTCTTGTCTCTTGACTATCTGGACTATTCCTGCGTGTTGGGGTATATTACCGTGACAAATATAAACCAAGCAGCTATACACATAAAAAGTTTCCTTAAAACTTCACAATTAGCAATATTTAAAAATAAGTGTAAGCGCTATATTGAGAAAAGCCTAAATTGAGTGATCTACATATAAACCATGAAATAAAAACAACTAAATATGCACTATTATGATTGGTAAAAAAAACACCCTTATAAATAATCAGTCTCATATAGGTCGCAGTATGTGTTATTCCAAAAAACAGTTTAGATGCTGAAAAGTCCAAGAGTCTTTGGGTAACAATTATATAGGGTTAATCTTGCCACACAGCTAGGGTCCAGTGTCTTGGAATACACTGTATGTCACAGTGATTTCCATACGTTAAAAAGATACAAAAAAGGACTTCATAGTGTAACACTGTATTTATTTGTAACAAAACAAGACACCCTCTTCCCCAAAAGGAACCCTTACATCAGCATATGGTTGTACCCGTTTCCAAGATACCACAAGCAAACATTTGTGTGTTTAAGAATTATTGAAGCTTTTACCGCTCGTCGTCCTGTTCGTACAGACTCCGGCTAGATCTCCGTGCCGATGAACAAAGTGTTGGTGCTGGGAGAACGCTGGAACTGGAGACCGGTGCTTACAGATCAGTCCTCTTTCAACTCTCTGAAACAAAATGCTGCTCACGCTTCAACGCATTATCAGACAAATTAATAAATTAAAAAGCTTCATATTAGTGTACAAATGCATTCATTGCATTAAATGAGCAAAATAATTAAAATGATTACATCAAGGTAAGAAAGAAAAAAAACGTACTTAGAACATCTGGATACGGTACCCAGGTGTCTAAAGTAAGGACTGGAGTTTGCAAAATGGGATCTGCCAAGTTAATAAATAATATGAATGTAAAGAGTCTATTAGCAAATATAGCTTAATAGGTGGTCAAATACCCTAGATGGGTAGTATATCAAGCTTTCAATGGCACACCTCAACATACCTTAGTCAATACGGTACTAGTAAATAAGTCCCTAAAAAGCTACAGATATTAGACTTTAACCAGGCTAGCGGTATTCCCGAGCGTGACTCGGGGTTAATTTTCGCTGCCAGAAGCGGTAACCCCGAGTCACGCTCGGGGTAGATAACAGAGCTGGCAGCGGAGTCTCCTTACCTTCTCCTTGCGATCCAGCGATGTCCCCGCGCTGTGATTGCCGGTGAGAGCCCCGGCGGATGCCTCCATCTGACTTCCTGGTTCTGTCTCTGTGAGCCGCAGAGGCTCATGGGGGCGGAACTGGGCGGGTAATTCAAATGTTTCAAGCATAAAAGTGACACACACACATAAAGTTAGGTGATACAGTGAAATCCTGTCAGATTACATTGTATCACCTCAGATTTGACACAGTATCACCTCAGATTTGAAATTTTATCATCCTACACTGCCCTGCCTGCCCTTTTTGCTGTAATTTCTGCCCATAAAATAAATTTTTTACCATGGCATCAAAGCGTCACTTTAGCATCTCCAAAGCGGGTTTGGATCAGATGAGTGACAGCGGCAGCGACACAGAGCCCCTCGCAGAATTGAGCGACTGCGATAGCGATTCGTGGCAAGATTCGTCATCCGACTCCGACAGTGACCAGAGAAGTGGCGACAGCGACGATTCTGCACCTGAGCTCAGTGATGTGCGCACTTGGTGCCTTATTGATTGCGGTATGGATGAGGTACCGCCGCCAAGATTTCCGTTTACTGGATCACCTGGGATGAAGGTAGACGTTGAGCACAATGATCCTTTGGCATACCTAAAATTATTTCTCACAGATGACGTCATTGAAAAGATTGTCACGGAGACAAATCGCTACAACGAGCAGCAATCAGCTACTCTGCATAGCAAGTTTTCCAGGAACAGAAAATGGGAACCGGTATATTATTTATTAGATTATAATTCATGATTTTATGTTTCGAACTTTATCACATCTGAGAGTACTTTTGGTCAGGTTTAAGAAAGTAATTACTGGCCTAAAATACATAACACCAAATTTCCATGCAAAAAAATGGTACCGCTTTTGGTACAAAATTCCTGACATAATCATACCGCCAGGGAGGTTAATCATGGTGGGTCAATTCTGATAGCTCCAGACAATAAATAGGCTTAGCTTGAAAATGCTAAGAGAAGTATTGACTAGGATCCACTGGTCTTTAGGCTTGGAGCAGTCTAAGTTGGAAGGCTCTGAAGAACCACAGATAGCAACTGTGGAAATATTTCGATAGAGCCTAAAGAAATAAAAATTGTCTTACACATTATTTACAAGACCAATCTGCATCCATATCCTTATGTCATAGGGTTGGATAACTATAATGAGACCTGAGGTTAATACTTAAGGCTCACAGTATAACCGTCCCTTGATGTAAGAGGGAAGGAATGATAAATGTATGCAGAGAATATAGGTCTTGTAGTGTAATTAGCTGCTCCCAAACATAATGTCCAGTGTAGTGAGGTGAAAAATAAGAAGGTGAAAAATTAAAGTGATCTAATGTGTAGAACCATACTTAGATTGTTGGTTACCTACACATAGTGACAGTGCCCTAGTGAAAAAAATGAGTGAAAGATAGAAGAAACCCGACGCGTGTTTCGGTGCTTTCAGTAATGCACCTTCGTCAGGGGATGGAGGGAGACTGACCTCTAGTCTCCTTTTAAATGTGTGCTGATAGCTACTAATGCTTGTTAGACCAATCAGAAAACGGCATGTGACGTCATTTGGGCGCCAAGAATATTGGGCGTTAATATGCTAATGAGCCCTTTAAATTCGGCCAATCAGTGAACTTGCCGTCTGACGTCAGCGGCTAAGTTTGATTAACTGTTACAGTGCCGAAATTCGTCAGTGATAGCTACTGACTTCAGGGGCTACATTTATGGTAGATGATAATATAGAATGAAGCCAATTAATGTAAAAGTTCTCCTGGAGCGCAGTAAGCATATTGCTGCTCTGGAGTAACTTAACAAACTCTGAGACTTTCGTAATGATTAAACTTAAATGCCGGGAAGAATGTTGCTTGTTCAGTGATACTGTAACTTTGCGATATTCCTATGGCTGAGCATTGTGTAACTTTGTTGATACTAATTCAGTGATGATGTGAATTTGTGACATTACTACGGCTAGTGTAATGACATGAAGGGGTGCTGCCCTGGAACAGCACGGTCACTTTAAATGTGGGAACCATTCAGCAGAGAAATAAATACCAGGACACAAATAAATAGGATAAATCAAGAAATAAATATATTTACAGGAAACCAAAGGAAAACGCAAAACAATATATATATATATATATATATATATATATATATATATATATTCACACAGATAAGGCCACAAAATATATACAATAAATCAAAATTAGCACTAATCGTGCAGGCAACAAATATTGAAACAGTCCTTTGGTATAAGGGTAGGATTGTGCAGCTACCACGATTATCAGGTGGGGCACGGGTCCAGAGTCACAAGACAACTATAGTGACATCAAGATCCAGAGGAAAATCAATTAACAAATCTGCAGGGACAGGATCACTGGTAGTAAAGCCGGAACCACGGAACCAGAACACAGGATCGAAGGACCAGGAGGACACAATAACGCAGGATCAGGAGGACACAGGATGAAGACCAGGAGACACAGGAAACAGGACCAATTCACAGTATACAGAAGCCAGGAGCCAAGAACACAGGAAACCAGGGAAACAGGAAACAAAAGGCAATGATCTGGCAAGAAATGAGGGGAGAACCCAAACTAAACAGGTGCTAAACAAGGACCAGGTGAAGTGCTTAATGAAAAGAAATCAGGAACAGTGCCAAACAGAAACAGTGGTGAGTATGAGTACTGCACGAGGGCAAATCAGCTAAGGAGTGTCGTGACAGCTAGACAATATAGCCGGCGATGTCAGGGGCTCACATTCCCAGTCAAATTGAATAAAGTATCTTATGTTAAAAAGTTCATGTCGAATACATAGAAATAATTAATGTGTTACTAGAGAACGAAACAAAAGTTTCCAACTTTGTGGGTTGCCCTCAGACTTTGGCAGTTAAGTCTAAATAAAACACTTTCGTCACTAGACATGTATCCAAAGTGCTCCGGTCACCAAAATGTGACGAATTATTTAGTTAGCCCATTATGTTACAGTAATGTGTACATAAGGCCGGGTGAAAATGCCTTGTCGATATTAACATACTTCTTAATGGCGTTATTAGTTTGTCTCAGGTTGTTGAAATATCAGCATGCGGGGGGCGTGGCCAAGCTCATGGCACGGACGGTCGCATGTAACTAGCGCTCCGCTCCAAACGGCCCAAAAAAGCGTTTTTAACCAGCGAAATCTACCAGAACTTCTCCGCAATCTTCAGACAAGATGTCCCAACTGAAGACTAAACAAAAGCCCCAGGATAAAGGAGACAAAAACGCGTTCTTCGGAACCAAATCGCGGCTGTCTAAACAAGCCGCTGCACACGAGAGCGACCAAGATGGCGACGACGGTGATGATACACTGCCTCTACACACTGATCCGGCAGGGAACTTACCGGTCACACAAGAAGTACTGCAAAAGTGTCTGGACGCTATGTCCAACAAGATCCTGGACACTCTAAACAGACAATTAGCAGAGATCAGAAAGGATATGCGAGATCTGGGTGACCGCACTGCCAGAGTGGAAAACAAAATGGACGAATATGCTGAGGCCCACAACGATATGGCGGACCACGTGCAGAGCCTGGAAAATCAACAGCACCAGCTTCAATTGAAGGTGATGGACTTAGAAGACAGATCACGGAGACAGAACATAAGATTCAGGGGTATCCCTGAGGATGTGAAACACCCGGATTTGACAGCATACCTGACAGACTTATTTCAAACCATGTCCCCGGACATACCGGCCGCCATGCTGCTAATAGACAGAGCACATAGGGTGGCAAAGCCCAAATTCCTACCGGCCGAAGCACCTAGAGACGTACTAGCGAAAATGCACTACTACCATATCAAAGAGGAAATAATGCAGGCCTCAAGGAGACGCAGAGACATGCCGGACAAATACAAATCCATTCAGCTTTACTCAGACCTATCTGCCATGACTTTGCAAAAACGCAGGGAATTTAAAGACATTACAGAAGCACTCAGAGCTCAGCAAGTACCGTACCGGTGGGGACACCCGGTCCGCCTCACGGTCCAGAGAAACGGAACGATTACTACCATTATGTCCCCGGACGAGGGCAGGAAAATTCTCCGCTCCTGGGGGATAGCAACACCCCAACATCCCGAAAAAAGCTCCACAACTCAGAGGCTATCGCCAGAGTGGAAGAGGCAACGCAAGTGAGCCTACCCTGGGCACAACTGATCACCGCCGCGACTACTATGTCGAAAGGGTTTGATAATACGCACACACACAAATGTACTGTTGCATTGTTGATTTTGTTGGCAGAAATTATAAGTTCGGTTAAATTATAAGTAAAGTTATGTTAATCTGTGAATAAGACCTGTAATTGCCAGGATTTGCTCCGAGATAGTCACTAGCATGAGCACAAACCTGCTACTAGAGGCGCAAGCCTCACACGATAGTCAGCCTAAGAGCAGCTAACTTGCGCAGGCTATGGGAGCTAAGGTCCCTTAGCTCCCATAGCCTGCGCAAGTTAGCTGCTCTTAGGCTGACTATCGTGTGAGGCTTGCGCCTCTAGTAGCAGGTTTGTGCTCATGCTAGTGACTATCTCGGAGCAAATCCTGGCAAATCCTGCCAAATCCTGGCAGAGACAATGTTTGTGTATATGAAATGTAGGAACAGGAGTGCGGTAAGGGCATCCATATCAAACAGGCCCGAAGGTTGACATTGGTCCCATGTGCACAACGATTTTATAATGCAGGTTATAGGCTGGGAGTCACTACGGCTCCTCTGAAGGTACCAGGCTGACACCGACTAAGTATAGACGCTAAATGGAGCGGCAAATCAGATCATAGATAGTAACACAAGATGTAACATAGCACGGGTTAGGACAACAGGTTGCTAGAAGGTGACTAGTGCAACGTGAGCTAACACCCAAAAACCCCTGGGAAGCCGCGATAGGAATGTTAAATGTTTAATGTTTTTGTTAGAACGATGTATGTTATATTTGCAACGGCTAGGAGAGCCGAATTCTGCTACAGTGTGTAAAAGTACAAGTATGTTAATTTGGTACAAGTAGGCAGCACAAGGTGTACAGAGGGAGGACAGTAGGAGACGTTAGACCTGGAAGATACCAGTCGCGGACGATGTCTGACAGCTAAAAGATAATCTTTTGAGACACCTGACTAATAAGGGCCTAGTCGAATACAGACACATTGAAGATGGGACAGAAATCCCACCCCCACGAGGTTACGTGGAATAGTAACCAAACCCACGTTTGGGTATTAGTGGTGACGACCACCGTTATGTTTTTTCCCAGTTACCCCCCTGTGACCCTCAAACCGATATCCAATACCCTATAGCCTCAGTAAAATGTTCCAGGTATGCCCATGAACATAGCTACACGCTAACGAAAGTAGCATGGTATGACATGAAGCCTAGAGATAAAAAGTATAGGAACACCAGCCCCCCAACCGCAACGACACCCAACACAAGTAAAAATAGACTCTGTGGAATGGACAGCTCCCACACAATAAAATCCCAATATGAAAATATATTCCCATAATGTAAAAGGACTAAACACGCCTTATAAACGCCATTGCCTCTTCAGAGCGTTGAAACAAGAGGCGGCCGAAATTGTGTGCCTCCAAGAAACACACTTTAAAATCAGCCCGAATCTAAGACCAGATCAGTTCCCCCATCAATACCACGCAACCACAGGACACAAATCCAAAGGAGTAACAATTCTAATCAGCAGTAAAATAGCATACACATACCATGACTCCCTCATAGACCCTCTGGGCAGATACATTATCTTAGTATGCACTATAAACAATAGCTTATACACCATTGTCTCGGCATATGCACCCAATGGGGGTCAAAGAAATTTCCTACATCAGCTGTTAACCAAGGTCACGCGACTCCAGAAAGGGATGCTAATCCTTTGTGGGGATTTTAACCACATTTTAGATCCCAAACTAGACACCACAGCACAGCCGGGCTCACAGGCGAAGAGGAAACAGACTCAGGCATGTAAGACATACCAAAAACTGCTAGACGACCACCAACTGTATGATACATGGAGAATACTTAACCCACAAACAAAAGATTACACGTATTACTCGGCCCCGCATAAAACATACACCCGCATCGATAGATTCCACATCCACAGAACATGCCTAGACCAGATACTCGATAGCAACATCAATACAATTAATTGGTCAGATCATGCGGCTATAACACTCACAGTTAACCCCTTAAGGACACATGACGTGTGAGACACGTCATGATTCCCTTTTATTCCAGAAGTTTGGTCCTTAAGGGGTTAAAGACCAATATGACTACAAGCATAGAAGTCCGTGGAGACTCAATGAATCCTTGTTACATGACCATACTTTCACCAGACAACTAGAGGACGAACTGACTCAGTATTTCGACACGAACTACACAGAACAGACTGACGTAAATATAGTATGGCAGGCACACAAATCAGTCGCTAGGGGCTTGCTAATACGAAGAGCGGCGCAAATCAAACGCAGCTCCCAAAGACAATGGATACAATGGAACACTCAATTGACCGACCTAACCACCAAAAACAAAACGTCACCGACGGACACACTACAAGCCCAAATCAAGGACATACAGGATAAAATCAGAGAACACACTCTAAAAAGAGTAAGCTACAATATTCATAAACTCAAACAACAACAATATACACAGGGCAACAGGGCCAGTAAGCTGCTAGCGTCCAGACTTAAGCAACGAGTAACCAATAGCAGAATACCATACATAATCGATCAAAACAACAAAAAACTCTTATCCCCTGTGGATATAAGCAACGCATTCGCCTCTTACTATGGAGGACTTTACAACTTAGAGGACGATACCCACTTAAAACAAAAGGAGGAAGACATACGCTCATACCTAGAAACCACTCACTTACCCACTCTAACACCCACACAGATAGGAGAACTTACAGCTCCCATGACATCACAAGAAGTCACAGCCGCCATTAAAGCGTTACCGAAAAACAAGGCACCAGGGCCAGACGGCTTCTCTAACATATACTACCAAAAATTCCACCGTATCTTATCACCTTACCTCACACTGCTGTTTAATCGGGCTACACAAACAGGTACACTCCCGGAGGAACTACTAATGGCACATATTATCACACTCCCAAAACCAGGCAAACCTCCAACGCACTGCCCCAACTTCAGACCGATATCGCTCCTCAACACCGATGCGAAACTATACGCCAAAGTGCATGCACACAGGTTAAGCAACATACTGCCCCACCTGATACACACAGATCAGGTGGGCTTTGTAGCTGGTAGGCAGGGATCAGATAACACACGCAAGGTGCTGGACCTGGTGCACAGCATGAGAAGAGGAGGGATCGGGGGCCTCCTGGTGTCTCTTGATGCTGAGAAGGCCTTCGATCGCCTAAGTTGGTCCTTCCTGCAGGAGGTGTTAAACAAATTCGCATTCCCGCAACAATTTATCAAAGTGATCAAAGCCCTATATAGCAGTCCAACGGCCAAAGTAGTGACAGCAGGATTTTGCTCAGATACCATCAGGATCACCAATGGTACAAGACAGGGGTGCCCCTTGTCGCCTCTGCTATACGTACTGGCTCTAGAGCCGCTAGCAGCCAAAATTAGAGAAGAAATATCCATAAAAGGGGTCCGGCTAGGAAACGATGAATACAAACTAAGCCTATTTGCGATATCTTTCTGACTCTGACAGAGCCATACATCTCACTCCCTAACCTCATGAAACATATAGCACAATATGGGAAATACTCTTACTATAAACTCAACTTGACCAAAACGCAAGCTATGGGGATTAATATTAAAACACAGCAAATGGAGATACTAAAAGAAAAATTTACACTAGACTGGCGCACAGACTTCCTAACCTTCCTGGGTCTGAAAATAGCAAAAAACCCAATGGATTTGTATAAACTCAACTATTTACACATCCTGTCGCATTTCAAAGATACTCTAAAGACTTGGGAGGGCAAGTTCATCTCGTGGGTGGGCCGCATAGCAGCGGTCAAAATGACACTGTTGCCAAAACTACAATATCTTTACCGGACACTACAAATACCACTGCCTAACAGTTTTTTCCGCACGACCCAAAATTTGCTCCTCAGATTTGTGTGGCAAAACAAGAAATTGAGAATAGCCACAAAGATCTTGCAGAGGGACACAATCGAGGGAGGCCTGGGATTCCCTGACATACAAAAATATTACAATGCAGCAATACTTCATACAATCTCGCAACTGTCGCCACGCCCTGACCAGCCGCAATGGCTCCACATAGAATCTCATTGGGCTCAACACACCACAATATATTCATACCTATGGACTCCACGACAATGTAGACCCCCAACGCACCACTTACTACCCACATCCCAATTGCTACTCGAAATCTGGGACTCAGTGTATAAAAGTGTAACAGCCTATCACCCTTTTCCGCTAGCGACACCAATGGAAGTAATGTCGAGAACGATACCCACACTAGATCACAAAAAGTGGCTAGAGCATGATATTAAATATATTGCACAGCTGTATGATAAAGCGGAGCTCATGCAGTTCCCGGTATTACAAAAAACATATAACCTCCCACACCGAATGCTATTTCCATACTTACAGCTTAAATCTTATCTAACAGGCACCAACCCTCAGCCGCATGCCCTTACGCAACACCAAACACTCTCTGGCTTTGAGAAAATATGCACGAACGCACTACCACCCAAAAAAGTGATTTCATTGTGTTATAAAGCCCTAATACATTCACAACCTAAAGTAAAACTCACATATAAACAGGCTTGGCACAAAGAACTGAACCACATAATTAATGAGGAAAGCTGGGAGAGAGCCTACTCTTCACACCGAGGCATCACATCATGCACTGGCCATTTAGAACTCCAAAGGAAAATACTGTATCGTTGGTACCTGGTACCTGATAGAATACACAAAATATGGCCTCAAACCTCCACTAACCAGTGCTGGAGGTGCAAAGCCAAGGTGGGGACGATGTTACACATATGGTGGTCATGTGATAAATTGCTGCCCTTTTGGCGTAAGGTTACACAACTCATTCAGAAATCCACAAACTCAGAAACGGAGCCCACTGTCGAGACGTACCTCTTATTTATCCCTCCAGAGGACATGTCTAGGGCCCAATGGGCAGTAACCTACCACATACTGATATCAGCAGCAACAGTGATAGCCAGGCTTTGGAAATCACCTACACCACCAACCCACCACGCTCTTCTCAACCAAATTCATACTAATTGGCAATATGAAACGATGTTTGCACAACAAAAAGGAATGAACCAGACAATGGCAAAAGCTAATTTGATGTGGAAAGAATATTGGGAGCACACACAAACCAAAACCACAACACAGGCTACTTCTCAGGTTTAACAGAGGCTAAATTAAAACCCATGAGGGAAAGGTACTTTGTCTCGGGGAGGCGAATGCTAGAACACAGAGGGGCATAGCTCAAAAATGGTTTGAATGACCTTATAATATGTATAATGCTAAGTTACTGTTGGCAACCATCCCTTATCCTTCCCCACCCTCCCCCAACCCCATGCAACTAAGAAAAAGCTCATAAGATGTGATTGAAAGTAATGGAGATACACTGTTGACTATGTTGTATGATATGTAAACCTTGATTTACTGTTCCCACCCTTATCTTTTTTCTGTACCCCACATGACTGCAAAATAAAAATTGTCAAATTGAAAAAAGAAAGAAATATCAGCATGCCGTGTACATGGATTCAATCATTATACGACTTGAAAAACAGAAAATAAGTTTTCAGCTTTGTAAGTTTCCGTCAAACTTTAGCCGTTAATCCTAAATCAGAGACTTTCATCTCAAAACATATATCACATAGAGCCAGGTAGCCCGAATTTAATTAACTCACTAGTAGTCCCATAACGTAACAGTCATATATACATAATAACCGGCAAGAATACCTTGTCGATATTAACAAACTGCACTATAACGTTATTAGCTTGGCTTTGATAGTTAAAAAAACTAAATGCCTGAATGCTAGTAGTTAGTGACTATATTATAAGATCAAGAGAGTCATATGATTGCTAGGTTTAAGCTGCAGCTAGATTGATTGCAGTGTCCCAAAAAGCACATATATATATAGTGTTGTCGCGAACCCGGAATTTTCGGTTCGCGAACGGCGAACGCGAACTTCCGCAAATGTTCGCGAACCGGCGAACCGCGCGAACCGCCATTGACTTCAATGGGCAGGCGAATTTTAAAAACAACAGGGACTCTTTCTGGCCACAATAGTGATGGAAAAGTTGTTTCAAGGGGACTAACACCTGGACTGTGGCATGCCAGAGGGGGATCCATGGCAAAACTCCCATGGAAAATTGCACAGTTGATGCAGAGTCTGCTTTTAATCCATAAAGGGCAGAAATCACCTAACATTGACACCTGTTCTCAAAGCCCAGCCCTGATACACACTGACACAGAGCAGAATAGAGACTGTTCCCCCTACATAGGGTCACTTGGCAGATATGGATTGACACCTGTCCTCAAAACCCCTGATACACACTGACACAGAGCAGAATAGGGACTGTTCCTCCTACATAGGGTCACTTGGCAGATATGGATTGACACCTATCCTAATGATCCCTGATACACAGTGACACAGAGCAGAATAGGGACTGTTCCTCCTACATAGGGTCACTTGGCAGATATGGATTGACACCTATCCTAATGATCCCTGATACACAGTGACACAGAGCAGAATAGAGACTGTTCCTCCTACATAGGGTCACTTGGCAGATATGGATTGACACCTATCCTAATGATCCCTGATACACAGTGACACAGAGCAGAATAGGGACTGTTCCTCCTACATAGGGTCACTTGGCAGATATGGATTGACACCTATCCTAATGATCCCTGATACACAGTGACACAGAGCAGAATAGGGACTGTTCCTCCTACATAGGGTCACTTGGCAGATATGGATTGACACCTATCCTAATGATCCCTGATACACAGTGACACAGAGCAGAATAGGGACTGTTCCTCCTACATATGGTCACTTGGCAGATATGGATTGACACCTATCCTAATGATCCCTGATACACAGTGACACAGAGCAGAATAGGGACTGTTCCTCCTACATAGGGTCACTTGGCAGATATGGATTGACACCTATCCTAATGATCCCTGATACACACTGACACAGAGCAGAATAGAGACTGTTCCCCCTACATAGGGTCACTTGGCAGATATGGATTGACACCTATCCTAATGATCCCTGATACACACTGACACAGAGCAGAATAGAGACTGTTCCCCTACATAGGGTCACTTGGCAGATATGGATTGACAAATCCCTGACAAACAGCTACCACATGCAAGGAAGGCAGCAGGGGCGCAAATGACCCACTCCCGACGCGGGAAGGTAGTGACGACAAATAACAATACAGGACTCTTTAGAGGCCCTATAATTGTAATCAGTCCACTTGAAATCCTTTAACTTTGATCAATTGGAGGGAAGTCTGGTGCAGAGCCACTGACCCATGCGCAGGGCCAGCCTTAGGCCTTTGGGCGCCCTGTGCAAGAAATCTTCACCCTGTCACACCCATGTGCAAGAAATCTTTACCCTGTCATAGGGTCACTTGGCAGATATGGATTGACAAATCCCTGACAAACAGCTACCACATGCAAGGAAGGCAGCAGGGGCGCAAATGACCCACTCCCGACGCGGGAAGGTAGTGACGACAAATAACAATACAGGACTCTTTAGAGGCCCTGTAATTGTAATCAGTCCATTTGAAATCCTTTAACTTTGATCAATTGGAGGGAAGTCTGGTGCAGAGCCACTGACCCATGCGCAGGGCCAGCCTTAGGCCTTTGGGCGCCCTGTGCAAGAAATCTTCCCGACGCGGGCTTGTAGTGATGACAAATAACAATACAGAACCTAAACAAAAATTAGACGGAATATCTTACATATAAATAACAGTAGAAATTCGGGTGGTGTGAGTATCGTTCCTATAACAGGATAAAAAACAAAGGGAACAAATAATGGTGCAGTATTGTTGGTACTGACAGGGGCAATTGTATTATTCCCAATATGATCCCAATAAATTTGCACTCACAAACAAGGAGCCAATCAATATCCGGCTCAGATACTATCCGGAATGGAAATCGACGGCGGAGTGGAACGCAAGGATGCGTTCCATCAGACAGACACATAGGAAGTCTGCCCCATGAACAGAAATAGAAGTATAAGCAGATCCTTACCCCCAGACACTCCCCCTTCACCTTCTTTTTTTCGGAAGGAACTGATGCAGAACAGGCGGAAGTGGACACAGAGTCCGCAAGCCTGGGAGATACCAGGAAAAAGACAAAGATCCATGGAAGGAGAAGAAGAAAGAGAAGAAGCAGGAAGGAAACACAGGGAGAAGAGAGGCAAAACCTCAATGTAGACGGAATTTTTAATCTAACTAGCCAACCCCTTACCGATGAACAAGTGAATATTTTTAGGAAAGGTCTTAAATTTGCCCCTACTGCGGATTTTAATTCTTTTAACTTTTTTGTAGATATGAACCATTTTATCCGTAAGCTGTGCCTAAAAAAATTTTTTTACAATAAGGAAGAAAGACAACAGAGTGAAGTAGAAGACGAGTACCTTCATACATCACTAAGGGAAAAATCCGACTTCTTCCCAAGACATTTGATTTCAAGTGAAATAAAAACATTTGAGACCATGGTCATGGAAGAAGTAGGTAAATTGAAAAAGATTAATAAATACCAACATAACTTATCAGTGAAAGAAAAAGCAACACTAAAAAGCATCCAAAATAATAGAGACTGGGTAGTGAAACCAGCGGATAAAGGAGGAGGAATCGTAATTTTTAATAAAGCACAATATATAGAGGAAGCACTAAGAATACTGTCAGACCCTACAACGTACAAAAAATTTAAAAATAACCCTCTAAAAGAAGTTATAATCACCTTTAAGGAATATGTTAATAAAGGAAAAGAAGTAGGAATTTTAAATGAAAAAGAAGCAGAATACCTTTGGATTAAAAACCCTAAAATCCCTGTGTTTTACCACTTACCGAAAGTACATAAAAACACTACGAACCCTCCAGGAAGACCTATTATATCAGGTATAGATTCCATATCCACTAGGATATCGGAATATATAGATGTTCTACTCCAACCGATAGTCACGAAAACTCCATCGTATCTTAAGGACACGATGCACGTTTTACAGATACTAGAGGAAACAGAGTGGCAAACAGGAAATTTGTTGGTAACTTGTGATGTCACCTCCCTCTATAGTAGAATCCCGCATGAAAAAGGGATAGCAGCAGTCAAGCACTTTTTATTAAAATCTAATTTTAAAATGGAACAAGTGAATTTTATACTAGAAGGTATTCTATTAATTTTAACAAATATTTTTTTTTGGTTCGAGGGAGATATGTATCTGCAAGTCTGTGGAACGGCAATGGGTACCAAGTTTGCTCCCAGTTACGCTAATTTGTTCATGGCCTTTTGGGAAGAGACACATGTGACCCAGGGTCATGACTGGGTAGCAAGCTTGGTGTCCTATTGCCGTTTCATAGACGACATTTTTTTTATTTGGAAAGGCAACAGAGACCAACTAGAGGATTTAATTAAATACTTAAACTCCAACGATTGGGGAATTCATTTAACTAGCACATACAGTGAGGAGGAGATCCATTTCCTAGATCTTAACATCAACATCCAAGATTCAAATATAATCACAAAGAACCATTTCAAACCTGTAGATGCGAATGGATATATTGATAGAAACAGTTGCCATCATCACCCATGGCTTGAAAACGCACCAAAAAGTCAGTTCCTAAGAATACGACGGAACTGCAAGAAGGATACAGACTATACAGAACAAGTAAATTATATAAAACAACAATTTCAGGCAGGGCCGTCTTTAACGCGGGGCAAACGGGGCAGCTGCCCCGGGCCCAGTTGCTCCTGGGGGGCCCAGAGCAGCTGCCCCGTGGGCCCCGCGATTTGCGCAGCCCCCCTTGGACCCGGCGGTGCGGCTGCACAGAGCCGCACCGGCCCGCACGCTGAGGAGGCTCCCCGGGTGGCTCATGCACTAAGGGCCACCCGGGGAGCATGTGTGAGCAGGGGCCCGGTCTGGCGCTGTGACGCTTAAACAGCGCGACCGGGCCCCTTCCTGTACCGGCTTCCTCCCGCACTTCCTCCCGACGGAGAACACAGCCACGCGGGAGGAGAATGGCAGGGAGGGGAGTTCCAGAGGAGAACTCCCATCTGCCTCAGCCTGCTACTGGACCCCAGGGAAACCACCCTCCAGGAAAAGGTAAGAACCTGGAAGGTGGCTAAATGTATGCTTGTGTGTAAGTATGTCTGTGTGTGTCAGTATGTCTGTTTGTGTATGTATGTATGTGTGTATGTCAGTAGGCCTGTGTGTGTCAGTATGTCTGTCTATGTGTATGTCAGTATGCCTGTGTGTCAATACTTCTGTCAGTGCATGTGTCTGTGTGTGTCAGTGTATGTGTCTGTGTGTGTCAGTATATCTGTCAGTGTATGTGTTTGTGTGTGTGTCAGTATATCTGTCAGTGTATGTGTCTGTGTGTGTATGTATGTCTGTGTGTGTCAATACGTCTGTCAGTGTATGTATCTGTGTGTCAGTATATCTGTCAGTGTATGTGTCTGTGTGTGTATGTATGTCCGTGTGTGTGTGTGTCAATACGTCTGTCAGTGTATGTGTCAGTATATCTGTCAGTGTATATGTCTGTGTGTGTGTGTGTGTCAATACATCTGTCAGTGTATGTGTCTGTGTGTGTCAGTATATATGTCAGTGCATGTGCCTGTGTGTGTCATCATGTCTGTCTATGTGTATGTCAGTATGCCTGTGTGTCAATACTTCTGTCAGTGCATGTGTCTGTGTGTGTCAGTGTATGTGTCTGTGTGTGTCAGTATATCTGTCAGTGTATGTGTTTGTGTGTGTGTCAGTATATCTGTCAGTGTATGTGTCTGTGTGTGTATGTATGTCTGTGTGTGTCAATACGTCTGTCAGTGTATGTATCTGTGTGTTAGTATATCTGTCAGTGTATGTGTCTGTGTGTGTATGTATGTCCGTGTGTGTGTGTCAATACGTCTGTCAGTGTGTGTGTCAGTATATCTGTCAGTGTATATGTCTGTGTGTGTGTGTGTGTGTCAATACATCTGTCAGTGTATGTGTCTGTGTGTGTCAGTATATATGTCAGTGCATGTGCCTGTGTGTGTATGTATGTATGTATGTATGTCTGTGTGTGTGTCAGTATGTCTGCCAGTATATATTTGTGTGTCAGTGTATGTGTGTGTCAGTATGTATCTGTGAATGTTTTAATGTCTGTCTGTGTGTATGTGCCAGTACGTCTGTCTATGTGTATGTCAGTATGCCTGTGTGTGTGTCAGTATGCCTGTGTGTGTGTCAGTATGCCTGTGTGTGTGTCAATACGTCTGTGTGTGTGTGTCAGTATGTCTGCCAGTATATATTTGTGTGTCAGTGTGTATCTGTGAATGTTTTAATGTCTGTCTGTGTCTGTATGTGCCAGTACGTCTGTCAGTGTGATTGCACATTGGGCGTAATTGGGGGAGGGATAGGAGGGGCAGGGCCCAGGGGGCCCAAGAAAATGCATTGCCCAGGGTCCTAATCATATTAAAGACGGCCCTGCCAATACTACACACAAATGTACATATGCATTTAAAAGACAACACTATATCCAAACACCCCCCTGCATGCAAATGCAAACAATACATGCAAACACACCCCTTGTATTAAAACGCTAAAATTATATTAAAACATCAACTCTACAGACAAAAGCATGCCTGCATTTAAAAGCCAACACTACAGACAAACACACACCCCTGCATTTAAACGCAAACACTTCACACAAGTATACCTCTGCATTCCAATGGTAACAGCACATACAAATACACCCCTACATGCACACATACACTCTATACAAAAACATGCTTACCTTCACATGCACAAACACTGCTCACAAATACAACCCTGCAAGGTTTGTAGATCCCCAGCTGTCATAGCATTGCTTGACTTATATGAAAGATGGGGATTTCTCTTTTCTTCCCTCTTGCGATACAGGGAAGGCCTGAAAAATTGTCTTGGGCACTCTATACATTAGTTCTGCCGCTTAGTTGGAGTTGAGGTTGTGATTGCATGCCCGGGAGGTGGGGGCCCAGAGTCCAAAGGGCCCAGGCAAATGTTTGCCCAGGGTCCAATCAATATTAAAGACGGCCCTGAATGCACGCTATTGTGACACCAGATCTGAGTGGCAATGTGCAATGTCAGAGGTCTGCAGAGCACACGCTGGAGGCCTGACACCCGCTTTAAGGACACTGACTGCTATTAGCTTACACTTAAAAAACTTTTTTTCTTTGTAAAAGCACGCTATACAGACACCAGATATGAGTGGCAAATTACACTTGCTGAGGTTGGCAGAGCACACGCTGAAGGCCTAACACCCAGACGCTTGCAGACAACTAACTGCTATTAGCTTACAGTGAAACACTTTTTTTGTTTTTAAAGGCACGCTATAGTCACACCAGATATGAGTGGTGGCACTGGGCAAATGGGCACAGTATCCACTGAGCCTGACACAGAAGCTGGCAGACAACTAACTGCTCTTCAATCTATTACAGTGAAAAAAGTGCTTTGGTTTTAAATGCACGCTATAGAGACACCAGATATGAGTGGCAAATTACACTTGCTGAGATTGGCAGAGCACACGCTGAAGGCCTGACACCCAGACGTTTGCAGACAACTAACTGCTATTAGCTTACAGTGAAACACTTTTTTTGTTTTTAAAGGCACACTATAGTCACACCAGATATGAGTGGTGGCACTGGGCAAATGGACACAGTATCCACTGAGCCTGACACAGAAGCTGGCAGACAACTAACTGCTCTTCAATCTATTACAGTGAAAAAAGTTTTTTGGTTTTAAATGCACGCTATAGAGAAACCAGATATGAGTGGTAAATTACACTTGCTGAGGTTGGCAGAGCACACGCTGAAGGCCTGACACCCAGACGCTTGCAGACAACTAACTGCTATTAGCTTACAGTGAAACACTTTTTTTGTTTTTAAAGGCACGCTATAGTCACACCAGATATGAGTGGTGGCACTGGGCAAATGGGCACAGTATCCACTGAGCCTGACACAGAAGCTGGCAGACAACTAACTGCTCTTCAATCTATTACAGTGAAAAAAGTGTTTTGGTTTTAAATGCACGCTATAGAGACACCAGATATGAGTGGCAAATTACACTTGCTAAAGTTGTCAGAGCACACGCTGAAGGCCTGACACCCGCTTTAAGGACACTGACCACTATTAGCTTACAGTGAAACACTTTTTTTGTTTTTAAAGGCACGCTATAGTAACACCAGATATGAGTGGTGGCACTGGGCAAATGGGCACAGTATCCACTGAGCCTGACACAGACGCTGGCAGACAACTAACTGCTCTTCAATCTATTACAGTGAAAAAAAAATTTTGGTTTTAAATGCACGCTATAGAGACACCAGATATGAGTGGTGGCACTGGGCAAATGGGCACAGTATCCACTGAGCCTGACACAGACGCTGGCAGACAACTAACTGCTCTTCAATCTATTACAGTGAAAACAGTGTTTTGGTTTTAAATGCACGCTATAGAGACACCAGATATGAGTAGCAAATTACACTTGCTGAGGTTGGCAGAGCACACGCTGAAGGCCTGACACCCAGACGCTTGCAGACAACTAACTGCTATTAGCTTACAGTGAAACACTTTTTTTGTTTTTAAAGGCACGCTATATATAGTCACACCAGATATGAGTGGTGGCACTGGACAAATGGGCACAGTATCCACTGAGCCTGACACAGAAGCAGGCAGACAACTAACTGCTCTTCAATCTATTACAGTGAACAAAAGGTTTTTTCTTTTTAAATGTCAAGCTTAAGCTATTGTGACACCAGATATGAGTGGTGGAACTGGGCAAATGGGCACAGTATCCACTGAGCCTGACACAGAAGCTGGCAGGCAGGCAACTGCAATTACATTACACAGAAAAAAAATTACAAAAAAAAAGCAGACTGATGTTCTAGCCCTAAAAAGGGCTTTTTGGGGTGCTGTCCTTACAGCAGAGATCAGATGAGTCCTTCAGGACTGTAGTGGACACTGAATACCCTAGCCTAGCTATCAATTTCCCTATCTAATGAACAGCAGCTACACGTTCCCTCCTCTCACTAAGCATGCAGCTTCAGAATGAATCTAAAATGGATGCTGGGAGGGAGGTGGGAGGGTGTGGAAGGGAGGGTCTGCTGCTAATTTGCTGGAATGTGTCTGCTGACCGTGAGGCACAGGGTCAAAGTTTGCTCAATGATGATGAATAGGGGGTGGATCGAACCGCCCATGTGTTCGCCCGCGGCGGCGAACGCGAACACGCTATGTTCGCCAGGAACTATTCGCCAGCGAACAGTTCGGTACATCCCTACTGAGGATATTATTGTTCTGTTACATTTTAGTGTTTTAAAACACTAATATTTGTGTTCAGTGAAGTCTCCCGAGTATACCAGTACCCCCCCACGTACAGGTTTTATAGTGTTTTTGGATGTTACAGGGTCAAATATAAGGCAGTTTGTAGCGGAACCCTATTGTGGCTGTCCTCCCTGTATTATGGATTGCCCTCATCTACCCTGTTAGTCTGGGGGCAAAGGGGAGAAGTGTGGCGAAACCGACCTCGCCACGTGTCCTTGGAGGGGGCTGCTTGCCCGCCTCTTGCCTTTGGACTATGGCCCTGCAGGTTAAACTGTTTATTTTCCCTGCAGAAAGGCTTATTCGTGTGATCTGAGTGCCATTCATCTAATAATGTGCAGTCAGATCAAAGCTATCTGGGGATATGTAGAAATGTGTGTTTTATGTACTAAATGTATCAGTATGTAATTTTATGTCTTTTACTGTCTTTTTGTCTGCCATGTGGGTAATGGAGTTTGGCTCTGTCTTTGGAGATAATTGGATTCCTTCTCCAATTATCTCCAGGGCAGAAGGGAGGAAGCCAGGATGCATTGTGGGGATGGTTTTACTTTTACTGTTTGAGCCAGATTAAAATACAATCAGCCAGGGGGAACAAAAGATACTTTTACTAACTTTTAAACCCCTGGTCTGATTCATGCCATTTTTTTTATATGTTATTCCCCTGAATGGATTGATTGTGAATATGTATTTTTATGCGAATGTGATGAATATTATAGAAGTTATGAATATGGTGTAAAAGTTATGTTTGAAACTGTACAATAATGGGATTATGTGTCACACTAAGGGGAGGGGATGTGTGGGTTGTACCCAAGATACCATTCGTTGTTTTATGCCTCCCCCTGGGTGTGGCTTGTCTGTGTACAGTTGTAATAAAAGGCAGGCTGGATGTACCAGCCAGCAGTTCTGTTCCTGAAACTGTGTGTCGTCCAGTTATTGGGATTGCTGTGGGGATATCGCTGTGTTACTTTGCCTGCTGGAAACTCTGCCTATGGATCTACTATTGCTTTGTTCCTGAGCCTTCCTGGGATCGTCAGTGGAGAATAGCTGTGGGATATCAGCTCTCCGCTACATTGGTTGGCAGCGCTGGGATCCAGACTCACAAGGGAACAAGGATTAATGGAATACGGATGGAGAGTGACTATGCTAAGCTTAAAAGATCCACGCTAAAGGACTTACTGGAAGCAAGAGGGATTGCAGCAAGCAACAAAAAGAAAGCAACTCTCATTGCAGAAGTCATGGCAGAATACCAAACCGAGGACAGGGCAATCCCTGAACAGCAAAACACATCGGATGGGTCAGAACAAGAAGAATTTCAAAGACAAGTGAAATGTAGACTGGCCTTTTATGGAGGAAAAGAAACGCTTGACATTATTTCCAGGACTATGACCGAGGTGCAAGAATTTATGTGGCGCCAAAGGCCACAACCATCCACAGTACGGGACACAGCAAATACCAACAATACAGAGGGTAAGATAAAAATTCCTTACCAAGCGTTTAAAAACTATGTGGAGGCGGAGGAAGACATAGATGCTTTCCTCCAAGATTTTGAAAGACTGTGTGCCTTGCATAAAATCAATACTGAGGATTGGGTACCTATTTTGGCTGGGCGGTTGTCTGGGAGGGCAGCAGAAGCTTATAGAACTGTACCAGATGAGGAGATCCGGAACTACAGCCGAGTAAAAGAGATTATATTGGCCCGGTATGCCATAACACCAGAGGCATACCGAAGGCGGTTTCGAGAGTTGAAAAAGGCAGATAAAGACTCACATGCCGAGTGGGCTTGTAGGTTGCAGCGGGCGGCCCTTGGCTGGGTGCAAGCCAGCAAGGCACGATCCATGGAAGATGTGATACAAATGTTGCTCATGGAACAATTCTATGATGGGGTAACAACGGATGTACAGGAGTGGGTAAGAGACCGCAACCCTGTATCCCTCACAGAGGCGGCTAGGAAGGCGGATGAGTACCTAGATGCACGCAGGTCACAGAAACCGGTAGCCCCAAAAGTCACAATGAAAACCTTTGGGGGAACAAACTACCCCTCTGTACCACCCCGACAGCTACCACCACCACCACCGGCTGTGCAACCACGTTTCCGCCAACCTAGCTCTGGGCCCTGTCATCACTGCCAGAAGTGGGGGCATTACAAAAGAGAGTGCCCACAACTCCGAGACCGATCCTCATGGATCCGACCAGGGCCCCCACCACCCCCGAGAGCCACTGCCCATCACTACCAGGAGGAGCCACCAGTTGCTTATGGCTCCGCGGTTCCTGTCACCACCATAGAACAGTGGGAGGTACTACACGAAGCTAACCCACTACAAGCCCATGCCGATAACCGCCAGCACCACAGACAGACGGTATACCTGGAGGGAAAAGCAGTACAGGGGCTCCGAGACTCTGGTGCCACTATAACCCTGGTCAAAAGCCACTTGGTCGCTGACAAGGCCAAGACTAACCGGACTATAGCCGTCAGAGTTGCTGGGGGAGCCGTCTACCGGCTGGACACTGCCAATGTCCATTTGCATTGGGGAGCGGGGGTAGGGAGGGTGGAGGTGGGGTTGATGCCCCAGTTACCCGCAGAGGTGGTACTGGGAAATGATTTGGGAAAGCTCACATCTGCTTTTGAGCCACAACCCACCATCACTGAGGAAGCACACCCAGTGGTCACCCGACAACAGGCCCGCACCCAGGACTACAACACACTGCCGGAGGTCCAGGTAAGAGAACCTTCCCCTTCCCTAGACTGGGTCCCCTGGTCCCCCCCTAACGAATTTGCAGCAGAGGTCATAACTGACCCTACCTTGCAAGTATATAGAGATAAAGTCACCTCTGATCACCCTGGGGCAGAGGGGGAAAGATTTGTATGGGAGGGACAGCTGTTATACCGGGAGTCCGACAAGAAAGTAGAGGGGTCAGACCCGATTGTGTTAAGGCAATTAGTAGTACCACAGAGGTACCGAGCCGAATTGCTGCGGATAGCACACGACATTCCGCTATCCGGGCATTTAGGGGTTAGTCGGACCAGATACCGACTGACGCAAAATTTCTTTTGGCCGGGAGTTAGCCAGGAAGTACGGAAGTATTGTAATACCTGTGACACGTGCCAGAGGGTGGGGAAGAGGGGAGACCGGCGGAAAGCAAAACTGCATCCGCTACCAATAATTGAGGAACCCTTCCACCGAATAGCGGTGGATATCATAGGCCCCCTCCAGAAACCTAGCCCTTCCGGCAAGAGGTACATCCTCACGGTGGTAGACTACGCTACCCGATACCCCGAGGCAGTGGCCCTGACAAATATCCACGCTGAGACAGTGGCCGAGGCCCTGATGCAGATCTTCTCCCGGGTAGGGTTACCTAGGGAGATCATCTCGGATCAGGGTACTCAGTTTACTGCCGAGATCACCCAACAACTCTGGAGGCTGTGCAATGTTAAGTCCATTATTAGTGCCCCATACCACCCCCAGACCAACGGGCTCTGTGAAAGGTTCAATGGCACCTTAAAGCAAATGCTCCGAACCTTTGCTGAGACCCATAAGGACTGGGAGCGATTCCTGCCGCACCTCCTCTTTGCTTACAGGGAAGTGCCTCAGGAATCAACGGGATTTTCCCCATTTGAGTTATTATTTGGGAGGAGGGTAAGAGGACCCATAGATCTCATCCGAGAACATTGGGAGGGAGACCGGAGTGCAGACGGTACCCCCATCATACCCTATGTGTTGGCACTTCGGGACCGACTGGAGGCCCTAACTAAGACAGTAGGAGAGAACCTCCAGGCGGCCCAGACGCGTCAGCGTACATGGTATGATCGGGGCGCCTGGGACCGTAGCTTCCAGGTGGGACAGAAAGTTTTAATTTTAAAACCTGTCCGACATGATAAGCTGCAGGCCGCATGGCAAGGCCCTTATAGAGTCGTGGAACAGAGATGTGACACCACTTACATAATTGGCCCCTGCACAGGAACTGGAGGGCGACGCATGCTCCATGTGAACATGCTAAAGCCCTACCGGGAACGTTCAGAGGAGGTGACAGCGATTTGTGCACCCACCTCCGACGAGTGTGACAGCCTTCCCCTTCCACATCTGCTGGAAGATGGGAAGCTGTCTGGAGATTTAGGAGAAGTTGTACTGGGAGACCGGCTGAGTCCACAGGAGCGTATCGAGGTACAGCAGCTGTTGCGAGAGAAGCAAGAAACTTTCTCTAATGTACCTGGGTACACTCCTCTGGCAACTCACCGGGTCGAGACCCCAGGGCAACTACCCATGCGCCAGACCCCCTACCGCATCCCAGAAGCGGTGAGAGAAAACATGCGCAAGGAGATCGATGAGATGCTCCAACTGGGGGTGATAGAGCCCTCAGATAGCCCATGGGCCTCTTCGGTAGTCCTCGTGCCGAAGCGAGACGGTACGACTCGCTTCTGCGTGGACTATAGGAGATTAAATGAGAAAACCGTGTCAGACGCCTATCCTATGCCCCGGATAGACGAGTTACTAGACAGAATGGCCAGGGGCCAATACCTCACCACTATTGACTTGTGTAAAGGATATTGGCAAATCCCCCTGGCCCCAGACGCCATCCCGAAGTCGGCCTTTGTCACCCCATTTGGCTTGTATCAGTTTAAGGTCATGCCATTTGGGATGAAAAACGCCCCAGCTACCTTCCAGAGGATGGTAGATCGACTTCTGGATGGATTCCAGGACTATACCTGTGCCTACCTGGACGATATTGCTATTTTTCGCAATACGTGGCAAGAACACTTGGCTCATATAGGAGCTGTACTAGACAGGATAAGGGAAGCTGGTTTGACCCTGAAGCCGGCTAAGTGTAGTATCGGAATGGCTGAGGTGCAGTACCTGGGACATAGAGTAGGGTGCGGTAAACAGAAGCCCGAACCTGCCAAAGTAGAGGCCGTAGCTCAGTGGCCCACCCCTAGGACTAAGACCCAGGTGTTAGCATTTCTAGGGACCGCGGGGTATTACAGGAAGTTTGTCCCCAATTATAGCGCCCTGGCCAAACCCCTCACAGACCTGACCCGTAAGAACCTTCCCCGCCAAGTAAACTGGACCCCGGAGTGTGAGCAGGCATTCCAACAACTGAAAAATGCACTGATAAATGCCCCTGTCTTGGCAGCTCCCAATCCAACTAAACAATTTCTTGTTCACACAGACGCTTCTATGTTTGGATTGGGAGCAGTACTGAGCCAAGTCGGGGCCGATGGCGGAGAACATCCCGTGGCTTACATCAGTCGTAAGCTGTTACCTAGAGAAGTAAGCTACGCCGCCATCGAAAAAGAATGCCTGGCTGTGGTGTGGGCCCTAAAGAAACTGCAGCCCTATCTGTACGGACAGCCCTTTTCCTTGCTCACGGATCACAACCCGTTAGTATGGCTGAACCGGGTGGCTGGGGACAATGCCAGGCTGCTGCGCTGGAGTTTGGCGCTGCAGCCCTTTGACTTTAATATCCAGTACCGACCGGGTAAGCAGAATGGAAATGCTGACGGGTTGTCCAGACAAACTGACCTAGAAAAATGATCCGTGAGCCCCGGACATCCCCAAGCCGATCCGTGTTGGATCAGACTGTGTATGCCGGCTTGTGGGCAAGGGGGAGCAGTGTAGCGGAACCCTATTGTGGCTGTCCTCCCTGTATTATGGATTTCCCTCATCTACCCTGTTAGTCTGGGGGCAAAGGGGAGAAGTGTGGCGAAACCGACCTCGCCACGTGTCCTTGGAGGGGGCTGCTTGCCCGCCTCTTGCCTTTGGACTATGGCCCTGCAGGTTAAACTGTTTATTTTCCCTGCAGAAAGGCTTATTCGTGTGATCTGAGTGCCATTCATCTAATAATGTGCAGTCAGATCAAAGCTATCTGGGGATATGTAGAAATGTGTGTTTTATGTACTAAATGTATCAGTATGTAATTTTATGTCTTTTACTGTCTTTTTGTCTGCCATGTGGGTAATGGAGTTTGGCTCTGTCTTTGGAGATAATTGGATTCCTTCTCCAATTATCTCCAGGGCAGAAGGGAGGAAGCCAGGATGCATTGTGGGGATGGTTTTACTTTTACTGTTTGAGCCAGATTAAAATACAATCAGCCAGGGGGAACAAAAGATACTTTTACTAACTTTTAAACCCCTGGTCTGATTCATGCCATTTTTTTATATGTTATTCCCCTGAATGGATTGATTGTGAATATGTATTTTTATGCGAATGTGATGAATATTATAGAAGTTATGAATATGGTGTAAAAGTTATGTTTGAAACTGTACAATAATGGGATTATGTGTCACACTAAGGGGAGGGGATGTGTGGGTTGTACCCAAGATACCATTCGTTGTTTTATGCCTCCCCCTGGGTGTGGCTTGTCTGTGTACAGTTGTAATAAAAGGCAGGCTGGATGTACCAGCCAGCAGTTCTGTTCCTGAAACTGTGTGTCGTCCAGTTATTGGGATTGCTGTGGGGATATCGCTGTGTTACTTTGCCTGCTGGAAACTCTGCCTATGGATCTACTATTGCTTTGTTCCTGAGCCTTCCTGGGATCGTCAGTGGAGAATAGCTGTGGGATATCAGCTCTCCGCTACACAGTTTTTTCACATTGAAATTTTCCAGATTGGTTATGTTGCCTTTGAGAGAGTATGGTAGCCCAGGAATGAAAATCACCCCCATAATGGCATACCATTTGTAAAAGATGACAACCCAAGGTATTGCAAATGGGGTATTTTCAGTTTTTTTTAGTAGCCACCTAGTCACAAACACTGGCCAAAGTTAGCGTTCATATCAGTGTTTTGCATTTTTAACACACAAACAAATATAAATGCTAACTTTGGCCAGTGTTTGTGGCTACTAAAAAAGACTAGACTTAGACATATGCATGCTTATACTTTTCAGAGGTCCGATATTGTTCTATGTACACTCCTTGTTTTATTGATTGCATGTAATATTCTAATTTACTGAGATTGTGGATTTGGGGTTTTCATGAGCTGTAAGCCATCATCATCGCACTAATGACAAATCACGGCTTGAACTATCTTGCTTTGCATGTAATGCGTCTATCCCTTATATTAGTTTCCCCTTTTACGTTGCATTACTGAAATAAATAAACTTTTGCACGATATTCTAATTTTTCGAGTATCACCTGTAACTTGCATTCATTTTGAAAAAGAAATGGTTTAGAAATAGCAAAGTGGTACTTATAGCCCTATACCTTTCCAAAAAAAACTGAGTACATGTTAACATTGGGTATTTCTAAACTCAGGACAAAATTTTAAAACTATTTTAATGGTTCTTTGTTGGGGGTTGTAGATGAGTAACAGATTTTGGGGTCAAATTTAGAAAAAGTGTTTTTTTTTTTTTTTGTCTGTCCTTGAGGGGTTAATGTTAATATTTGTTTTGTTTGCTTTTGCGTCCCAACAAGGATTAACTTTATGACCCACATGGTGCTGGAGGAAAGGTACATTTTAACATTAAGGGAGAGAAGGACCTATTTAGTGTTTTTGACACCATAGGGTCAGAAATACAAATTTGTATTCATGATCCTATAGCGTTAATTTAAAATAGCAGTGCATCATTGGAATTGTAACACAGAAACATAATTAAAGTCTAGTGTTTCTAAAGTACTTCACGTTTGCAGAAATTATTCTTAAAATGTACACAACTTTTCTCTAGCCTGTTTGAAACATTTACATTCCAAGGTTAGAACCATTAATATTAGATGTTATACCTTTACATGGTTTTAAAAATTCCACGTAAAGGTATAACATCTAATATTAATGGTTTTAATCCTTGCAACTCTTGCAAAGCGTGCAAAAATATATACAAAAGAGAGAATTTATGAATTTCACTACAAAAGAAAGATTTAATATAAAGTCTAATATAAACTGCAATACCAAAAATATAGTTTATATGTTGCAATGCCCATGTGGGAAACCATATGTGGGAAGAACGTGTAGAAAACTTAAAGAAAGAATATTGGAACATCAAAACAATATTAGAAAAAATTCAACCAAACATATAGTACCTTTACATTGCAATACTTGCAATACATTCAGTTGGCAAAGTTTTTCCTTCATGGGCATTGAGCATGTAGATCCTTATTGGAGAGGAGGGGATCTGACCAAAAAAACTCTCACAGAGAGAAACATTTTGGATAAATAAATTGAAACTACTCCAACCCTTTGGTTTAAACTTAGATATTGATTTGTGGAGTTTTTTTGAAGATTGATTCTTGTTTTGTGAGTGTTTCTTGTGTGAATATTGCACTCTTTCTTTATTTCCAAATTAATAGATACATCTTAATTACAAATAAATTAGTTACGATAATTCAAAACAGGTTGAAAAATGGTTTCTAATGAATTGGATTATTTTTTATTTGTATTCATTTTTATTTTTATTTTCATTATTTATTTTTATTTTATTTTTATTTTTTATTTTTATTTCTACTTATTATCATTTACATTTATTATTATTTTTATTTCCATTTTAATTTTAATTTTTATTTACATGTACATATTTATATTTATTTTTTTTGGTTATAGTTTAAAATTTGTTTTAATCTCCAAAAAGATATTGTATTTTTTAGAATACCAAAGTGTAAAAAGTAAAGAGATAGAAGAAAAAGTGCAGTATAAAATGGGTTTCACCTTTTCACCTAGTCACCAATGTACTTTAAAGAGAATGATGTTAAGACATCTCGCAGTTTATATATATATATATTGTCCTGGCCACTTCCCCAAGGACTGAAGGCTATCCAGCGTTTTATAGGATTTGCCAACTATTATAGGAAATTCATAAAAAACTTTTCACCACTTATCTTATCCTATAACAAAGCTGACTAAAAAGGTCTACACCCTAGGGTTTGGACTCCTGAAGCCCTTAAGGCCTTCGAAACTCTCAAGAAAGCATTTGCCTCTGCTCCAGTGCTGCACCACCCTAATCCTTCTCTTCCCTTTGTTATGGAAGTAGACGCTTCTGAGTCGGGTGTGGGAGCAGTACTGTCACAGAGGTTGTCGTATGACAAACCCCTCCATCCCTGTTGTTATTTTTCTAAAAGGTTGTCTGATCCAGAAAAGAATTACGATGTTGGGAACAGGGAACTATTAGCTATTGTGTTAGCTTTTAAGGAATGGAGGTACTTATTAGAGGGTTCTAGACACAAAATTATGGTTATAAGAGATCATAAGAACCTCTCCTATATAGCTGATGCTAGAAGGTTATCTGCCCGGCAGGCTAGATGGTCTCTATTTCTTTCACGCTTCCAATACGTTATTACCTATAGACCTGGTTGCCGTAATGCCAAAGCTGACGCTATCTCTCGACAGCATGAACCATTAGAATTTGTTAACCCAACTCCTGAACCTATTGTACCTGCGTCTCAGATAATAGCTGCTACCCGTTTGGTTGTTTCATCTCCTTTCCTTGATAGTATTAAGACATACCAAACCAAAGCACCCCCTGAGACACCGGTTGGTAAACTATACGTTAAAGCAAATGACAGAAAAAAGTTGTTAACTTTATTTCACACCGCCAAAACTGCTGGTCATCCGGGGGTTACCAAAACCTATAAGGGCCTCCTTCAACAGTTCTGGTGGCCTTCACTTAAGCGAGACGTAGTGGATTTTGTACAGGCTTGTCGCGTCTGTACGCAGTGTAAGTCCCCTAATGTGAGACCCCAGGGTCTACTGATGCCTCTATCTATACCCAAGAAACCATGGACCCACTTATCCATGGATTTCCTTGTAGACCTTCCTCTTTCTGATGGTCAGACAGTGATATTGACTGTGACGGATAGGTTCTCTAAAATGGCGCACTTTATTCCGCTTAAGAAACTGCCTTCTGCGGTTCAGCTAGCTCAGGTGTTTGCCAAAGAAGTGTTCCGCTTGCATGGGGTACCTCAGGATATCGTATCTGACAGGGGCCCTCAATTTGTCTCTCGGTTTTGGAGGGGCTTTTGTGCTGAGATGGGGGTCTCCTTGTCCTTCACTTCCTCCTATCACCCGCAATCTAACGGTGCGGCCGAACGTGCTAATCAGTCTGTGGAATTGGGTTTGCGCTGCTTCACTAATGCGCACCAGGACGACTGGTCTCACCTCCTTCCGTGGGCTGAATTTGCCAGGAATACGGTGTCTCATTCGTCTACTGGCTTAAGTCCTTTTGAGGTTGCTTATGGGTTTCGGCCTTCTGTCCTTCCCGGTGCGTTCTCTGACAAGGGAATGCCCGCCTTGGACCAGCACCTCGCCTCTTTGCGGAAGATGTGGGATCAGGTCCATGTTGCACTGTCTCGTTCAGCAGCTGCTCAGAAGAAGTTTGCTGATCGCCGTAGGGTTGCGGCCCCTTCTTATGTTCTGGGTGATAGGGTATGGTTGTCCTCCAGGAACCTCCGTCTCAAGGTTCCCTCGATGAAATTTGCTCCCAGATTTCTTGGTCCCTACAAGGTGTTACGTAGGGTTAACCCCGTTTCCTACTCCCTTGACCTGCCTCCTTCCATGCGTATTCCGAACACGTTTCACGTCTCGCTTTTGAAGCCTGTGACGAACCCTACTACATAGACCTGTATTGCGGGTTCATCTGTTTCCATGGGATCCGTGGAATTCCTGTCCGTACGCTACTGGTTTTTCGTTTCCTAAAGTACCGAGTAAAACTACCGAACATCGGCCACCCAGGAGAGGAGTGTGCGGCTCATTAACACCTTGACCACAAATTAGAACGCTGTGGTTAACCGCAAACCCCTCTCCATTCCATTTCATACGGGTGGTCGTCGTTCGTATGCCGACCACGAGGCGGCGGCCATTTTGGACACGAGGCGAATCAGCGGTGTTCGGTGCAAAACCCATGGATCTAAAAACGGACTCTTTATCTACCGAACACCGCTGGAGACGGCCGTCCCTCCTTCTATTCCCTTGGAGGCATACGAACCCTGTTCCGTTCGGGGGTTTTCTTCATCCGTATGGACTTACCCAGATAGCCGGCCCATGGAGTCATTCGTACACCGAAAGACTTATGAGAGACTTTGACTCCATGGCGATTGGACTGTGTACTTCGGATCTGAGCGCTATTCGGCAGGAATATGCCCTCAGATTCAGGCTATCTGGGGATACGTTGCACGAACACTATATCTTCGGTACTTCGGATTTTATGTATTTTATTGCATTTTGTGTGTTTGTGTTTAAAATGGCGATGGTTCCTATCCTCGGAGTTAATTAGGTTTCTCCCTAATTATCTCCGGGATAGGAAGAAATGTCTTATGGGTAAAATGGGGAGGGCTTGTGTTATAGCCACTGCGATTGGCTACTGCTTAATATATTTTACAGTCTTCCACCAGGTCCCCTAGGGGAGTGTCTACCTGGTGGAGACCTGCATAAATACTGGGCAGGTAGCCCCCATTAAACACATTCTGCTTGACCTTCAAAACGGAGCTTTGTCTCGTTTGTGGAGGGATTGACTATTGGGACAGCGTTTTCGTTTATTTCTAGCTGTGGAAGGATTTCGGATGGATTGCTGATCGGGAGTTACCGCATTCGTATGCTCCGGTCGGGAGTCTTATGATCGGTTATGCTGGAACTGCATTTCTGGAGAAAGGGGATTATCGGCTAAACGGCGGCTTCACTCTCCAGGCGGCGAGTGTCGTAACAAAGCCCTTGCTGTGTAACCGGTTCTCTCGTCCCCTCGGGCAGCCCGTTTCCCCTCGCGCTGTCCCTAGTGACGTGTACAAGGTGGCTGCCCTTCTCGACTCTCGTGTTTCTAGGGGTCGGCTGCAATATCTGGTGGATTGGAAGGGGTACGGTCCTGAGGAGCGGTCTTGGGTTTCAAGCTCTGATCTGCACGCTCCCTCTTTGGTCCGCTCCTTTCATGCCCGGTTTCCTTTGAAGCCTTCTGCTTCCCGCCCCCTGGGCGGTCTTCGAGGGGGGGTAATGTCGGGATCCCGCGGGCAGCTGTGAGGGGAGGCTGCACTCCGCTCGCGGTACTCACCCTCCAGCCGTCCGCGGTCCCCTCCTCCTCATGGGCTCGGCGAGCGGCATCCTTCCAGCCTCAGATGCCGCCCGCGTCTTCCTCCACGTCCCCCAGCGGTAGCATGCATGATGCTGCACGCTGGGAGACCGCCCAATATATTACACGCCGGGGTCATTCACCTTACCCGCCGTTAAAGGCACAGTGCCTCAATCACAGTGGGAGGTTGAGATATCTCCCACGTGTGATTGTTAATTCTGATTGGAAATTATCCAATCAGAATTAACCTTATGGTTTAAATACTTACCTTTCCTGTTCCTCCCTGCCCTGTTGTGGTCTTTGCTTGCTAGTATTGCTACTGAACTTGTGTTTCTGGTTACATACTCTCTGGCTTGTTAATCTGACTTTGTGACTTTCTCCTACCCTTTGACCTCGGCTTGTTTCTCGTTATTCTGTCTTCTGGTTCCCCTTACTCGGCTTGTCTCCTGACTATTCTGTGTGTGCTTAGCCCGGCCACTCTAAGGTCCGGTACTGCACCTTTTCTGTGTGTGTGTGTGTGTTAGCGTGTTGGGTTCCCCGAATCGTGACAAGCGTGGCTGAGCTCCTCTCCGGTCCGCGGTGCCCGGCCGGAGTGATAGGAAGGTGCACACTGAGTGTGCACTTCCTGTCAGTCCGGCTGGTTACAGGAAACAGAAACTCCTGTTCCACGTGGAGTTTCTGTTTCCTGTAACCGGCCGGACTGACAGGAAATGCACACTGAGCGTGCGTCTTCCTATCACTCCGGCCGGGCACCGCGGACCAGAGAGGAGCTCGGCCACGCTACAAGGGAGGGGGTAAGAAGAAGGAGGGGGAGGAGTAAGAAGAGAGGAGGGGGAGAAAGAAGAGGGGAGGGGTAGTAAGAAGAGGGGAAGGGGAGTAAGAAGAGGGGAGGGGGAGTAAGAAGAGGGGGAGGAGTAAGAAGAGGGGGAGGAGTAAGAAGAGGGGAGGGGGGAATAAGAAGAGGGGGGAGTAAGAGGAGGGGGAGAGTAAGAAGAGAGGAGGGGGGAGTAAGATGAGGGAGGAGAGTAAGAAGAGGGGGGAGTAAGAGGGGGGGGTAAGGGGAGGGGGGAGTAAGAAAAGGGGAGGGGGGAGTAAGAAGAGGGGAGGGGGGAGTAAGAAGAGGGAAGGGGGGAGAGTAAGAAGGAGGGGAGATAAGAAAAAGAGGGGGGAAGAAGAAGAGGGAGAGGGGGAATAAGAAGAGGGGGAGGGGGAGTAAGAAGGAGGGGAGATAAGAAAAAGAGGGGGTAAGAAGAAGAAGGGGTGAGTAAGAAAAAGAGGGGGGAGTAAGAAAAAGAAGAGGAGGGAGTAAGAAAAAGAAGGGGGTAAGAAGAAGAGTGGGGGTAAGAAGAAGAAGGGGGGAATAAGAAGGAGGGGAGTTAAGAAGAAGAAGGGGGAGTAAGAAGAGGAGGGGGGAGTAAGAAGAGGAGTGGGGAGTAAGAAGAAGAGGAGTGGGGAGTAAGTAGAAGGGGGTAAGAAGAAGAGGGGGTAAGAAGAAGAAGGGGGAGTAAGAAGAAGAGGGGGAAGTAAGAAGAAGAGGGAGAAATAATAATAAGAAGAAGGGGGAGTAAGAAGAAGAAGGGGGAGTAAGAAGAAGAAGGGGGAGTAAGAAGAAGAGGGGGAGTAAGAAGAAGGGGGGTGTAAGAAGAAGGGGGGTAAGAAGAAGAAGGGGGTAAGAAGAAGGTGGGGGTAAGAAGAAGAAGAGGGGGTAAAAAGAAGTAGGAGGGTTAAGAAGAAGAAGGGGGAAGTAAGAAGAAGAAGAGGGGGTAAGAAGAATGGGGGAGCAATAAGAAGAAGGGGGTAAGAAGAAGGGGGGAGTAATAAGAAGAAGGGGGTAAAAAGAACAGGTGGGGGAGTAAGAAGAACAAGGGGGGAAGTAAGAAGAACACAGGGAGGAGGGGGTAAGAAGAACACAGGGGGTGAAAAGAACACAGGGAGGGTGGAGGGGGGGATGAGAAGAGCACAGGGAGGGTGGGTGAGTGTGAGAAGAGACTGCTAGGGGAGGGTGGGGGAGAGGAGAGACCACTAAGGGGCAGGGGGGAGCTCTAAGGGACAGAAGGGACAGCTCTATAGGACAGGTGACAAGACAGGGAGCTATTTCACACTACGCGCGCACACACACACAATGCATCCCTATACATACACAGAAACACAACATGCTTCCCTTACACACAGAGAAACACACAATGCATCCATTACACACACACACACACACACACACACAATGCAACCCTTACACACAAAGACAATGCATCCTTTGCACAAATACACAGAAACAGACAATGCAAACCCTTACACACACATGCAAACACATACAATGCTTTTCTTACATACACACAGAAACACAATGCATCTCTTACACTCAATGCACACACATACAGACACACACCTTGCATCCCTTATGCATACAAACACATATTCACACAATGCATCCCTTACACACAACCAGAAACACATAATACATCCCTTATACATAAATACACACTGCTTCCACTACACACAAACACACTGCATCACCTGCACAAACTGGTATCCCTATACACTACAAACCATAAGCACACATATTAGATCCTCTACAATAACACATAACACATCCCCTACACACTCCACTCCCTGTGAGCGAACTCATGGGTGGGTGGAACATATAAGTGGACTTATGAGTGGGCCTTATGGGCATACTCACCGTCAGGCACTGGGGCCCAGACCTTGAGCTGTGTAAGAGGCCCCCAAAAATGGAGCTGCTTCCAATTCTCCCAGAACATTGAATTTTGTGACCACAGTTGCAAACAGCCTCCAGAGATCCTGTTCTACACCAGACCAGTGGAGCCAAACTGCAGCCCATCATCATCCTCATCTAATTGTAAGTAGGCAATCTAGTATATTATTAGTGACACTAATCTATAATTTACCTCACATTAAAGGGACACTATAGCTTAATGAAGTGGTTCTGGTGTCTATAGCTGGTCCCTGCAGGCTTTTTAATGTAAACACACACTGTGTGCAGCACTGGCGTTAGTTCATATGGCAGATCATATGGGTGGGGCATTGTGATGTCACATGGGGGTCGTCACATTTTTATTTTTTCTAGGGCGGCAAAAATCCTTGCACCGGGTCTGATCCTGGGCAGGTGCATCAGTCTACTGGTGACCCACAGGAGGGGAGTGCACTGATTGCACTGCACTCTCCTCCTGCCTCCTGTCTTTACCACAGTGCAAGTGCCCTCTGCCCCTAATTTACAGTGGCTCACACTCACAACAAGCAGTGCCTGGAGCCCTTTGCAGAGACGGGAACAAAGAGGTTCTGCGGCAGCTGGCCGTCCTGCAAGTATTACATTAAACAGCTGTTCCCCATGCAGCCACAGGTGGCGCTGTGCTGGGAGAATGTGATTACTCTTCACTTCCTCCCAGCCTACAGAGCAGCGCATGGAAGAGAGAGGAGAGGAGGCATGATTTAATCTTACAATAAATCCTCTAAGCAAACCTTTATAAATTTGGGGGGATCAGCTCTGTTTACACAGTTTATTGGTGTTTACTCTGATGTCTGTATTAATATTGAGGGATGTCTAAGTAGTAACGTCAGTGTGTGTCAGCAGGGCCAGCCATTGGGGTGTGCAAGCTGTGCAGTCACGCAGGGTGCCATGACAACAGAGGCACCCGGTGGCCAACACAGCTCACAAGTTGGGTACACCAGCATATTTAATTTAAACGATTCGCTGGTGGTCCACTGGTGCGCACCAGCAGTAGGTGCAGTCAGATTATATCCTCTCCCTCGTGGTTCTGGCGCTCAGTTAGTGAGTCCGAGCACAGGCTCAGAGCTTCTCAGCCTGTGCTCTGACAACATTGAAAGTCAGAGCCGTGAAGGAGCGGGTATGGCAAAGAGCTACTGATTAGCATAACATCAATATCCGTTATAAAACCAGGAAAAGGTGGGCATGGATGGTGAACTGATTTGGTGGTGCAATGGGCCACTTGACTGGTTTTGCCCCCCAGGCCTAAGGCTGCCAGCCCTCCCCTGCGCACCAACCTCAACATAATTAACTTGCCTCCTTACTAGGATTGAACTTTTTACTCTAACGGCACTTCAGCGGTGGCTATTACACTGGGATATCTCTCAACCTCTCAGAAGCACTACAGAGACAACCTCCACTCATCTATACCAACCGAATCATCACAAGTGACTTTAAACATGTTTCAAGCAAGTTTATCTCCTACCTTAATATATTCCAGAGTCACATATTATTTGGACTTACCTACTGCTTTCAAAACGCAAAATCTTGAGTCTATCTTAAATGACAGGTTGTATGATCTTTACATTTGCCATATATTTTATTATTTGCCATAGTGAAGAAGTTGTCATACAGAAAGGTTAAATGATGATGTAATGTTTAAATGTTCTCAATATTTGTAACCGGTGCATTCACAAAGGTTCACACCAGGATATTACATTTTAGGGAAACCGTAGGGAGACGGAGGGCTTTACATCTCGCTTTATTTCCCCTGTAGTAATGGCCGTATCGCGGTTATAGGGGAAATGAGACGTTATTTTTAGCTCCCTATCAGGAAATTGTTTTCGGTAAGACTACAGTACACCCAGATTAGGGACTCAGACCCACTTTCCTAAACAACTCCCGACTAAAAATGGTGAATGACTTACCAGTCTTACATAGTTCTAGAGGTCTGGGAGTCTTCTGTCTTAACATAAAGAGGAAAACTCACTTTTTAACTGATCCTCTGAATCTATATTAGATGAGGTCAATAACACACAGAATATAAAATAGCCAGGCATTCTTTACTATGCACTAAGTTCACCTCTATCTCTTTAACATAGAGTTCTCACGTACTCATTGACGAATCCGCAATTCTATCCATATGACAATCAACTCACAGACCGACTTGACCTATTACATTCTAGCAAACAAAAACTTATATATAAATTTGAAAAAACAATTTTTAATAAGACAAACATGACAACAATGCACCGGACGAGGGCTTTCTCAATCTCAAGTTCAATAGTACTCAGATGAACCCACATACTTGGCTAATCTCAAATCCCTCTTCCCCAAGGACTAGACGACACCAAGTCTGGGAGCTAACTGTCAACTGTCAACTGACCTCTGTGGGGGTCCCAGCTTCAAAAGATGTAACCCCTGTTGACCTCAGCAATAACATCTCTGTAATTTGTGCCATTTACTAAACAAATTACATTAAAGGATAATATTCCAAGAGTGTAATAATAAATTATACACCCTTGCCTTCGTATCCACGCCCCCAAAATGGGAGTGTATGGGGAATGTGGAATGACAGGGGCCAATGGGAGACCGTTTTACATTTTGGCTCCCACTGTCCCTTTAAGAGCACGCCCGAGACGTGTGGCGCGCTCTTAGAGCTAGGCGGGACACGTGACCGAGTCTCGTGGTCAGTGCCCGCCTTCGTCTGAACTTTGAGTGAGCCGCGCATGGCGGGAATAGAGGACCTCGGCCAGCACCCAGGTAACGTAAGTACCCCCCCGAAGACACGCCCACCGGGCAGGGGAGGACCTGGCCTGGCAGGAAAACCAGAATGGAAGAAGTGCAGAAGGCGAGGAGCGTGAACAGCGTCAGCGGAAATCCAACAGCGTTCCTCAGGCCCATACCCCTTCCAATGCACCAGGTACTGGAGGCGACCCCTGAGAAAACGAGAGTCAAGCACAGCAGCCACCTCGAATTCCTCATGACCCTCCACAGAAAGAGGAGGAGGAGGAGGAACATGTCAGGGGGCCAGGAGGAAAACAGGAGGAGGAGGAGGAACATGTCAGGGGGCCAGCTTCATAGAAGGAACACGAAGGCGGATATTGCGAGTGGAAAGCCACACTCTTTCACCCACAACATAGGATGGAGCCGCCCTGCGATGCTTGTCAGCTTGGACCTTTTGGCGAGCAGCAGAGTCCACCAAAGAATGCTGAACCTGCTCCCGGTAGAACGTAGACCAGCCAAATGTTCATCCAGAACAGGCATGCCTGTAAGGAGAATGCAGTCAGAAGAACAACAGGATGCTGGCCATAAACAACGTAGAAAGGGCTATTACCAGAAGATTCATGAGCAGCATTAGTACGAGCAAACTCAGCCCAAGGAAGCAGATCAGCCCAATTGTTCTGATGGTGAGATACGAAACAACGAAGATACTGCTCTAGGGATTGGTTTGCATGTTCAGCAGCTCCATTAGATTGAGGGTGGTAAGCGGAGGAAAACGAAAGAGAAATGCCCATTTCCGTACAAAAGGCTTTCCAGAACCTGGAAATAAACTGGCTACCCCTATCGGACACAATAGATTCTGTAATACCGTGTAAATGAAACACCTCCCTGGCGAAGATAGAAGCAAGTTCCTTGGATGAGAGCAATTTGACAAGAGACACAAAATGAGCCATCTTAGAAAATCGATCCACTACCATCAGGATGACTGTTTTACCATTCGAAGGAGGCAATTCAACAATAAAATCCATGGATAGATTGGACCAAGGCCTCTCGGGTATGGGCAACGGGTGCAACAACCCACATGGAACTCTATGAGAAGACTTTATACTGGCACAAGTAATACATGCCTGTACGTAATCGGTGACGTCCTTGCAAAAGGAAGCCCACCAAAAGTATCTAGAGACTGCTGTTAAGGTTTTAGTAATACCAGGATGTCCAGCAATTTTGGTGTCATGATATAGTGACATAATGTCTTGTCTTTCAGGAACATCAACGAACAGTTTATCAGCAGGTCTCTCTCTAGGTGCCATGTTTTGTCTCGCCCATATAACTTGCAAAAGGGATGAAGAAATAGATAGAACAGTAGTAGCTATTATTCTGTCCGGGGGAATGACAGGGGTATCATCAAACTCTTGTTTGTCGGTAGTTTTGAATTGTCTGGACAGAGCGTCAGCTTTAGTGTTACAATCACCTGGTCTGTAGGTGATGAAATAATTGAAATGAGATAAAAACAGTGACCACCTGGCCTGCCTAGAAGTCAATCTTTTGGCCTCACTAAGGTAGGAAAGGTTTTTGTGATCCGTAAGAATAAGGATGGGATCCTTAGTACCCTCCAAAAGATGTCTCCACTCCTTAAGGGCTAAAACATTAGCAAGGAGTTCTCGATTGCCTATGTCATAATTCTTTTCGACCTTGGACATCTGCTTGGAAAAGAAGCCACAAGGATGTAATGGCTTTTCAGGTGATTCTCTTTGAGATAAAACAGCACCTACCCCAATATTTGAAGCATCAACTTGAAGAATAAAAGGCAAAGAAGGGACAGGATGCTGTAAAATAGGAGCAGAGGCGAACACAGTCTTAAGGAATTTAAAAGCCTCAAGCGCCTCTGGGCACCAGACACGAGTATTACCATCCTTTTCAGTCATACGGGTTATAGGTGCTACAATGGAAGAAAAGCGTTTAATAAAGCATCTATAATATTTAGAAAAACCAAGAAAACGCTGAATGGCTTTCAGACCCTGAGGTAGAGGCCATTCTATGACAGCAGAAAGCTTCTTGGGATCCATACGAAAACCCTTAGCAGAAATTAGATACCCCAAGAACTGGACTGCGGATTGATCAAATAAACATTTTTCTAGTTTACAATAGAGACCATTAACAAGAAGGGTTTTCAAAACTAATTTAACATGCATGTGATGAGTAAGCAATTGGTTGAATATATTAATATGTCGTCCAAGTACACTATTACAATTGTGTGAATTAACTCTCATAGGACATCATTAATAAATTCTTGAAACACTGCTGGGGCGTTACAAAGACCAAAGGGCATCACAGTGTACTCGTAATGACCACTCCTAGTATTGAATGCAGTTTTCCAATCATGGTCCTTTTTTATACATATGAGAGTGTATGCACCTCTAAGGTCCAGTTTAGTAAACACAGTAGCTTGTTTAAGCCTGTCAAATAATTCCGTGATTAAAGGTATAGGGTAAGCATTTTTTATGGTGATTTTATTTAGGCCCCTATAATTGATACAAGGTCTTAAATCGTCCTCCTTCTTCGACACAAAGAAGAACCCAGCCCCTGCCGGAGAAGAGGATCTCTTTTGCAAAGATTCTCTGATATCTTCTTCCATGACAAGGTTTTCTTCAGGAGACAAAGGATACACCCTCCCTTTGGGAGGTATTGCGCCAGGTAACAAATCAATAGCACAATCGTAGGGTCTGTGAGGTGGTAATTTTTCAGCCTCCCTTTTATCGAAGACAGACTTAAGAGACATGTACTGAGGAGGTATAACAGTAGACAAAGGGGGAGTAGTAGGAATATTAATAGAATTTAAAGGGGTGATTTTAACAATACAAGACTCTTGACAGGCATCACTCCAAGATACTATTTGTCCTGACTCCCAGTCAAATATGGGATTGTGAGAATGCAACCATGGGTACCCTAACAGGATGTGAGAGGAAGGAGAGGTGATGATCTGAAACCGAATGGTTTCTGAGTGTAACAACCCTGTATACATATGCAACGGTTCATTTTCATGTGTGATAACTGGGGAGCATAATGGTCTACCATCTATGGCCTCAACGGCCAAGGATGTCTTCATCTCTCTAATGGGTATGTTGTGTTTTTTAACAAAGCCAGAATCTATGAAGTTCTCGGCTGCACCGGAATCAACCAAGGCTAGTATGTTCCCTGCTATGCTATTCTTTTCAAGATGCAGAGAAACAGGGATAAGTAATCGGTTAAGAGGCAAATGTGGGGACTCCGATGTCACACCCAAGGCCAGTCCCCTATACGGTCTTAGGTTTGATAGTTTTCCGGACGCACGGGCCATTCTTGTCGCATATGGCCCTTCCTACCACAGTACAGGCAAAGTCCCTCCTTTCTCCTATACAATTTTTCAGCATCAGAGAGCTTAGCAACCCCTAATTGCATGGGTCCATCCTCTGATACCTTGGAACTCTCAGGATTAGCAACTCTAGGAGTATTAAGTGTAACAAGGCGTCTATTCCTAGTCTTGGTATAGAGTCTGACATGAATCCTATTGTCTATATCAATGAGATAGTCGATGAGACCTTCTAATGGTATAGGAAGATCCCTGGCCGCTACCTCATCCAATATAGTTTCAGATAGACCTTCCATGAATGCAGCAATCAGCCCATTGTTGGTCCAATCTACCTGTGAAGCAAGGGTACGTAACTGAATAGCATAATCAGCAACAGACTTAGATCCCTGTTTAATTCTCATTAATGCCCTGGCGGCATTCTTCAACCTTTTAGTTGTGTCAAAGGTTCTACGAAAAGCCGTAAGGAAGCTATTGAAATCATGCACCATAGGTCCATTAGCTTCCCAAATAGGATTTGCCCACTCAAGTGCTTTATCTGTAAGTTGGTGCATAAGGAAACCAACTTTAGACCTATCAGTGGGAAATGAACGTGGATACATTTCAAAGTGGAATTCCACTTGATTAATGAATCCCCTGCATGTCTTAGCATCCCCTCCATACCTTGGTGGAGGGGTTAGATGTGCAGAAGCATTAGGCATGGTAGATGTATCTGGAACAAGGGGTGCAGGAGCAGCTGGTACGGATACGGGAGCAGTTCCAGATAAGAATGTCTGGATGACCTGAGCCATCTGAGCCATACGATGATCCTGCTCTACAAATCTAGTCTCATGAGAAGCCATTTGCTGACCTAAATATGTGGGGTCCATGGCCCTATTGGTAGTGTACCCCAACATGCAAGATTTAGTCCAACAATTGACAAGATAAAGCAGATACGTCTTACCGGACCGTAGAATGGCTGGACTCGACGTAGAACAGAGAAGAGACAGAGTCAGGAACGAGCCGAGGTCAAGGGAACAGAAAGACAGCGAAAACAAGAACTAGCCAAGGTCTGGTACACAGGAGTCAGGAAGCCGCCAAACAAGACAATGCAGGGATAAAGAGAAAAATGGAGTCAGATACAATGCCAAGTTCAAGCACGAAAAATCACAACTGAACCATACAAGCGCTAAAGGGAACTGAATCAGAAACCACAATAGGGCAGAGAGTTAAGGGAGAGGGAAGTATAAATACCCTAGTATTTAATTTGATTGGCCCCTGTCATATCCACACCTCCAAAACGTGAGTGTATGGGGAATGTGGAATGACAGGGGCCAATGGGAGACCGTTTTACATTTCGGCTCCCACTTTCCCTTTATGAGCGCGCCCGAGATGTGCGGCACGCTATTAGAGCTAGGCGGGACACGTGACCACGTCTCGCGGTCAGTGCCCGCCTTCGTCTGAACTTTGAGCGAGCCGCGCACGGCGGGAATAGAGGGTAAGGTAAGTACCGCTACAATTGTTTGCCAGTATTTTCTAAAATATGTTGCATTCATCTTGCCATCAATTTCCACAAGATTCCCCGTGCCTTTAGAGCTCACACACCCCCAAAACATCAGTGAGCCACCAACATGCTTCATAGTGGGGATGGTATTCTTTTCACTATAGGCCTTGTTGACCTCTCTCCAAACATAGCACTTATAACTCCAATGAAAAGCTCTATTTTAGTCTTGTCATTCCAAATTACAGTGTGCCAGAAGCTATGAGGCATGTCAAGGTGTTGTCGGGCATATTGTAACCACCTTTTTTGTGGCATTTGCGCAGTAAAGGCTTCTTTCTGGCAACTCGACCATGCAGCTCATTTTTGTTCAAGCATGGTCTTTTTCCAGAGCAGCCTGTATTGCGAACAATTCTCCTGGCAATTGCGGCTGAAATCTCGGTATACCTTAGCTTGGTATCAAGAGAATGTTCCACTTCTTAATAAGTGATTGAACAGTACTGGCTGGCATTTGCAAGCCTTTTGATATCTTTTTATATCCTTTTCCATCTGACAACATGTGTAATTTTTGCACAGAATTCATATTAGACAGAAATGGTCAAGGTGGTTGTAGTTACCATTTAATCTTCTTATCGGAGTCTGTTATTTATGGTCTTGAGTGCTCCTATATAATCATAGATACAGAAATCAAAACAATAATAAACACATTAAGAGATGATTGTGAATCTTGTGAAATTCTCTCTACATGCTGCATAAATGTGTCCTTTTCCTAATTGCCCATTACATTCATGTTTCCAGGAACATGAAGATTACTTGTGCTTGTAGATTACTTGTTTTGGAAAACATGAGAAAAAAACAATGCTGAGATCTTCTATTTTATTTGCTGCCAATATCCTTTATATATTAGTACATGTTTTACTAAGTATTGTATATCTTAGTCGTGTTACACATCAAGTTGCATAAAAATATGAGTGGTGAGTCATGTTTGCAAAGAAATTCACAGGAATTCTATTATCTCCTTCACAATTTCCCTAGAACTACAGTTCAAACATCAAATAAGCTTGCTTATCCACTGTTGACTGATTTCAGGTGTTTATGAACTACCCCTTAAAGGGATACTTTATTCACCAGCTCAACTATGTCTTAATTGTTCTGGTGTCCTCTGCCTGTCCCTGCAGGCATTTTAATGTAAAATGAAGTGCTTACTTTGCTTTATGACCCACATGGTGCTGGAGTAAAGGTACATTTTTACATTAAGGGGGGGGGGGGGGGGGGGCGGGAATGACCTTTATAGTGTTTTTAACACCATTGGGTCAGAACTACAAGTTTTTATTCCTGACCCTATATGGTTCCTTTGAAATAGCAGTGCATCATTGGTATTGTAACACAGAAACATAATTAAAGTTTATTGTTTCTAAAGTACTTGGCGTTTGCAAAAATATATTATTAAAGAGTACACAACTTGTCTCTAGCCTTTTTGGAACATTTTAAATTCCAAGGTTAGAAATAAATGTCCTATTGCCTGCCTATTTTCCATTGAATCTGTAAGGAAGCCCACTAACTAGCATAGCTCAGTAGATCTTGTCAGTTAAAGTGACAATTTCACAGTTAGTTTTAGCTTTAAATCCAGGACAACTGCCCAGCATTCCTTATCAGCTCTCCTGAGCTGAGCTTTTTAGGACAGATCGTGGAGTATGACTGGACTCCAAGCACCATAGGACAGTCTGATGTAGTGATTTTGGTTCCAGGAGAGCCCTGTGTCCCTTGCACAGTAAGTATTCAAACCAGTTAAGAGGGGTTGGGCAATATACCCAGAGTCCTCCAAGCATCCATCTTCATCTCCCCTGGAACCAGAAGCTTCTACAGGGAACAGTTGGCTCCAATGAGCACCTCTCTGCACAGCTGGACTTGCCATTCTATGAGTGTCCAAGACGTGCCCCTGTTCCATTTTTATCCCCTTAAGGACCAAACTTCTGGAATAAAAGGGAATCATGACATGTCAGACATGCCATGTGTCCTTAAGGGGTTAAAGGGCTCAAAAGCTCCTCCTCCATGCTCAATTTATCTATAGGTATTCGGCTCTTCAGCAGTTTGGAATTTGCTGGATGTCCGGAATCCTTTCTCTGTGATTGATCATAGACCCGGAAGTGAGGTCTGTTCTTACTCCGTCATGCCACTTCCGGATTATCATTCGCAACTACATTACCCACAGTCCATCTGCCAGTGAATATCTGCATGTCATATGCGGTTAGTGAACGTTTTGGGTGTTCTTTCTATTTCAATATACCCTAAGTATCATTCTCAGTGACACATAAATACATTTGTACAAATCAAAATTTTATTGGAAATAACTCTAAATAAGAAATATCCAGGGCCACCGGGATTCCTGGTGGGCTTCTCCTCTCTGGGTCTGCAGCACTGGGCGAGCGGCTCTAGGGAAGCCACCTCAGCGCCGGGCGGCTCCTCCAGGCGCCCGAAGCTGGGGGCACCCAGAAGAGCCCTGTCACAGTATGGCAGAGCAGGCACCTTCTTACCTTGATGACTGGTGCCTGCTCTGCCATCAAATGCCGGTGCCTGGATGAGAATGCAGGCAGCAAGGGAGGCTCTTACTCCTCCCTCGCACGCCCTCTGTGATGCCAGGAGCTGGAATATGACGTTATTCAGGCCCCAGCATACTAAACGGCACACTGGAGGAGTGAGAGGCTGCACCACACTGGACACCAGGGTGGTGAGTGTTGGGGTGTCTGTCACTGAGTGTATGTCAGTGAGTGTCTGTGTGTGTGAGTGTATGCCTGTCAATGAGTGAGTGTATGTCTGTCAGTGAGTGTCTGTGTGTTTGTGTCAGTGAGTGAGTATATGTCTGTCAGTGAATGTGTGTGTGTGTCTATCATTGAGTGAGTGTGTGTCTGTCAGTGTATGTGAGTGAGTGTATGTCTGTCAGTGAGTGAATGTCTGTGTGTGTGTGTGTGTATGTCTGTCAGTGAGTGAATGTCTGTGATTGAGTGTGTGTGTGTCAGTGAGTGTATGTCTGTCAGTAAGTGTGTGTGTGTGTGTGTCTGTCAGTGATTGAGTGTATGTCTGTCAGTGAGTGACATGAAGGGACGACATGAAGGGGCGGCAAAATGGATGTTTGCCTAGGGCGGAAAAAATCCTTGCACCAGCCCTGGAAATATCTATGTGTGTATTCATTATTCGCACTTCGAATATTGCGCTGTGTAGTGTATTGTTTACACAAAAAAATAGCAGCTAAAGCTAAAAATACCTTTTATTTGTTAAAAAAAACATTTTGTATAAAAACACACTTAAAAAAACACAACTTATAAAACATAGCTTATGCATTGTGACTGGTCCTTAAGAGAGTTGTGTATAAATAATTCCCAGCAAACCTCAATAAACTGAAGAAACATTATAAAGAAGAGTGGGCCAAAATTCCTCCACAACGATGTGAGAGACTGATAAAGTCATAAAGAAAACGATCACTTCATGTTATTGGTTCTAGAGGTGGTTCTACAAGTTATTGAATCATAGGGTGTACTTAGTTTTTCACACATGGCGTCTCCATGTGTGCTTAATTTTTGTTAAATAAATCTGTGTTGTTGTTCATCTGAGGTTGTATTTACTTAATTTTAAGACCTGCTAGGGAACATATTTTTGTTATTATGTACTGATAAGTAAAACCATAGAATTTAAAAAAGGGTGTACTTTCTTTTTCCCATGACTATATGTCCCTGTGGCAGAGGAGAAGCAGGGGGGTCTGGAGAAGCAGGGAGAGCCTTGGGCAGAGGAGAAGCAGGGAGAGCCTGGGGCAGAGAAGAAGCAGGGAGAGCCTGGGGCAGAGAAAAAGGGGCAATGGGGCAGAGAAGAGTGTATTCATTTTAAATAATAGCAATTATATTTATTACAAACATTTTGCTAATATGAGGGGTATAATTTATGGAAATAAGCTGCAAAGGGGTATACAAGTGGAAAAAAAGGTTGGAAACACTGTTTTAAAGGAAAATATTTCCTTATGTTGTTATAGGATAATCTGATCCCAATTCTGATCTTGAATAAATGGAGTCAGGAAATTATTTTGAATTGGTCTAGTGAGGTTCCAGTGAGCCCACCTGATTAGACAGATTGTAGATGACAAGGCAACCAACAAGGTTACCAATAAACACATGTATATGGCCCTTCCTACCACAGTACAGGCAAAGTCCCTCCTTTCTCCTATACAATTTTTCAGCATCAGAGAGCTTAGCAACCCCTTATTGCATGGGTTCCTCCTCTGATACCTTGGAACTCTCAGGATTAGCAACTCTAGGAGTATTAAGTGTAACAAGGCGTCTATTCCTAGTCTTGGTATAGAGTCTGTCATGAATTCTATTGTCTATATCAATGAGATAGTCGATGAGATCTTCTAATGGTATAGGAAGATCCCTGGCCGCTACCTCATCCAATATAGTTTCAGATAGACCTTCCATGAATGCAGCAGTCAGCCCATTGTTGGACCAATCTATCTGTGAAGCAAGGGTACGTAACTGAATAGCATAATCGGCAACAGACTTAGATCCCTGTTTAATTCTCATTAATGCCCTGGCGGCATTCTTCGACCTTTTAGTTGTGTCAAAGGTTCTATGAAAAGCCGTAAGGAAGCTATTGAAATCATGCACCATAGGTCCATTAGCTTTCCAAATAGGATTTGCCCACTCAAGTGCTTTATCTGTAAGTTGGTGCATAAGGAAACCAACTTTAGACCTATCAGTGGGAAATGAATGTGGATACATTTCAAAGTGGAATTCCACTTGATTAATGAATCCCCTGCATGTCTTAGCACCCCCTCCATACCTGGGTGGAGGGGTTAGATGTGCAGAAGCATTAGGCATGGTAGATGTATCTGAAACAAGGGGTGCAGGAGGAGCTGGTACGGATACGGGAGCAGTTCCAGATAAGAGTGTCTGGATGCATGAGCCATCTGATCCATACGATGATCCTGCTCTACAAATCTAGCCTCATGAGAAGCCATTTGCTGACCTAAATATGTGGGGTCCATGGCCCTATTGGTAGTGTACCCCAACACGCAAGATTTAGTCCAACAATTGACAAGATAAAGCAGATACGTCTTACCGGACCGTAGAATGGCTGGACTCGACGTAGAACAGAGAAGAGAAAGAGTCAGGAACGAGCCGAGGTCAAGGGAACAGAGAGACAGCGAAAACAAGAACTAGCCAAGGTCTGGTACACAGAAGACAGGAAGCCGGCAAACAAGACAAAGCAGGGATAAAGAGAAAAACAGAGTCAGATACAATGCCAAGTTCAAGCACGAAAAATCTCAACTGAACCATACAAGCGCTAAAGGGAACTGAATCAGAAACCACGATAGGGCAGGGAGTTAAGGGAGAGGGAAGTATAAATACCCTAGTATTTAATTTGATTGGCCCCTGTCATATCCACACCCCCAAAACGTGAGTGTATGGGGAATGTGGAATGACAGGGGCCAATGGGAGACCGTTTTACATTTCAGCTCCCACTTTCCCTTTAAGAGCGCGCCCGAGATGTGCGGCGCGCTCTTAGAGCTAGGCGGGACACGTGACCACATCTCGCGGTCAGTGCCCGCCTTCGTCTGAACTTTGAGCGAGCTGCGCGGCGGGAATAGAGGGTAAGGTAAGTACCGCTACAATTGTTTTCCAGTATTTTCTAAAACATGTTGCATTCATCTTGCCATCAATTTCCACAAGATTCCCCGTGCCTTTAGAGCTCACACCCCCCCCAAAACATCAGTGAGCCACCACCATGCTTCATAGTGGGGATGGTATTCTTTTCACTATAGGCCTTGTTGACCTCTCTCCAAACATAGCACTTATAACTCCAATGAAAAGCTCTATTTTAGTCTCGTCACTCCAAATTACAGTGTGCCAGAAGCTATGAGGCATGTCAAGGTGTTGTCGGGCATATTGTAACCACCTTTTTTGTGGCATTTGCGCAGTAAAGGCTTCTTTCTGGCAACTCGACCATGCAGCTCATTTTTGTTCAAGCATGGTCTTTTTCCAGAGTAGCCTGTATTCCGAACAATTCCCCTGGCAATTGTGGCTGAAATCTCGGTCTACCTTAGCTTGGTATCAAGAGAATGTTCCACTTCTTAATAAGTGATTGAACAGTACTGGCTTGCATTTGCAAGGCTTTTGATATCTTTTTATATCCTTTTCCATCTGACAACATGTGTAATTTTTGCACAGAATTCATATTAGACAGAAATGGTCAAGGTGGTTGTAGTTACCATTTAATCTTCTTATCTGAGTCTGTTATTTATGGTCTTGAGTGCTCCTATATAATCATAGATATAGAAATCAAAAAAATAATAAACACATTAAGAGATGATTTTGAATCTTGTGAAATTCTCTCTACATGCTGCATAAATGTGTCCTTTTCCTAATTGCCCATTACATTCATGTTTCCAGGAACATGAAGATTACTTGTGCTTGTAGATTACTTGTTTTGGAAAACATGAGAACAAAAACAATGCTGAGATCTTCTATTTTATTTGCTGCCAATATCCTTTATATATTAGTACATGTTTTACTAAGTATTGTATATCTTAGTCATGTTACATATCAAGTTGCATAAAAATATGGGTGGTGAGTCATGTTTGCAAAGAAATTCACAGGAATTCTATTACCTCCTTCACAATTTCCCTAGAACTACAGTTTAAACATCAAATAAAAGATATATAGAATTTCTCACACACTCATGGATAGTGTCCACATACAGTGCTGTATAAATCTCAATTCGAAAAGTGATTGTGATCAAACATGAAATAACTTCCCTTAGCAATATAGGATATGCCCGGAGATTTCCTCCTCCTGTATATATATATATATATACACACATATACACACACACATACACTGTCTAGGTGTATTTTAATATTAATATATATAATTATAAATATATATATATATATATATATATATATTAATATCACATAACATGTAGACTGATACTGATTAAATATATATATAATTATTTTTTTATATATATATTTATATATAATATAAAAAATATGTAAATACGTAAAAATATAAAATAAAAAAATTAAAAATAAAATATAAAAAAATATATAGATGTGTTTTATTTCTAACTGTATTGTGATATTAATATATATATATTTATATCAAAATACACGTAGAACGAAATATATATATCTATATACATAAATATATACGTGTTATATACCTATATATAAATAAAAATATTTTAAAAAAATTATATATATATATATATATATACGTATATATATATATATATACACATATGTATATATACATATATTAATTCTACACATATATTTATGTAATATTTTTACATAATTAGGTATCCTAATTAATTACAATTAGCGGGATCTGCCTGACAACCCATGCCAAAAGTATAGGGAATTTCATTTGCTAGCACTATATTTAACCCTATAACTTTCCAAGACACCATAAACCCTGTACATGGGGGGTACTGTTTTACTCGGGAGACTTCGCTGAATACAAATATTAGTGTTTCAAAACAGTAAAATGTATTACAACGATGATATTGTCAGTAAAAGTGAAGTTTTTTGCATTTTTCATGCACAAACAGCACTTACACGGACGATATTATTGCTGCAATACTTTTTTCTGTTTTGAAACACAAATTTGTGTTCAGCGAAGTCTCCTGAGTACAACAGTACCCCTCATGTACAGGTTTTATGGTGTTTTCAAAAATTACAGCGTCAAATATAAGGCTTGTGTTTCATTTTTTTCACATAAAAATTTGCCAGATTGCTTACGTTGCCTTTGTGACCCTATGGTAGCCCAGGAATGAAAATTACCCCTATGATGGCATACTATTTGCAATAGTAGACAACCCAAGGTATTACAAATGGGGTATGTCTAGTCTTTTTTAGTAGCCACTTAGTCACAAACACTGGCCAAAATTGGCGTTTTTTGCATTTTTCACACACAAACAAATACTAACGCTAACTTTGGCCAGTGTTTGTGACCAAATGGCTACTACAAAAGACTGGACATACCCCATTTGAAATACCTTGGGTTGTCTACTATTGCAAATGGTATGCCGTTATGGGTGTAAATTTATTTCCTGGGCTACTATACAGTCTCAAAGGCAACGTAACCAATCTGGCGAATTTCAATTTCAAATGTAACACGCTATATTTGACCCTGTAACTTCCCAAAACACCATAAAACCTGTACATAGGGGGTACTGTTTTACATGTGAGACTTTGCTGAATACAAATATGTGTATTTTATTGCAGTAAAAGCAAACAGTATTATGACATTCACAGTTAAAATGTCATGTAGAACTAAAAAAAATAAAAAGAAATCTTATTTTCTCCCATTTTTTTCATATTAAATTATGTTTCATAGCTAAATATTTGATATTAAATGAAAGCCCTGTTTCCCCTGAATAAAATGATATATAATAAGGGGGTGCATTTAATATGAAAGAGGTGAATTATGGTTGGACAGACATATAGCGCAAATGCCAGGTTTTGTTTACATTTTGTTTTGTTCACAACGTGTACATTTGGCTCCGTCCTTAAGGGGTTAAGTTTTCTACATGTGCGTCCCACGTATTGCTTTCCACAGGGGCAGTGTAGCAAGTATATTACATTTTTACTATCACAGTTTATGTTGGTCTTGATGTTAAATTCCCTACCTGTAACCGAACTTCTAAAATGTGTTGCTTTCAGAAGCCTCTGTGTCAAACAGGCTTTACAGGCTTTGGTATCAAGAGAATGTTCCACTTCCTAATAAGTGATTGAACAGTACTGGCTGGCATTTGCAAGGCTTTTGATGTCTTTTTATATCCTTTTCCATCTGACAACATGTGTAATTTTTGCACAGAATTCATATTAGACAGAAATGGTCAAGGTGGTTGTAGTTACCATTTAATCTTCTTATCGGAGTCTGTTATTTATGGTCTTGAGTGCTCCTATATAATCATAGATATGGAAATCAAAAAAATAATAAACACATTAAGAGATGATTGTGAATCTTGTGAAATTCTCTCTACATGCTGCATAAATGTGTCATTTTCCTAATTGCCCATTACATTTATGTTTCCAGGAACATGAAGATTACTTGTGCTTGTAGATTACTTGTTTTGGAAAACATAAGAAAAAAAAACAATGCTGAGATCTTCTATTTTATTTGCTGCCAATATCCTTTATATATTAGTACATGTTTTACTAAGTATTGTATATCTTAGTCATGTTACATATCAAGTTGCATAAAAATATGAGTGGTGAGTCATGTTTGCAAAGAAATTCACAGGAATTCTATTATCTCCTTCACAATTTCCCTAGAACTACAGTTCAAACATCAAATAAGCTTGCTTATCCACTGTTGACTGATTTCAGGTGTTTATGAACTACCCCTTAAAGGGATACTTTATTCACCAGCTCAATTATGTCTTAATTGTTCTGGTGTCCTCTGCCTGTCCCTGCAGGCATTTTAATGTAAAATGAAGTGCTTACTTTGCTTTATGACCCACATGGCGCTGGAGTGAAGGTACATTTTTACATTAAGGGGGAGGGGGGGCGGGAATGACCTTTATAGTGTTTTTAACACCATTGGGTCAGAACTACAAGTTTTTATTCCTGACCCTATATGGTTCCTTTGAAATAGCAGTGCATCATTGGTAATGTAACACAGAAACATAATTAAAGTTTAGTGTTTCTAAAGTACTTGGCGTTTGCAAAAATATATTATTAAAGAGTACACAACTTGTCTCTAGCCTGTTTGGAACATTTTAAATTCCAAGGTTAGAAATAAATGTCCTATTGCCTGCCTATTTTCCATTGAATCTGTAAGGAAGCCCACTAACTAGCATAGCTCAGTAGATCTTGTCAGTTAAAGTGACAACTTCACAGTTAGTTTTAACTTTAAATCCTGGACAACCGCCCAGCATTCCTTATCAGCTCTCCTGAGCTGAGCTTTTTAGGACAGATTGTGGAGTATGCCTGGACTCCAAGCACCATAGGACAGTCTGATGTAGTGATTTTGGTTCCAGGAGAGCCCTGTGTCCCTTGCACAGTAAGTATTCAAACCAGTTAAGAGGGGTTGGGCAATATACCCAGGGTCCTCCAAGCATCCATCTTCATCTCCCCTGGAACCAGAAGCTTCTACAGTGAACAGTTGGCTCCAATGAGCACATCTCTGCACAGCTGGACTTGCCATTCTATGAGTGTCCAAGACGTGCCTCTGTTCCATTTTTAACCCATTAAGGACCAAACTTCTGGAATAAAAGGGAATCATGACATGTCAGACATGCCATGTGTCCTTAGGGGGTAAAGGGCTCGAAAGCTCCTCCTCCATTCTCAATTTATCTATAGGTATTCGGCTCTTCAGCTGTTTGGAATTTGCTGGATGTCCGGAATCCTTTCTCTGTGATTGATCGTAGACCCGGAAGTGAGGTCTGTTCTTACTCCGTCATGCCACTTCCGGATTATCATTCGCAACTACATTACCCACAGTCCATCTGCCAGTGAATTGCTGCATGGGAGTTCCTTCTATTTCAATATACCCTAAGTATCATTCTCAGTGACACAAATACATTTGTACAAATCAAAAGAAGGACATAAAAACAATGTATTAATAAATATCTTTAGATAATTTTTTTTATTGGAAATGACTAAATAAGAAATATCCAGGGCCACTGGGATTCCTGGTGGGCTTCTCCTATATGGGTCCGCAGCACTGGGCGAGCGGCTCTAGGGCCGCCCCCTCATCGCCGGGCCGCTCCTCCAGGCGCCCGAAGGTGGGGGCACCCAGAAGAGCCCTGTCACAGTATGGCAGAGCAGGCACCTTCTTACCTTGATGACTGGTGCCTGCTCTGCCATCAAATGCCGGTGCCCGGATGAGAATGCAGGCAGCAAGGGAGGCTCTTACTCCTCCCTCGCACGCCCTCTGTGATGCCAGGAGCTGGAATATGACATAATTTCGGCCCCGGCATACTAAACGGTACACTGGAGGAGTGAGAGGCTGCACCACACTGGACCCCAGGGTGGTGAGTGTTGGGGTGTCTGTCACTGAGTGTATGTCAGTGAGTGTCTGTGTATGGGAGTGTATACCTGTCAATGAGTGAGTGTATGTCTGTCAGTGAATGTGTGTGTGTGTCTATCATTGAGTGAGTGTGTGTCTGTCAGTGAATGTCAGTGAGTGAATGTCTGTGATTGAGTGTGTGTGTGTCAGTGAGTGACATGAAGGGGCAGCAAAATGGATGTTTGCCTAGGGCGGAAAAAATCCTTGCACCGGCCCTGGAAATATCTATGTGTGTATTCATTATTCACACTTCGAATATTGCGCTGTGTAGTGTATTGTTCACACACACAAAAAAAAAAAAATATAGCATCTAAAGCTAAAAATACCTTTTATTTGTTAAAAAAAACCTTTTCTATAAAAACACACTTAAAAAAAACACAACTTATAAAACATAGCTTATGCATTGTGACTGGTCCTTAAGAGAGTTGTGTATAAATAATTCCCAGCAAACCTCAATAAACTGAAGAAACATTATAAAGAAGAGTGGGCCAAAATTCCTCCACAACGATGTGAGAGACTGATCAAGTCATAAAGAAAACGATCACTTCATGTTATTGGTTCTAGAGGTGGTTCTACAAGTTATTAAATCATAGGGTGTACTTAGTTTTTCCACACATGGCGTCTCCATGTGTGCTTAATTTTTTGTTAAATAAATCATGACCTGGTTTAATAAGTCATGTGTTGTTGTTCATCTGAGGTTGTATTTACTTAATTTTAAGACCTGCTAGGGAACATATTTTTGTTATTATGTACTGACATAGGCGTGCGCAGCCTATTGCATTAGGGTGTGCACCCTAAAGCACAAGCAGTATATATATATGTATATGTATATGTATATGTATATGTATATATATATATATATACACATATATACACACAGACACAAAGCTGTGGGTGTGCTGTGTGAGGGTGCTGTTAGTGTGATATGTGTGTGTGTGAGGGTGCTGGTAGTGTACTATGTGGATGAGGGTGTTTGTGTGTGCGTGCTTGTGAGGGTGCTGTGAATGTACTGTGTGTCAGGGTGCTGTTTGTGTGTGTGTGCACTTGTGAGGGTGCTGTAAATGTACTGTGTGCTGTGTGTGTTTGTTAGGGTCCTGTTTGTGTTTGTGAGGGTACTGTTAGTGTGCTGTGTGTGTGGGTGCTGTATGTGTGTGGGTGCTGTGTATGTCTATGGGTGCTGTGTGTGGGTGCTGTGTGTGGGTGCTGTGTATGTCTGTGGGTGCTGTGTATGTCTGTGGGTGCTGTGTATGTCTGTGGGTGCTGTGTATGTCTGTGGGTGCTGTGTATGTCTATGGGTGCTGTGTATGTCTATGGGTGCTGTGTATGTCTGTGGGTGCTGTGTGTGGTTGCTGTGTGTGGGTGCTGTGTGCGGGTGCTGTATGTGTGTTGGTGCTGTGTATATGTGTGTGTGGGTGATTGTGGGGGGTGGAGGTACATTATTCAATATCCCCCCTCCCTTCTTACCTTATGCCTGTGAGGGGGGATCCTGCTGCCGCCATCCATCCCTGGTGGTCCAGTGGAGAGTGAACTCTAGCCCCGCAGGGTTGTATTTACTTAATTTTAAGACCTGCTAGGGAACATATTTTTGTTATTATGTACTGACATAGGCGTGTGCAGCCTATTGCATTAGGGTGTGCACCCTAAAGCACAAGCAGTATATATATATATATATATATATATATATATATACATACACATATATACACACACAGACACAAAGCTGTGGGTGTGCTGTGTGAGGGTGCTGTTAGTGTGATATGTGTGTGTGTGAGGGTGCTGGTAGTGTACTATGTGGATGAGGGTGTTTGTGTGTGCGTGCTTGTGAGGGTGCTGTGAATGTACTGTGTGTCAGGGTGCTGTTTGTGTGTGTGTGCACTTGTGAGGGTGCTGTAAATGTACTGTGTGCTGTGTGTGTTTGTTAGGGTCCTGTTTGTGTTTGTGAGGGTACTGTTAGTGTGCTGTGTGTGTGGGTGCTGTATGTGTGTGGGTGCTGTGTATGTCTATGGGTGCTGTGTGTGGGTGCTGTGTGTGGGTGCTGTGTGTGGGTGCTGTGTATGTCTGTGGGTGCTGTGTATGTCTGTGGGTGCTGTGTATGTCTGTGGGTGCTGTGTATGTCTGTGGGTGCTGTGTATGTCTGTGGGTGCTGTGTATGTCTATGGGTGCTGTGTATGTCTGTGGGTGCTGTGTGTGGTTGCTGTGTGTGGGTGCTGTGTGCGGGTGCTGTATGTGTGTTGGTGCTGTGTATATGTGTGTGTGGGTGATTGTGGGGGGTGGAGGTACATTACTCAATATCCCCCCTCCCTTCTTACTTTATGTAGGGAGGGGGGATCTTTCCTGGCTGCTTTCCCTGGTGGTCCAGTGGAGGTGGGGGCAGATCAGTTATCCCCCCTCCCTTCTTACCTTATGCCTGTGAGGGGGGATCCTGCTGCCGCCATCCATCCCTGGTGGTCCAGTGGAGAGTGAACTCTAGCCCCGCAGGGTTGTATTTACTTAATTTTAAGACCTGCTAGGGAACATATTTTTGTTATTATGTACTGACATAGGCGTGTGCAGCCTATTGCATTAGGGTGTGCACCCTAAAGCACAAGCAGTATATATATATATATATATATATATATATATATATATATATATATATATATATATATACATACACACATATATACACACACAGACACAAAGCTGTGGGTGTGCTGTGTGAGGGTGCTGTTAGTGTGATATGTGTGTGTGTGAGGGTGCTGGTAGTGTACTATGTGGATGAGGGTGTTTGTGTGTGCGTGCTTGTGAGGGTGCTGTGAATGTACTGTGTGTCAGGGTGCTGTTTGTGTGTGTGTGCACTTGTGAGGGTGCTGTAAATGTACTGTGTGCTGTGTGTGTTTGTTAGGGTCCTGTTTGTGTTTGTGAGGGTACTGTTAGTGTGCTGTGTGTGTGGGTGCTGTATGTGTGTGGGTGCTGTGTATGTCTATGGGTGCTGTGTGTGGGTGCTGTGTATGTCTGTGGGTGCTGTGTATGTCTGTGGGTGCTGTGTATGTCTGTGGGTGCTGTGTATGTCTGTGGGTGCTGTGTATGTCTGTGGGTGCTGTGTATGTCTGTGGGTGCTGTGTATGTCTATGGGTGCTGTGTATGTCTGTGGGTGCTGTGTGTGGGTGCTGTGTGCGGGTGCTGTGTGCGGGTGCTGTATGTGTGTTGGTGCTGTGTATATGTGTGTGTGGGTGATTGTGGGGGGTGGAGGTACATTACTCAATATCCCCCCTCCCTTCTTACTTTATGTAGGGAGGGGGGATCTTTCCTGGCTGCTTTCCCTGGTGGTCCAGTGGAGGTGGGGGCAGATCAGTTATCCCCCCTCCCTTCTTACCTTATGCCTGTGAGGGGGGATCCTGCTGCCGCCATCCATCCCTGGTGGTCCAGTGGAGAGTGAACTCTAGCCCCGCAGGGCTAGAGTTCACTCACGCGAGATCTGAGCGTTGCCGCGGCAATAAACACATGTACTCTGTCGCTAGTAGATTCTATTGTGTTGATCCTTCTTTAACTTTTATTAGAAGTCTGTTGATTCTGTCTTCCGAGATCCAAATTTTGTTTTTTGTTGATAATCTCTTCTGATGGTTCTAATTGACTTTTTCTGAGGTTTACAATCCATCCGAAGTCCTGTAATGTTTGAAAAAACAGATCTCTTTGTGTTGTTAGCTCTTGTGGACAAGAGTTTGCTATTAGCATATCAAATAGATATTGGAAGATTTTTTACTCTTTTAAGACTGCCACCAGACTCTTTTAAGACTGCCCTTTTCTCGAAGACAGACTTAAGAGACATGTACTGAGGAGGTATAACAGTAGACAAAGGGGGAGTAGTAGCCACCAGACAAATCAAAATCTTTGAGAAAGTTCTGGGGGCAGAAGTCAAATTAAATGGCATTCCTCAAAATTGGCAATGGTTGCTAAATATCAGGAATCTTAGATATTTCTGGTGGTTTAGGGCAATAGGAATGCGTTAACATGCACTTTGGAAACCTTGTGATGTTTCTTCTCATATTGCTTATAGGATGGCTGCTCCTTTAAGAGCTAACACTCAATAACCCTATTTAAACGTATTAATATTTATATTCAGGGCTTGATTAATGAGTCTGTTTCATATGCTCATTCTCCCTTTGCTTCCCTAATGTTCTCTCTCCCACACCCAAATTAAACTTTACCCCGTGACTCTCAGAAACATATTACATTTTACACTGATATCTGACTCCTGGCTTCAATCCCATTCCAAACAAACTCCTGCTTTGATATACTGACTGACTCCGAAAGTGTTTAAGACTACTCTCTTTCTCTCTCTCTCAACTCCTTAACCTCAGATGGATTGCTCAACTTCAAACACACAGATTTGATCAAAGGACTCTAGCTTGTCGCTCCTCTCTCCTGACCTCTGGCTACAGTATATGACAACATTTACAGATAATCCCCTATATAACGGATAACCATCTGGATTGAACCTATGACCTAATTTTAAGGTATAACCCTTCCTCTGCTGGTTTGCAAGAAAGAGGTATTGCAAGAAAGAGTGTATATCACCACTGTACTATAAAGTGACGACAATATAGGGAAACGATGTACCTATAATAGTTTTATTAATGCCTTACTGGCTAATACCCTTACCCTATTGAGCAATATACAAATATCTCTAGCAGTACTTACAAGACAGTTAATCAAAATGTTTTCTGAGACGCTGTATAACAAACTATGGGCCTTGCATGGGCCCTCTCAACTATATAAATGGATTGTATATGAGAAATGTTCACCACCCCCTCTATGTATCCCTGTGATTTCTGCTTATGTAAACAATAAAAGTTTATAAAAAAAATAAATAATGATAAGCTTAGAGTCATGTCTGCAAATGCTCGCATGAATTGTGGCAATAATGGCAACTGATAGTGTAGATTTAGTCGCTATTACGGAGACATGGTATAATGAGAAAAATGACTGGGACATAGCAATACCAGGGTACTCTTTATATAGAAAAGACAGGGAAGGCAGGAAAGGGGGAGGGGTGGCCCTGTATGTGAAGGATAGCATAAAATCTAGCCTAATAAAAGTTAGTGAAGCGAACATAGAGTCCATTTGGGTTACGTTAGAATTTGGTAATCAGGACAAATAGGCCCCAGGACAAATTGAAGAGTTAGATAATCTACTAGTTGAGGAAATAGCTAAAATGACAATGAAGGGGGAAGTTATCATCATGGGTGACTTTAATCTTCCTGATGTGAATTGGAAAACAAAAATAGCTGTTTGTATCAGGAGCACACATATTCTAAACTCCCCACTGGGATTGTCTCTAAAACAAGTCGTTGAGGAGCCAACTCGTTAAAAAGGCCATACTAGATTTAGTGTTAACAAATGGAGATAGTTTAGGATCCAGTGATCATCAGTCAGTGTGGTTTAATATAAGAACAGTGACTGAGTCACACCACACAAAAACAAAGGTTTTAGACTTTAGAAAAACAGACTTTTCTAAAATTAGAATATGTGTAAAGGAGTCATTATCAGACTGGAGCAATTTAAATGGAGTCCAAGAGAAATGGGATTATTTAAAAGTTGCACTTCTAAAGGCAACAGAAAATTGCATTAGGCTTGTCAGTAAAAGCAAAAAATTCAAGAAACCACTGTGGTACTCCACAGATGTGGCCAAAATAGTAAAAAACAAAAAGTTAGCATTTAGTAATTATAAAAAAAAAAAAGAGCGAGGAAGACAGAATGATCTATAAAATTAGGCAGAAAGAGGCTAAGAAAGTTATAGGAGCTTCCAAATCACACACAGAAGAGGTGTGCACAGTCAGCAAAAAAGGGGGACAAAACTTTTTTTTAGATACATAAATGAGAAAAGAAAAGAAAAACAAGGCTTAGTTAGATTAAAAACAAAAGAAGGAAGGTATGTAGAAGAGGATAAAGGTCTAGCTGACTGCCTCAATTAATATTTGTGTTCAGTATTTACAGATGAAAATGAAGGAAAGGGACCTCAGTTAAGAAAAAGGATAAATGAGTCATTTATTACACATGGGTTTACAGAGGAAGAGGTTCTATTTCAACTGTCAAACGTAAAGACAAAAAAGACAATGGGACCTGATGGATTACACCCAAAGCTATTAAAAGAGCTTAGTGGTGTACTAGCAAAACCATTAACACATGTATTTAACCAATTTAACAGGAGTAGTCCCAGAAGATTGGAAGTTAGCGAATGTTGTGCCCATTCACAAGAAAGGTAATAGGTAGGAGTCGGGCAACTACAGGCCAGTAAGCCTTACTTCAGTAGTGGGGAAAGTGATGGAAACCATGTTAAAGGATAGGATTGTTGAACATCTAAAAACACATGAATTACAAGATCAGAGACTACATGGGTTTACTTCAGGGAGATCATGCCAAACTGATCTTATTGATTTGGTAACTAAAATTATAGATCAGGGTGGTGCAGTAGACATTGCTTACCTAGATTTCAGTAAGGCTTATCAATAAACTGTGATATTTAAGGTTGTATTCCAATATTGTTGAATGGGTAAGGCAGTGGCTGAGTGACAGGCAACAGAGGGTTGTAGTCAATGGAGTATATTCAAAGCTTGGGCTTGTCACCAGTGGGGTACCTCAGGGATCTGTACTTGGACCCATTCTCTTTAATATTTTTATTAGTGATATTGCAGAAGGTCTTGATGGTAAGGTATGTCTTTTTACTGATGATACTAAGATATGTAACAGGGTTGATGTTCCAGGAGGGATAAACCAAATGGCCAATGATTTAGGTAAACTAGAAAAATGGTCAGAGTTGTGGCAACTGACATTTAATGTGGATAAGTGCAAGATAATGCATCTTGGACGTAAAAACCCAAGGGCAGAGTACAGAATATTTGATAGAGTCCTAACCTCAACATCTGAGGAAAGGGATATAGGGGTGATTATTTCTGATGACTTAAAGGTAGGCAGACAATGTAATAGAGCAGCAGGAAATGCTAGCAGAATTCTTGGTTGTATAGGGAGAGGTATTAGCAGTAGAAAGAGGGAAGTGCTCATGCCATTGTACAGAACACTGGTGAGACCTCACTTGGAGTATTGTACACAGTACTGGAGACCGTATCTTCATAAGGATATTGATACCTTAGAGAGAGTTCAGAGAAGGGCTACTAAACTGGTTCATGGATTGCAGGATAAAACTTACCAGGAAAGGTTAAAGGATCTTAACATGTATAGCTTGGAGGAAAGACGAGACATGGGGGATATGATAGAAACATTTAAATACATAAAGGAAATCAACACCGTAAAGGAGGAGACTATATTTAAAAGTAGAAAAAATGACCACAACAAGAGGACAGAGTCTTAAATTAGAGGGACAAAGGTTTAAAAATAATATCAGGAAGTATTACTTTACTGAGAGGGTAGTGGATGCATGGAATAGCCTTCCAACAGAAGTGGTAGAGGTTAACACAGTAAAGGAGTTTAAGCATGCATGGGATAGGCAAAAGGCTATCTGAAAGTATTTAGAAAATTGGGCAGACTAGATGGGCCGAATGGTTCTTATCTGCCGTCACATTCTATGTTTCTATGAAATGGATCAAAGAGCACGTTAGATCCCCCAAAAATCGTGTTGAGACTCCGATTTCGAGACATTTGAAAGACTACCATTGACAGGAGGTGGTGGGGGGGGGGGGGGTAGTGTGTGTAGGGAAATACGATTCTGTGGCCTTGAACTGGTCAAACGTGACCAAAGACAAAGCAACTTTGACAAAATCCTTCGTCAAAAATAATGCAGATGGATATACAAGCGTATATAGCAATACCCTCAACCTGGGAGGTCTTAATGAAGGCTTTTCTTTTTCACTTTTATTTGAGGAATATTCTTTCCCTGTTAATATTCATATCCAGTGTTCCTATTATTATTCTTTACTTTTCATTTTGCTTATTTTCCCATCATTGTAGATCTTTTGTATAGTTTAGTGTGTGTATAAGCCAGTAACTTTGAAAAGATACTTTCTTCTGAACAATTATCTCCTATACATGTGGCAAACCTCAATTCCTATTTTGTATAACAGTGCAATATGGGTATCTAACCATCACTAGCATGACTAGCACTACTAACAGGACCGTGTCTAACTGGGCACCCTTTAAGTTCTGGACCTCCCCAGACCATTGCACTCAATCATTATACATGATTGATGACATGAGCCATCGGTAATTCATTATTCCGGTGTATCCATTAATATGTGCTCACTGTGCCTCTGTGGCTAGTCTGATATTATGTTTGGAACAGCATTTCAATAATATACTGCTTAAGTGGTAGTCCAAGTACCAAGTACTAATGGGACATAACCCTCCACGGGCTGATCATACGATCTTGGGACCTCATACAGAGGGTTACCTGGGCTTTAAGTGATATATATCCATCGGTAGCCCCTATTCACTGACAAGGGGTTAATCTTGGGAACATGTACATTGGACACTCCCACTAGATAGTCCCTGATTGGTCATAACATATTGAAGGGAGGTCCAAGTGCCCCTTTTTAAACAAGCAATGATTAATTTGCCACTCAGCTCTTGACAAAGGCGTACACTTACGCCGAAACGCTTGATCTCATACCTAACAAAGTTAGACTGCTCACAATGAGGTTTTTGAACTAAGTTCAACTAAGTTTATATGTATATATTGCTCTTTATATGTTACTTTGTACCATGTTTTACATTTATGTTGACGCTACGACATTATACATATCCTTTGTTGAGGATGCCTACCACATACTCATATTTTGAGCCGTACAGGGGAGACATGGGAACCTGACTGAGTCAGACTCTACGAGACAAGTAGAGACTGCAGGATGAACTGCCTGGGAGTGGCCTTGTCCACACGGCCATGACCCACCTAGAGGTTCCTGACTTCCTTCCCCTCTGGGACAAGCATCATAATCAGGTGGGCGCAACCTTAGGCCCACGAGTGGGTATAGGTTTTAACTGCCCCCGGGCGCCAATACCCCAACGTTACCTGAGTGATGGATCTCCTGAACTCCTCCATTCCTTTCCCAGGTTCCACCACCTATCCCCCCCCCCTCCATTGCCCCCTCCCTGACACGCGACAGTTGACAACCCCGCCTTATTGAAGGAAGCTGACCATGACGCTCACACTGGCCAACCTTACGATAATCTCCATAAATGCTAGGGGATTAAATAAACCAGAAAAGACATCAAATGCCCTCCATGATTTTCACTCCAACAGGGCCTCCATGGTCTTTACACAGGAAACCCATTTTAAGGAAGAGGCTCGGCCTAAGATGCACAATCACCAGTACCCCATGGGATATTACAGTGACTATCACTGGCCTCTATCAATACGATCAGCGTTAGGCTGGACAAATTGGAATCCCCTCAGACATCGTCAGTCATCTCGCCCATACCGACCCCCAGTCTTGCTCCCCCCAGGTAATGACACCTCCATAAACCCAATACCAAGCACTTCCACCACTTACATCATCACGCCTGCCCACTTCGTACCCCCGACCATTCGTAAAGACATCCTGGAAGGCAATGACATAAACCTTTGCTCTTTGCTGATTGCTTCTCAGGATGTGGTTGAGAACAAGGCATACTACTATGGCGATCTGTCGGTTGTGTTAAAAGCCAGAGACCCAAGACTCAACCGAAAGCTTACCATACCCGAGTTTGTCCTTGCTTTCGGCTTCTATCATGACGTAATTTGTTCCACTTCCCCTCACCGTAGGGAGGAGTTGGATTTGTACATGCACAAGTTGGTGGACCTATGGCACAAGTATGGGGGATTCTCTTTTTATGATTATCATAAATCTTTTTCAGCTAAAGCAGTGGCATCCCTTACCCAGTTTAACACCCATACCAACTGGAGTAAGCTGGGCACAGAACTTTTCTGTCGCCATTTTGACGGTCAAAAACCACCGTCTTGTGCCTTGTGCGCCTCCATCTCACACTCCACCAACTGGTGCCCAGTTGATCCAGTCTCCCTACCACTAGTCGTGCTTCCTTTGGTTCTTCCACTGCAGAACACAGAGGGTTGAAAGACACATTGGGTAGACCTATAGTATACCTTGGGAAAGCTCAAATCTGCAACAACTTTAATTATGGCAGGTATGGATTTAGCTTGTGCAGATTGTTGCACATCTGCTCAATATGTTTCAGGGCACACACAAAATATATGTGTCCTAATCGTCTGTATCCAAAACAATGACTAACCGAAGTTAGCATTGACAACCTGGTGTTTTACCTCCAGGCACATCCTTCCCATCACCTAGTTGACTTCCTGCTAAAAGGGTTCACAGACGGTTTCCACACTGGCCTTGTCACACTCCCCACTGGTATTAACAAATGTCCCAACCTACAGTCTGCCCTTCTTGACCCTGTTAGCACCGAATTACTACTCATGAAAGAGTTAAACAACGGGTTCATTTTAGGCCCTTTTTCTAATCCCTCCTTTTCCAGCTGGCATGCCAATCCAATAGGTATAGCCACTGGAAAGTTCAACAATGAAAAAAGGCTAATCTACGATTTGTCGACTCCACATTCTTTATTTACCCCCAACATTAATTCACTAATCCCCTCAAAAGAGTTCTCCCTGCAATACGCCACAGTGGATGATGCCATTCATGCCATTCTAAGGGCTGGGGTAGGAGCTTGGTTAGGGAAAACCGATGTTTCCAATGCATTCAAGCTCCTACCCATTCATCCATCCCTGTGGCACGTGCACGGCATTCGTTGGGAGAACAAGTATTACTTTGCTACTCGTTTAACCTTTGGGGCTGAAAGCAGTCCAAAATTGTTCGATATTTTTACTGACTTGTTCTGATGGCTGCTCCTCAACATTGCCGAATGCCCCTCAGTCCTACATTATTTGGATGACTTCCTCACTATAGAATCACCTCTTTCCTCTCCCATCAGCATTCCTAAAAATCTGGCTCTCTTTTCAGCATTAGGGGTTCCGCTGTCACAGGAAAAAACAATAGGCCCTACCACCAATCTGACCTTCCTGGGTATCCACCTAGACACAATCTTATTGCAAGCTAGTTTACCGATAGAGAAGGTACAGCAGATCCTGGAATTGGTGGAATGCTCTCCGGCTAAGGACAAGTGTACCAGAACAGACCAACAATACTTACTGGGCACATTGAACTTCGCCATGACAATGATTCCACAAAGCTAGGCTTTCATTTCTAGATTGTTGTGTCTTCTTCCTCTTCTTAATACCGGCACGAGCTCCATATGCCTAAACGCACATGCTAAGGCAGACCTACATATGTGGCTTAGGTTTCTTTCACGTTGGAATGGGAAAGCGATGTTCCTTCCACCCCTATCAGATTCTTCCCCTGTCATATGGACCGATGCCGCAGCTCATACAGGATTTGCAGCTATCTTTGGCGACGTCTGGTTTAGAGATTTCTGGAGAGTTGAGACCCATGATCTACCCTCATTCCACACTACTTCTGCCCTATTTTAAATATATAAGCCTCCAGAGCATGGGGGCACCTGTGGCAAGGGAAAGTAGTAAAATGCTTCTCCAATAATAAAGCAGCATGCAACATCATAAATAAGGGCAGATCTTCATAACTTAACATTATGAGATTAATTCAACAGTTAACATGGTTAGCATCTACGCTGCAATTCCACATTACATGCATACACATCCCAGGATGCACCAATACAGCTGCTGACACATTGTCTCGATTTCATTTACAGGTTTTCTTTAGAGTCCATCCCACAGCCAACACCAGACCGGTCAGCACCCCCTCATACCAAGACCTCATCCTGGACTAAAAAGACTGATATCACACAGCAGATATCTGGCCAGTTCAGCCCTCTCGACCAACACATCACAGGCATACAATAGAACTTTCACCCTATATACCAAATTCACAGTAGATTACCAGATAACCAACACTCATTCGCTAGACTCTTTAGTAGCATTTATCTCTTTTTGCCACCTTAACTTAAAATTATCATTAAACACCATAAAACTATATCTCACAGGAATCCAACATCACATTCTAAGTGCCTACCCTAGCACAATTCCCTTCATATATACCTACCCCATTAAGAATATTTTGAAAGGGATACACATCCCAGGATGCACCAATACAGCTGCTGACACATTGTCTCGATTTTCATTTACAGGTTTTCCCACTACCACTACCAGGCTTCCTATTAACGGTCCTAAATTTCATGCACTTTCAGACATTCTGGACCCTAATCCATTCGAAACCAACAGCAACCTTGTTATCAAAACGGCAGCTTATCTAGCCTTCTATGGATTCTTACAACCAAATTAATTCACTATCAATAACTTAATGTCTAACCACCAGCACCTTAAAATTTTGAATCTTCAAAAAGACACAGACCATTACGTACTTAACATCTATCACACCAAAACAAATATATATATATTTAATTTTTGCTCCTCTTTTTTGTCCTTATATCGATCACGTTTCACTTGATCTATGAATAGAATCAACAATTTATGTCTGTATAGCAATCAATCATCTTTTCTCCCATCAGTCATCACGGTCGGAACTCCGAATCCCGAAACAAAAAAACATACTTATCCATTGCGCTAGGGGTTTGCTCAGTTATACATCCATTTGGTACTTCAGATAACGGAATTTGGCTGTATCAAATTATATTTAATGTTGAATAACTTTAGGACAGAGTTAATTGTACACGTTCTGATCAAAACAAAATGTACCGTATATACTAAAGTATAAGCCGACGCCCCTAATTTTACCCCCAAAAACTGGAAAAACGTATTGACTTGAGTATAAGACTAGGGTGTGAAATGCAGCAGCTACTGGTACATTTCTAAATAAAATTAGATCCTAAAAAAATTATATTAATTGAATATTTATTTACAGTGTGTGTATATAATGAATCCAGTGGGTGTTTGAGTGCAGTGTGTGTGTGTGTGTGTATATGAATGCAGTGTGTGTGTGTGTATATGAATGCAGTGTGTGTGTATATGAATGCAGTGTGTGTGTATATGAATGCAGTGTGTGTGTGTGTATATGAATGCAGTGTGTGTGTGTGTGTATGAATGCAGTGTGTGTGTTATGCAGAATGTGATGCAGAGCCTTGGTGGGGGGTGGGCATTTTTATTATTATTTTTTTATTTATTATTATTTTAATCTTTTTTTTTACTATTTTTTATTATTAGTATTATTATTTTATTTTTATTTATATTTTTTTTTCGTCCCTCCTCCCTGCTTGATACATGGCAGGGAGTGGGGCTCTCACTCCCTGGTGGTCCAGTGGCATTGGCAGTTCAGTGGAGGGGGGCTGACACGAAGCGCTTACCTCTCCTGCAGCTCCTGTCAGCTCCCTTCTCCTCCGCGCCGGTCCGGTCAGCTCCCCTGTCAGCTCACAGTGTAAGTCTTGCGGCCGCGCTCTGACCCTGCGGCTCTCGCGACACTTACACTGGGAGCTGACAGGGGAGCTGACCGGACCGGTGCGGAGGAGAAGGGAGCTGACAGGAGCTGCAGGAAAGGTAAGTTACAGCTTCCTGACAGTCCCCCTCCTACACAGCCCCATTGTCTGTATTATGGCAATGTAAATTGCCATAATACAGACATTGACTAGAGTATAAGTCGAGTTGGAGTTTTTCAGCACAAGAAATGTGCTGAAAAACTCGACTTATACTCGAGTATATACGGTAAACAAAAACTGGAATTTGCGCTATAAGTCTGTTCAACCGTAATTCACCTCTTTCACATTAAGTGTGCCCACACTTATTATCAGTGGCGTCTCTAGGATTCATTTTTAGGGGGGCACATGGTGGGCCAGGGACAAAAGTAGGGTGGCACATTCAACCCCGCCCTCGCCGCAGTTTGATCCCGCCCCTGCCACACGTTAAGCCCCGCCCCCGACACAATGTGTTGTTTTTTTTTTTATATAATCCCTGGTGGAGGATTCATTATTTTCCACCAGGGATTATTAAAAAACCATATCCTTTGATACAGTGCCATAGTTGCCAACATTAAAAAAAAAAATTCCAAGGACATTTTGCAGCACATCTATCAATTACTGTGTATAATATCCCTGGACAGTCAGTGCTCTCTGTATAATACAGCGTTGTGTGTATAATAAATTGGGACAGTCAGTGCTCCCTGTATAGTGCTGCTCTCTGTATAATACAGGATTGTGTGTATAATAAATGGGACAGTCAGTGCTCCCTGTATAGTGCTGCTCTCTGTATAATACATGGCTGTGTGTATAATATCCCAGGACAGTCAGTGCTCCCTGTATAGTGCTGCTCTCTGTATAACACAGGTCTGTTTGTGTATAATATCCCAAGACAGAGAGCAGCACTATACAGGAACACTGACTATCTCGGGATATTATACACACACAGATCTGTATTATACAGAGAACAGCACTATAGTATTATACAGATAGCTGAGCATATACCCCATGTCCCAATCTCTAGACTACTAGTACCTGTCAACAGCAGCTCCCAGACGTGTGTAACAGGGCTAAAGTGTGCGGCAGCTCACACAGATGATTCAGCGGTAAAGCGCACTCGCTGGCAGAGCCAAACTGAGAATCCAAAGCAGCCCTGGAAAAAAAATGTATGCCATTTCTACAAGTCAATATGTATATATTGTACAGTAAGTACACAAGCTCACTGACATGCACAAATAGGCTTACTGACAGACAAAACTCTCTGACTCACACACAAGCTTACTACAGACAAACTCACTTGTAAAAACACAAGGTTCACTACAAAGAAGTTCAGGGACACACAGAAGCTCACTAAAGACAAGCAGTACCGTCTTAAAAGCGTTAAGGGCCCCCGGGCAAAGCAGTGCACTGGGGCCCTTCCTACACAACAACTCACAGGAATAACATTTTTAATTATTGATAGACTGCTGAGTACATACACACAGTACACTGAATACATACACACACACACACATACACACACAGATTTCTGAATGCACACAGATGTTGCTGAATGCACACAGGCTGATTTATACACGTACATACAGACTGCTGAGTCCATACACACACACATAGACATACAGACTACTGAGTCCATACACACACACACAGACATACAGACTGCTGAGTCCATACACACACACAGACATACAGACTGCTGAGTCCATACACACACGCAGACATACAGACGGCTGAGTCCATACACACACGCAGACTGCTGACTCCATACACACACGCAGACTGCTGACTCCATACACACACACACACACAGACTGCTGAGTCCATACACACATACAGACTGCTGAGTCCATATACACACAGACACACATATACACACATACTGCTGATTCCATACACACACAAACAGCTGAGTCCATACACACACATAGACTGCTGAGTCCACACACACACTGCTGAGTCCATACACACACACACACACACACAGACTGCTGAGCCAATACACACATACACAAACTGCTGAGTCCATACACACGCACAGACTGCTAAGTCCATACACCCACAGACACACAGACTGCTGAGTCCATACACACACAGAGACTGCCGAGTCCATAAACACACACACACAGATTGCCGAGTCCTTACACACGCAGAGACTGCTGAGTCCATAAACACACACACACACACACACAGATTGCTGAGTCCTTACACACATACAGACTGCTGAGTTCATACATACTGATGTCGCGAACATAAAATTTTCCGTTCGCGAACGGCGAACGCGAACTTCCGCAAATGTTCGCGAACCAGGCGAACTGCCATAGACTTCAATAGGCAGGCGAATTTTAAAACCCACAGGGACTCTTTCTGGCCACAATAGTGATGGAAAAGTTGTTTCAAGGGGACTAACACCTGGACTGTGGAATGTCGGAGGGGGATCCATGGCAAAACTCCCATGGAAAATTACATAGTTGATGCAGAGTCTGGTTTTAATCCATAAAGGGCATAAATCACCTAACATTCCTAAATTGTTTGGAATAACGTGCTTTAAAACATCAGGTATGATGTTGTATCGATCAGGTAGTGTAAGGGTTACGCCCGCTTCACAGTGACAGACCAAACTCCCCGTTTAAAGCACCGCAAACAACAACAAACAGTCCATTTGCACAACCGCAAACTCCCCATTTGCACAAGGTTGGATACCGATCGATGGTTCGATATTCTGAGCCCTCTCTGATTTACTGTACATGACTATTTGATATTCCCACAAATTTTATATAGCATTTTATGTTTGTTTGAGACCACCTTAAAAATATAGGATATCGCTAAAAATCATGATCACTATATACTTTCTCTACAAACCTCTAAAACGAACCAAACTACTCATCCATCCGCTATACCACTTTATCCCACCTAGAACTAGTGCCCAGTTAAAATACTTGACTCTTACTTACCCACACTCAGTCATGCCACACACATTTCACCACTACTCTTACTGAATCCCTCTGACTACGGCTAAATTCATCTTCTACATCAGAACACTACTCCTAAGATTGGGTTGTATCCATGTCTCGGGTCTTTCATTTAGAATAGGGCCAGCTTCGGTCTCCTTCAACACTGACACTCCAGTGCATATTATTAAAAGATTGGGCAGATGGAAATCCTCAGTCTACAACCGATATATTCCTCATCCCGAGAAAGAAATGAGGAAAGCTTTTAAAAGTTTGGCTTTGTAAATTTGATGCAATAAGTGTGTTTTTCTTTAATACCTTTTCACCCTCTTTGCATGAACCCGATTTACATATATTACTAATATGTTTCTGAACATTCTCTCTTTGAGAGTGATCACATGGCCCCGGGGGCCTGATTTGCCATGAGAGGGCTGCCTGGGCTTTCAGGCAGTCCTCCTGAAGAGGATCACGGTGGAGTTAAGTCCACCGGAGCTCCTGGGTAGAAAGCCGTTATGGCATTTATTGCCGCCGCAACGACTTTTAAAGCCCATTATAATGAGGACGTCATAAAACGCCGTTATGGCGTTAAGGGGTTAATATATTTAATATTATTATTATTGACATTTACATGGTGCCAATAGATTCCGTAGCGTTTTTAATACCCTGAACCATGTACAAAGTGAAGCACATTCTAAATTTAAAGTTTAATGTGACTACTATTCTGTATATTGAAATAGCATTACTGAAGTCAAATTTAATATATTTAATTTTATTTTATTGCCATATTTTTCTATAGGGTGATGTACCAGTTGTTGCTATTTTGGGTTCTGGTGGTGGACTTCGTGCTATGATTGATTTCTTGGGTATCCTTTCAGAACTGGCTAATGAAGATATTCTAGACACATTTACATATGTTTGTGGTACTTCTGGATCTACATGGTATGCAAATTGTGTTGTAAATTTTAAATTGTGTAAGGAATGTGTCAGGATCCAAACCCTAATTCCAGAACTTTATTGCCTTTCATTCAATTACTTCCAGCAGTAACTATGTTTTGTCACTAGTGGCCTCCCATAACACTACCTCTGATTTTACTTTAACTCATCCTCACCTGCCTGTACTAATGACTGATGCTACAGTGTAGCATCACTCAATACAGAGCCTTTAGATTGAAGTTGATGGTCAAACTGACAAGACTTCTGTCCCTGGCTCCTGGGAACTTACCATCCTGTTGAATACTAACCTTACCTACTGAGCCAAGCTTCTTAATTCCAAGGTGAACTACACAACCAATCTTCTTTGCTACCAAGTTTCTTTTTATCAACCTGAACTACACAACAAACCAACCTTTGTTACCAACCTGCATTATTCTCAGACTGCTTCATTTCAACCTGAACTACGTTATTAACCTGCTTTATAATACCAACCTGCTTCATATCAACCTGAATTACGCGATCAACCTGCTTAATGATACCAACCTGCTTTATTCTAACCTGAACAACGCAACCAACATGCTTTGATACCAACCTGCATTTTACCAACCTGAACTACGATACTAACTCATATTGCAAAGAGTAATTTACCTGCTTTATCAGTGCTCCTACCAACAGGGGGCTGATTCACTAAACTTTTTTATTTGCAATTCTGATATATTTCTGTTCTGATTTGCCTGTCTTTCTATATATCCTATAATTTCTACTACAGGTATTTACTTCTATCCAACTATATCTTGTAACAACCTGTCTGGGGCATATTGTCTATACCTCTATTATTTCACCTTCTACCTACTTACCTATAATTCCGCTTAAAGGTTCTCCTTCAACTCCTTCAACCTTACCTATAATTCTGTTTACAGTTTGTCCAACTACAATTTGCCTAACTCTCTTTTCTGTTCTCCCTTCTTTACTTACCTCCCTCTTTGGCTTGCAAAGTATACCAGTTGTGTGTAAATATGTCTAAGGTCTCAAATAAACCACCAAACGTTAACCCTGTCATAAGTCTCTTACCTGACCTGCTCAAGACCATGACAAAATGTTGTTTTACAACAAATATTCATTTAAAATAGATAGTGCAGATGCAAAACAAACATTTTAGGGCTATATATATAACTTCCTGTAAGAAAAATACGATTTCAATCATGGTGTTTTCGGGTGCCCATAAAATAGAGATGATACCTATCTAAGTGCTAAAATACAATAGTGTGTGGTAGTGAAACAAACAGGGTTATTAATTTAGCACTGGATTTTATCCAGATAGACACGATCCAGTGAAATTGATCGAATTCCAAGCACAATGGCAAATCTCATATTTACAAAAGCCAAATACTGTCAAAAATAGGATGTCTAGAGAAAATCTGCAGCAATCACCCAGATGCTTTTGGTGTTGAATTAAAAATCAAAGGTGTCACATCCAAATCCTATACAAAGTATAGGGTTCAGAAGATTCACAAATTATTAATACAATTTACAACCCAATACATTTGGCAGGATGCACATTCACAATTTATAGTTCACTTGTTTTTTTTGTAAGTTTAAGGAATGTCCACCAGGTATGGTGATAGGTTACCTTTATAACTACAAAGTCTATAACATACATCAGAATCTGTTTTTCCCATATGAAATAATTTGACTGGTGTAAGGGACCAGTGAATAAGTGTTTTAAAGAAAAACACAGTATATGAAAAAGAACAAAGAAAAAATATATATAGTGTAGATGGTCTTGAGAATAGTAATCATTAATAGATAAATAATTAGAACCACTTACATGGTATGGAGCCTATATAATATTGGCTCCATAAAATGGACCTCTTTGCTTCAGGGAAGCAACACACCACTCAATCTATGACGTTTCCTCCAAAAGAAATACAAGAAAAAAGAGATGCGACCAATGTGGGATATTGTACAAATTCAGATAAATCTCATGTTGGTAAGTATTACGCTCACCTTTTTCAGAGCCTTCAATGTCTGACTCTGAGGGTAATTAGCAGAGTGCCACTTTTCTGGGGATGAAAATTCTTGAGGCTTCAATGTCTTGAAAATTCCCCAGTGAAAATTATTTGAGGCTTCAAGGACTTGATTGGTTTCTTTGGGTGTGGCATGTGTTTAGCATGCAGGATTGTGAAATTCTTACTCCTGGGACTCTCTGCAGGTCAAGGCTAAATAGGATCATGGAATGAGGCACCTGTGACAGGGAGGGGTGCAATTTGAACACACAACTAGAGGGCACTTCCTGGTCTACAGCACAGTTTTTACGAGAAGAATTATAAACATTCACAATAGTGTTAAGAGAAATAAAAATCTATTTTTAACAATAGCTATAGACGCTTAAAAAGCCATAGATCGGCTAAATTGGAAATTCTTGGAACAGACTTTGATTTATTATGATATCAAGGGCTGGATATTACAGACAATTATGGCATTATATAGAAAGTCCACCGCGAGAACAGTCGGGTCCAATGTATGCTCAATTTGGTTTAATGTAGGTAACAGGGTTTCCCCCTGTCGCCGTTGCTATATATATATTATCTATTGAACCTATGGCTGTAAATATTAGAAATAATGATAAAATTGGTGGATTTAAAACGATAGTAATTTATAAATTTGTATGTATGCAGATGATATCTTACTATAAATGGCCCTAAGAATACAGTTGACCCTTTTATGGAAGAATTTAAGGACTATAGTTCAGTTTCAAATTATGAATTGAATAACGATAAAAATACTAATATGGGTCATGGGATAAAAAATGCGTTAAAACATAAGATTACAAATAAATATAATTTTACATGGGATAGAAAAAAGTTTAACTATTTGGGAATTTTGATGACAAAAAATTTAGACAGACTGATAGAATTTAATTTTATGAGTTTGTTAAAACAAACAAAGCAATTATTAAAAGACTGGAAATTCCTTGAAATATCCTGGTGGGGTAGAATTCATGTTGTAAATTCATATATTACCGTATATACTCGAGTATAAGCCGAGTTTTTCAGCCCATTTTTTGGGCTGAAAAACCCCAACTCGGCTTATACTCGAGTCAAGGTCTGTATTATGGCAATTTGCATTGCCATAACACAGACCGGGGGAGAGGGGGGCTGGCAGAGCTGTAACTTACCTGTTCTGCAGCTCCTGTCAGCTCTCTCCTCCTCTGCGCCGTCCGTTCTGCTCTTCTGTCAGCTCACACTGGAAGTCTCGCCAGCCCCCCTCTCCCCCCACTGAACTGCCACTGGACCACCAGGGAAGGAGAGCCCCCCTCCCTGCCATATATCAAGCAGGGAGGGGGGACGAAAAAAAAAATATATAAATAAAAAGAAATAATAAAAAAATAATAATACTAATAAAAAATTAATAATACAAAAAAAAGGGGTATAAGGACCACTATGGGGGGGGGGGGGTATAAGGACCACTATGGGAGGGAGGGGGTGGGTTAAGGACCACTATGGGAGGGAGGGGGTGGGTTAAGGACCACTATGGGAGGGAGGGGGGTATAAGGACCACTATGGGAGGGAGGGGGGTATAAGGACCACTATGGGAGGGAGGGGGGGGATAAGGACCACTATGGGAGGGAGGGGGGGTATAAGGACCACTATGGGAGGGAGGGGGGTATAAGGACCACTATGGGAGGGAGGGGGGTATAAGGACCACTATGGGAGGGAGGGGGGTATAAGGACCACTATGGGAGGGAGGGGGGGATAAGGACCACTATGGGAGGGAGGGGGGGTATAAGGACCACTATGGGAGGGAGGGGGGTATAAGGACCACTATGGGAGGGAGGGGGGGATAAGGACCACTATGGGAGGGAGGGGTGGGATAAGGACCACTATGGGAGGGAGGGGGGGGTATAAGGACCACTATGGGAGGGAGGGGGGGTATATGGACCACTATGAGAGGGAGGGGGTGGGATAAGGACCACTATTGGAGGGAGGGGGGGGATAAGGACCACTATGGGAGGGAGGGGGGGGGGTATAAGGACCACTATGGGAGGGAGGGGGGGGTATATGGACCACTATGAGAGGGAGGGGGTGGGATAAGGACCACTATGGGAGGGGAGGGGGAAGTAAGGACCACTAGGGGAGGGGAGGGTAAGGACCACTAGGGGAGGGGTGAGTCAGGACCACTGGGGGGGGGGGGGTGAAGGAACACGGGGGTGGGGAGGTAAGGACCACTAAGGGAGGAGGAGGGGAAGTCAGGACATATGGGGGGGGAGGGGGCGGCAAATTTTTTTTTGCCTACGGCGGCAAATATCCTTGCACCGGCCCTGCACACACTGCATTCACACACTGCATTCATACACACACACGCTGCATTCATGCACACACACGCTGCATTCATGCACACACACGCTGCATTCATGCACACACACGCTGCACTCATACACACACGCTGCACTCATACACACACGCTGCACTCATACACACACACATACGCACACACTGCATTCATTATACACACACTGTAAATAAATATTCAATTAATATATTTTTTTTAGGATCTAATTTTATTTAGAAATTTACCAGTAGCTGCTGCATTTCCCACCCTAGTCTTATACTCGAGTCAATAAGTTTTCCCAGTTTTTTGGGATAAAATTAGGGGCCTCGGCTTATATTCGGGTCGGCTTATACTCGAGTATATACGGTATTCCAAAGTGTAATTATTCATTTCAAAAGATACCTCTTAGTCCAGGATAGCTGGGTAACTCTATTACAAAAAAAATTGTATTTATAAAAGGTAAAAAAATAGGATAGAGAGAATTTTTTTTATCTCTCATGCCCATAGAAGGTGGCCTTAACTTTCCAGATGTTAAAATCTTTTATCGATCCAATATAATAGCACATGTTCATAGAACCCAATTACATTCTTCTTATAAAGCGGACTGGTTTAAAATTGAAACAGAAGCATTGGAGGTCAAAGATATATTCGGACTAGTGATGTGCCGAACTGTTCGCCGGCGAACATAGCGTGTTCGCGTTCGCCACGGTGGGCGAACACATGCGCGGTTCGATCCGCCCCCTATTTGTCATCATTGAGTAAACTTTGACCCTGTACCTCACAGTCAGCAGACACATTCCCTCCCAGACCCTCCCACCTCCTGTACAGCATCCATTTTAGATTCATTCGGAAGCTGCATTCTTAGTGAGAGGAGGGAAAGTGTAGCTGTTGCTCATTTGATAGGGAAATTGATAGCTAGGCTAGGGTATTCAGTGTCCACTACAGTCCTGAAGGACTCATCTGATCTCTGCTGTAAGGACAGCACTCCAAAAAGCCCTTTTTAGGGCTATAACATCAGTCTGTTTTTTTTTTTGTGTAATGTAATTACAGTTGCTTGCCTGCCAGCTTCTGTGTCAGGCTCACAGTGGATACTGTGCCCACTTGCCCAGTGCCACCACTCATATCTGGTGTCACAATAGCTTAAGCTTGCATTTAAAAACAAAAAAAATGTTTTCACTGTAATAGATTGAATAGCAGTTAGTTGTCTGCCAGCTTCTGTGTCAGGCTCACAGTGGATACTGTGCCCACTTGCCCAGTGCCACCACTCATATCTGGTGTCACAATAGCTTAAGCTTGCATTTAGAAACAATTTTATTTTCACTGTCAAAGATTGAATAGCAGTTAGTTGTCTGCCAGCTTCTGTGTCAGGCTCACAGGTGATACTGTGCCCACTTGCCCAGTGCCACCACTCATATCTGGTGTCACAATAGCTTAAGCTTGCATTTAAAAATAAAAATAAAAATTTCACTGTAATAGATTGAATAGCAGTTAGTTGTCTGCAAGCGTCTGGGTGTCAGGCATAACCTCCTCGTGTACTCTGCCAACCTCTGCCAACCTCTGCAAGTGCACTTTGCCACTCATATCTGTTGTCACAATAGCGTGCCTTTAAAAAGCAAAAAAGTTTTTCACTGTAAGCCAATAGCAGTCAGTGTCCTTCAAACGGGTGTCAGGCCTACAGCATGTACTCTGCCAACCTCTGCCAGTGCACATTGCCACTCATATCTGGTCTCACAGTAGCTTGCACGCATAGTACCACTAATCCCCAAAAAAATGACAGGCAAAGACAAACAGGGGTCGTCGTGGTGCTGTGATTCCCTTTTGCCCTAGAATAATGCCCAGTTTTCAGAGGCCACGTACCCTGAACTTGAAAAGTTCTGAGGACATAGTTGACTGGCTAACACAGGACACCCAATCTTCTACAGCTTCCGCTCAGAACCTTGACGCACCATTCTCCTCCAGCTTAGCTTCGGGCACCTCTCAAGATACCACTCACCCACCTGCCACCACCACCAACACTAGCACCACAGCCACTTCACTTGGTATGTCAGGAGTTATTTACACATCCGTTTGAAGAAATGAGTGATGCGCAACCATTATTGCCAGAGGATGTAGATAACAGGGATATGTCTCAGGCAGGCAACATTACACACATGGACGTACGGTGTGATGATGATGATGATGATGATGTTGTACCTGCTGCTGCTTCCTTTGCTGAGTTGTCAGATACTAGTGAAGCAGTTGATGATGACGATGCGTCCATGGATGTCATGTGGGTGCCCGCTCGGCAAGAAGAAGAAAAGGGGGCGAAAGTTCAGATGGGGAGACAGAGGAGGAGGAGACGAGTTAGAAGCAGGGGGAGGTCATCGCAAGGAGCTAGTGGCACAGTCAGACAGCATGCATCGGCACCCGGGGTCAGCCCAACAGCACGCCAATCAAAACATGCTGTGTCCACCACCAGAATGCCTTCACTGCAGAGCTCAGCAGTGTGGCATTTTTTTTGTGGGTCTGCCTCTGACAACAGCGACGCCATTTGCAACCTGTGCCAAAAGAAACTGAGTCGTGGGAAGTCCAACACCCACCTAGGTACAACTGCTTTGCGTAGGCACATGATCGCACATCACAAACGCCTATGGGATCAACACATGAGTACAAGCAGCACACAAACTCAAAGCCGCCATCCTCCTCCTGGTCCAGCATCTTTAGCCACATCAACCACTGCTGTCCTCCTTGCTCCCTCTCAACCATCCGCCACTCCGTCTCTCGCCTTGAGCAGTTCCTGCTCATCTGCCCACAGTCAGGTGTCTGTCAAAGACATGTTTGAGCATAAGAAGCCAATGTCACAAAGTCACCCCCTTGCCCAGCGTCTGACACCTGGCTTGACTGAACTCTTAGCCTGCCAGCTTTTACCATACAAGCTGGTGGAGTCTGAGGCGTTCAAAAAATTTGTAGCTATTGGGACACCGCAGTGGAAGGTACCTGTCCGAAATTTCTTTGCACAAAAGGCAATCCCAAACATGTACTCGATTGTGCAAAATTAAGTAATGGCATGTCTGGCACACAGTGTTGTGGCAAGGGTCCATCTGACCACTGATACCTGGTCTGCAAAGCATGGTCAGTGCAGGTATATCACCTACACTGCGCATTGGGTAAACCTGCTGATGGCTGCCAAGCATGGAATGCGTGGCTCTGCAGAGGAGTTGGTGACACCGCCACGACTTGCAGGCAGGCCTGCTGCCACCTCCTCTACTCCTCCTACTCCATCCTCTTCCATAACCTCCTCGGCTGAGTCCTCTTCTGCTGCTGCGTCTTGCTCCACATCAACGGCACCCCCCCAGCTCCCCAGGTACTGTTCCACATCCCGGATACGGCACTGTCACGCCGTCTTGGGGTTGACTTGCCTGAAAGAAGAGAGTCACACCGAACCAGCACTCCTGTCCGCCCTGAACGCACAGGTGGATCAGTGGCTGACATCGCACCAACTGGAGATCGGCAAAGTGGTTTGTGACAACGACAAAGAAATTTGTTGGCGGCATTGCCTGTGGGCAAGTTGACACATGTGCTGTGCATGGCACATGTGTGTAATCTGATCGTACAGCGCTTTGTGCATAAGTACCCAGGCTTACAGGACGTCCTTAAGCAGGCCAGGAAGGTGTGGGGCCATTTCAGGCGTTCCTACACGGCCATGGCGCACTTTTCCGATCTCCAGCGGCGAAACAACATGCCAGTGAGGCGCTTGATTTGCGACAGCCCGACACGTTGGAATTCAACACTCCTAATGTTCGACCGCCTGCTCCAACAAGAAAAAGCCGTTAATGAGTATTTGTATGGCCGGGGTGCTAGGACAGCCTCTGCGGAGCTGGGATTTTTTTTGCCACGTTACTGGACGCTCATGCGCAATGCCTGTAGGCTCATGCATCCATTTGAGGAGGTGACAAACCTAGTCCGTTGCACCGAAGGCACCATCAGCGACATCATACCATTTGTTTTCTTCCTGGAGCGTGCCCTGCGAAGAGTGCTGGATCAGGCCGTAGATGAGCGTAAAGAGGAAGAGTTGTGGTCACCATCACCACCAGAAACAGGCTCATCAGCATCGCTTGCTGGACCCACGGCAACGCTGGAAGAGGATTGTGAGGAAGAGGAGTCAGAGGAGGAATGTGGATTTATGGAGGAGGAGGAAGACCAACCACAACAGGCATCCCAGGGTGCTCGTTGTCACCTATCTGTTACCCGTGGTGTTGTACATGGCTGGGGGGAAGAACATACCTTCAGAGAGATCACTGAGGACGAGGAACAGGACATGAGTAGCTCGGCATCCAACCTTGTGCAAATGGGGTCTTTCATGCTGTCGTGCCTGTTGAGGGACCCTCGTATAAAAAGGCTGAAGGAGAATGACCTGTACTGGGTGTCCACGCTACTAGACCCCCGGTATAAGCTGAAAGTGCCTGAAATGTTACCGAATTACGGCAAGTTGGAAAGGATGCAGCAGTTCCAAAATCAATTAAAAAGTATGCTTTACACAGCGTATAAGGGTGATGTCAAAGCACAACGGGAATCTAACAGGGGAAGAGGTGAAAGTAATCCTCCTCCTCCCACGACCACGCCGGCAAGGACAGGACGCTTTACAGACGTGTTGTTGATGGAGGACATGTGGAGCTTTTTAAATCCTACGCATCGCCACAGCCCTTTGGGATCCACCCTCAGAGAACGACTCGACCGACAGGTAGCAGACTACCTCGCCTTAACTGCAGATATCGACACTCTGAGGAGCGATGAACCCCTTGACTACTGGGTGTGCAGGCTTGACCTGTGGCCTGAGCTATCCCAATTTGCGATAGAACTTCTGGCCTGCCCCGCTTCAAGTGTCCTGTCAGAAAGGACCTTCAGTGTAGCAGGAGGTATTGTCACTGAGAAGAGAAGTCGCCTAGGTCAAAAAAGTCTAGATTACCTCACCTTTATTAAGATGAATGAGGGATGGATCCCAAAGGGACTGACAGTGGGCGATACATTCGACTAAAAAAGGCTTGATGAGGGGGACTACTTAACACACCACTCCTATCTGGTGGCACATTAGATTGCACGCGCAGTGCCCCAAATTTGAAGTAGGATGACCGACCAAGCATGTTTTTCCATCTCCCGCTTCCTAAAATCGATGCCTTATATACACGTCCCTTGATAGGGGACGTAACAGGGATTAAACTGATAGGAATAGTACTACTTAACACACCTTATAATAACGCAGAGAGAGGAGTCTGAAGAAGAGGAGTCAGAGGAGGAAGGTGGCTTTGAGGAGGTGGAAGACCAAACACAGCAGGCGTCCCAGGGGGCTTGTTGTCACCTTTCGGGGACCCTTGGTGTTGTACGTGGCTGGGTGGAGGAAGAGACCTTCAATGACATCAGTGAGGACAAGGAATGGGACATGGCTAGCTTGGTATCCAACCTTGTGCAAATGGGGAGTTTGCGGTTGTGCAAATGGACTGTTTGTGGTTGTTCGCGGTGCGTTAAACGGGGAGTTTGGTCTGTCACTGTGAAGCGGGCGTAACCCTTACACTACCTGATCGATACAACATCATACCTGATGTTTTAAAGCAGGTTATTCCAAACAATTTAGGAATGTTAGGTGATTTATGCCCTTTATGGATTAAAACCAGACTCTGCATCAACTATGTAATTTTCCATGGGAGTTTTGCCATGGATCCCCCTTCGGCATGCCACAGTCCAGGTGTTAGTCCCCTTGAAACAACTTTTCCATCACTATTGTGGCCAGAAAGAGTCCCTGTGGGTTTTAAAATTCGCCTGCTCATTGAAGTCTATGGCGGTTCGCCCTATTCGTCCGTTCGCGAACATTTGCGGAAGTTCGCGTTCGCCGTTCGCAAACCGAAAATGTTATGTTCGCGACATCACTACATGCCAGATGTAGAACGGGTGCAGGATATACAGTAATCGTAAAGATAAAGTCCTCCTGGGATAGCCCATCCAGTCCTGACACAATTCCTATGATAGGACTGTTAGACACCTCCTGATGCCACTGACTCAAATATGACAAACTCGTAACTGGTACCTCAAATACATAACTTGTTGCTTGGCATACACTCTATTAACCCATGCCACTAGAACCCAGTCAGTCACTCCCCTCCTCCCACTCCCTTTTTTTACCTCTCTCTCATGCTCCCCCTCTTCTTCTATTTGCCTAATGCCTCGCCCTCTCTCGGACACTCCCCCTTGGCACCCAGGCCCGCAATGTGGTTAACGGCAACCTTGTTGTTTGGAGGTAGCTGATCAGCCCAAAAGGACTGAGAGAACTTCTGAAATACATTAACTTTTATTCCACCACATTTGGTATTTATCGATCTCTCACATTCTGAGACACACAGAGATGTGGCACACTAACACACCTAGCAAGTCGAGCTTGTTCTTCAATTTTTTTTTTCCTGGCCTACGCTAGAAATAGCCTGACTCCCCCCCAAAAAAGAAGAAAAAAAGTGAAAGAAGAGAGAGAAGAAAAGAGAGAGGAGACATAAAGAAAAGAAGGGGAATAGTGAAGAGGAGGGGAAGGGGGGAGCAGTTTCAATACTCACATTATCTTTAAAACATGGGATACCCATCACTAAAACTCTTGAGACAGACATACCCTATCCTTCTCACTCAGAAAAATGTGCATCTGTTCACATGTACCTCATTATTTAACCATATCAGTCCCTGTGCCCCTTGACTGCTAAAAATGGAGTAGGGATGTAGGAGATGCAGAGTAAAGGTGAGGAGGAAGGGGACGGGGTAAAAGCTATATACCGCCTGTAGATTGATAGGTTAAGCTGAAGGCTGCACACAATATGTAATGATGTCACACAACTCTGTATGTATTTGTTTCATGTTCAGCTAATTCCTTGTTTCATCAAAGCATGTATTCTTTCTCACAGTCTTGGACCCCTCTAGGTGATTATTTTGCAAATTCCAAGCCGGCAGGCCTATTCTGAAAAATGTTAGATGACTTACTAATAAGAATTTATGCAACTAACATGTATTTTAGAGCAAGAACAATGCATCCTGTTTGCACAGACTGATTTCTTAATGAATTCATTGTAGTTTAAAGACACATCACTGTGAGTATTATTGCTGTGGAGCTCTGTTATAAATAGGGACGCTTGAGAGGAATACAATTGCAGTATAAGGCTACAATATAAGAAAGTGGAACAATGAAGGTGTCTGAATACTTTCAGAATGCACTGAACATACAATAACAAGCAATGGGCAGGGTTAAAGACATGTCATGTCTAAAGGAGGTTAGGTTTTATAGAAGATAGATTACTAATAATCATAATACTCTGTTTATTTACTATGGTTTCATTGAGTTTTATAGTGCACAGTACCATTTTGTTTGTTTTTATAAAGTGTTTTGGATATAATCTTTTCTCTGGTGCGCACTCACTATTTGTGTGCTTTGGTAAGTCATTTATTAAGTCGCTCTTATTGGTGTGTTGCTGCCAATTTGTTTTCCAATTATATAGTATTTATAGTCCATTACCCACAGTTAGTATATTCAATAACATTTCCAGAACCCTCTGTTCTTCCCCTAAAGTCTTGTCCTTGCAGACATTTATGGTATAATGTCAGCAAGTGCCATATAATGTAATTAAAGCATCAACATTTTTTTGTATTAATTGATTTTGCTCATTTTAAATGTATTATCTATAAAATGTATTAAGAAGAACAATTTGAGATACGGAGGCAGAGAGGGCCCCATGTACCACAAATGGTGGCAATGTGCACACATTTATAGCTTCTGCAAAAGAGTGCACAAACTCATTACCGAGGTAACAGACTGTCCTATGCAACTTGTACCTTTAACTTACCTATTAATGCACCTACCCACTGCTACCTCTAAACCTAAATGAAAACTAATAATCCAGATCATATTAGCGGCACAACACTAGATAACAAAGGCCTGGAAGTCTACATATCCACCTAAAATCTCCTACTTACTGGTTAGACAATACCCGCATTTTTGAACACTCATATCAATCGACCTTCCCTTTATCTCGAGCCTCTAGTGAGGCATGGATACTCTGGAAAACATGGAGATGTGTAACCTAAGATCTGTTATGTAGACATTTGTAACATGGGTATATGCAGAATACAGCAACATTCTGAGCTTGAACATGGTAAACCTGCAAGATAATCAGATATCACACAATCATTATGTTGACATAATATGCACTCTACACTGGTTTCCATTTTAAGCCACCCTATTGCTAATAGATTATGTATCAGCCCGAATAGATGCATGTTAACTATTAGATCTACCTCTACATGGATTTACCTAACCATTTGTGTTATACCCGTGTACCTATGTTGTCAATGCTGTCTTTTCATGTACACAATGGATACCCCCCCCCCCCACGACTCCTAGGACCGCTACGATTAGGCGAATAAGGCATTCACCTATGGTGCAGGCCTCTGGGGGAGGCGCCCACCGGGAGGTTTCCAAGGTGGGCTGCCTTGTTGCTGTCTGGGGCTGGTGTGCTGGGCGAGCGGCTCCTTAGCCACCCCCCAGTGCAACCATTCAGCTGCTGGGTTCACTCAACAGCCGCTTGCCTGCTCGGGAGCGGGCTATGCTGTAACTCCAGCACCCGAGCAGAGCACTGTGCTTCCTGCAGGCATGGAAAGCCGGGACATAACTTAGTATCCTAGCTGTCCCCTGCCTGTGAACACCGGAAGCACTCTGAGGGAAACAGGAAGTAGCCTGTGCTCACAGTGCACGTCTCTCCTTCTCCCCCCACCAGGAACAACAGCAGCTACCTGCAGACTGGACATCTCTCCTTCATTCACAGCACTTATAAATTATCCATCTGAAGGTAAGTGGAACTGATGAGTATGAGTGTAAATTGGTCTGTGTGTATTGAATTGCTGTGTTTGTGTGTGTAAATAAAGTGTGATTATATGTGAAGTGGTGTGAGTTTGTGTGTTAGTGAGAGTGTGTAAGTGGCACTGTGAATGTCACAGTGTGTGTGTGTGTGTGTGTTTTTAGTGACTGTGTGTAAATGACATTGTGTACATCAGTGAGCTTGTGCAAGTGACAGTGTTTGTCAATGAGAGTGTGTGTGTGTGTGTGCAAGTGAAACTGTGTATGTCAGTGAGTGTGTGTGAGTGACATTGTGTGTGTTAATGACTGTTACATTGTGTATGTCAGTAAAAATGTAATCGACACTATGCTTCTGAGAGTGTGTAAGCGACACTTTATGTCAGTGAGAGTGTGTTAGATAGAATGTGCATGTGACACTGTCAGTGAAAGTGTGTTAGTGAAAATGTGTATGTATGTCAGAGTGTGTGAGTTAAATTATATTCATAATATATATTAATCTATTTAAATATTAAACCAAATTTTTTTTTCGCAGTAAGATAAATTAAATCTCAATATTATTACAAATGAAATACCACCAAATGCATTGAAAAAGAGTGTATGGATATATGTATTAGGCAGCATGTGTCTATTGATGTATGCCTTAGGCAGTACGTGTGTATTGATCTATGCATTAGGCAGTATGAGTGTATGAATGTATGTATTAGGCGGTGTGTGTGGATTTATGTATTGAGCTGTGTGCATATGGTTGATTGTATGCAATAGACAGTCTGTGTGGATGGATGCATATCCTGGATGAGTGTTTCTACACATTGTGTTTTCTTCCATAAATGTCTCTTCATTGATATTCAGAATTTAATGAATAAACCTGTGAGAGAATGTAGTTGCCTTCATGAAGGGGCGACAAAATGTATTGTTGCCTAGGGCGACAAGAATCCTTGCACCGCCCTGTGTATGCCAATGTAACATCAGTACCTGTTTCTTGCTACCTCCAACCCATCTCCTACACAACTAACCTGCTTTGGAACACTTCCTCAAGCAGGGCTCACCATCCATAAAATTCAGTATGCTATCTCTGTTACCAGGTCATCAGTGTCAGAATGGACTAATGTAGGTGGCAGAGTTTCAAAAACCGGCCACAAGTAAGGAAGACAGGTCGGTGCTAAATATGTGGTGGGTGGACAAATAGGTTAGTGGGCTGAGCTACATGCAGCCTGCACATGCTTCCCTGGCACTGCTGCACACTGTAACAGTGTGTGTGACTGTGAGTGTATGACTGTCTGTGTGTCACCACCTGTAACTGTGTATGATGGTCTGCCTGTAACTGTGTGCATGACTACTTGTAACTGTCTGCCTGAAGCTGTGTGTAGCTGTATGCAACTTTGCATGTATGACTTTCTGCCTGTGACTGTTCGAATGACTATGTCTGGGACTGTGGGCATGTGGCTGCATTTTACAAAATATGTGTATAACTGTGTGGATCTGACTGTGTGTCTGACTGTGTGCATGTGACACTGCAGAAATACACACCTGCCTCAATGCATTTTTTTCTGCAGTAAATACCCATCACAAATATTACACACAGTTAATACATACATATAGCACACAAGCAATACACCCGTAACAAATATCCCCCATGGAGGCGGAGGAGCAGACCAGATTCTTAGCACACTGGACCACCAGAGATCAGCATGTCCCCCTCACTGTATGAAAACAACAGGGGTTGGGTAATGAATATGATATATATATATATATATATATAAATATATATTAGATTAATAAAGCCCATATTACAAACACTATATACACACTATATATGGATGAGCAGCTTATGCTGATACCAGGAACTAGGAGCTTAGAAATTAAGCAGACCTCCCAGGAGCTGAATAGGGAGGCTCTGCAGCAAGATTGTATCCAGTACTAGAAACAAGGCAAGACTAGAGATAGGCACCAAACATGAAAACAAGACGGAACTAATAGAACCCAGAACCAGAGAAGGATAGTAAGCTAAACCCAGAACATATACACAAGACATGAGGAAAACATGAACATAACATGGGCATGACTGGACAGGACTGTACATGGACTGGGTATGATACCGGAGAAACTGACGGAAGCCAAGCACAGAGAGATGGACACAGGTTTCTTCAGGAAGGAAGAGATTCTTTATTCGGTTCACCGATCGGGACTCAGAGGGACTAATGTCACCAAAATACAGCAAGTTCTGAGCCCCGGACAATAGTGCAGGCTCCTTATATAGGCATATAACTCCTCCCATATTAAGCTCCACCCGCACATTCTCTTGACCAATCAATACAAATAAGAATTAACTTCCTGCTTGACCGCATGGCCTGTCCAGCACAATGGAGGAGGGGAATACTACATCCTGTATTCTCGCACATGCTCCGTACACTACTGATCGTATCTTGCCTTGTGCAACCAACTGATCGATACGTCAGCATTTGCACGTACACATGCCACGTGGTAATCTCGGCCTACTAAATTTATTTTTACCGAGATTCCACCACATTCCCCCCTTTGATGCCTCTTGATATTTCACAATTACTTGAGGCATCACTAAACCTTGGTTTGCCTACACCGCAAGTTACCATGAACCAGACCAGACTTGTCTATGATGTGAATCTTTTAACACTCATCTTCCTGCATTGGTTCTCCCTGATCTAGAGCCTTATATTTATAAATTGCCATTATCTGTGCAGCAGCCTTCCTCTCTGCTATATTTTCTATCAGGCTTTGCACAGACCTAACTACTAAGGGTATAAGACATGGCAGGAGTAGACACAACATTAAAATCAGTAGGACTCCACCTACCAATGCCTTAAGCCCTCCAAACTGCTCATACCAGCTACCAAACCAACTACTTGGATTATACCCTTTCCATACCTGAGTAGGCACATGCGCTAGTTTAACCATATGGCTAGTAAGCTCAGCTATTGCTTGCCCTTCGTCATCTATTTGAAGACAGCAATTGCTCAGGTTAAACTTCCCACATACACCTCCCTCTACTGCCAATAGGTAATCCAAGGCTAATCTTTTTTGGTACACTGCTGTCCTCATCCTGGTATTATGCTTCGCTAGAAGATTGAGCGCTTGTGAGGTCTCATTAGTAATAATCTCAACCACCGCCTGTAACCTTATAATACGGTTGAGCATATAAATTGGGGTTCTATAACCAAAGGTACCATCCTCTGCCCACGTGGCTGGCCCATAGTAATCTATAATACGCTGGGGAGGCCATTCATCATCTTCCCAGGCGCCTATCTCTATGGGTCCCCTTTTCTTCCTATGATTCACATCATACACTTTAACACCTAAAGTCTCACCTGTTTCGATAGGTAACAAGAAGAAGGATGGTTTGAGCATACCCAACACACATGCCCCTTCCCAGTCCTGTGGCAACTCTGAATAGGCTTTCTTACCACAGATCCAGTACAAATTTGCTGGGGCTCTCCAACTAGATGTGATGGATAAATCAAACCATACGTCCTTTAAATTGGTATATCTTGCAAACGGGTTAGATGGTTCTGAGACATTTGAAGCCGACCACCAAGTTGTATTCTTTGTATTATCATCATAAGCTTTTTGCCCTAGACAAGTTAACTCTCCTACAGAAGTATTATACATCATTCCTTTCCTTGCTATGCAAACATAACCTATGATGGAGGTCTTTAATCTCCACTCAGATTTACCTCTAACACTCATCTGATAATCGGCTTGTGAAGATATTAATTGTTCAACTGCCTCAGAACCAGACATTACCTCCTTTGCTTCCCAAGGCCATTGGTCTCCCATGTTAGTACCTCCACACACATAGCAGTTGGTAACATTAAGACTACCGGCAATACTTTCAGCTAAATCAATGAACAGGTTTTTAGCATTATGGGGGATCTTATTATCTATACTCATTTCTTCATAGAAGGAATGGTATACTTGATGAGTCTGGGAGGTTACCGTATCAGTCTCTATCCCTATAAACAATACTGTCCCAGGGTCTAAACCCGTCCCGTATATTTGAAACTCAAATAAATTACCATATTTATCTAAGAACTTGTCGGGGTTATTTATAAGTATATGGACTGGATTGCATTCCATAGACTTACAGTATGGATTGGTAGGCAACTTAGTCACAATCATGTCCTTGTCTGCTGTCTGTCCCCAAGTTGCCCACCCCACACAAGACCGATATGGGCAAAAGTTATATTCTCTATTTGGGCATCTAGGACTCACATACTTATTTTTACTGCTGGGACAAATATATTTATCATTAGACCCATACGTTCTCTCCCATCTAAGATCCCCACATACATTCCACGGCTTTCTACCACTTGATATCGCCTTACATGCATCAAATAGCAGAACACCCGAAGAATGTACGGATTCTAATACCGTTTTGTTAATTAGGGTCCCCTGAGGGTCTCCATTCCTGAGAGTCAACCAAATTGTACGGGGTTGATACTCTGGACTGAAGCACTTAGGTTCTCCTACTCCTAAATGGCACACACTATACTCTATATTTAAGTATCTACATCTTGATACATCTCCTTTACACTCGTATTGCGAATGCCAAATTAGGGTCTGGGAAATATGTTTACCTGTTCTTGTAGTCTTAATGCATACCTCACAGATAGGAGTGTCGGTACCTCTACCTTCCTGAATATAAAAATACACATATAAAAACATTATCAGAAACACATCTTTCGTCGTCATCCTCAGTCTTCGTCCGTGCGATGGCACCTCAGCTTCCAGGATGTAAGGGCTGCAGGGAATGGAGTTCTGCTCGTCTTCACAGGGGTCTCTTCGAGACTTTTCCTGACTTTTAAACTACACGTCGGTGAGCGGACAGGCTTTATTATGGCCTTCTCACTCACTTACCAATCCCTGAAACAATAAAATTTATAATCCACAAGGTTCCTCGTCACTCCGACTGAGTCGTGCGCTTTAACCGGATCTTGCAGGGATTCTCTGGATCTGCTGTAACTTGCCAAGAATCGACTGCTGCTGGTTTAACCCTGGAGTGATGTATCCATGGAGTCACTTCGGCCACTTTTATCGCTGTAGGGGTAGACAAAAGAACAACATAAGGACCTCTCCACTTGGGCCCTAGCGGTACATTATTCCACTCTTTAATCCACACTTGGTCTCCTGGGTGGTAACTATGAACTGGGGGATAAATATTCACAGGTAATCTATCTTGTACCCATTTCTGTACCTCCTCCATAGTCTTACCCAACTCTACAACCTGCTGCCGAGTAATACCTTCTCCCAACTGACTCAAATCCACCCTTAAGTTACCAAGTACGGGAGGTGGTCGCCCATACATGATTTCAAAAGGAGAGAGGCCCATCCTTCTGGTAGGTGTACTGCGGATTCGCAATTGTCAGGGTACCTGAAGTCTCTACCTCCGAAAGAGGTAGAGACTTAGTAGTTTATCCCTCCAGCAGGTCGGCTTCCTCCATCCCTCGCGGCTCTCTTAGTCACTCTCACGCCGGCCGCGAGGGATCCGTCCCATTTCATGACGTCACGCACACTGCCCGACGTCATGACGTCAGTCCGGACCGATCTGTCACTCAAGTGACTGGAGGCCACTCAGGACTCGTCGGAGGCGGGTCTACTCACTGTAACCAGGGTATTTAAACCTGTTTCTCCCATTCACTCATTGCCCTGTCGTGGTTCTAGTCAGCCTAGTCACACAGTGCTCTCATATTCTCTTGTCTTTTGGTTCTGACCCGGCTTTGTTATTACTTACCTGTCTTCTCTGTTATCCTTGACCCGGCTTGTCTCTCGCTTACCTGTCTTCTGTTATCCTCGACCTCGGCTTGTCCCTGACCATTCTATACGTAGTATTACGTTAAGTCCGGCCATTCTAAGGTCCGGTATACGTATCTGCTACTCTTTGTACCCTGCGTGTTGGATCCCTGACCCGATCCTGACATTACGACAGGGCCATGGATCCTGCAGGTACAAACTGTCAGCTTGGTTCCCCTGATCCTAGGTTTGACGCCATGGAGCATAGAATGGATCAGATGGCACTAGCACTACAGGCGCTGCTATCACGTCCTATTAATCCACCTGAGGAGATGCGTAATACTTCTATTCCTCCTGTGGGTTCAGGGCTAGAGGTAGCTACTGTAGGTGCTTCTTCCCGAGTTACCCCACCTGTACGTTATGCTGGTTCTCCTGAAAGGTGTTGTGGCTTTTTGAACCAGATCAGTATTCATTTCGAGCTACAACCCCGTTCCTACCCTACTGATAGGGCAAAGGTGGGATTTATTATCACCTTACTCATTGAGAAGGCTCTGAGATGGGCTAATCCGTTGTGGGAGAATGATAATCCATTAGTCTATAACTATAATGTCTTTGTAGCTGCTTTTAAAAGAACTTTTGACCCCCCTGGCAGGAAGGTCAATGCAGCTAGGTTACTGTTGCGCCTTAGACAAGACAACCGAACACTTGTGGATTATGCACTAGAGTTCAGGTCTTTGGCGGCAGAGGTTAAGTGGAATGAACAGGCCTATATAGACGTCTTTTTAAACGGATTATCCGATGTAATACTTGACGAGGTAGCGACGAGAGAGCTTCCCGAGAACTTGGAGGACTTAATTTCCTTTATCTCTCGCATTGACGAACGTTTAAGAGAGAGGCAGAACACTCGAGATAGAACTGGTAGAGCTTCCTTTAGACTAGCTCCTTCATTTCAAAGCCCTGAAACCAAAAATCCACAATTTCCAGAACCTATGCAGATAGGCCTTACTCGCCTCTCAGAAGAGGAGAGACAGTACAGGAGAAGGGAGGGGTTGTGTATGTATTGTGGAGTCAGAGGGCACTTACGTTTGAATTGTTCCAGTCGTCCGGGAAACGCTCGCACCTAAGTTTCTCTAGAGGACAGGCCTTGGGTGTTTCTATTTTGTCCTCTATTCATAACTACAAAGAACACAGGCTTCTACTACCTGTCTCTTTAACTTGGGAGAAGGGAACTTTAGAAACTATGGCATTGATAGACTCCGGAGCTGCTGAGAGTTTTATCGACCAAGTTTTTCTCACCAAACACGCTATCCCATCCCAGTTAAGGAGGACACCCTTGGCTGTTGAAGCCATTGATGGTAGACCTTTAGTTGAGCCTGTGATTTTCCGGGAGACTACACCTCTTAACTTAACTACTGGCATACTACACAAGGAGGAGATATCTCTACTACTTATTTCATCTCCTTCTGTTCCCATAGTCCTGGGGCACTCCTGGCTTAAGAGACATAACCCCATTATAGATTGGAAATCAGGGGAAATAGTCTCGTGGGGTCAGGGTTGTCAGGAGAATTGTTTAAAGAGAGTGTCACCTCTTTGTAGTGTTAACACACTTAATGACTCTACCGACTCTACTAAAATTCAGATACCATCCTTGTATCTTGATTTAAAGGCAGTATTTGACAAAGGAAAGGCTGATACCTTACCACCACATAGGCCTTTTGATTGCAAAATTAATTTACTTCCTGGTACTATGCCTCCCAGGGGTCATGTATACCCTTTGTCTACGAATGAGAACTTAGTCTTAGAGGAGTATATTCTTGAAAACCTAGACAAAGGGTTCATTAGGAGATCCTCCTCCCCTGCTGGGGCTGGATTTTTTTTTGTTAAAAAGAAGGATGGTTCTTTAAGACCTTGCATTGACTACCGAGGTCTGAACAAGATAACCATTAGGAATGCCTATCCGATCCCCTTGATCACCGAGCTTTTTGATCGATTAAAGGGTTCCAAGATTTTCACTAAGTTAGATCTTAGAGGTGCTTATAACTTGGTGAGAATTCAGCAGGGACACGAGTGGATGACTGCGTTCAATACTCGTTATGGGCACTATGAGTATACTGTAATGCCTTTTGGTCTCTGTAATGCCCCAGCGGTATTTCAGGATCTTATTAATGAAGTTCTTAGGGAGTTTCAACATGACTGTGTTATTGTATACCTCGATGATATACTTATACATTCCAGGGATATTGAGACTCACCACGGACAGGTCAGAAGGGTTTTGCACAAACTTCTTCAGCATGGCTTGTACTGCAAATTAGAGAAATGCAGCTTTGACCAAGTCCAAACTACCTTTCTTGGTTACGTGATTTCTGGAGAGGGGTTTGAAATGGACCCGGAGAAGCTCCAGTCCATTTTGGATTGGCCTTCTCCCAAGGGTCTCAAGGCTATTCAGAGATTTATTGGTTTCTCTAATTACTACAGACGTTTCATTAAGGGATACTCCTCTATCATTGCTCCTATCACCAATATGACCAGACAAGGGGCTGACACTAAGAATTGGTCTACTGAAGCACTTCTGGCTTTTAAGAGTCTCAAGGAGCTGTTTGCTTCCGCACCAATTTTAGTGCACCCTGATACTACTCTGCCTTTCCTACTCGAAGTTGACGCTTCTGAGACGGGTATAGGTGCCATTCTGTCCCAAAGGTTGGGTGTGGATAAACCATTACATCCATGTGGGTACTTTTCCAAAAAATTATCAGGTACTGAGAGCAGATATGACATTGGTGACAGGGAACTCCTAGCGATTATCATGGCTTTAAAGGAGTGGAGACATTTATTGGAGGGGACTTTGCATCCTGTTACTATTTTGACGGATCATAAAAACTTATCCTATATTGGGGAGGCTAAACGATTATCTTCGAGACAGGCCCGTTGGTCTATATTCCTCACTCACTTCAATTACATACTCACATATAGGCCTGGTTCTAAGAATTCTAAGGCTGATGCCTTGTCCCGTCAATATGAACCTTCTGCCATATCTGAGCCAGTTTTGTCCTCTATAGTACCCAAATGTAACATTATTGCTAACACAACTCTCAAGATCCATTCTCCGCTTCTTGATCAGATCAGGAGCTTGCAGCATCTGGCACCTAGACTGACTCCTGCGTCTAGACACTTCGTTCCTCCTGAACTCCAACTGGAGCTCCTACGGTGCCTTCACGAGAGTAAGGTGGCTGGTCACCCAGGCGTCCGTAAAACATATTCCTTGATCTCTAAAGATTTCTGGTGGCCTTCCTTACGGAGGGATATTAAGGATTTTATCGGAGCCTGTGAAGTCTGTACTAGGACTAAACTACCACATTCGCTTCCTTGTGGCCTTCTACATCCTCTGGAAGTTCCAGAGAAACCTTGGTCCTGTTTGGCGATGGACTTTATTGTGGATTTGCCTGTTTAGAAAAAGCACACTGTTATCCTCACGGTGGTTGATAGATTTACCAAGATGGCACATTTCGTACCTTTACCTAAACTCCCGACTTCTCCTGAATTGTCAGAGATATTTGCAAAAGAAATTTTTCGCTTGCATGGGATACCTTCTGAAATTACTTCTGATAGGGGCTCCCAATTTGTTTCACGTTTCTGGAGATCATTCTGTTCTCAATTAGGCATCAAATTGAATTTCTCCTCCGCATATCATCCTCAGTCTAACGGAGCTGCTGAACGCACTAACCAAAAAATTGAGCAGTATTTACGTTGTTTTGTTTCTGAACACCAGGACGATTGGGTCGTTTTGATTCCTTGGGCGGAGTTTGCGCACAACAATCTCGTTTGTGACTCTACTCATTCAAGCCCCTTCTTCATGAATTATGGCTTTCATCCATCTATTCTTCCCTCGGTTTCTCCTTCCCAAGGTGTACCGTCGGTTGATGTACATGTTGCCAATTTGAGGAAGTTGTGGGACCAGACTCGACAAATTCTTCTACACAATTCTATGCTGGTTAAGAAACACGCCGATAAACGTAGAAGGGCAGCTCCGATTTTCGTTCCAGGCGATAGAGTATGGTTAAGCACTAGGAATATTCGGCTTAAAGTCCCTTCCATGAAATTCGCTCCTCGATATATTGGTCCTTACAGGATCTTGTCTCGAATTAACCCAGTGGCGTATCGCCTAGCCCTCCCAGCTGCCTTACGCATCCCTAACTCCTTTCACGTTTCATTGCTGAAACCCCTAGTCTGTAACAGATTCTCCTCCACGATCGCCCCTCCTCGCTCTGTTCAGGTGGAGGGTCAGGAGGAGTATGAGGTTAACTCCATCATTGATTCTCGTATCTCTCGGGGGAGAGTACAATATTTGGTCGACTGGAAGGGATATGGTCCTGAGGAGAGGAGTTGGGTACCACAGGAGGATGTTCATGCTCCTCGCCTTCGCAGGGCGTTTCACTCACGCTTTCCGTCTCGTCCCGGTTCCTTCCGCCTGGTGGGCGTATCTGAGAGGGGGGGTACTGTCAGGGTACCTGAAGTCTCTACCTCCGAAAGAGGTAGAGACTTAGTAGTTTATCCCTCCAGCAGGTCGGCTTCCTCCATCCCTTGCGGCTCTCCTAGTCACTCTCACGCCGGCCGCGAGGGATCCGTCCCATTTTATGACGTCACGCACGCTGCCCGACGTCATGACGTCAGTCCGGACCGATCTGTCACTCAAGTGACTGGAGGCCACTCAGGACTCGTCGGAGGCGGGTCTACTCACTGTAACCAGGGTATTTAAACCTGTTTCTCCCATTCACTCATTGCCCTGTCGTGGTTCTAGTCAGCCTAGTCACACAGTGCTCTCGTATTCTCTTGTCTTTTGGTTCTGACCCGGCTTTGTTATTACTTACCTGTCTTCTCTGTTATCCTTGACCCGGCTTGTCTCTCGCTTACCTGTCTTCTGTTATCCTCGACCTCGGCTTGTCCCTGACCATTCTATACGTAGTATTACGTTAAGTCCGGCCATTCTAAGGTCCGGTATACGTATCTGCTACTCTTTGTACCCTGCGTGTTGGATCCCTGACCCGATCCTGACAGCAATAGAGCTATGGGCAAAAGAACATTCCACTTAAGTTGGGTTTCCTGACACATTTTTGCCAACTGGTTCTTAATAGTTCTATTCATTCTCTCTACTTTACCAGAACTCTGGGGTCTATATGCCGTATGAAGCCTCCACTTTATACCGAGCATATGAGTCAGTTGTTGTAGGCACTGATGAACAAAAGCTGGACCATTGTCCGATCCTATAGAGCAGGGTAGTCCATATCGGGGTATTATTTCTCGTAACAGGAATCTCACAACTTCTCCTGCTTTCTCTGTACGAGTAGGACATGCTTCTACCCATCCTGAATAGGTGCACACAACTACTAGGAGGTAGCGATGTCCACCAGATTTAGGCATTACTGTATAGTCAATTTGTAGATCGGACATGGGGAGTCCCCCCCATAAACTGGACTCCTGGTGGCTTTACTGGTCCTTGCCTTGCATTATTTTTAGCACACGTTACACATCTTCGTACAATGGCCTGAGTCAAGTTGGACAATCTTGGTATGTAGAAATGTTTTCTGAGAGATTCTTCTGTACTGTCTCTCCCAGAATGTGTCCCGTTGTGATAGTTTTGGACAATTTCTACCGCTAGTGATGCTGGAATAACTATTCTTCCATCTTCTAACTGATACCATTTGTTCTCCAAATACTTTCCAGGTTCAGTCTTTAACCACTCCTCTTGAGCTGTATAAACTGGAGTCCATTGAGACAGTGGAGTTGGTATAAGAGCAGCTATATGCTCCACATATTCCTGTCTTTCTGATTCAGCGGCACGCTTAGCTGCATTATCTGCTATCCGATTTCCTTTGGTTACATCACCATCTCCTCTCAGATGCGCTCGACAATGTATGATACTGACTTCTTTCGGTTCCCATACTGCTTCCAATAGTTGTAGGATTTCAGCTGCGTACTTGATTTCTTTGCCTTCTGAATTCAATAGTCCTCTTTCTTTATACAAAGCTCCGTGGGCATGAGTGGTTAAAAACGCATACTTGGAGTCCGTGTAGATGTTCACTCTTAAACCTTCAGCCAATTGTAACGCTCGTGTCAGTGCTATCAATTCTACCTTTTGTGCTGATGTTCCTTTTGCCAGTGGCCGAGCTTCTATCACCTTGTCTATTGTTGTTACTGCATATCCTGCATAGCGGATCCCTTCTTTCACATAACTACTGCCGTCGGTGTAATATTGAACATCGGTGTTCTGGATGGGAAAATCACGAAGATCTGGTCTACTTGAAAATACTTCATCCATCACCTCCAAACAATCATGTTGACTTTCAGTAGGTTGTGGCAAAAGGGTAGCTGGATTTAAGGTATTTACAGTCTCTAAATGCACTCTTGGTTTTTCACACAACATTGCTTGATACTTGGTCATACGGCTGTTACTAAACCAATGATTTCCTTTGTAATCCAACAACGTCTGTACTGCATGTGGGACTCGTACATAAAGTTCTTGACCCAGAGTGAGTTTATCGGCTTCAGCTACTAGTAGGGCGGCTGCAGCTACGGCTCTTAGACAAGGTGGAAGTCCGCTGGCCACTGCATCCAGTTGCTTAGACATATAGGCAACAGGTCTTTGCCATGATCCCAAGTACTGTGTCAATACTCCCACAGCCATTCTTCTTTGCTCGTGTACATACAGGTAGAATGGTCTTGTGTGATCAGGCAAGCCTAATGCTGGGGCACTCATCAAAGCCTTCTTCACATCTTCAAATGCCGTTTGTTGTTCTTGAGTCCATAAGACCTGTACCTTTGATAGCTGCATACAGAGGTTTTGCCAGTATCGCGTAACTGGGAATACATATCCTACAGAAGCCTGCTGCCCCCAAGAATTCTCGCACTTGTCTTCTATTCTTGGGTGTTGGTATTTGGCACACAGCTTCTTTTCTCTCTGGCCCCATAATTCTTTGACCTTCAGAGATATGGAATCCCAGATATTTGACAGTTGGCAGACACAACTGAGCCTTCTTTCTAGACACCTTGTATCCTGCCTTCCAGAGAATGTGTAGTAGATCGTGCGTTGCTTGCTGACATATTTCTTTTGTAACTGCTGCTATCAACAAGTCGTCTACATATTGTAACAATACACACTCTCCTGGGATGGACTCGAAATCCAGTAGATCTTGACTTAGAGCTGAACCAAATAGGGTAGGTGAATTTTTAAACCCTTGGGGCAGTCTTGTCCAAGTCATTTGGCGTTTTGAGCCCGTTACAGCGTTTTCCCATTGGAAAGCGAAGATACATTGGCTTTCTGCGGCAATTCGGAGGCAAAAGAAGGCATCTTTGAGGTCTAAGACTGTAAAATAGGTTGCCCCGTCCGGAATTAAAGCAAACAGGTTATACGGATTGGGCACAACTGGATGTATACTAACAACCGCATCATTGACTGCTCTCAAGTCCTGCACAGGGCAATACTCATCTGTACCGGGCTTTTGAACAGGCAGCAATGGGGTGTTCCAGGGGGGAAGTACAGAATTTTAGGATACCATACTTATCCAGATAAGATTGGATGTTCTTCTTAGCCTTCTGCGGGATGTGATATTGTCGTAGGCTCACTGGATAAACACCAAGTTTTAGTTCGATTTTAATAGGTGGAATATTGCGGGCCAGTCCTGGTGGGTTGTTCTCTGCCCAAACTCCTGGTATGTTAAATAAGGATTCATCACTCCTAGGGTTTTGGCTAGTCAACGCTGTATAAAGTCGCCACTCTTCTTCCTTTGGTACGGATAATGTCATAATACCTGAAGGTCCATTAAACTTTAAGGATGTTGTTCCGTTTGGTAGGAACGTAATCTGCGCTTGTAATTTGGAAAGCAAATCACGTCCCAACAATTGGACTGGACATTCAGGCATATAAAGGAACTGATGTTTTACTACGTGGCCTCCCAATGTACAGAGTCGACTTTTAAGAACCGGTTTTGCAGCACTTCTTCCAGTTGCTCCTATTACGGTAATAGTTCTTCCAGATGGAGGAGCAACTAGGTTAGTCACCACCGAATGTTCAGCACCAGTGTCGATCATGAATGCACTCCTTTTTCACCCTATTGATACATCGACCATAGGCTCCGCTCGACCAAGGGGGATGGAGCCCGGTCGGTATCAATAGTCCTCCATGACCGTGTCAGCCAATCCTACAAAGTCCCTACCTTCTCTATCGCGGGACCTTTGCGCTGCGGGATAATACCTATCTTATCTTACACTTCCTCTGTTTCCATTACTTCCTCTATTACCATTACTCCCTCCGGGGCCTCCTCTACCTCTCGCTCTGCCTCTAAAGTTTCCATAACCTGCCCTGGGTGGGTCTCTCTCGTACTGCTCTCTTTGCGGACACTCGCTTCTCCAATGCCCTTCTTCCCTGCAATACGCGCACTGATTCCTACTCAGGGGCTCCCTATTCCACCTACTATCGCCTCTATCTGGGCCCCGTCTATCTACGCCTGCGATTGCTACCGCTAGCATATCAGCCTTTTTACGCATCTTGCGCTCTTCCTCTTTCTTACTTTCTGATTCCCTATTCATGTACACCTTATTTGCTACCTCCATTAGTTGGGTGATGGACATTCCTGCAAACCCTTCTAACTTCTGTAGCTTGCGCTTAATATCTCCGTAAGCTTGGCTGACAAAGGCAGAGTTTACCATTCGGGAATTATCAGCGTCTTCCGGATTAAAGGGGGTATACAAGCGATATGCCTCCAATAATCGGTCATAAACGACACTTGGCGCTTCATCACTTTTCTGAATCACCTCAACTGTCTTCGACATATTAATGGCTTTCTTCCCTCCGGCTTTCATGCCAGCAATTATAGCGTCTCTATAGGCTTTTAGTTGACGCATGTCTGCGCCATTAACGTTCCATTCGGGATCGGTATTAGGATAATGAGTTGCGGCCCATGCTGCTGGATTGGCTTGATTTAAAGTACGGGCTTCATCCTCTAGTGCTTTAATGGCCGCTTGGTTAATCCTAGTCCTTTCCTCATTATTGAACAATGTCATTAATAACTGCTGGCAATCAGCCCATGTCGGATTATGTGTCTGAACTATCGAGGTGAACAGATCGGTCATAGCTTGTGGTTTCTCAGTGTACGAGGAATTGTGGGTCTTCCAATTCAAGAGATCGGTAGTCGTGAACGGGACATATACGAAGACTGGGTCAGCATATACCATTTGACCTGTGGCATCGAGATAGGCTGACCCAGGATTCAAACGAAGAGGCATCTGATAATGTTTGGGTTGTTGGGTACCGGTCAGTTGTCGGGTTAGTATAGGGCTACGTGGAGGGGTGTCGGTTATGGGTTCCGGTCGAGGGGTAATAAGGCGTGGGGATGTAGAGGCTCTATTGTGGGGAAGGCCGGTGAATAAAATATTCCGAGCCGAGCTAGAAGAAGCTTGACCGGAAGTTTGAAGTGGCGCCAAATCAGGATAATTGGGTTTAACAGGGGTTGGTTCCGGAAGGGGAGGTTTAGTACGACGGGGGGTGGATTCTGAACTGGAGGAGGAAGCGGAAGCGGATGGGGACAATGGGCGAGTGGGGGTGGAACTTCCTGTACTTGTATCACTTCCCTCTACAGGGAAGTAAGGGGGCGGCATAGGGATCTCGGACTCGGGGGGCGTGTCCAAAATGGGCCTAACCATAGTCCTATGGACAAACAAGTTCTGGCCACCATGAGGCGACATTGCTCCTCGTGGCATATCCGAATCCATCTAGGCGAGTCGTTTACGGCCTGTCTCCAACAATCAATATATGGAAACTGTCCGTAAAGTTCAGGCCTACCTGATACAGCCACGTGTACACGCTGTACCAGATTTGGATCCAAACTGCCACGTGGCGGCCATGCCGCAACCAAAGTAGGCCACTCCCTAGTGCACAAAGTGACCAAACGTACAGGAGACATTTTAACCCCAAAATCACATGTTGTAAATCCCTTTTTAAAATTCTTTACCATACAACCTAAGGGATCCAAAATCGTCGACTCCGACGCGCCCATACTTATCAATGGAGCGTCGTTGACAACGAATACTATGCACACGTTCTATTCAACAGTCACACCCGTTTCTTCCGGCAACAGCACCACGTGGTACAGTTACCAAGTGAAACGTACACAATAACACAATAAACACTCAGGGAATTCCCGTACACACACAGCTGCTACACCAGTCACTAAATAATCAATATTATGCCCTTTGCAGAAACTATACAGTCACCCACGCTATAATTCTCTATATATGAATTACCCGTCTATAACACACCCCAGTAACATCGTCTTTTACAAACAGCGGTTACAGTACGGTTAGCATAGGTCAAAGCACAATTTAAGGTCACAATACAATTATTAGTGGTTATGGTGTTAAACATGGAATAAACGACAATGATTAGTACTTATATACAATGTCAGTAAATATACAGGGTTATGGTACCGTGCACTATAATACAGCAACACACTATTAACACTCTCGCTAGACGGCTGAGCTCGCGCTATCTAACAAGATATACACTTTACTAACAATCTTTAACACATATACAATCCCAACTAAACTATTGGCCAGTACCTTGATGGACTACCTAAAACGATCTACATCCGTTTTGGTTAGCCACACTGCCCAAGCACCACATATAGCGAACTAGAGTGCGGAATTTACAACAGAACATTTTTAGTCTTTCTACTCTATCAATAGTCTAGTGGGTTCCAAATTTACACGCCTTCCCACTTAGCCAAGATAGGTTGAGATCTAGCAAACGATAATGTACATCAGAGTCTGCTTAGTCTCCCGTTCCCTCCGACCTAGCGAACAAATTGTACACCCTAGAACGCTAGTCTAGACAAGACACCGGTGTCCGGCTAGGGCTATTTACACAGAACCCCGCCTGACTCCAAACCAAATCAAACGGTCTTACTAAAGAGCGTTCGATTGAGCGGTGCGCCTTCGCTCCTTCCCTCCGACAGAGGGGGCAGATTCCATACACCCCTTATGGGCCTACCGCACAATCGGTATACCCCTAGTGGGTCTGCCGTCTAAAACAGCAGTTGTCTTACCTCCTCGTTCCTGAACCTGAGTTCACACTCATCGACGGGGACACCCCAGCACTTCTTACGTAGAGGGCGATGATCTCCTGGACAACAGACCAGTGGCGCCGAGATGAAGGGAGGTCCACGCAGGAGTTCAGGGGTGCAGCCGTAGAGAACGTGGGCAAAGATAGACCGTCTCACGCCTCTGCCTCTCAGCTACCGTTGAACGATGAGCTTCCCGGCCAATGCACCAAATGATACCGGAGAAACTGACGGAAGCCAAGCACAGAGAGATGGACACAGGTTTCTTCAGGAAGGAAGAGATTCTTTATTCGGTTCACCGATCGGGACTCAGAGGGACTAATGTCACCAAAATACAGCAAGTTCTGAGCCCCGGACAATAGTGCAGGCTCCTTATATAGGCATATAACTCTTCCCATATGAAGCTCCACCCGCACATTCTCTTGACCAATCAATACAAATAAGAATTAACTTCCTGCTTGACCGCATGGCCTGTCCAGCACAATGGAGGAGGGGAATACTACATCCTGTATTCTTGCACATGCTCCGTACACTACTGATCGTATCTTGCCTCGTGCAACCAACTGATCGATACGTCAGCATTTGCACGTACACATGCCACGTGGTAATCTCGGCCTACTAAATTTATTTTTACCGAGATTCCACCACAGGTATACAAACTAAAACAAGACAAGACAAGACAACATAGGCAAAACAAGAGGAGAAATAACTAAGTACTACATATGAAAATCATGGGAATTTAGTCACATTATATGATCATACATTGCATAAGCCTGCCAACAATGCCAATGTATCCAGGTCCTACACTGCCTAATGTATGCTAAAACATCCAACACATATATAGCACTTACCTGCAAGAAAGGGCAGAAGCCTTGAGGAGCTGCCTGCAGGACACTGAAACAAAAAGGAATGATGGAAAACAAACGGGTGTGGCAACATAAAACAAACATTTAAATGAATCCAAGAGACTGGGAAATCCAGGGACGGACTATAGGAATGAACCCAGAAATCCCAGCATAAAGAAAACCAGACATAGAATAGAAAACCAAAAGTCCAAGAAAAACTAAACAAGAATTGTAACAATAGTACTGGATACCAGAAGCCATTGCCAGACATCACCACAGAACAGAGCAGGACGTGACAGATAACAGACACGCCAAGTGTGAAAGGAGGGACTGCTGATTGGATGTGCCTCTGATGTTAATTGTATCATGGATGAAATACTGACTCCTTAGGTCGGGTGTCATGCCAGCGATCACTGGTTGTGCAGCCAATGAGAGCTACCCATATGCTACGTACTGCTATAATGTACACATATGAGTTTAATGCCCTTAAATTCACCCCAAGTGCAGTGAGAGCATGATTAGTCTTGCACTTGCACTGTACTTACCCTCAGTCCTCCTGACAGTGGGCAACAGAGCAGGTCTGTTGGAAGATTAGGAGGACTGGGAGAAAAGGCATTACACATGGAGATTGTTTGACTTGGCAATTCTGCTATACATTTGTTAGCAATTCTGCTGGCAAAATGTACAGATGGTTTTATATGCACTTTATTTAACCGAAACTTGTATGAAATCTGCTACTCTTCAAGCATAGCCACTATGCAATGCAAATATAGTTGCAGATTTTCTGAATGACAAAGACACCTACATACTTTCACGTGGATTCTTGGCAAGTTAATTTGAAAGGAGTGGCAACTCAGATGAGTCAACAGCTTCTTTCAGGAATATATAAAAATGAAGAACATGCAACACAATCTCATTCTTCTTTGACACAGATGCCAGTTCAACTTTCAAAGGTACTGTAAATTAAGTTGACACTTTTCTTTGGCACTTTTTTAATCTAAACATAGTTCTCAACTTTACTATCTAATTTTTCACTTGTGTTTCTTAGTTAAGGAGACATCCAGTCCAGGAGACATATGGTAATGGATATGACATAACAAGTATATCAAGCAACGGAAATGTAAATAAGCAGTATAGAATATTATACATAAGAGATGATTGTACATAAATTGTAGCTGAGGAAGGTTTTCGATAAGTAGAAACAATTCTGATTATCAATGACATTCGGATTACTAAATTATTAGTATCAGTTATAAATCACACATAGCCATATTAGTCCAGTGATATAGATGTAAAAAACAGATCAAATTTGTATCTTGTAATACCTTTTTTTTTATTGGACTAACAGAACTCTTTAATGACAAGCTTTTGGGAGAACCTCCCTTCCTCAAGTCTAAAGCATTTCTGAGCAAGACGACACATAGAATTCAAAGTTGAGTTCTGACACAGGGGTTAAAGTGACATGAGTGCAGATAAGACATAGGTTTGATAGAAAATAGACACCATTCTTGCAGAGGGTCGTAAATATCTTGTGTGAAGATCACAGAGTGAGGGGGGAGAGAGGAAAAAAAAAACAGTATTCTTAGCACCATCTTCTGCACTGTTTGCTTGTTTTTTTTTTCTCTTTCCCCCCCTTAGTCTGTGATCTTCACACATGATATTTACAACCCTCTGCGAGAATGGTGTCTATGTTCATCATTTCTAGAACCATTATGCCCTTTCCCTTCATACATCCCTTCCCATCCCTCCCCTCCTTCACATTTCTGTTATTCTATTTTAGGTGCTTTTAAGCGATCTGTTACCCTTAAAGCGGCACTGTCATGCCGAACTTACCTTTCCTCAATCTCTTCCTCTTCTCCCCCTCTCTCAGGATCTGTTATTCTTTTCTTCCTGTCTTCTTTAGTTTTCTTTAAAATCATAAGACAAAGTAGGGACTCTTTGTCTTATGGAGGATTTCTCCGCTTGACCAGCTCAGACCAGTGGAGGAGCAAAGTGTGCTTTATTTCCGCTGGTCAGAGCAATTTTCCCATAATCCTTACCTTTCCTCTGTGTTCCCGCGATGCTTCCTGTCATTTTAGACGAAACTGCCGAATTGCGTTCTAACTGAATGAGAACATTATGTTCGTTTGTTTTAGAACGCAATTCGGCACTTTGTTCGGATCAGAATTTCATTCTAATGAATGAGACTCCGATCCTATTCATTGGTGTGGCTGCATCTTGCAGCCGCTTAGTAGATCACTCCCTAATTCCCACGGTATCAGGGAGCTATCTACTAAAAGGCTGAAAGACCTAAACTGGTCTTTAAGCCAAATTTACTAACACTATGTAAAAATGACTTAGTTTTAGTAAATAAGATGCCCCTACTCGCTATACCGCGAGTAGGGGCATGTCTAGTAAACAGTGAGCAGCTGTGGGTGGGGGCCATAAATTACAATGGGGGGGGACCTACTGTCCTCCCCCCCAGCCCCCACCCTGGCACGGTGGGTGGGGGCCATAAATTACAACGGGGGGTACCTACTGTCCTCCCCCCCGGCCCCCGACCCCTGGGTGGCGGGTGGGGGCCATAATGGTAATAAGGGGGGACCTTTTTTTTTGCGCTCTGGTTTTTTATTTTATTTTTAGTTCGACGGGTTTGATGGTTTTTTATTTGGCCTTTTTGGGGGCTGAAAAATGGAGATTTTAGAAAAAAAAGAAGACGTTGAATGGTAAGTTTAATTTTACTTTACAGGTTAGCAATTTTATTCCCCCCTCACTATTTTTTAGGGTGAGGGGGGTAGGTAGGGGCATTTTTATTTGGGGGGGTGGGTGACTAGGGGCTTGGTGACCCCTAGTCACCTTGATGGGGGGTGAGTAGGGGGATTGACTTAGTGCCCCCACCCGCCGCCCAGGGGTGGGGGCGGGGGTAGGACAGTAGGTCTCCCCCATTATCATTATGGCCCCCACCCGCCGCCCAGGGGTGGGGGCCGGGGGCGGGGACAGTTGGTCCCCCCCCCTTATTACCATTATGGCCCCCACCCGCTGCCCAGGGGTGGGGGCCGGGGGGGAGGACAGTAGGTCCCCCCCCTCATTACCATTATGGCCCCACCCGCCGCCCAGGGGCAGGGGCCGGGGGGAGGACAGTAGGTCCCCCCCCTTATTACCATTATGGCCCCCACCCACCGCCCAGGGGTGGGGGCCAGGGGGGGAGGACAGTAGGCCCGCCCCTAATTACCATTATGGCCCCCACCCGCTGCCCAGGGATGGGGGCCGGGGGGGAGGACAGTAGGTCCCACCCATTACCATTATGGCCCCCACCCGCCGCCCAGGGGTGGGGGCCGGCGGGGGAAGACAGTAGGTCCCCCCCCCCCCAGCTTCTCACTGTTTAGTGGACATACCCCTACTCGCGGTATAGCGAGTAGGGGCATTGGGGAGATTTTAATCTCCCTTATGCTATTATGGGGGTCATATTGACCCCCATAGAGTGAGGGGGGACCTGGGGGGCTTATGAAGTGGTGGGGAGCACAGCTCCCTGACGCTTCTGTCTTTACATATTACAAGGAGGGAGATGCACGCCGGTAGCTCCCTCCTTGTAATAAACCGAACAAACAAACGAACACTGATATTCGGTGTTTGTTTGTTCATTTGATTTTTTCTATTCATTCATTCGTCTGTCTGATGAATGAATGAATAGGTGAAATTCCCGTTCGCATGTCCAGGTGTTTCACTGGGCATGTGCGGGAATCTCACAGTCTGTGTAGTGTGGGTAGATGACGTGTCCCACAGGGACTTCACCTACCCACACAAAGATGGCGGTGCCCTGAATAAAGATCGGGGCAGAAGATAAAGAATACAAAATATGTAATGTGGGGGGCTTAGGGGCATTTGGGGGTGACTAGGGGGTCGATTGGATGTAGTGGAGGCGGGAGGGGGGTTAAAAAAAAAACGGGATTCGGCATGACAGTGCCGCTTTAACTTCAAACCTCCACTGTCATGCCGAATACACAGTGTTTTATGTATCTATATAATTACATTTATCTATTTCCATGGATTAATCCCTTATTCTCAAAGATCCTTTCCACTCCATAGACATTACTTATATAGTTACATAGCTGAAAAGAGACTTGCGTCCATCAAGTTCAGCCATCCTCACATATGTTTTTGCTGTTGATCCAAAAGAAGGCAAAAAAAACTAGTCTGAAGCACTTCCAATTTTGCAACAAACTAGGAAAAAGTTATTTCTTGACCCCAAAATAGCAGTCAGATGTCTCCTTCGATCAAGCAGCTATTACCCCATTAATTAGAAATTATATCCCTCTATGTTATGTTTTTGCAAGTATTTATCCAATTGCAGTTTAAGCATCTGTATGGACTCTGATAAAACCACCTCTTCAGGCAGAGAATTCCATATCCTTATTGCTCTTACTGTAAAAAAAAAAAAACTTTTATTTGCCTTAGATGAAATCTCCTTTCTTCCAGCTTAAATGTGTGACCTCGTGACCTATGTATAGCCCTGCTTATGAATAGATTTCCAGATAATAGTTTGTACTGGCCCCGAATATATTTGTATATTTTTTTATTTATTTATTTTCTCACATCAGAATAGGTAATTACTATTTCATATTTTGTAAGTCAGGATTGACCTTATCAAATACTAAGTCATCATTTGGTTTTGTCTCAATTTCTTATATATATATATATATATATATATATATATATATATATATATATATATATATATAAGGCTTGGCCTGTAATTGTGGGAGGCACTATCATCCCTATTTAAACCCAGTGAGCCCCTGCTTACCTGTCGTCGACGATCTCGGAAGTGATTCGTTCTACTTCCGGTTCACGTAATCCAGACGCGGCGGCAAGCGAGATAGGGTCAGCATATTGAGTTTGGGCCAGTAAACGGAAGCCTAACCGCTGTACAAGGCTGTCCCATGGGTAAAACAGTGAGTTACTGCATGGGCGCATCCAACGACACGAGTAGCATTAGTTAGGGAACCCCTTCGTCCCTCAGGCTCCCCGGCAACGTGCTAGGCTCAAAGGGACCCCCCACGTACTCACAGGGGGCACGGCACATAAAGGGTGCATACTTGCTTTCATGCCGCGTACCGGCTTCGTTTTACCATTTAGACACTGCAATACATTACCTCCCTATACTTACGTGCGCTCCTTGTTCGAGGTAAAATCTTCCTATTCGGGGCTGCTTTCGGCTATTTTTTTTCATAGCTTTTCCCTGCATATAGGCTGGTTTTAACTGTCAGAATGTCATTTACTCAGTATGTGGGTCTAAATATCGCCACCTTGTGGCTATGGTCAATATATATTGGTTTCATTCATTTAAATGTTTGTATAACTTTCATGTACTTTTTCAAATTGGACACTGTGTCAAAACTGAATTTAATTATCAGATGGGTTATAAACTGACTATAATTTTTAACCTGCTACTCTTTTCAATCGCACGCCAGTATTAGACACGTCACTATTAAAATTCTGTAGTTTAATCTATTAATTGTTAAATAGCTTATATTATGTTCAACTCCGTCTTATCTTTTGTTTCCCGCCTGCTCTATCTCGGAAGTAATGCGGTTTACTTCCGGTCACGTGTTCCTGACGTAATTTTCCCATCCGCCGGCAGTGCATTGTGTTTTCATTTCAGGGTTAATACAGAGTGACAAATTCACTACACAAGGTACTGCTGGTGTCGGGTGCCTAGACTTTCATATGGTTAAAGCTTAATTGCGGGCTTTTACTTTGCGTGCTTTTACTTTGTTTATTAGTATGTTATACAGGTTATTACTTTCAAATTCCTTTGATTATTACTCCTTTACATGACAGCCGTTGGTGAGTAAACACATTCAGGCACCTTCGTTGCGCTCTGTATACATTAAAAGTTAAGTTTCATGGTATTTATACGGTTCTGGTTAAATTTTGTCTTTTTTATGGTATGGCAATTATTTGCAACTGTATCCCCCTGACAAATTTAGTTGTGGTAATGAAAGCATGCACACACGCTCTCCATGTTCTTATGTACATTTATACAGCAGCAGCTGTCTGCTTTTGATATTATCTTATAGTATATAATTGTTAAAGATTCTTCATTTGGCCGTCAATAAGGTTTTGTACTATTGTTGTCATCTACTGTGTTTTTCTTAGTAAAGTTATATGTATACGCCCTTTAATAAACACTAATCTGTCTGGGGAGTATGACTAAACAGCCAACAATCGTACGGCTACACCGTTAGTTATACTCTGTCATTCGCACGTTTCCCTGTACTTATCTTCATTCACATCTTCGTCTGAACTTTCATTCAATGCTATAACACTCACGTTAATCGGTCGTTAGGTACCACTGCAATTCGTGTGGTCTGGCTTTCGGTTAACCGTCGTCAGCACAGTACCATTTATGAATGTTTAGTTGTCCGTTTGCCTACATTTCTATGCTTACTATTCCTATACATATGAGTCTTTCTTTAAAATCAGCCTCTTCATTGTTTTTTATGTCTAAATTAAAAAACGAACAGCAATATCCTAATCAGGATGTTTAAGGGCAGTTAAGGTCATACATTCACGGTGTATTATTTTTCTTAAACCATAGCTAAGGTGTTTTTTGGTATATATAAGCATGTTAAATAAGATTATTTTACGCCCACTTCTGTCTCCTGCATCTCATGTTCCTAATTACACTAGGCTGTATTTAAATTAGATGTCAATTTAAGTTAGTTTATCTTCCCTCTGGTTAAAGTTCATACAATTACTGTCACCGATTGCAACGGTGCCTTCTTGGTTAAATACGCCACTTCATTTAAAGAGGTCTCAGTTTATTTATTATACTACATTGTGCGCTCAGTTATAGTTGGCTTCTTCTAAACTACAGTAGGTCCCCCCCCTAATTACCATTATGGCCCCCACCCGCTGCCCAGGGGTAGGGGCCGGGGGGGAGGACAGTATGTCCCCCCCCTCATTACCATTATGGCCCCCACCCGCCACCCAGGGGTGGGGGCCGGGGGGGAGGACAGTAGGTCCACCCCCCTTATTACCATTATGGCCCCCACCCGCCGCCCAGGGGTGGGGGCCGGGGGGGAGGACAGTAGGTCCCCCCATTACCATTCTGGCCCCCACCCACCGCCCAGGGGTGGGGGCCAGCGGGGGAGGACAGTAGGTCATCCCCCCCCCCTTATTACCATTTTTTTTTTTACAGTGAGCAGCCACAGGCTGATCACTGTTTAGTGGACATGCCCCTACTCGCGGTATAGCGAGTAGGGGCATTGGGGAGATTTTAATATCCCTTATGCTATTATGGGGGTCATATTGACCCCCATAGAGTGAGGGGGGGACCTGGGGGGCTTATGAAGTGGTGGGGAGCACAGCTCCCTGCCGCTTCTGTCTTTACATATTACAAGGAGGGAGCTGCACGCCGGTAGCGCACAATGTAGTATAATAAATAAACTGAGACCTCTTTAAATTAAGTGGCGTATTTAACCAAGAAAGCACCGTTGCAATCGGTGACAGTAATTGTATGAACTTTAACCAGAGGGAAGATAAACTAACTTAAATTGACATCTAATTTAAATACAGCCTAGTGTAATTAGGAACATGAGATGCAGGAGACAGAAGTGGGCGTAAAATAATCTTATTTAACATGCTTATATATACATAACGACCGATTAACGTGAGTGTTATAGCATTGAATGAAAGTTTAGACGAAGATGTGAATGAAGATAAGTACAGGGAAACGTGCGAATGACAGAGTATAACTAACGGTGTAGCCGTACGATTGCTGGCTGTTTAGTCATACTCCCCAGACATATTAGTGTATATTAAAGGGCGTATACATATAACTTTACTAAGAAAAACACAGTAGATGACAACAATAGTACAAAACCTTATATATATATATTCGGGGCCAGTACAAACTATTATCTGGAAATCTATTCATAAACAGGGCTATACATAGGTCACGAGGTCACACATTTAGGCTGGAATAAAGGAGATTTCATCTAAGGCAAATAAAAGTTGTTTTTTTTTACAGTAAGAGCAATAAGGATATGGAATTCTCTGCCTGAAGAGGTGGTTTTATCAGAGTCCATACAGATGCTTAAACTGCAATTGGATAAATACTTGCAAAAACATAATATAGAGGGATATAATTTCTAATTAATGGGGTAATAGCTGCTTGATCGAAGGAGACATCTGACTGCTATTTTGGGGTCAAGAAAGAACTTTTTCCTAGTTTGTTGCAAAATTGGAAGTGCTTCAGACTAGTTTTTTTGCCTTCTTTTGGATCAACAGCAAAAACATATGTGAGGATGGCTGAACTTGATGGACGCAAGTCTCTTTTCAGCTATGTAACTATATAAGTAATGTCTATGGAGTGGAAAGGATCTTTGAGAATACGGGATTAATCCATGGAAATAGATAAATGTAATTATATAGATACATAAAACACTGACATGGAGGTTGGAAGTTAAAGCGGCACTGTCATGCCGAATCCCGTTTTTTTTTAACCCCCCTCCCGCCTCCACTACATCCAATCGACCCCCTAGTCACCCCCAAATACCCCTAAGCCCCCCACATTACATATTTTGTATTCTTTATCTTCTGCCCCGATCTTTATTCAGGGCACCGCCATCTTTGTGTGGGTAGGTGAAGTCCCTGTGGGACACGTCATCTACCCACACTACACAGACTGTGAGATTCCCGCACATGCCCAGTGAAACACCTGGACATGCGAACGGGAATTTCACCTATTCATTCATTCATCAGACAGATGAATGAATGAATAGAAAAAATCAAATGAACAAACAAACACCGAATATCAGTGTTCGTTTGTTTGTTCGGTTTATTACAAGAAGGGAGCTACCGGCGTGCAGCTCCCTTCTTGTAATATGTAAAGACAGAAGCGGCAGGGAGCTGTGCTCCCCACCACTTCATAAGCCCCCCAGATCCCCCCTCACTCTATGGGGGTCAATATGACCCCCATAATAGCATAAGGGAGATTAAAATCTCCCCAATGCCCCTACTCGCTATACCGCGAGTAGGGGCATGTCCACTAAACAGTGAGCAGCCTGTGGCTGCTCACTGTAAAAAAAAAATGGTAATAAGGGGGGGACCTACTGTCCTCCCCCGCCGGCCCCCACCCCTGGGCGGCGGGTGGGGGCCATAATGGTAATGGGGGGGACCTACTGTCCTCCCCCCGGCCCCCACCCCTGGGCGGCGGGTGGGGGTCATAATGGTAATGAGGGGGGGAGGGACCTACTGTCACGCTCAGTTATAGTTGGCTTCTTCTAAACGCCGTAATGATTAGGGTGCCAATTAAGCTTGACGTATTCCCATTTTTAGCATTTGCCGGGCAGCCAGTCTATCATTGGCCCTTTATAACGTATTTGTTATACATTTTCATGAACATTTCTGATTAAGCACTAATGTGGTTACCCCAGCGCACATTACTAGTTACAGGGAGTACCGGCAGTTACATTCTTTCAACATCTAGTGTCCGTTCACTTAAAGTCATATATTTAACCATTTGTATGCTTACAGCAGCCGGTAATGGAGACACTCTCATACAATCTTTTCGTTTATTTTATGCAAACTATCGTTTATTTTCAAATGAACCTTCATCGTTATGTTTCTTGTGGTATCATATAAACTATCAAGTAGTACCACGCTGGTTTTTCGCTCTGTCATAGTAGTAGTAGTTTATTCCGTTTAAACAGCGCTGATATCATCCTTCATTATTATGTTCTTTTCCTGTACTTTTGTCCATATACATACACAAATTTAACGTGTACAATGACAGGGTCATTAATTTACTAAAGTATTTTTCCTTAAAGCAATTATGTTTTTTTGAGTATATAAGCATGTTAAACTATGGTTAATATCATGCTCAGCTTCTGTCTGGGGCATTACTTATTGCTAACTAAGCTACGCTATATAATTAAGATGACAATTATTTATGTTTTATTTTCTCCTGTTATAAGATATTCCATCCTTCTTGGTTAAAACGCAAATGCAGCAGTTAAAGAGTTCTAGTTATCACCCTACCAGGACAAGTCAAATCTTCTTAACATTAGTCTACATATACGGGTCATGTAGGTTCATTTTCAACTACAGTATACTTTGCTCAGGACAATCAGAAGGTGCGGTAACTAATAAAACCAGGTGGTATCAGGAGTAAGTTTAAACTCTCGGCAAATTAGGTATGGTCCCGTAGGCATCTCCGCCTATTAGTCAAAGTGGTCCCGCAAGGCATACAGTCAGCCCTTCCGTTCAGAGGTTCGTGCCCAATCGGCCCAACGCATAGTTATAGCCTTGCATCAAATCATAGTTAGGGCCTCACCTGTCACGGCCAATCGATATTACATTCTGTTACGGTCACTGAGAGGCCAACACCCCGCCACCCACCTCAGTGGCACAAAGGCCCCACGAGCCAAATCATAGGTAGAGCCTCTCAAAGCCACTTGGCAAGTAGTCAGGGCGTCACCTTTCACCAACATAAGCTAGTTAATACAATTTCACCTGTAGGCACTACTCTAATAAGCTGGGTCACTGCAGGTCTATATGGTACTATACTAACCAAGCATCTGCTTCACTTCCTTAGCATGTCTAATGCTTCTATATTAGGAGATGTTCTGTCAGTTACTAGCACCCCTCTCAGGTCAGGCTCGGAGAGAATACAATACAAACACCGTTTGGGGTCAGTTACACACAGAACTGTTTCTAGCGTTTTTTTTCGGGTCTCAAAACACCTTCCTGCGCCATTTGCTCAACAGCAGCTCATACGATCAAATTTCGTATGGGAAACTTAGCAAATTCCCTCTACCAGTAACGCTAACGCGTATTATCAGTACAACATCCGATGGAGCATATGAAGATGTCCAATAGTCATACACTACTTAGACAACTTCCTCACCATCGCACCACACCACGCCACACAGCCTTAATCACATGTTCACTCTGTTCAAGATTTAGAAGTTCCCGGACAAAACAGTAGGTCCCAACACCGACATTACATTCCTGGGGATTACACTCAGTTCTATTTCTACAACATCCGATGGAGCATATGAAGATGTCCAATAGTCATACACTACTTAGACAACTTCCTCACCATCGCACCACACCACGCCACACAGCCTTAATCACATGTTCACTCTGTTCAAGATTTAGAAGTTCCCGGACAAAACAGTAGGTCCCAACACCGACATTACATTCCTGGGGATTACACTCAGTTCTATTTCTATGCAGGCCAGCCTGCCACAAGAGACAGTAGATACATTTATTTCTTACATCAACATCTGCACGTCACAAGGCACTTACACCAGGAATCAGCTACAGTTACTACTCGGTTCACTCAATTTTGTGATGAGAATAATTCCCCAAGGCAGGTTTTAATTTCCAGATTCCTCTCTCTCTTGCATGGTCTCCCAGATGACGACTCCACACTCTCGTAGACCATCCAGCTAGAGCTGATCTTAATAATGTGGCTTCTCTTCCTGTCTTTTTGGAATGGCAGGTCGCTATTTCTTCCCCCCATTTATGACAATTCCCCTGTGGTTCAGACTGATGCATCAGGTACCGTAGATTATGCAGCGATTTTGGTAACTAATGGATACACGTCTCTTGGCCAATTGAGTTTACCTCGCTTATAAATTTAAATATCACCTCAGCGCTAGTGGAATTATACCCAATCGTAGCAGCTACACACATATGGGGCGAAGAGTGGAGAGGGCAGTCGGTCAGAAGCTTTTCCAATATCTTGGCGACATGTAATATCGTCAACGAAGGCCGCTCTCAGTCCCTCTCGATTATGAACTTGGTAAGGAGTCTTACCTGGCTGGCGACAAATCTTCAATTCTGCATAACTTGTGTTCACGTTCCGGGTGTTCAGAATAACGCAGCTGACGCTCTCTCACGCTCTAATTTGCAGGAATTTTTCAGTTCATTCATTAGAAACTCGCAGCCCTGGAAGCCTCAAAGCTTCACAGTCCCAATTATGCGTTATAAACTCGGTTGCTCCATAGTAGGTCGCTCGCGTAGGCTGGTTTATTCCTTAATTTAAGAAAGCCTTTTCCAGAGAACGTATGAGCTTAAAGTTTTGTTCGTGAGTATTGCGTAATTAATGCTTTCCATTTTGAAACTGGTCGCATTCACAACTTTTGCCACTTTTCTCTTAAATTAGTTTAAAATACTATGAAACCTTACTTGACAGGCATACACGTTTATCTATTCTCATACCAAAATGAGCATAACTGGTCCAACAGTACAGAGTAAATACTAGCCTACCTCTACCAAATCTCGTCCTATCCACGTTTTGGATAATCTAGTGGAATCTCAACTCACTTCCATCCCTGATTCCCCACTATTAGCTATTCAAGGGAAACCCCTAACCACTATACATTTCATCCTTTACATTCGTATGATATCACTCTGTCAGGATCGGGACAGGGATCCAACACGCAGAGTACAAACAGTAGCCAGATACGTATACCGGACCTTAGAATGGCCGGACTAACGTAAGTAGTACAGTATAGAATGGTCAACGACAAGCCGAGGTCGAGGGTAACAGAAGACAGGTAAGCGAGAGACAAGCCGAATCAAGGGTAACAGAGATAAGCAGAGTAAGTTAAACAAGCCGGGTCAAAACCAAAAGGGATAAGAGAATACACAAGCACTGAGTGACTAGGACAAGCTAGAACCACGACAGGGCAATGAGCTAATGAAAGAAGCTCCGTTAAATACCCTGAGCATATGTCTTGCGGATGCCAGGATGCCCAGCCACCTTGCTGTTATGGAGACAGCGTAGCACCTCCAGTTGGAGAGCGGCAGGAACGAAGTGTCGATCCCCCGGAGTCTGTTTGGGTGCCAAGTGCTGAAACTTCATGATCTCGGAAAGCAATGGAGAGTGAATCTTGAGATTAGTGTTCGCGATGATATTCCCCTTAGGAACTATGGAGGACAGGACTGGTTCAGTTATAGCGGATGGTTCATATTGACGAGACAAAGCATCGGCTTTAGAGTTCTTAGAACCAGGCCTATATGTAAGTACATAATTAAAGTGAGTGAGGAATAAGGACCAGCGAGCCTGCCTGGCGGATAAGCGCTTAGCCTCCCCAATATAAGACAAGTTCTTATGATCCGTTAAGATAGTAACAGGGTGTAATGTCCCTTCCAGTAAATGTCTCCACTCCTTTAAAGCCTTAATGACCGCTAACAGTTCCCTTTCCCCAATGTCATATCTGCTCTCAGGCCCAGAAAATTTCTTAGAGAAGAACCCACAAGGGTGTAACGGTTTGTCCACCCCTAACCTTTGAGACAAAACAGCCCCAACTCCTGTCTCAGAGGCATCGACTTCGAGCAAGAAAGGCAGAGTCGTATCAGGATGGACTAGAATAGGAGCCGAGGCAAAAAGTTCCTTGAGAGTCTTGAAAGCACCAAGAGCTTCCTTAGACCAGAACTTAGTATCACCCCCTTGTTTGGTCATATTGGTAATAGGCGCAATGATAGAGGAGTAACCCTTAATGAAGCGCCTATAGTAGTTGGAAAAACCAATAAATCTTTGGATAGCCTTGAGTCCTTTGGGCAAAGGCCAGTCTAAAATAGATTGGAGTTTTACAGGATCCATTTTAAAACCTTCCCCAGAAATCACGTACCCAAGAAAGTCTACCTGAGACTGATCAAAACTGCACTTCTCCAATTTGCAATATAGACCATGTTGCAGCAGCTTGTGTAATACCATTCTGACCTGTCTATGGTGAGTCTCAATCTCCTTAGAGTGTATTAGTATGTCGTCCAGGTAAACAATAACACAATCATGCTGAAACTCCCTAAGTACCTCATTAATCAAATCTTGAAATACTGCAGGAGCATTACATAGTCCAAATGGCATAACCGTGCTGGATTCTCACCAAATTGTAAGCCCCTCTGAAGATCTTGGAGCCCTTAAGACGATCAAATAACTCGGTAATCAGTGGGATAGGATAGGCATTTCTGACAGTTATTTTATTCAAGCCTCGGTAATCGATACAAGGTCTCAGGGTGCCATCCTTCTTCTTAATGAAAAAAAACCCAGCCCCGGCCGGAGAAGAAGACCTCCTGATGAATCCCTTTTCTAAATTCTCCTGAATATACTCCTCTAGAACCGAGTTTTCCTGAACAGACAAAGGATATACATGGCCCCTCGGAGGCATAGTCCCGGGTAGAAGCTTAATTTTACAGTCAAATGACCTGTGTGGCGGCAAAGAATCGGCATTCTTTTTGTCAAACACTGCCCTTAAGTCTAGGTAAAGGTCTGGTATTTGTCTTTCTGTGGACTGAGTAGGATTCTCTGGTATGCTAACATTAGCTAAAGGAGAAACCTTGCACAAACACCTATCCTGGCAGCCCTGGCCCCACGAGAGTATCTCCCCTAACTCCCAATCGATAATAGGGTTATGTTTTTTCAACCATGGGTACCCCAGAACTATGGGAACGGAAGGAGACGAAATGAGCATAAGAGATAAATTCTCCACGTGTAGGATACCAACATTTAAATTAATGGGTATGGTTTCACGAAAGATAACAGGGTCTATTAGTGGTCTACCATCTATGGCCTCAACGGCCAAGGGTGTCTCCGTTAGCTGGGATGGGAGATTGTTTTTAATAGCAAAGACTTGGTCGATAAAATTCTCAGCAGCACCGGAATCTATCAATGCCATAGCCCTTACTACTTCCCTCCCCCAAGTTAAGGAAACTGGTAGCAGAAGCCTGTGATCGATATAATTAGGAGTAGAGGACAAAATAGAAACACCCAAGGCCTGTCCTCTAGAGAGACTTAGGTGCGAGCGTTTCCCGGGCGGTTAGAACAGTTCGAGAGTACATGGCCCTTGGCTCCACAATACATACACAGACCCTCTCTTCTCCTGTAATGTCTTTCCTCCTCAGAGAGGCGGGTATACCCTATCTGCATAGGTTCAGGAAGCAAAGATACCGTGGAGTCAGGACTTGGAAAAGCGGGGGCTAACCTAAAAGAAGGTCTCCGGTTCCTGTCTCGAGTGTTCTGTCTCTCTCTTAAACGTTCATCTATATGAGAGATGAACGAAATTAAATCCTCTAAATTCTCAGGGAGTTCTCTGGTAGCAACCTCATCAAGGATTACATCAGATAGGCCATTCACAAATACATCCATATACGCCTGCTCATTCCACTTGACTTCTGACGCCAGAGACCTGAACTCTAGTGCATAATCCACCATTGTTCGGTTCTCCTGTCTCAGGCGCAACAGTAATCTGGCTGCATTAACCTTTCTACCTGGAGGGTCAAATGTTCTTCTAAAAACAGCTACAAATGCATTATAGTTATAAACTAATGGGTTATCGTTCTCCCATAGTGGGTTGGCCCATCTCAGAGCTTTCTCAATAAGTAGGGTGATAATAAATCCTACCTTTGCCCTATCTGTAGGAAAAGAGCGAGGTTGCAATTCAAAGTGGATACTAATTTGGTTTAAAAAACCACGACACTTCTCTGGAGCCCCACCATAGCGTACTGGGGGGGTAATGCGAGAAGCAGCACCCACTGTGGGTACCTCTAGACCTGAACCGACAGGAGAAACAGGGGTATTACGTATCTCCTCTGGTGGGTTATTGGCATGAGATAATAGAGCCTGTAGCGCAAGCGCCATCTGATCCATTCTGTGATCCATGGCTTCAAACCTAGGATCAGGAGAAGCCCGCTGACTGTTTGTACTTGCAGGATCCATTGGCCCTGTCGTAATGTCAGGATCGGGACAGGGATCCAACACGCAGAGTACAAACAGTAGCCAGATCCGTATACCGGACCTTAGAATGGCCAGACTAACGTAAGTAGTACAGTATAGAATGGTCAACGACAAGCCGAGGTCGAGGGTAACAGAAGACAGGTCGCATTCACAACTTTTGCCACTTTTCTCTTAAATTAGTTTAAAATACTATGAAACCTTACTTGACAGGCATACACGTTTATCTATTCTCATACCAAAATGAGCATAACTGGTCCAACAGTACAGAGTAAATACTAGCCTACCTCTACCAAATCTCGTCCTATCCACGTTTTGGATAATCTAGTGGAATCTCAACTCACTTCCATCCCTGATTCCCCACTATTAGCTATTCAAGGGAAACCCCTAACCACTATACATTTCATCCTTTACATTCGTATGATATCACTCTGTCAGGATCGGGACAGGGATCCAACACGCAGAGTACAAACAGTAGCCAGATACGTATACCGGACCTTAGAATGGCCGGACTAACGTAAGTAGTACAGTATAGAATGGTCAACGACAAGCCGAGGTCGAGGGTAACAGAAGACAGGTAAGCGAGAGACAAGCCGAATCAAGGGTAACAGCAGAGTAAGTTAAACAAGCCGGGTCAAAACCAAAAGGGATAAGAGAATACACAAGCACTGAGTGACTAGGACAAGCTAGAACCACGACAGGGCAATGAGCTAATGAAAGAAGCTCTGTTAAATACCCTGTCTAGAGCAGTAACCACGCCTCCTAGGCGTCCTGATTGGTCCTGCAGCAATTGACTGACAGGTTGTTCCGGAGGAGTGTCCTGATGACAACTTCCTGCCTAGATGCTGTAAAAGGCAGTCACTCCCTCGCGGCCGGCCTTGCATGACCGGATAGACCGCGGGGAAGGGAGCCATCAGACCGTCTGGATGAAGGAACAGCTAAGTCTCTACCTCTTTCGGAGGTAGAGACCACAGGTACCCTGACACACTCTGACTAGGACATAACCCACATTCCTTCTCGGGTCGTTCATTCCGCATTGGAGCAGCCACAGCTGCCTCTGGAAATCACGCATCTACTCACATCATTAAAAATATAAGTCGGTGGAAATCATCCGCATACAACAGATTCATACCCACTCATGAGATAGCAGTAACACTGGTTTTCTGTGAAATGTCTATATAATGATCTGCTTTATAAATGTATCTGACTTTTAAGAATCACTTCTTATATTTTTGCCCTCTTTTACAGGTCTAACCTCACGTCAGTTTCGGCACACCTCAACTGACTTTGCTCTTACTACTTCTGCTTCATTTATTATTGTTCCGTACGTCCTGGGTATGTGCCGTACACAAATAGAAGGCTTGGCCTGTAATTGTGGGAGGCACTATCATCCCTATTTAAACCCAGTGAGCACCTGCTTACCTGTCGTCGACGATCTCGGAAGTAACCCTCCCACCGCACCCTCTATTTATTCTCATGTCACCTAGGTGGGCCCTCTTTTACAGGTCTAACCTCACGTCAGTTTCGGCACACCTCAACTGACTTTGCTCTTACTACTTCTGCTTCATTTATTATTGTTCCGTACGTCCTCGGTATGTGCCGTACACAAATATATATATATATATATATATATATATATATATATATATATAAATGTTAAAAACAGATACAATTTGTATCTTGTAATACCTTTTTTATTGGACTAACATAATTTTTTAATGACAAGCATTTTGCAACACCATGTTCACTGATCCCTACCATTCAATAAGACATACAACAATTCACATAGCAAATAGTATATCAACATCTGGTATAAATACATATATTATTACACAGTAGCAGACGCATCTGTATATACGTAACTGGTAATATAGTTCACATAAATTTTTCACACGCTGCTCACACAACAGACTTTCCCCTAGCAAGGGGACATACAACATACAAGGTGGGGACAAACCACTTTTTCACTTGTACATACGGCACTTAATGGGTTAAGATTGATACCTATTTAACCAGTATGGCTTTGATGTTTAATATTTAAACATCACAGCACTTTACTTTTCACATATACTATACGTATTAAGATAAGCTTGGTCTATGCCATATTTCCTTATGCCATACGGTTTTATCCATTCAGGTTACAGTTACTACTTAAAAACCTATACGGATTGTCAGGTTCAATACCATACTAGCAGGTACATACACCTGCTCACGTAGTTATCCATCTCTTACCTTCCCTGGAATAGTAATAGCGTACTGGCAATTAGGGTTCTAGGGCCCAATAGGTATTACCCCCTTTTTTCTCTGCATTATGCTTCAGTTAGTGGTCCCGCGAGGCCAACACCCCGCCTCACACTTGGAGGCATACACCCCTCGGGCCACTCGTGAGCTAGCCGCCTCGCATTGTATCATAGAGAGGGCCTCACCTGTCACTCCCCTTCCTATTTTCTGGTTACTGTCACCGAGAGGCCAACATCCTGCCACAACGTTCGGTGGCCACACAAAATCCCCTCATGCCAAGCATAGATAGAGCCTCTAAAGCCACTTGGCAACTAGCAGGGCCTCACCAGTCACCAAAAAACACCAAGCCTAATTGTTTCGCCTTACGGCTTAGCTAGCAAGCCAGTACAAGACCCCTAGGTACAAATAATAATTGCAATCTTTATTGTTATTTAAGTATTTCTTAAAAAGATGGTGAAGAATCACCTCTTCCTAGCACCCCGGCTAGAATTGATACACCTTCAAGCAGAGGAGATGTTGCTAGTCAAGCAGCAATCAGATCCTGGACGATCCCACACATTACCACCGACATAAGGAGGTGACAAATCCCCTACCCTGCCACAGCAAGGAAAGCAGAGTTATTCAAACTCTTCCATACATCAATGGACAACACGGAGGCAGGGGAAGGCCCAGCTACACCAACTCAGGTGACACCCAGGCCATGCTAGCCTCACTCAAACTCATGAGCCAAAAAATTTGTGACAGACTGGCAATCTCGAGTCAGTAACCACAGCCCTCACAAGGCTGGGCATCACGCTACTGTACAACCAGCACCAACCGAAACTCTGTTACCTGGTACAATCAATTCTTATGACACACAAGACGTTAACCCTGCACATATGATCCCAGCACATTGGGGAAACAAGGCATATATATGTATGATGATGTATCTGTGATGGTCAGATCCAGGGATTCCAGGGAAATCGGGAACTGACCATCCCTTGGTTGGGTTGGCATTTGGAATATGTAGAGATGTTTATTTGTGCAAGTACCCATATAGAAGGGATTTTGTCCCAAACAAATGGACGAGCACTCTCAGGCTCCAGGTACCAGCACCTCTGAACTACCAGAGACAATTGATATGAGTAGTTGCATGGCATATAGACTGTTGCATATATGTTCAAATGGTTCAGGGCACATGACAAACCATGTGTCCCAATACAACTTACAAATAACATACTCACCATCTGTACACACCAATGCATTTTCCACACTACTGACTCATCACCCTTCCAGACTTGTAGTAGATTTACTAAAGCTCTGGAGCTTCAAAGGGCTCCCATACAGGTATCATAAATACACCTTCAAGGAATATAGCATGCCCTTACTTACAGTCAGCACAATAGAACCATTGGCTGTAAACACACTCATAGCCAAGATTTGCACAGTGCCTTTACTTGGGTTTTCCTATCTCAACCATTTACAGCATGGCACCAAACACAAACACATTGGTATTGTCACAAGGAAATCTTCCCTTAAACAAAGACTAACCATAGACTTATTGACACCACACACCTCCGCTACCCCAAGTCTCAACTCCCTCATACCCTCCGAGGAGTTTCCTTACTATACAACACCATTGATCTACCTTTACAGCTATCACTCAAGCATGGGTTGAAGCTTGGTTAAGTAAGACCAATATCATCAATGGCTACCATCTACCCTACACACTGGCACTTACATGGCATAAATGGGCTGTCCTTTCCCTGCTCAACTTTCGGGCTACAGATTAGCCTACTATCGATATTTGCAGATACTCTGTGCTGGTTATGATAACATATCCAGAGGCCTTACAGTCATACACTATCTAGAAGACTTCTTGTTAATCAAAAATAACATTTTTCACTAGAAGCCTCACGGCAGCTTAGTCTAGTTGACCACTTGGGCGTCCCAGTACCCCATAAGAAACAGAAGGCCCAGACACTATCATCACATGACTGGGCATACGACTTGAGTCGGCATCCATACACGCAAGTTACCACAAGACAAATAGGGAACATTCTCAACTACATAAATCACTACCTCCTGCTTAGTACTTACAACTGCAAGGAACTACAATCCCTACCAGGTTCCTTAATTTTGCCATGCCAATCATCCAGAGTACTTTCCCCTTTTTTCACACTTCCAACATGACGATCAAAGGATGTCCCTAGACACCCCAGCAACAGCAGACCTGCACATGGGGGGGGGGGGATTTCTTAAGCACTTGGCATGGTAAAAGCATGTTCCTTCCAGGATTGTCTGACACGTCTCCAAACAGATGGTCAGACGCGGCGTCTACCAATGGTGTGGCAGCGATCTTCAGGGAACGATTGCTTTGGAGCTGTTGGCCATGGCATCCAGGTTTGGAAATTTTTCCACCACCTCAGCCCCTTTGGGGGATCTACCCCATTGTAGCAGCTGCTGTGGCATGGGGTAAATCATGGTCAGGGTCATCAATCCGTTTTTACTCAGACAACTAAGCACATGTCATATCATCAACAAACACCACTCATCATCCATAAGGTCATGATATTTCTGGGGAACTCACTCGGTTGGCCACTTATCACATTTCTTTTATTGTCATGTACCAGGCGGGGGTATACATCCCTGCCGACAATTATCTCATTTATATTCCAGGCATGTTCATCATACGCTTCCTACAGCTGCCCATACAGTCACGGCCACTCTTTCGTTCCAGAGACAAAATCATGGATTAGACTTACTCGTGCAGCATAGCATGCACTATCCCACCTAGCACTTTCGTCCCATACTTGTAGAATGCATAACACAGCTTTTCACCTGGCTTAAAGAATCTCATTGGAACACGACATAGCTCAACCTGTGTCATAACATTTCTCCTAGGTTTTGCTTCGTTTTGCCACCTTAAACTATCTCACACACCGTTAATTATACATTTTACAGGCATTCAACAACACTGGATAACCTATGGCCAAAACTACCATAACTTCAGGCTATCATACCAGACAAGAATATACTCAGAGGTTTTCAGGAATCCATTCCCCCACGTTCCTCTCAGATGTTACCAATAGCCATTCAACTTTTCATCCTTATCAGACCTATTAGATCTACAACCATTCAATTATACTACCAAGTCGGCCATTACCAGCCATGTACATTGCCTTCTATGCCTTTCTCAGGCCAGAGAATCAACTACCATCACCACCACTCAGACAGATCATTGTCTTCAACAAACCCACTTATATAAACACATATATCATTACCTATTGGCTCTACCACATTCCGAAACGAGTCAACACGCACCAACAGTAGAGATAGCATACTATCCTACTCACAACAAATGGTGTCCACTTTCGGTCGTAGATTCCTAATTTCAAAATCCTTCCAGGAATTAAATACTGTAATGCATTTAAGGAAATGTCTGGTTAATTTGTATATATTTGTTGACTGTATTAAATCTTTGATTATTCATTTTTGCCCTCTTTATTTACAGGCCTACCGTATCGTCGGTCTCGGCACACCACAACCGACTTGCTCCCTTTATACTATCGTACGCTTATGCTGGATCCTTACTCCATATACGGCTATTTGCCAATTACACAAGTATTAAGGCCGTTTGGCCTGTATTTGTGGGAGGGGCTTAAATTAATTCACTCCCTTATATAAGGGACACCCCTTACCTGACTCATATTGCTTGAGGTCAGCATCAGAATGACCCTCCCACCCACTCCTCATTTCAACACTTTCTCTTTTCTTTCCATTTACTTTACTTTGTTACTCCTTGGTGGGCGCTCTTTATTTACAGGCCTAACGTATCGTCGGTCTCGGCACACCACAACCGACTTGCTCCCTTTATACTATCCTATGCTTATGCTGGATCCTTACTCCATATACGGCTATTTACCCCTTACACAAATATATATATATATAATATATATATTTGTATAATGTTATCATATCCCCTCTGAGGCGCCGTTTTTCCAAACTAAATTTTTTAACCTTTCTTTGTAACTAAAATGCCATTCCTTTTATCAAATTTTGTAGCTCGTCTCTGTACTTTTTTCTAGTGTCATGATATCCCTCTTTAGAACATATGCCCAAAATTGCACAGCATATTCAAGTTGTGGTCTTACCAGCGATTTATAAAAAGGCAAAATTATATTTTCATCCTGAGAATTTATGCCCCTATTTATACATGACAAAACCTTACTGGCCTTAGCAACTGCAGATTAACATTGCATATTGCTGCCTAATTTGTTGTCTATAACAATTCCTAAATCCTTCTCGTGTGTGGTTATCCCTAATTCACTACCATTTAGGGTGTAAGTTGCTTGTGCATTCTTGAGCCCGAAGTGCATAACTTTGCATTTCTCTACAATAAATTTAATCTGCCATTTTAGTGCCCAATCTATCCATATCCCTCTGCAGCAAAGCAATATCCTGCTTATGACAAACTAAAGAGGGAAATAAAAAAACAATTATAACATGTTTTCTTCTGTCGTTCTGTCGAGATGTTTTTTATTCTGTGTCTATTTTCCATTAGATTTATTTTCAGTTCCAATGATTTCATTTCCATTTCCATGTTTTCTTGTGCTTCTTTAACTGTCTTTTTCTTCCATCTTTATAATATTTATCCCAATTTCTTCTTGTTTTAGTTGAGATGCGCTATTATTTTAAATGTTAACTTGATTTTAAAATTGAGTTTAATTATTTTTTGTAGATTGAACATAGAATTTCTCGTGTCCATCGTTAATGATTCTTCTAATATCGTGTTATCTGCTCCTTGTTTGTTTTGTTGGGGAGAGAAAAAGGATGATACACCTTTATCTTGTTTGTTATGCCTTTTTAATTCTTTTTTATTTGATATTGTTGCAGTAGCCATCTTTTTCACTGTTTAGGCTCGATGCCCTTTTTTAAATTCTTTATTTTTGTTGTGCATGCAATAACAGTAAGCTTACTCAGCCACAACAGCCGTCGCAAGCAGAATAATAACAGGTATAATAAACTTAGTATGGCATTTGAGTAGACGGCATAACATTTGTATCAGTAATATGGCATTAGTAGTTACACATTTTTTATGTTGTGTGTTGACAAGCGTGTAACAGTAACTTAGCAATAAGTGTCAGTATGTAAGAGAGTATCTTGGCTTAGTGAGCAGGCTGTCTTTGGATGCCCTTTTTAAATCTCTTTTTCCCCTTTTTCTTTTCCTTTCTTCCTTTTTCTGCTACAAGAACTCTCCAGCAATTTCCAAATCCTATTCAGCTGGTACTCCCCACTTTCTTCTCCCACATCGTATTGATACTATATCTGTTTCAAGCTATTATTTAGATGTTTTTATTTATTTCATATTTGTCAGCATTTCGCTAGTTGTGACGAGAGCAATCTCGCCACATTGCATTGGAGAAGCCTGGCTGCCCGCCTGCTGCCTTTGGACTATGGCCCTGGGAGATTGGGCCCTTTAAAAACAGTATTCGGCCATACCAGAGTGTATGTCACTCATTCTGGCCCTTTAAATACAGTGGGGTCATTTGGTACTTGCCCTGTGTGAGCTGTGGTAACCCAGATAGCTATGCCATGGAGCCTATTCGTGTGATTAAAGACTTTGGCTCTATGGCGATTAAACTGTATTCGGTTGGTCTGAGTGCCATTCACCTAATAATGTGCACTCAGACCTGAGCTATCTGGGGATATGTGAATTGTCTGTGTGTTATGTGTAAAATGTGACTTTATGTATTTTAAAGTGTTTTATGTTGTTTTGCAACCATGTGGTTAATGGAGTCTGCCTCTAGTCCTGGATAATTGGATTACTTCTCCAATTATCTCCAGGGCAGAAGGGATGAAACCAGGATGCATTGTGGGGATGTTTTTTTGCCATGCTGCCAGGGGTTTTAAAAGATACTTTACTAACTTTTGAACCCCTGGTCTGATTCATGCCAATTTTTAATATGTTGTTCCCCTGAATGGATTGATTGTGGATATGGATTTTTATGTGAATGTGATGTATGGTTTTAGAGTTATGAAAGTTGGGTAAAAAGTATGTTTTAACTGTATGTATAATGGGATTATGTGTCACACTAAGGGGAGGGGATGTGTGGGTTGCACCCGTGATACTATTGGTTATTTTATGCCTCCCCCTGGGTGTGGCCTGTATGTGTTCACTTGTAATAAAAACCAGGCTGGGTGTGCCAGCACCTCAGACCACTGCTTGACCTTCAACACGGAGCCTTGTCTCGTTCTTGGGGGGATTCACTGTATGCTGTTGGAGATTGATTGCTAGGAGTGTAAGCTGATGTCTGCTTTTCCTATTCATCTGCTAGCAGCTATTCGTGAGGTTCCAGCTGAGAGTGCTATCTTATTCCCTGGTATACAGTTCGGGAGTTTGATGTATTCACCTATATCCAATTCGTGAGTTTTGATGTTCTGCAGTAGCTGTGCCTTCCTGTAAAAAGGGGATTATCGCCTAAACGGAATTTATTCCCTTTTATGCTGAAACGGTCCGTTACAATTGGTGGCAAGCGGCGGGATCGTTCCTACAGCCAGAAGGACAGCTACAGGAGACACCAGTTCTTTGGATTGTACAATTTGAGGGCAACGCATGTCTCACTACAGCGACCCTGACAGCACCAGGATGGAACCAGCAGTGGAGTACGATGAGGGTGACATAGATGACCGAGATGCATTGAGGAAAGGCATTTGGTACCAGGCCCTGGATAACGTACAGTACCAGCGGGGCAAGAGTCTCCCCAGTGAAGAGCAGCGATGGCAGACACGACTGGCACTGCGGATCCCCTTCCTGGGAGAGCAGCCTCTGGAGCAATGGGTAAAGGAGCTCGAGCACCGGGTATGGCAGGAGCTGTGGCTGGAGGATGCCTACCAGGCGCTCTGGTGGTATATGGCACAGTATATACCCTGGACAGCCGAACATGACAAGCCAGAGGGAGAGGAGTTTGATGGTCCTGGCTTGTTATGGGAGTCCTTTGCAGAGCCTGGCTTCGGGAGCCCTGCGTAAACCAGACTTCAGGATATTTTCTATGAGAGGGAGGCTAGGCATGAGTGGGATGACCCCCATGAGGTAGAGCAAGACCTGGCTCACCTAGCAAACATGGAGTGGGAACTGGAGCAGGACTACCGAGATCTCTTCCACTCCATTGGGAAGGCTCAGCAGGACAATAAGGTGACAGACCCAGATCCAGACCCATTCCGCTGGGAAGATATTGTGGAGATTTACTGGGAAGAACCCCAGGTGGCCGGTAGAGATGGGACCGAGGTCTCTCCACCGGTCCTGCAGGGAATTGGGAGCCCAGTCTCCATTCCCCAGTGGCAGGCTGAGTTACAGGGGGCAGAGGTAGTTGGTCCCACCCCCCAGCAGCAGAGTGATATGCCGGGAAGGCAGTGTGAAATGCAGGGAGAGGAGAGCAGCGTCCTCCCTCCCCAGCGGCAGGCTGAGTTACAGGGGGCAGAGGTAGTTGGTCCTACCCCCCAGCAGCAGAGTGATATGCCGGGAAGGCAGTGTGAAATGCAGGGAGAGGAGAGCAGCGTCCTCCCTCCCCAGCGGCAGGCTGAGTTACAGGGGGCAGAGGTAGTTGGTCCTACCCCCCAGCAGCAGCGTGAATTTTGGGGAATAGAGAGCCCAGTCTCCTTTCCCCAGCGGCAGAGTATCCAGCAGGGAATAGAGAGCCCCGTCTCCTTTCCCCAGCGGCAGAGTGTCCAGCAGGGAATAGAGAGCCCAGTCTCCTTTCCCCAGCAGCAGGCCACTGTATTGAGAGAAGAGACAGTCGGTCTCCCTCCACAGATGATGGAAGTATGTATGGGAGAGGAGCTTGCTACCACCTCTCCCCAGCAGCGGGTCATTGATGTGCAGGGAATAGAGAGCCCAGTCTCCTTTCCCCAGGGGCAGAGTGTCCAGCAGGGAATAGAGAGCCCAGTCTCCTTTCCCCAGCAGCAGGACACTGTATTGGGAGGAGAGACAGTCGGTCTCCCTCCACAAAGGCGGATATTATGTATGGGAGAGGAGCTTGCTACCACCTCTCCCCAGCGGCGGATCTGTAATGTGCAGGGAATAGAGAGCCCAGTCTCCTTTCCCCAGCGGCAGAGTGTTCTATTGGGAGAGGAGCCTGTTACCCCCTCTCCCCAGCGGCAGCTTAAGGTACCAGGGGGAGACTGTAAGCCCCCCACCGGTGCAGATGGGACCGTGGTCTCTGCACTTACCACACAGGGGGTAGGGATGGTCGGTCCTGCCCCCCCACGACAGGGCTGTTTAGCCAAAGGGGAGACAGTCAGTCTCCAGCAGCAGAGCTGTGTAACTAAAGGGAAGACAGTCGGTCTCCAGCAGCAGAGCAGTGCAGCTAAAGGGGAGACAGTCGGTCTCCAGCAACCAGGCTTCAACCAGACTACTCCCGTGGTAGTGCTGGCATCAGGGCAGAGTACCGCTGGTCTCTGCCCACTCAGCAACCCACCAAGGCAGACTACCAGTCCCCCACACAGCCATGGTGAGGCACCTGGACATGGACAAATTTCTCCTCTACCCAGGTGTAGTAACCAGTTATTGTGGGTGGGCTGTACTGCTGTCTCTGTTTTGTGGGTGGGCTGCTGGACTAACAAGGGCACTGACCGGCAGGAGGTCAGATACCCTGTTAGTCTGTTTGGAAAAGGGGAGAGATGTGACGAGAGCAATCTCGCCACATTGCATTGGAGAAGCCTGGCTGCCCGCCTGCTGCCTTTGGACTATGGCCCTGGGAGATTGGGCCCTTTAAAAACAGTATTCGGCCATACCAGAGTGTATGTCACTCATTCTGGCCCTTTAAATACAGTGGGGTCATTTGGTACTTGCCCTGTGTGAGCTGTGGTAACCCAGATAGCTATGCCATGGAGCCTATTCGTGTGATTAAAGACTTTGGCTCTATGGCGATTAAACTGTATTCGGTTGGTCTGAGTGCCATTCACCTAATAATGTGCACTCAGACCTGAGCTATCTGGGGATATGTGAAATGTCTGTGTGTTATGTGTAAAATGTGACTTTATGTATTTTAAAGTGTTTTATGTTGTTTTGCAACCATGTGGTTAATGGAGTCTGCCTCTAGTCCTGGATAATTGGATTACTTCTCCAATTATCTCCAGGGCAGAAGGGATGAAACCAGGATGCATTGTGGGGATGTTTTTTTGCCATGCTGCCAGGGGTTTTAAAAGATACTTTACTAACTTTTGAACCCCTGGTCTGATTCATGCCAATTTTTAATATGTTGTTCCCCTGAATGGATTGATTGTGGATATGGATTTTTATGTGAATGTGATGTATGGTTTTAGAGTTATGAAAGTTGGGTAAAAAGTATGTTTTAACTGTATGTATAATGGGATTATGTGTCACACTAAGGGGAGGGGATGTGTGGGTTGCACCCGTGATACTATTGGTTATTTTATGCCTCCCCCTGGGTGTGGCCTGTATGTGTTCACTTGTAATAAAAACCAGGCTGGGTGTGCCAGCACCTCAGACCACTGCTTGACCTTCAACACGGAGCCTTGTCTCGTTCTTGGGGGGATTCACTGTATGCTGTTGGAGATTGATTGCTAGGAGTGTAAGCTGATGTCTGCTTTTCCTATTCATCTGCTAGCAGCTATTCGTGAGGTTCCAGCTGAGAGTGCTATCTTATTCCCTGGTATACAGTTCGGGAGTTTGATGTATTCGCCTATATCCAATTCGTGAGTTTTGATGTTCTGCAGTAGCTGTGCCTTTCTGTAAAAAGGGGATTATCGCCTAAACGGAATTTATTCCCTTTTATGCTGAAACGGTCCGTTACACTAGTCACAGGTTTTCAGATTGATTAGAATTGATTTAGAACAGTGTAAAAGCAGAGTATTTGTGCGTTACCACAGCTTTGGCAGCTTTATCAGCTTATCAGCCACTTTGTTTCCCCTCCACAACATACAGGAAGTATTTGGCAGATATTATTTGGATATATATATGCAGATTTATGGCAGATAAAACTTTGTATTCTTATAATGGTACCTTACCATACTCTCATAAGCTTGACTATTTACACCTTCTTTTGGTCTGTAATCCTTCAGACCCTTTTATTCCAAGCTGGAACTCCTGATGCTGCACATTACTTTCACTAGCTTTTAGTTTGACAATAATCTCCTCGATTTTCTCACTCTTGGCTTTCCAAGGTGGGGATCTTTCCTCAGTGCTCTGAACTTGTTCTTGTTATTATTATTATTATTATTATTGCAATTTATATAGCGCCAACAGATTCCGTAGCGCTTTACAATATTATGAGAAGGGATTTAACTATAGATAGGACAATTACAAATAAACTTACAGGAACAATAGGTTGAAGAGGACCCTGCTCGATCGAGCTTACATTCTATAGGAGGTGGGTGTAAAACACATTAGGACAGGAATTTGCAATCAAATAAGGTGGACTGCCCTTTAGGAGAGGGCAAGAGACAGGTATGTGAGTGTCAGGATCGGGACAGGGATCCAACACGCAGAGTACAAACAGTAGCCAGATACGTATACCGGACCTTAGAATGGCCGGACTAACATAAGTAGTACAGTATAGAATGGTCAAAGACAAGCCGAGGTCGAGGGTAACAGAAGACAGGTAAGCGAGAGACAAGCCGAATCAAGGGTAACAGAGATAAGCAGAGTAAGGTAAACAAGCCGGGTCAAAACCAAAAGGGATAAGAGAATACACAAGCACTGAGTGACTAGAACAAGCTAGAACCACGACAGGGCAATGAGCTAGTGAAAGAAGCTCTGTTAAATACCCTGTTCAGAGCAGTAACCACGCCTCCGAGGCGTCCTGATTGGTCCTGCAGCAATTGACTGACAGGTCGTTCCGGGGGAGTGTCCTGATGACAACTTCCTGCCTAGATGCTGTAAAAGGCAGTCACTCCCTCGCGGCCGGCCTTGCATGACCGGATAGACCGCGGGGAAGGGAGCCATCAGACCGTCTGGATGGAGGAACAGCTAAGTCTCTACCTCTTTCGGAGGTAGAGACCACAGGTACCCTGACAGTGAGGTAAGGGTTAGTCTTGGAGGCCATATGCTTTCCTAAAGAGATGAGTTTTAAGGCACTTCTTAAAAGATGCAAGACTAGGGGAGAGTCTGATGGCAGTAGGCAGGCTATTCCATAGGAAGGGAGCCGCCCGCGAGAAGTCCTGCAAGCGCGAGTTGGCCGTACGAGTGCGGACAACGGACAGGAGGTGGTCACGGGCAGAGCGGAGAGACCGAGAAGGGACATACCTATGGATCTGTGAGGAGATATAAGAGGGGCTAGAGTTGTTCAGTGCTTTATAGGTGTGAGTTAGTACCTTGAATTGACTCCTATAGCATACAGGAAGCCAATGTAAGGACTGGCAGAGGGGTGAGGTGTGAGAGAAACGACTAGAGAGGAAAATCAGTCTAGCAGCAGCGTTCATTACGGACTGTAGGGGTGCAGTACGGCTTTTGGGAAGACCAATCAGGAGAGGGTTACAGTAATCCATGCGGGAGATTACCAGAGCATGGACAAGCTCCTTGGTAGTATCTGGTGCAAGAAAGGGGCGGATGCGGGCTATGTTTTTAAGATGGAATCTACAGGATTTGGCAACATGCTGGATGTGAGGCTCAAAGGTGAGACCAGAGTCAAGTATGATGCCAAGACAGCGCGCTTGCAAGGATGGACTGATGTTGGTACCACAAACTTGAAGGGAGAGTGAAAGAGGAGGATCAGTATTAGGAGGAGGAAAGACAAGGAGCTCAGTTTTTGAGAGATTGAGTTTCAGAAAGTGGGAGGACATCCAGTCAGAGATGGAAGAAAGGCAAGCAGTGACACGTTGCAGGACGGCAGGGGAGAGGTCCGGGGAGGAGAGATATAGCTGGGTGTCATCAGTGTACAGGTGGTAGTGGAATACAAAAGAGGTAATAAGTTTGCCAAGAGAGGCAGTATAAAGAGAAAATAGAAGGGGACCAAGGACGGAGCCTTGGGGAACTCCAACCGAGACAGGGCGAGGGGAGGAGGTATCATTAGAAAAGGAGACACTGAATGAGCGTTGGGAGATATAAGAGGAAAACCACGAGAGGACAGAGTCACAGAGGCCAAGTGATTGAAGAGTTTGAAGAAGGAGAGCATGATCAACGGTGTCAAAGGCCGCTGAGAGGTCAAGAAGAATTAGTATGGAGTAGTGGCCTTTGGATTTAGCTGCGATTAGGTCGTTAGTGACTTTGATAAGGGCAGTCTCTGTAGAGTGGAGAGGGCAGAAGCCAGATTGAAGGGGGTCAAGGAGAGAGTTGGAATTGAGGAAATGAGACACACGGGTAAAGACAAGCCTTTCCAGAAGCTTTGAGGAAAAAGGGAGCAGGGATATGGGACGGTAGTTAGAGAGGGTGGATGAGTCGAGGGATGGTTTTTTTAGTATAGGTACTACAGTGGCATGTTTAAGGTCAGCAGGGACGATGCCAGAAGAGAGCGAGCAGTTGAAGATGTGTGTTAGAGAAGGCACGAGACAAGTGGAGAGAGATCTGATAAGGTGAGATGGGACAGGATCGAGCGGGCAAGTGGTGGGGCGAGAGGAGCAAAGAAGAGCAGCCACCTCTTGGTCAGTAGCTGGGGAGAATGTCTGAAGGGTAGGAAATGCATGATCTATGTGTGATTGAGAAACAGAAAGGCAAGGATGGGAGAATTCTTTCCTTAGCTGTTCAATCTTGTCAGTGAAGTAACATGCAAAGTTATCAGAAGTAAGGTTAGTTTTGGGGGTGGCCACAGCAGGGCGAAGAAGAGAATTAAAGGTGTCAAAGAGACGCCTGGGGTTGCGGGAACATGAACTAATGAGAGAGGAAAAATAGGACTGTTTGGCAAGGGCAAGGGCTGCACTGTATGAACACAATATGAATCTATAATGGAGAAAGTCTGATTGGGTACGAGACTTCCTCCAGGAGCGTTCAGCACAACGGGAGCATCTTTGCAGGTTTCTTGTGAGCTCCACTATCTCACCATTGTCCCTTCGACACAAATGCCGTTACCACGCAGCTACATACGTCCGCCGGTCCGTCAGTCCCTCAGACCCCTCCTCCCGATGCGTTAGCATGTCGTCACGTCATCGCACCTCCCTTTGATTCATTCTGTCCCCAATTATTAGTTTTAATAACTTAGTAGATATGTCGGACATAGGAATGTTTTAAACCTCCCTTACAGTAATATGAGTGCCTTTCTGACCACCATGGGTTTTTTCAATTTTATTATTACTTTTTTAAGTGGCGGCTTTCTAGCAAGCACTGACCAGCAGCCACATAATTAACCCTTGCTCTGCTGATGTTTTTTAAATATTTGCCTGCTAGTGATGCCAGTGGCAAATAGTACTTAAAGAAGCACTAACGTATTAAGAATATAAACCTGTATTCCCAAAAATGTATTGCAAAAGGTTGCACATGTTTAATGAGGCATTAGGCTTTAGAAAATAATTTTGAAGCATAGAGTATGTCAACACATATACAGTCTAGAAGATAAATATTCTGGATCATGACAGAACCTAGCTAATGCGACTTTCGTTTGAAAGGGCACATTAAAAGTACACAAATATGTCATACAGAAGGAACATTTACAGTTCTCATATTATTATTTTTATTATTGGCATTTATGTAGCTCCAACAAATTCCATAGCGCTTTTACAATATTATTGGACAGGGAGATTCAACAATAAATGAGACAATTGCAAAAACTTACAGGAACAATATGATAAAGAGGACCCTGCTCAAACGAGCTTACAGTCTAGAGCAGGCTTCCCCAAACTTCGGCCCTCCAGATGTTGCTGAACTACAACTCGCATGATTCTAGATAGGCTAAGTTCAGCAACATCTGGGGGGCCAGAGTGTGGGAAAGCTTGGTTTAGAGGATCATATGAAAGACTATTATGGCGGCCACATCAAATTAATTATATATAAACTTTTTTAAAAAAAATTTAATTGATGTTATATATTTTGTAAGACACATACACACAACTACTAAAATTATATATCAATGTATTTATTTTCAGCACTCAAAAATAACTTTTAGAAATGGACATATCTACAGGAGAAAATACATCAGTTAAAAATAGAAGAGAAAAGGTGCATGAAGCTTTCAAAAGATTGAAGATCAATACTGAGGTAAATGTGTGTCTGTGCTCTGTCCTATGGGAAAGTAAGAATTGAGAAATACAATTTAAGAAAAAGCACTTTTATTTATAAACAAAAATATTTTGATGTACAGGTGCCGGTCAAATGGTAATCGATATTGTGCTCCAGCAAGAGTATGGAAAAAAAGACAGACAGGGTTACACACTAAACTGAATATGATGAAAATGGCTGAATATCAGCCATAATGGCAATTGTCATATTTACGAAAGCCAATTCAGATCGGAATTCGGTCAGGTCGAGCAAATTTGCGGAAATCACTTGGATGCATTCGTTGTCTGGATTACAATTGGTGCTTTTGCATCCAAGTCCTACACAAAGTAGGATTCATATGATTCACAAACCATTTGATTTACTACAATTCAGGATATAATGCATCTGGCAGGATGACATTCTCAAATAATCATTCACTTTGTGCATTGATAATTTCAAGTACTATTAGTCTGCTGACAACACTAGCAGCCACAAGGCAAATAGTTAAAAGCTCAGTCTTGTGAGGATTAATTATGTGGTGGATGGCCAAAGTTAGAGATAAGTTGAAAAAAAAACCTACAGGGGTCAATAGGACCCCTATATTAATGTAAGGAAAATTTAAGACATCTCTATGCTCAATGCTGCTACCCATCCCATGTGTTCCCTATTAAGGGTTAATAAGTATAGGGGTGTATATAAAAAATACCCCTTTCTGTCTCATTAGAGATATCTTTGCCAGAAGCTCAAGGAAGCAGGCTGAAGGGTCAGTGTTAGGACCCGCTTAGGGGGGTCTGCCTTGACGTTGGCAGGCGGGCATTCCTCCAATGGCCATTGGAGCAACTAAATGACCTCCATTTGTCTAAATATACATAGGGATTAAGGAGAAAGCGCAAGTAACATTTTCTTTTCTTTGGTTTTTACTATATATTGGGGCTGATGTGTGTTGTAGTCCTTGCTGCTTAAGCGCAGGACTTCTCTTTTTGTATTTGTATTTACTTTGCATCACACAGCCTGGTTACAATGCTGCTACCCATCCCATGTGTTCCCTATTAAGGGTTAATAAGTATAGGGGTGTATATAAAAAATACCCCTTTCTGTCTCATTAGAGATATCTTTGCCAGAAGCTCAAGGAAGCAGGCTGAAGGGTCAGTGTTAGGACCCGCTTAGGGGGGTCTGCCTTGACGTTGGCAGGCGGGCATTCCTCCAATGGCCATTGGAGCAACTAAATGACCTCCATTTGTCTAAATATACATAGGGATTAAGGAGAAAGCGCAAGTAACATTTTCTTTTCTTTGGTTTTTACTATATATATATATATATATATATATATATATATAATGGTCCAAGTTTATGCTAGCACTCAATGTTTTACATTCTTGAATAAAGAAGATAGAATTTTTGAGTGCTAGCATAAATTTGGGCTATTATGTAACGTGTTGCAGAACGCTTCAATTAGAAAAAGAGAGAGAAAAAAAAGGATGGAGCCTTTAATGACTGGTACCTCCGTATGGGGGATAACCCCTAACTAAAGTAGAATAAAGAAAAGAGAGTTGGAGGTAAGCATACTAAATAGTTAAAAAAAAACAGGTAATCACTTTCATTTTATGCTGGATTAAATAATGTATAGAATAAAACGTCACTTTTAATCTGGTAGCTAAAAAACCCTTGAATATAAGGGTTAAATATTTATTAATTTACACACTGACACACAAACACTAAATAAAGAAAATGAATAAAATCACAATATGTAAATTGTAATCTCCAGAAACTGTCCTATGTCAAGATTTTACAATAGGATCTACAGTTTAATACTGACAGGTAAAACTGGAGTACAGTTCTGGTGAAGGTTCTCAAATGTAACCTAAGTGGACAAAAATGAACCACTAAAAACAATAATTGAATGATTGACCACACTACCTCAATGTTTTGTGTGTGAAGCCCACATTATTACAAGCAAGGAAATACATTAAGCTAGGAGCCACGTCCACAACTTTATAACTCTACTATCGATCTACTCCAATAGCAATCAGTTAGAAGATTTCGGCAAAATAGCCTAAATCACTGATGGTTTCATTTCCCCATAGACTACTGAATGATTGCTAGCATTGTCAGCCAAGGAGTTTATGTACTGGCTATTAATACAGTCTATAGTAACTGTCTCTAAGGGTAACTGTAATATAGATACATCTAATAAATTCGAAACATTGGTGTTGAAATAGTTGTAGCAAAACCCTCTTATAGATACAACAGTAGCTTGCTGCTGAAAGTATACGTTACAGGCAATCCCTTTTGGTATAGAGTGTGCTGAAATACAACCTCAAGTTTGGTATAGAAAATAGCAGGCTGATTTTAGTTTTACTTAAATACTGGTGAGAAATCTATGTGTGCTCTCACTTGATCTTTAATACCCCCTCAAGGTTGCTCCTTTGCCATATACTCTGTGCTGGTGTACAGCCTTAAAGTGTTTCACAATAATTTGCTACTTTAGTTGTACTAGGGAACATAACTGGTTACATAAACAGAATTTATGAAAGGGAACATAAATCATAGATGGTAGTAATATGAAATTCCCTACTGCCCGTTCCCCTCCCCTCCCCCCCGCTTTTTTCATATAGCAAAGGAAAAGTAAATTATTGCTGGTGCTGTTATTTAATTATTGTTACCCCTTGCCGATACACCAGTTGGAGGGTATGATGTGTTAGTATAGAGCCTCAGGATGCTCCGTATAGATGACTGGTGCCAGATGGTGCCAGACTGGTGCCAGACTGGTGCTGAATAAAATAACTAGTAGATGATGACACGTTGCAATAGCGGGATAGAGGGAGGGAGAGTACAGGTTCGTTTGCCCCAAAAGTAGTAAGGCTCACCCTACTGTGCCTTCGAGGGCACCCCTTATAAAAACTCTTTCCCTGGTTTGTAACTAACAGAAAAGCCCGTCCCCTACGTTTAGATATATAGCGGAGAGGAAAGGAAATCAGCAAAGGGTAAATATGTAAGTATGTATCAGCCAGGGCAGAACTTTTCATCTAATTCAGTTAGAGTGCAGGACTGCTACAAATGTGTCACGTATTCATCCACACATAACAATGTGGTTAATGGCATTTACCGTCCTGACAGGAAAAGTTGTGCCGAGCAACATTACCGTCCTGACAGGAAACGTTGTGCCAAGCAGCTATCATGCACATGGAAACCTGGTAATTGCTTTTGGGGTCAAAGGCAGGTTTACGGCCAATCAGATCCACAGGAGGGTTTGTGCTGAGCAGCAATCATACACATGGAAACCTGGTAAATGCTTTTGGGGTCAAAGGTCAGTTACGGCCAATCAGATCCACATGAGGGTTTGTGCTTAGCAGCAATTATGCACATGGAAACCTGGTAATAGCTTTTGGGGTCAAAGGCCGGTCGGATCCACAGGAGGGGTATTTAAACCCAATTCACCTTTTGCTCATTGCCCTGTTGTGGTTTCATCCTGATGGTAATCCGAGAGTGCGTTCCTGATCTTGATATTCTGGTATTTGACTTTGGCTTCGTTTTGACTTCCCTGCATTCTGGTATCCTTGGCTTTTGGCTTTCCCTCATCGTTGTGTCTGATTCTGTGTTCCTGACCTTTTATCAAAGTATTTTGACTATTCTTGGATATGTTAAGTCCGGCCATTCTAAGGTCCAGTTATACTTTATCCTTAGTCCTAGGTGTGACACAGTTCTGCGTGCTGGATCAACTTGTAATCCTGACAGTGTGTGTGTGTGTGTGTGTGTGTATATATTGTGCATGTATATATATATATAAAAAATATATACTGTACCTTGCACTCAGGCTACCAATTTGTTCAAAACCAGGTGCATTACCAGGGCCAAAACATCATAGATTCAAATAGTATGGCTGCACTCACGTATATTTCTTTAAAAAATAACTTTTATTCTGGTTCCATAAAATAGATTGACGTTTCAGTCCAACTTGTGGACTTTCATCAGGATCAATAAACATTAAAAAGCATGTCATATATAAAGGAATGCAATAGTTATAATAAATGTGAATAACTCACCCCAGGTGCTGATCGTGAGAAAACCGGCGTCCCTCCCGATAGAGTGCGCATGTGCAACAATGTCCCCGCCCATTTACGTGACATCATCACGCTAATATCTTCCAATTTTCCTGCTAGGGTTAGGGGTAGGGTTAGTGGTAGGGGTAGGGGTTAGGGTTAGATTTGTTTCATCATTCCCTTAATTTTACCTCCCTCTCCTGTTTTGCCACTTTTCAGAAATCCAAAGTACTTCGGCACTTCCAAAATTTGGTTTGGATCGGCACTTCTGAAATTCTGCAGTTCCGAAATTCGGCACTTCGGCAATTCAGACATTCGGAAGCATCTGAATGTCCGAATTGCCGAAATGCATTCAAATTTTAATTTGGACCAAAACGAATTGCACATGTCTAAGTATGATGCAATTTGCATAATCACTTACTGACCACTCCTATCTACTACCTAATTTCCTGCTTCCCTTCCCTTGTAGCCAGTCATATCATATATATTCCCCAAGGATAATAAAGCATATTCATTAGAACACTGTGACAAGGCTGATAAAGGTTATGCATGCAGGCATTCCTCACCTATCTATGAACCATGATTATTAGCTAATCAAATAAGTAGTTGTACCTGGCATGTATACTCATCAGATTATTCAGTTATGTTAGAAATAGAACCACAAATAGTGTGCCTAGCCACCAAGCTACCTGTCAATATTCCTGAAGTTGATAAACATTTACCCTTTGTAGGATGTTTATCAAATGCCACCTCGGTAACGTAGAAATATCAAACCTGTTTCCTACAACATGTTTCCTATTCCCAGTATATATAAGTCCATTATATATATTCCACCTGCGTTACTGTAAGGAAACCAAGTATATTTAAACCTCCTTCGGTAGTTTCCTCCCGAACCGCCAGAGCCTAGTGAATAGTGATGTCGAGAACATAAAATTTTCAGTTCGCGAACGGCGACCCCCCTATATAGGGGGAACAGCCCCTATTCTGCTCTGTGTCAGTGTGTATCAGGGTCCCTGAGGACAGGTGTCAATCCATATCTGCCAAGTGACCCTATGTAGGGGGAACAGTCCCTATTCTGCTCTGTCAACTTGCCCAAATGCAATGCCGCCCACAAATTTCTTCCGTTGTCACAAACCACTTTGACGATATCCAGTTGGTGCGGAGTCAGCCACTGATCCACCTGTGCGTTCAGTGCGGACAGGAGTGCTGGTCCGGGTGACTCTCTGCTTTCAAGCAAGTCAACCCCAAGACGGCGTGACACTGCCGTATCCGGGATTTGGAACAGTACCTGGGGAGCTGGGGGGTGCCATTGATGTGGAGCAAGACGCAGCAGCAGAAGAGGACTCAAGGATGCTCCCATGGCTGTTCCCTTCGTCTGAGGATAAAATACATATGTTTGACTTTTGTGCCCTTAAAAGCTATCACAGCCATGCCTACTAATGGCATGTGCAACATGTGACCCAGACTCTATATATAATATGGAGTCGCATAGCGCCGCACGCACATGCGTTCTTATTAGTGTAGGGAGAAGATGCTGCCGCTGATAGGGACAGCTTAGGAAAGCATTCTGCAAACTAGTACATTAGTGGGGTGAACTTCATATCTGAGAGTCAAATAGAAGCTTAAAATACTGCTGTCACATTGCAGTTTTAAAACTTTTTGGGAGCTAAAAAGTACATTAGTGAGAGTCAAATAGAAGCGTCAAATACTGCGCTTACTGCGCAGTGGTAAACATTCTAATTGTTTTGCTGCTAATCTGCTAAATAGTAAATTTTGGGGCCTGTTCTTCATATCTAAGAGTCAAATCGAAGCGTCTAATAGTGTGCTATCTGCGCACTTGTAAACATTCTAATTGTTTTGCAAAATAGTACATTTGGGGCCTGTTCTTCATATGTGAGAGTCAAATCGAAGTGTCTAATAGTGTGCTTTCTGCGCACTTGTAAACATTCTAATTGTTTTGCTGCTAATCTGCTAAATAGTACATTTTGGGTCCTGTTCTTCATATCTTAGAGTCAAATAGAAGCGTCTAATAGTGCGCTTACAGCGCACTTGTAAAAATTCTTATTTTCTGGGTGCTAATCTGCTAAATAGTACATTTTGGGGCCTGTTCTTCATATCTGAGAGTCAAATAGAAGCGTCAAATAGTGCGCTTACTGCGCAGTGGTAAACATTCTAATTGTTTTGCTGCTAATCTGCTAAATAGTAGATTTTGGGGCCTGCTCTTCATATCTAAGAGTCAAATAGAAGCGTCTAATAGTGTGCTTACAGCGCAGTGGTAAACATTCTAATTGTTTTGCTGCTAAACTGCTAAATAGTACATTTTGGGGCCCGTTCTTCATATGTGAGAGTCAAATCGAAGCGTCTAATAGTGAGTTTTCTGCGCACTTGTAAACATTCTAATTGTTTTGCTGCTAATCTGCTGCTTACATTGGAGTTTTAAAAAGTCATTTTTTTTTGGGGGGGGGGCGCTAAATAGTATTTTTGGGGTGTTCACTTCATATCTGAGAGTCAAATTGAAGCTTAACTTTGATTCGAATTTACTACCTTGGTCACTTGTAATATTGTTTCACCACTACAACACTTGTTACACAGATCTAAGTGATTGATATTTTCTACGCTAGAAACTATCAGATATATTTAAACCAGTGATCAATATCTAAGAGTTACTTCAACAATATTGCAATTCTGGGGCAATACCCTCACAAGTCAAACTGAGAGGTCAGTTTATAGGGAAAAGTGTTGCCTGGAGTAAATTCGAAAACAATTTCCATATGTCCTTTGCAGACTTTACATGCTGTAAAAACACAGGTGCCAACTGCTGTGGCTTTCTGCAGTGTGCATACCGGCAAGGAGGACAGGGTTGAGGAGTGGGTGGAAGATGATGTGGAGGATGATGAGGTCCTAGACCCCACATGGAATCAAGGTCATGCTGATACCCGAGAAACTGACGGAAGCCAAGCACAGAGAGATGGACACAGGTTTCTTCAGGAAGGAAGAGATTCTTTATTTGATTCACCGACCGGGACTCAGAGGGACTAATGTCACCAAAATACAACAAGATCTGAGCCCCGAACAATAGTGTAGGTCCCTTATATAGGCATATAACTCCACCCATAATAAGCTCCACCCACACATACTCTTACCCAAGCAACCGAACAAAGACTAACTTCCTGTTTGACCACATGGCTTGTCCAGCACAATGGAGGAGGGGAATACTATATCCTGTATTCTTGCCCATGCTCCGTACACTACTGATTGTATCTTTGCCACGTGCAACCAACCGACCGATACATCAGTATATGCACATACACATACCAGATGCGCTCGACAATGTATGATACCAACTTCTTGCAATAGTTGTACTATCTCAGCTGCGTACTTGATTTATTTACCCTCTGAGTTCAGTAGTCCTCTTTCTTTATACAAAGCTCCATGGGCATGAGTGGTTAAAAACGCATACTTTGAGTCCGTATAGATGTTCATCCTCAATCCTTCAGCCAATTGTAACGCTCGTGTGAGTGCAATTAGTTCTGCCTTCTGTGCCGATGTTCCTTTTGACAATGGCCGAGCTTCTATCACCTTGTCTATGGTTGTCACTGCATAACCTGCATAGCGAATCCCTTCTTTCACATAACTACTGCCGTCCGTATAGTACTGGACATCAGGGTTCTGGATGGGAAAATCACGAAGGTCCGGTCTGCTTGAGAACACTTCATCCATCACCTCCAGGCAATCATGTTGACTTTCAGTAGGTTGTGGCAAAAGGGTAGCTGGATTCAAGGTATTAACAGTCTCAAGATGCACTCTTGGGTTTTCACATAACATAGCTTGATACTTAGTCATGCGGCTATTACTAAACCAATGATTGCCTTTATAGTCTAGCAACGTCTGTACTGCGTGCGGGACTCGCACGTAGAGTTCCTGACCCAGAGTGAGCTTATCAGCTTCGGCTACCAGCAGGGCGGTGGCAGCTACGGCTCTTAGACAAGGTGGAAGACCACTGGCCACTGCATCCAATTGTTTGGACATATATGCAACAGGTCGTTGCCATGATCCCAAGTACTGTGTCAATACTCCCACAGCCATTCTTCTTTGCTCGTGTACATATAAGTAGAATGGACGTGTATGATCAGGTAGACCTAATGCTGGGGCGCTCATCAATGCCTTCTTAACATCTTCAAATGCCTTTTGCTGTTCAAAGGTCCACAGGAAGGGATCGTGTTCTGTACCTTTTATAGCCGCATAAAGAGGTTTCGCCAATATCGCATAACTGGGAATCCATATCCTACAGAAGCCTGCTGCCCCCAAGAACTCTCGCACTTGTCTTCTATTCTTGGGTATGGGTATTTGGCATACAGCTTCTTTTCTCTCTGGCCCCATTATCCTTTGACCTTCAGAGATATGGAATCCCAGATACTTGACAGTTGGCAGACACAACTGGGCTTTCTTCCTGGACACCTTGTATCCTGCCTTCCAAAGAATGTGCAGTAAATCATGTGTTGCTTGCTGACATATTTCTCTTGTAACTGCCGCTATCAACAAATCATCTATGTATTGTAATAGTACACATTCTCCTGGGATGGACTTGAAATCCAGTAAGTCTTGACTTAAAGCTGATCCAAACAGGGTAGGTGAATTTTTAAACCGGCAGTCTCGTCCAAGTCATCTGGCGTTTCGAGCCCGTTACAGCATTTTCCCATTGGAATGCAAAGATACACTGGCTTTCCGCAGCAATTCTAAGGCAAAAGAAGGCATCTTTGAGATCCAAAACTGTGAAGTAGGTAGCCCCACCCGGAATTAAAGCAAGCAGGTTATATGGATTGGGTACAACTGGATGTATACTTACTACCGCATCATTGACTGCTCTCAAGTCCTGCACAGGGCGATACTCATCTGTCCCGGGCTTTTGAACAGGCAACAATGGGGTGTTCCAGGGGTAAGTACAGAATTTTAGGATACCATACCTTATGAACTTATCCAAATAAGATTGTATGTACTTCTTGGCCTTTTGTGGGATATGATATTGTTTTAAGGTCACTGGATAAACCCCTAGCTTTAATTCAATACAAATAGGTGGAATATTACGAGCAAGTCCTGGTGGGTTATTCTCTGCCCATACTCCTGGTACATTAAACAAAGATTCATCACTTTTAGGGTTTTGGCTGGTCAACACTGTATAAAGTCGCCACTCTTCTTCCTTTGGTACTGATATCGTCATTATACCTGAAGGTCCATTGAACGTTAAAGATGTTGTTCCGTTAGGCAGAAATGTTATCTGTGCTTGTAATTTTGATAACAAATCACGTCCTAGCAGTTGGACTGGACATTCAGGCATATAAAGAAATTGATGTTTTACTACGTGGCCTCCCAATGTACAGAGTCGACTTTTAAGAACCGGTTTAGCGGCACTCCTTCCAGTTGCTCCTATTACGGTAATAGTTCTTCCTGAAGGAGGAGCGACTAGGTCAGTCACCACCGAATGTTCAGCACCAGTGTCAATCATGAAAGAACTCCTTTTTCCCCCTATTGCTACACTCACTTCTCCAATGCCCTTCTTCCCTACAATACGCACATTGGTTCCTACTTAACGGCTCCCTATTCCACTTATTCTCGCCTTTCTCCGTTCCCCTATTCACTTCCTTTTCCCTTCTATCTACGCCTGCGATAGCTACCGCTAGCATATCTGCTTTCCTTCGCATCTTACGCTCTTCCTCCTTTTTCGTCTCTGTCTCCCTATTCATATATACCTTATTCGCTATCTCCATTAGTTGGGTTATAGACATCCCTACAAACCCTTCTAACTTCTGTAGCTTGCGCTTTATATCTCCGTAGGCCTGGCTGACAAAGGCAGAGTTAACCATCTGTGAATTCTCAGGAGCCTCTGGATTAAAGGGGGTATACAATCGGTATGCCTCCAGTAATCGATCATAAAAGGCACTGGGCGATTCATCACATTTCTGTAATACCTCAGCCGTCTTAGACATATTAATCGCCTTTTTCCCTCCGGCTTTCATGCCAGCAATAATAGCGTCCCCTGTATGCTTTTAAATGGGCCATGTCTGCTCCATTGACATTCCACTCCGGATCAGTATTTGGATAATGGGCTGCGGCCCATGCTGCCGGGTTGGCATGATTTTGTGTACGGGCCACTTCTTCCAGCGCTTTAATTGCCGCTTGGTTTATCCGTGTCCTTTCCTCGTTATTAAATAATGTCATGAGCAATTGCTGGCAATCAGCCCAAGTGGGATTATGTGTCTGGATTATGGAGGTAAACAAATCCGTCATGGCTTGAGGTTTATCGGTGTATGAGGAGTTATGGGTCTTCCAGTTAAATAGATCAGTTGTAGTGAAGGGAACATAAACGAATACGGGATCAGCGTGTTCTAATTGGCCCTCGCCGTTAATATGTTTCGGGCCCGGTGTCAGTCGGAGAGGCATTTGATAATGTCGGGGTTGGAGGGTACCGGTCAGTTGTCGGGTTAGTATTGGGCTTCGTTTAGAAACGTCAGTTAGGGGTTTCGGTCGAGCGGTACTAAGACGAGGGGAAGGGAATGCTTTTTCTTTACTGAGGGGGAGGTCAGTAAGTAAAATATTCCGGGCCGGGCTGGGAGGAGCCAGACCAGGAACTAGAAATGAAGTCAAATCTGGATAGGTGGGGTTAACAGAGGTAGGTACCGGAAAGGGAGGGTTTTGAACAAGAGGGCTGGACTCTGAGCTAGAGGAGGAAGTAGGAGGGGACAACGGGGCAAGGGGCAAGTAGCGTTACCAACAGCACCTCCCCTTCCTCTTCCTGTAGAGGAGGAGTAAGGGGGCGGCATGGGGATCTCGGACTCAGGGGGCGTGTCCAAAATGGGCGTAATTACGGCCTTAGTGGACAAGCGAGTTCTGGCCACCATGAGGCGACATTGTTCCTCGTGGAATACCCGGATCCATTTTGGCAAGTCATTTACGGCCTGCTTCCAACAGTCAATATACGGAAACTGGCCGTGAAGTTCAGGCCTACCTGATACAGCCACGTGTACACGCTGCACCAGATTAGGATCCAAACTGCCACGTGGTGGCCATGCAGCCACCAAAGTAGGCCATTCCCTACTACATAAAGTAGTCAGGCGTGTTGGAGACATCTTTACCCCCAAAATCACATACATTATATCCCTTTTTAAAGTTTTTTAACATACATCCTAAGGGATCCATAACCGTTGAATCTGACGCACCCATACTTAACAACGGAGCGTCGTCTCCAACAGAAACAAAACAAACACACTTCCAACGGTCACACCCATTCCCTTGGCAACCCTGTAGCACCACGTGGTACATCCCTGTAGCACCACGTGGTACAGTTACTAGGCGAAACGCACACAACAAAACACTCAGGGAATTCCCGTACACACACAGCTGTTACACCAGTCACTAAATAACTATTACTGTGCCCTTTGGCGAAACCATACAGTCACCCACGCTATAATTCGCAATATGTAAATTACCCGTCTATAACATACCCTAGTAACATCGTCTTTACAAACAGTAGTTACAGTACGGTTAGCATTGGTTAGAGTACAATTTAAATTCACAGTTCAATTAGTAGTGGTTATGGTGTTAAACATACAACATAGACGACAGTTATTAGTAGATATTTACAGTATCAGTAGTTATAATACATGGTTATGGTACCGTGCGCTATAATACAGTTACACACTATTCACACTCTCGCTAGACGGCAGAGCTCACGTTATCTAGCAAGATATACACGCTACTGCAACAATCTTTAACACATTTACAATTCCCAACTAATCTATTGGCCAGTACCTCGATGGACTACCTAAAACTATTTACATCCGTTTTGGTTAGCCACGCTGCCCAAGCACCACATATAGCGAACTAGAGGGCGGAAATTACAACAGTACCCTCTTAGTCTATCTACTCTATCAAAAGTCTAGTTAATTCCAAATGTACACGCCTTCCCACTTAGCCAAGATAGGTTGAGATCTAGCGAACCGAATTTACACAGGCGCCGCTTAGTCTCCCGGTCCCTCCGACCTAGCGAACGTAATATACACCCTAGAACGCTAGTCTGACAAGACAACGGTGTCCGGCTTGGGCTATTTACACAGGACCCAGCCTGACTCCAATACCAAAATTAAACGGGCTGACTACAGGGTGTTTAATTACGAGCGGGGCGCCTTCGCTCCTTCCCTCCACTGGAGGGGGCCAATTCCATACACAAATAACCCCTTATGGGCCTACCGCACAATCGATATCGAATACCCCTAGTGGGTCCACCGTCTAAAACAGTAGTCGTCTTACCTCCTCGTTCCTGAACCTGAGTTCACGCTCATCGACGGGGACACCCCAGCACTTACTACGTAGAGGCCGATGATCTCCTGGACAACAGACCAGTGGCGCCGAGACGAAAGGAGGTCCACGCAGAAGTTCAGTGGTGCAGCCGTAGAGAGCGTGGGCAAAGATAGACCGTCTCACGCCTCTGCTTCTCAGCTACCGTTGACCGATGGGCTTCCCGGCCAATGCACCAAATGATACCGGAGAAACTGACGGAAGCCAAGCACAGAGAGATGGACACAGGTTTCTTCAGAAAGGAAGAGATTCTTTATTCGATTCACCGACCGGGACTCATGTCACCAAAATACAACAAGATCTGAGCCCCGAACAATAGTGTAGGTCCCTTATATAGGCATATAACTCCACCCATAATAAGCTCCACCCACACATACTCTTACCCAATCAACCGAACAAAGACTAACTTCCTGTTTGACCACATGGCTTGTCCAGCACAATGGAGGAGGGGAATACTATATCCTGTATTCTTGCCCATGCTCCGTACACTACTGATTGTATCTTTGCCACGTGCAACCAACCGACCGATACATCAGTATATGCACGTACACATACCACGTGGCAATCTCGGCCTACTACATTTATTTTTACCGCGATTCCACCACAATGTGAGTGACGTGTGCAGTTTGGAGGAAGATGCACTGGTCGCACAGAGGCACCAGCACAGCATAAGAGGGAGCAGGGTGCAAAAGTGGAGCGGCCGTCCCCTAGCGCTCCTCGGCATGTATTAGCTTGAGAATTACCAGTTATCTAAGTAATACATTTAGCGATCAAAGGATTCATAATAGAGTTGAGCAAACTCTTCAACGTTCGGGTTCGCACGAGATTTAACGATCCATTCGTAGTTTCACAGTGAGGTGGGCAGTCCACTGACCAGGACCCAGACACTCTCTGGGCGGCGGTCGGACGACCGGGACCCAGTATGCCTGATGTATAAGTTAGGAGTCACAGTGTGGAATGGATTAGCAGGGTCTGGTGCAGGGTAACCGCACGCCTCCTGGTGTTGAGCACCAGTGTTTGTGTGGCCACATACCATGACCCTGATGCAGCTTCAGTAAAAAGAGTACTTGATACCATAAGCCATCACCAGACTGATCCGCAACTTGGAACAGGATGTGACATTCACTATAGCGGCTGTGCGTGCTTTTGACGTTGTCATCCTGCTGCTACTCGCCTGTCTGCGCTGTAGCGTAACTTCGGCCTTCCCGCTCACCGCCTCATGAGACTTTGCGAGCAGCAGCAGGCGATAGTGGAGTTTCAGCTGCAGCACGAACGGGTCAGTGGCTCTGCACCAGACTTCCCTCCAATTGATCAGAGTTAAAGGATTTCAAGTGGACTCATTACAATTACAGGGCCTCTAAAGAGGTCTGTATTGTTATTTGTTGTCACTACCTTCCTGCGTCGGGAGTGGGTCATTTGCGCGCCTGCTGCCTTCCTTGCATGTGGTAGCCGTTTCTCAGGGTCCCTGTACGGAATGGAACCCTGATTCCCCGTTACCCATGGTCACCATGGTAGGCGCAGAATCTGGCATCGAAAGTTGATATGGATGACATCCGCATGCAAAGTTGCCGCCACGGGGATGTGCGATTTGCCAGAGGTTCTCTAGACTCAACAAAGTTCCTGCGCAACTATAATGTCAACAGCTACTCTGTGGAACAAAGTTGTCTTTTTTTTATATGTCCCAATATTTTGGGGGCTACCCCAATTAAAAATATATATATATATATATATATATATATATATATATATATATATATATATATATATATAAAAACAGTGTTGGTTACCTCATCCTCCTCCTCCACCGCCACGATCACCGCCAGGGCCGGACTGGGAATTAAAAGCAGCCCTGGAAAAAAAATATTTACCAGCCCCATAATGCATCGCGCCAGCATAGTGTGCAGATACAGAGTTAGAAAAGATAACTCAAAATTTAATATTATTACTCCAACGTAAAAAAAAAGCACTCATAGGCTTCAAAATAAACAAAAGTGCTGATTTATTTTAAGCAGACGTGCCTTTGCATGTAATCAATGTTTCAGTCCAACTACCTTGACATATTAAGGAAAGCTTGGTAATGGGACTGAAATGTATTTAGGGCACAACTGTAAAAAAATAACGTTCTCTTGTTTATTTTAAAGTCCTGTGGGTGCGCTCTTCACTTTAAATATGTTATTGTGCTGGAGTATGCACCTAGCAACAAGACTGGGCCAATATCTGCTCATTACATATGGTACATATCTCTGTGTATTATGCATATATAAATGTACATTAATATATGTGTAAATATAACAGCGGTTCCTTTGCTGGGAATTGTGGGAACCGCGAGGGAGCATGGTAGAGCATGACTATGCTCCTCCCTCCTCCTTCAGCCCTCAGCGAGTCAGCATTAGTGACAGGAGTGCCGCCGGACCGGCGAGGCTTCCACCTGGCCCAGCGGCGCCTTCTCATTGAATCCCTTATCCAAAAAAATCACAGTAGAATATAAATAATGAAATAATGAGAATAATGAAAACAAATAAAGATTTGTAGATTTGCAAAGGACAAAACATAACAGGCAGGTTGTTAGGAAGCAGCACAAGCTATTAATCAAAGGTGTAGACTGCATGCAAGTGTAGTGTTAATTTTTATGCACTAGTTTGAAAAGTAGATACATTTGTATCTTTGTTGGAGTAGAATGATAGAGTAATCAAAGTCCATTCCATGGTCAGGGGTCAGAGAAGTCAGCAAAGTCGGATTCCAATAAGCAAGGTTCGGTACACGTGTAGTAATGGAAGCGAGTTCAGATGGCAACTTTGTATCGCTTAGCTACAAATTATAGCTACAAATTAACTGAGCGATTTCAAAGATGCCACGGCTTCCCTATATTGTGGCTGCGTCTGACGTCAGGCGCATGGGCGGAGCATGTCCGGCGAAACCCGGATGTGACTCTGTGGGAATTGCCGATCGGTAAGTATGACAAGCAGTAAGGGACCCAATAGTGAAAATAATTGGACGTCCAAAGGGTTGAACAAATTTTACTGATGATGAATTAGCCCACTGAGCTAGCTCACCAGCTTTCTAAAAGAATTTTAGGTGATATTGTCATCTTGATTACCTCTAACAGGCCAAGCCAAAAGAGGAATTTATATTTCCAGGCGTGCAGGATTGTCACTTTCTCTTTGAGGAGTTTAAGATAATTAAATGTTACCTTATAGGCCTATATTTCGTGTTTTAGATTCAGGAGTGATTAGTGGATGCGTAATTGTCAGTAATATATCGTCCACAAAGAGGTTCAGTTAGTATTCCTTACTACCTATTGGAACTCCGCGGATGTCTTTGTTGTTTCTAATGACTATGGCTAGGCGTTCCAGCACTTGTTTTGCAGGACTGTGCTCTATTTAAATGTACTCTTTGTATGAGAAATCCATCTATTTGTGAAATCCATCTACATGAATGATGTTATTGATCTTTAGCACCAACCAAAGTTGGGCTCGGGATCACACGGTCAGTGCACGAATGATAAGTCATTGATCTTTAGCACCAACCAATGTTGGGCTCGGGATCACACGGTCAGTGCACGAATGATAAGTCATTGATCTTTAGCACCAACCAATGTTATGCTGATCTGAGGATCCCCTAAGAGCCCCTATGACATTGGTTGGTGCTAAAGATCAATAACTTGTCATTCGATCACTGACCGTGTGATCCCGAGCCCAACTCCGGCTACAATAGTGGGGTTTATTTGGACCATAAACCTTATCTAATTAGGCATTACTCCCCGGTTCTGCAGTAGGAGTTTATTTTTAACTAGTGCGCACATTTTTTTCTTGCACTACTGAAACACACTCCAGCGCTTCTTTTTTTGACCAAAAAGCACTGTGAATGTGGTTATTCTATTGTGCAAACATATCTTTGTCTGCGCTTGCTACATACTTATTCCGTGCCTGCATGGATGCACAGGGACAGTGAATACACTGTCATATGCAACCTTATGTTTCTTTGTAACAATCTACTGTTACATATATAAATATATATATATATATATATGTAGGTATCTCTGTGTTATCTAAGCATGGCTTATTGATCTAATCATTATTGTATGCAGCTTTTTTGTTCCTTTGGGACTCTACTCACCTTGTATACTGTATTAGTATAGTTATATTATCCTACTACTGTATTGTAAAAACCATATGGTTTTTGCACACCACTAGGAGAAGGATCCTGAAAACGTTTGAACAGGACCTCCTTATCTAGACCTAGATTCTAGTTATATACAGTGTGAGTTTGTTTTCCCTTTAGGATTTTTACCTTTATGGTTCATTTTGTATATACAGTGACACTTGAGTCTAAATCATTATTCTCTCGTTTCATATTTATAGCGAGTATACCATTTATTTTAACTATACCTATTAAAAGCTATATTTTAACACGTAGGGGCACTTACCTTCGCAGTTGACTATAGTGTACGTTGAATTATTCATGGTGCAAAGCAATATTAGGTACCTGCCCTGGTGGTCGGTTTTAAAGGCTCTCTTGTTAAATAGACATGTAAATTTAGACGAATTTCGGCAATTCGGACATTCAGATGTTTGCGAATGTCCGAAGTGCCAATGTACTGACATTTGAGAGTTCGGAAGTGCCGAACCGAACTGAAGCGCCGAAGTTCCGAATTGCAGACGTTCTGAAGTGCTTTGGAATTCTGGAAAAGTGGCAAAACAAGAGAGAGGGAGGGAAAATTATGTGAATGATGACAGGAATCTTGAACAATAAGCTAATTTCTTTTGTGCAATGTAATGCTTGCTTGCCCAATCCGGTTTCACTATTCTCTGTCCAATGAAATTAGTAGATTTTTGTGATTGATGTTAGAGGATAGCCAATTAAGTCATTGAGGTGAGATAGCAATAAATCAGGCTTTCAGGGTGTTGGCTTGCATTCATGTGACCAGATGGCAGACTAGTTGTGATAGCACAAAGGGACTGAGAGAAGTAAACAACATTCCATTTACTTTACTTGTTGCAGACTTGGGGAGCCACATTTTTAAAGAGGGGATGAGAGAGTGTGTGGCTGTGCAAGCCAGCCTAATTGCCAGGGTGTCTCTCTGCTGCACTGTAACTTTATTTTAATGGGGAAAGGGATACAAACTGAGAATTTCAGAAACGTTGTGGCAAGAATAAAGGGGGATAACCCTAGGTAAAGAGTAATTGAATAGAAAGGTACTTGCCTACTAGAGATGTCCCGAACAGTTCACCGGGAACTATTCGCCAGTGAACATAGCTTGTTCGCGGTCGCCGCGGCGGGCGAACATATGCGATGTTCGGTCCGCCCCCTATTCGTCATCATTGAGTAAGCTTTGACCTTGTACCTCACAGTCAGCAGACACATTCCAGCCAATCAGCAGCAGACCCTCCCTCCCAGACCCTCCCACCTCCATGACGAATAGGGGGCGGACCAAACATCGCATATGTTCGCCCACCGCGGCGACCACGAACAAGCTATGTTCGCCGGCGAACAGTTCCCGGTGAACTGTTCGGGACATCTCTATTGCCTACTAGTGTCACTTTTATTAAATTAATTAAAACATAACATTTAATACATTTGTTTAAAATATTACTGTTGAAAATCAACAGATAAACTAACAGATATTACTTATTCTAAGACTATCAATAATATAGACCAAAAAACAAAAACAAATGTTTAAAGAAAACAAAAAAATATATTTTTAAAAGAAAAAGACTAATATCGAATATCCAATATAAGTTGAAAAATATATGTGAAATGAATTGATAGTATATTGGTTGTTTCTGGAATTGCAGGATGAGCCCAAGTATAAGAAATGTATAGTGTTACATAGTTACATAGCTGAAAAGAGACTTGCGTCCATCAAGTTCAGCCTTCCTCATATTTGTTTTTTTGCTGTTGATCCAAAAGAAGGCAAGTTTAGAGATACCGGTAAAACTGAAACTGGCAATCCTAAGAGACACAAAGTATCAAAAGAGTAAATATAACCACTTAATCAAAACTATAGTATAGTATACAATTGTTTCAGTCGTTTTCTTTTAAAACATATATATTTTTTTTCTTTAAACATTAGTTTTTTTTGTTTTTTGGTCTATATAATTGATAATCTTAGAATTAAGTAATATCTTTTAGTTTATCTGTTGATATACTACAGTAATATTTTAAACAAATGTATTAAATCTTATGTTTTAATTAAATTGACACTAGTAGGCAAGTACCTTTGTATTAAATTGCACTGTAACTTTACTGCATTGATTAATTTTGTATTATTTACCTGTTGCCAGGTAGCCTGATTGATTGCCAAGGTGTCTCTGCTGCACTGTGACTTTGCTACAGTGATTCATTCTGTTTTTTTTTCCTGTGATTTAATTTAAATAACAATTTCATAACACAAAAGAAACCACATCCTCCGAGTCCTCACATTCTCCCCTCAAGCAAAGTGACTGAGGAAACTGGTAGCCGTCATGTTGCTGCTGGAAGTATCACTACTAACTCCTCCACCAGTACTAGTGTTAAGAGACAGAACACAGGTAGTGGTACACTTGCTTCCTCTTCAACTCACCTGAAGAGGAGGCAAATAAAACAGCAGGAGCAAGTGCTTCAAATTCCTGCAACCAAAGCCAGCAGTAGCACTAGAAAGAGTTCAAGCCCAGTTAGCCCACCAATAAAACAGAAGAGTGCAGAGAGGGAACCTGCAGGTCCCAATGTCCAGCTATTTGGCACCAAAAAAGAGCAGCAGTTGCCTTCGAGTAGCAGGGTTGAGAGGACCCCTGGATCCACGAAGCAGTCACCGTCCAAATCTCACAGACGGCTGTTTACTCCCCTCATAACCCCTTGCATTGCTAGTGGTGACAGTAGTACCTCTACCTCCACTACTGTCAGCTCCACTGCTATGTTTTACAACAGCTGGGCAGTTTCAACATTGTCTGTTACTGCTGCTCAGTTTGCCCCAATTTCAGCTGCTGGTGACATATCGTTGTTTCTCAGCAGCAGAGATTTGGAACAAGGCTCTAGTCTAGGAAATGAGAAACTAGACTATGATGATGAGCCTGAGGATCTCTCTGTTGAAGACAGTCCACCACCACCTACTTAATCTCCCCTACTGATATCTGCCCCGCCAACTCCAGCAGTGCCAACTGCCTCTCCAGTTGATTGTGAAATTGCATAGTCTCCCCCACCCATCACTAGTAGTGGCACCCATCGTTCCACAGTGTGGGAACATTTTGCAACAATTGGAGATGGCCGGCTAGCAAAGAGTAAACTATGTTGCAGGGAAGTTGGCCGTGGGAAGGTTTTGGGTCATCTTACTAACTCTGGGATGAACAACATCTTCGTACACACCACAAGGACATCTTGCTAAGGCAAGAAAGTGGTGTGACTCCTCCACCTAGCAGTACTTGGAGAAGTAGTAGTGCCACCACCACTAGGCAGGACAAGGGGAAGGGGGATCATCAAACTTCTGCTGCAGGGCATAGTGCCACCAGTCATCTAATTCATGCTGCACAGTCCACCCTAGAAAGTTGTTGGTGGATTTTACTCTAGGGGGATGTCCAGGCAGCAGTCCAGGAAAATTACTCTACTCATCAGTGAGCTGATAGTCTATGGAGGCTGTTACAACACAATATGTCATTCCATCGCGCACTACTTTTAGAAGAAACGTTCTACCGTTCCTGGGTTGCGGTGTTGAAGGAGAACCTGGCAAAGGCTTGTGGCCAGTCAGTGCACTTCACAACTGACTTGTGGAGTGCTCCTAGTGGCCAGCATGCCTTCTTATCCTTGACAGGACATTGGTGGCAGCCCAAGGTGTCAGGAGATGTCACCACATCCTGCACAGGGAGCAAACACTGCTCTTTCCTCCTCCATGCTGAGATGATGAACGAACAACATACCTAAGCAAATATTTTGCAGACACTAAAGAAGATGGTTTTGCAGTGGGTAGGACAGCAGGCAGACACACAGATGGGATTTGTGGTGACTGACTGAGCAGCAAACATGGTGAAGTCTCTCCGTGATGGTAGCTTTGTAGCCGTGCGCTGCTCATCTCATATCCTTCATTTAGTAGCGAAGGCTGTTATCGAAGAGGAAAGCAGTGGATGGTTGGCAACCCTGCTTGAGAAATGCAGAAAGATTGCTGGCCACTTCCACCGAAGCGTGATGGATAGCCAGCTCCTGAGAAATGAGCAAAGGAAGGCAGGCATTGACCAGCATCATCTCAAGCAAAATGTAGGGACTAGGTGGAACTCCACTTTGGAGAAGCTGGAGCGCATCCTGGAGCAGCAGAAATAAATCCATGCCACGTCCTATGAGAATTACATTGATATCGATAGCCCCTTAGTCAGGGAGGATTGGTTAATGATCGGGCTCTCTGCTCTGCTCTCTCTCTGCTCCTAAACGCTCCATAAAGATGGTGTCACATGCTGGGAGTGCTCCCTGATTGGCTGCACTATCTGTGCAGTGAAATTATCATCCATTTTGTAAATTGTATATATACTAAACTAACACTACTAATTATTAACTAAACCGTGACCACTTCTTTAAGATTAAGTGGTCTGGGTGCAGCTGTGGTCCACAACGCAATGTAAAACACTGCTGTTTAAGAAAAAAAAAAAAAACACACAAAGTTCCGAAGTGACATGAAAGCTATTGGTCCGAATTGCCAAAGCAGACAAAAAAAATGTACGTACACGAATTTCTGAACTGACCGAATTCTTTCCCCATGCACATACCTATTGTCAAAGGCCAAGTGTCTACTAAGTAAGATGGATACTCCTCTGCTTTTGGTAGATGTTTTTAATCTTTTATGAGTCGTTTCTTTCAGGAATTGTACTGGAGGATTGAAGGAAGGCAGAGGTGGTTTCTATGTTCAAAAAGGGTCCAAAATCTCTCTTGGAAATTATAGACCTGTGAGCTTAATTTCTGTGGCTGGGAAAGTATTTGAAGAATTATTAAGGGGTAATATTCAGGAATTAATTGGGAAGAACAATGTTATTAGCAATAATCAGCATGGTTTTATGAAACATAGGTCATGTCAAACTAACCTAATTGCATTTTACGAAGAAGTAAGTAGATGTATTGATCAGGGTATTGCAGTGGATGTGATCTACCTGGATTTTGTCAAGGCGTTTGATACGGTTCCTCAGAATAGGTTAGTGTTTAAAGTAGAAGAAATTGGTCTACATAAAAATTATTGTTCTTAGGTAAAACATTGGCTTAAAGATAGAATACAGATGGTAAATTAATGGTACATTTTCAAGCTGGACAAAGGTAGTAAGTGATGTTCCTCAGGGTTCTGTTCTGGAATTGCTTCTATTTAACATATTTTTAATGATCTTGAAAAAGGCTTTGAAAGCTATGTTTCAATGTATGCAGATGACATAAACTCTTTAAAGTTATACAATGATAGCAGGATATTGCTTTAATGGGCACTAAAATAACAGATTAAATTTAATGTAGAAAAATGCAAAGTTATTCACTTGACTAACCATGAATAAAAGCATCAATATGTGCAATGTTCTGTGCCTCCATGCATTTATTAAGCCCTGATACATAATATTATGTATATATTTTGCATGCACATTTTCCCACTATTTGGTTCACAGATCAAGTGGGAAAGAGTAACCAATAGAGGGAAAAAGAGAGGGAATGGGAAAAAAAAACTGTATTTATATATTATATATATTTATTATACATATAATACATATATACAGTATTTCACTGCATAATAGTCACCACCGCATAATAGCCCTGGTTTTTCATTCGGAGTATTGGTTCAAATTAAATTCATTGCGTAATACTTGCATAATTGACCATTGCTATAGACCGTAAGCTCGTTTGAGCAGGGTCCTCTTCAACCTATCGTTCCTGTAAGTGTTTTTGTAATTGTCTTATTTATTGTTAACAGATGCAGAAAGATAAGTCCTGCGCTCACTCCCATCACTGGGCGGCAGCAATGACTACAGTACACATCAGCCCCAATATATAGTAAAAAAACAAAGAAAAACAAGTTACCTGCACTCTCTCCTTAGTCCCTATGTATTTTTAAACAAATGGAGGTTTTTTAGTTACCTCCAATAGCCATGAGAGGATGAGCCCACCTGCCAACGTCAAGGCAGACCCCCCTAGGTGGGTCCTAACTCTAATCATTCACTTTGCTTCCCTGAGCCTCTGGCAAAAATCTCTAATGAGACAGAAAGGTGTATTTTTTATATACACCCCCATATATTATTAACCCTTAATAGGGAACACATGGGATGGGCGGCTGCATTGTTACAAGACTGAGTGATACAAAACATGGATACAAATGCAGAAAGATAAGTCCTGCGCTCAGGGGCGTACCTAGAGCATTTGGCACCCAGGGCGGGTCCTATTTTTGGCACCCCCCTCAACTTGAAATGTAAAAAACAACCAAATTTTTTTTTTATGTATTTAGCACTGAGCGGTGTTTGTGTGTGAATGTATGCATGTTTTTGTATGGAGTATGTGTGAGTGAATGTATGGGTGTGTTTGTATGTAGTGTTGGTATTTGAATGCAAGCATACATTTGTGTGTTGTGTGGTATTTGAATGCAGTGATGTGGTAATATATAATGTTGGGGTTTGAATGTAGTGTTGATGTTGATATGCATGAGTGTATTTGTGTGTAGTGTTGGCGAGATTTTGAGATATCTGCACATATACACATACACGGACATACACACATGCAGATACATATACACACACGCAGTAATACCGTGCTCTTCATGCTGGCATCTGACAACACATTTACATATAATTCACATTAGGCACCCAGATTTCTTGTTGTGGGCTGGCTGACACCTCTTAACTCTTAAATCATTGTTTAGCAGATAACTCCACTATTTGCTATCCTTATGTGGGCTTGCCATATTTAAGGACACCAAATAAGGGAACTATCTGCTAAACAGCACCCTTATTTGGTATCTTTAAATATGGAAATCTCGCATACAGGCACCAATTCAGGAAATGATCTACTAAACAGCTAAAGGATCAAAATTAAAAAAGCCCTTTTCTTATTTTCAGTTGTTTAGTAGATACATCCCTTATTTGTTATCCTTATATTAGATTGCAATATTTAAGTACACCAAATAAGGGAGCTATCTACTAAACACATACACAGAGATACACACAATCACACACATAATCACAGATATACACAAACACAATCACAGACCCACACACATACAATCACAGACACACAATCACACACACACACAAACATTACATACATACACACATTTAATAAATAAGAGGTCCACCCAGCCTCCCTACCTTGCTCTAGAAGGGCTGGAGTGGATCCTCAGTCCCTCTTCCTGCACGGGTCCCTCGCACGCCCTGTAATGACGCAGAGGCCGCGATGACAACATATCCCAGCTCACTGCAGGGGAAGACCGTCAGACACAGTCAGATGCACACAATCCCACACACACAGTTACAGGCAGACAGTCAAACACGCAGTCACAGGCAGACAGTCACACATACACACACACAGTCACACACACACACGCACGCAATCACAGGAAGACAATCACACAGGCAAACAGTCACACACATACACACACCATCACAGGCAGAAAGTCTCTCTCTCACACACACACACAGGCAGACAGTCACACACACACTCACAGACAGTCACCAAATAAGGGAGCTATCTACTAAACACATACACAGAGATACACACAATCACACACATAATCACAGATATACACAAACACAATCACAGACCCACACACATACAATCACAGACACACAATCACACACACACACAAACATTACATACATACACACATTTAATAAATAAGAGGTCCACCCAGCCTCCCTACCTTGCTCTAGAAGGGCTGGAGTGGATCCTCAGTCCCTCTTCCTGCACGGGTCCCTCGCACGCCCTGTAATGACGCAGAGGCCGCGATGACAACATATCCCAGCTCACTGCAGGGGAAGACCGTCAGACACAGTCAGATGCACACAATCCCACACACACAGTTACAGGCAGACAGTCAAACACGCAGTCACAGGCAGACAGTCACACATACACACACACAGTCACACACACACACGCACGCAATCACAGGAAGACAATCACACAGGCAAACAGTCACACACATACACACACCATCACAGGCAGAAAGTCTCTCTCTCACACACACACACAGGCAGTCAGTCACACACACACTCACAGACAGTCACCAAATAAGGGAGCTATCTACTAAACACATACACAGAGATACACATAATCACAGATATACACAAACAGGCAGGCAGTCACACAGTCACACATACACACACACACAATAACAGGCAGACAGTTACACACACACACACACAGTCACACAGACAATCACAGATAGTCTCACACACACACACACACAGTCAAAGACAGTCACAATCACAGTTACACACAGCACACACTCTCTCACTTACAGTAAGCTTGGGCTGGAGGAGGAGTGGATTCAGTCCCTACTGTGCTGTAGTTAGGGAAGCAGGGACTCCTTCCTGCTTCCCCTCTGTGTGCAACAGTATGAGGCTGCATTTAGCTCCACCCCCACACCCTGCTTTGCTCCGCCCTATGGCCATTTTTACTCCGCCCCCAAATCTCCGTGCAGCCAGCTGGTCTCCTGCTCCCAGTCCCAGCCCCTGCGTGTGAGCTGTGTCGGCTGCCCGGCGCCCCTGCTGCTATGGCACCTGGTGCAGCCACACAGCTCACAGAATAGCAAGCCTGGCCAGCCCTGGTGGCATCCCCCTGCCCGATGGCACCCGGTGCGGACTGTCCCCACACTCTCCCCTTAGTACGCCACTGCCTGCTTTCACTCCCATTACTGGGCGCCAGCAATGACTACAGTACACATCAACCCCAATATATAGTAAAAAACAAAGAAAAACAAGTTACCTGCTCTCGCTATATAAGTGCCAATAATAATAATAAATTGCTATTTTTGTTGTGAAACTATCTTAAAAAATGATGATGAACATCCTACTGACTTATACTTGAGAGTGCATTAAGTGCACTTAATGCATTAAGAAATGATAAGAAATGACAGGAGGACAGGGATCAGGATAGAATTTATGTAATGCATTAGGAAATATGCATGTTATCAGCAACTATAATGTTATCAGCAACTGTTAAAAAACTTTTAGAAAAACAACGCTTTGCGTACTGGTCGCATATACTATCGCAAAAAATAAATCTTCACATAATGGTCACACCACCATTTTTAAGGAAAGGAATTAGGCATAAAATCTGTGACTTTTATGCGGTGAAATACGGTATATGAATATAGATGTTTTTCTGCTCTTCTTTTTGTCCCTTTATTAGTCACTTCTCACTTGATCTGTGAATAGAACCATCATTCACTGGCTGTCCTTAGCCATCAATCATTTTTTTTTCCATCAATCATTATGGCGGAACTCTGAATCCCAGAGCAAAAAAACATGCTTGTCCATTGCGCTAGTAGTTTGCTTGGTTATATGTCCATTTGGTACTTCAGAGATACAGAATTTGGCTGAACCAACAATTAGCCCAAAAAATAACAATTTAAAATCAGGCCGAAACCAAATGCACAAGTCTGTTTATTATTACAATATTTATAATTAATTTTTAACAGATTTAGAATAATACCATGTACAAAGTAAAGCACATTCTAAATTGAAGATTTTGCATGAGTACTATTCTGTATATTTAAGTCACATTTCTGCAGTCAGATTTAATGTAGAATTGAATCTATATTACTTAATTTTCTTGCAATCTTTTTCAATAGGGTGATGTACCAGTTGTTGCTGTTTTGGGTTCTGGTGGTGGTCTTCGTGCTATGATTGGTTTCTTGGGCGTCCTTTCAGAACTGGCTAATGATGATATTCTTGACACAGTTACATACATTTGTGGTACTTCTGGATCTACATGGTATGCAATAACTATGCTATTTTTTAAAATATTGTGTTCTAAATTTTAAATTATTTTAAGGTATGTTATTATAAAGCAAATATTCATTTAAAATAGCTAGTGCAGGAACAAAAGAAGCATTGTATGGGCGATATAACTGGGTGATATAACAGCATGGCAGTCAGGTCCCACCCCATGAAATTCCTTCTTAAAGGAGACTAGGCATGTGCAAAATCTGCCCATTATTTTACATGCCTAACTGCTCTTAAGAGAGCTTCCCCAAACAGCTGCCAATCAGGAGGAAGGGGCGCTGCAAAAGTGAATTGTATTACAGAATTAAGGAGTCACCGATGTATTTATTTATTAATTTGACATACACATAAGGGACCATTTGCCTTAAGTGCTACATATGCTGATGTTTTCTATTCTCTGCTATGTTTCAGAGAGAAGATATAAAAAATTGTTTAGTTTTAAATAACCATTGGCATATTTTCTGCATCTCGAGTGTCCCTATAAAAATTTCTTTCAAGTAGGTCTGAAAAATGATTTCATATTTCTATACCACATGTTAAATCTACACCCGAGGCAGTAAAGAATATGAAAATGATAGATATATTAATTTAAGCAAGATGATCATTGAAATTTTAGCTACAATTATAGTAAATGTGACTAAACAAAAAAAGAAAAAGAAATATTTAATTGCAGAGATTTATCATAACAAAAACAAGTGCTATTTTGGGGAAAAGTGCTAAAGAAAGATCAATCACCATGGAAACTAATAAAATGTCATTCAACATTTCGTTTTTGGCACTTAAATTATTTAAGCTAAAAATGCCTGTGATATTAAAAACAAACAAAAGGGGCACTCTCACCCGCATATGGAATGTTGTATTGGTTATAGTGCCAGGGTCCCTTACATTTACTAACAATTTGACTCTTAACCAGGTAAGTTGGGTGCCTGCAATAATTTCTGACTGCCTATGATATGTTTATACTTCCTCGTTAGGATAACAGCCTTGGATGGTATTCATTGGCTGAAAGCAATCAGCTGACACACTCAGCCATTGAATATTGCTCAAAATTGGTATGTACTGATACGCTAATGTGCTAGCATGACCTTCCTCTTTAGCATAGCAAGGCAGATCAGAAAATATGTGGGTGCCCAACAGAGCCAGGTAAGATTCAAACTGTAGTATCTCACCTTAGAGCATTCTGAAGGACTGTGTTCGATCAATTAGGGAATGACTTGAAAATGATAATCAACATCCTGAAATATCCAAACAAAAGACAGTGTTTCAGTCTAATAGAAGATCTGTAGAGTAGCTTACCTACTTCTACTATGAAATCTTTAGCAGGTACTAGAGACCTTTCCAAACAAAATTGCTGTTAAATGCATTAGCTAAAACGTGCGCACTTCTGCAACAAAGGTTTTTACATTTCTTTTTTATTTCCATAATTTTTTAAATAAATGTTCTATTTAAAAAAAAATACATGATGTGAAGAGATAAAAAAAGATAATTTCCAGACAAGCAGACAAATTGTAAAACATGTTTCATGCACTTTTCTTCTTTTCAGGTGTATGTCATCACTTTATGACAATGACAATTGGTCAAATTGTATTGGGGAGATGGAAGGCAAAATCTGTAAAACATTCGAGAAGGAGTATGATTTACAGAAATCATGGGAGAAGCTGAAACAAACAAAGGAAAATGATACTGCATCACTAACTTCTTTTTGGGCCCATGTAATCATTCAAATGATGACTAAGGATGTGAGTACTGTATGCATTTTAATTAATCCTTTCTCTGCTAAATTTGGCATAGCAGGAACTCATGATTATGCATTTTCTTTTTTATACTTGTAATACTAATTCCTGAAATATTGTCTTTTTCCACTCTACTCTTTTAGGTTAATGAAAAGAAGCTTTCTGATTACTGTGGTGCCTGTGAAATTGGGTCAAATCCATATCCAGTATACGCTGCAGTGGAAAAAACAAATGTGAATAATGGCATTAAACATGAACCAGGTAGGTCCCGATAAATATTAGTATTACCTATTTCCATAGCTTCTGTAAGTAATGAACCATTGCAATTTCAGAAACCTGGTTTGAGTTTACTCCACACACATCTGGATTTCCTGCATATAAAGAATATGTGGACACAAAGTTACTAGGGAGCAAATTTGAACAAGGCAAGGTATCAAAGAGCCAACCTGAGAGAGAAGTTTGTTTTCTGCAAGGTAAGTTAAAATGTTGACAAATGTAACTCATATGACATATTACAAAAAGTAATAATACATATATTAATAATTTTTAACTTAAGAATCAATATGACCAGATGCACGAGCAAGGTGCTCCCTGAGCTAGTCTGCCCAGATTATGTTGGCTTTGTCCCTAGAATGGAGGCGAAGGATACACTATACATGCTCTCATTGTGATGCATGTGGTTCAGAGTTTCGGGCTCCGAATCCTTCTCCTCTCTACCGGTGTGGAGAAGGTGTTTGACTGGGTGGGTTGGACGTTTATGCTGGTGACTCTATGGGCAATGGGTTTTGGACCTCATATACTAGCCTGGATTTCCTCCCTTTCCATGGTGCCTGGTGCCTGGCTGTTAATTAATGGTGTCCTTTCAAATTTGAAATGGTACGAGACAGGGGTGCCCCTTATCCCCCCTCCTGTTTGCCCTCTCTATAGCCTTTTCTACCGGTGGTCAGATGGGATGGTGTCATTAATGGCTCTTGAGAACATAAAGTTGCTGCCTACGCAGGTGATTTTCTTTTTTTATGAAGAGGCCTACAGTGTCTATTTCAAATTTACTTGTGAAGTTCCGAGAATATGGTCATCTTTCAAACTTGAAACTCAGCAGAGATATATCCGATGCCCACCAGTCACCTTCACACTCATAGATTATTTACGCACCCAATATCCCTTTAAATGGTGTCAAGTATCTCATATATTTAAAAATATGTGGCTCACGAAAGATCTGAATTCTGTCTATCAGGACAATTTTTTACCCATTCTCTGAACGTTGCATTTCGACGTTTCCTGGTTTGGTAGGATAAATGCTCAGCAAATAAACCTTTTGCTAAGACTTCTGTTTCTCTTCCAAACCATCCCAATCTTATTACTAAAACCCTTTTCCCAGTCGATTAATTTAGCCCTTACAAAATTTGTCTGGAAATTAGGACCCTCCAGGGTCAACAGATCACAACTATCTCTCCCCAAAAAGTTAGTTGGAGTCAGGCTACTGTTTATTCATCGGTACTACCGTGTGACTTATCTTTTGTGACTCCTAGACAGGCACAGTAAAATTTCACAGAAGCTCTGGATCGATCTGGAGAAGTCCCAGGTATGTTGGAGACTTCTTTCCCAACTCTGGTTTACTAACCCCCTGGGTGACAAGCTCATACAAGACCATCCTTTCCTGAGTACTACTATGGATATTGACTAGACAATTGTCGCAACTTACAATGCTTCAGTCCACTCTCTTATAATCCTGAAGTGACTGGAGGCCTTACGTCCTAAGGGCTGACGGGATTTGGGGAATCAGACTGGCTGTTTTTGAAACAATTGTGTAAAAATTCAGCTCCAGGACTTTGTTCCGGATGATGTTCCAACGGGTTTACACCGATTTCGCTACCAGCAAATACAACACTTTTACACGTCTCTCCATGCAATGCATCTAATTCACCATGAAATTACCTCCTTCAGACTGTTATGCGCTGATAGGGATTTCTATTCTTTACTCGACGTTACTTACAGCCACACAGAAGGCACCACCAAAATACATGGCTAGATGGGAACAGAACACCGGTACTACACTAAATGAATGACAATGGGAAAAAAAAATCCACATTTTAGTGCACCAAGGCACTATCAGTAGCAAGCTACAAAAATGTAATTATAAACTGATCACCTATTGATACAGGCCCCCCTGCTCGACTGAACCGTATGCATACAGATATTTCTGCCACCTGCTGGAGATGTGAGAAGGAAGTAGGAACTTACCTGCATGTTTGGTGGTCATGCTCAAAAATAGTACCTTTCCATCAACAAATACATAAGCTATTTACATAATCAGCAGCAACGTCTCAACCTGCTAAGTGGTCTTTGTCAAGCTGATTTTTATGAAGTGTTGACTTTTAAATGTAGCTTTACAGCTGTGTGTAATGTTGCTTGAATGAAGGAATGTATTTATATATAATTTGGGCTTTTGACTGCAGGGGTATGTTTGCATTTAGTGCTGGCATTTGATTGCTGGTAATTGAGTGCTGATGTATGCACATATACACATTCACTGCCACATACAGTATCTCACAAAAGTGAGTATACCCCTCAATGTAAATATTTTATTATATCTTTTCATGTGACAACATTGAAGAAATTACACTCTGCTACAATGTAAAGTAGTAAGTGAACAGCCTGTATAACAGTGTAAATTTGCTGTCCCCTCAAAATAACTCAACATACAGCCATTAATGTCTAAACTATTGGCAACAAAAGTGAGTACACCCCTAAGTGGAAATATGCACATTGGGCCCAAAGTGTCAATATTTTGTGTGGCCACCATTATTTTACAACACTGCTTCACATGTTGCCACTGGAGTCCACTTCCACTCTTCCATGCAGGGCCATCTATAATATGAATAGGACCCTGGGAAAATAATTTTGTTGGGTCCTCTGGGCCCTGCGACCCTCCCAATCCCCGCTCCCCCCAATTACGCACAACCCCCAATCACACTGACACACTGACACATACACAAACAGACAGACATATTAAAACATTCACAGATACATACTGACACACACATACACTGACACACAAATATATACTGGCAGACATATTGACACACATTCAGACATACTGACACACACAAACAGACACGCATACATACACACACAGACACATACACTGACAGATATACTGACACACACACACACACACACACACACACACACACACATACACTGACAGATATCCTCACACACAGAGACACATACACTGACAGATGTATTGACACACACACAGACATGCTGACACACACAGGCATACTGACATACACACAGACACACTGACACACACACAGGCATACTGATACACACAGACAGACATACTGACAAACACACACATACATACACACACACAGACACAGACACATACACTGACAGATATACTGACACACACAAAGACACATACACTGACAGAAATACTGACACACACACACACACATACACTGACAGACATATTGACAGACACACAGACATGCTGACACACACACAGGCACACTCATATACACACAGACACATTGACACACAGACAGACATACTGACACACACACAGACACACTGACACACACACAGGCATACTGATACACACAGACAGACATACTGACAAACACACACATACATACACACACACAGACACAGACACATACACTGACAGATATACTGACACACACAAAGACACATACACTGACAGAAATACTGACACACACACACACACATACACTGACAGACATATTGACAGACACACAGACATGCTGACACACACACAGGCACACTCATATACACACAGACACATTGACACACAGACAGACATACTGACACACACACAGACATACTGACACACACACACACACATACTGACAAACACACACACATACTGACACACACACAGACATAATGGCACACACACACACACAGACACTGACAGATATTTGACACACACACACACACACAGACATACTAACACACACAGGCATATGGCCGGGTCCAAGGGAGGCTGCGCATATCGCAGGGTCCATGGGGCAGCTTCTCTGGGGCCCCCCAGGAGCAACTGGGCCTGGGGCAGCTGCCCCGTTTGCCCCACTCTAAAGACGGCCCTGCGTCCATGACAACATCACGGAGCTGGTGGATGTTAGAGACCTTGCGCTCCCCACCTTCCGTTTATGGATGCCCAACAAATGCTCAGTAGGGTTAAGGTCTGGTGACATGCTTGGCCAGTTCATCACCTTTACCTTCAGCTTCTTTAGCAAGGCAGTGTTTATCTTGGAGGTGTTTTGGGGTCATTGTCATGTTGGAATACGGCCCTGCGGCCCAGTCCCCGAAGGGTGGGGATTATGCTCTGCTTCAAGATGTCAAAGTACATGTTGACATTCATGGTTCCCTCAATGAACTGTAGCTTTCCAGTGTCGGCAGCACTCATGCAGACACAGACCATGACACTCCTACCAAAATGCTCGACTGTAGGCAAGACACACTTTTCTTTGTACTCCTCACATGGTTGCCACCACACATGCTTGAGACCATCTGAACCAAATAAGTTTATTGTGGTCTCATCGGACCAAGTCTTTGCCATGAGATGCCATGTTCAACTTCCAATTATCAGTGTGTGAGAGCGATAACACCAAATTTAACACAACTGCTCCCCATTCACACCTGAGACCTTGTAACACTAACGAGTCACATGACACCAGGGAGGGAAAATGGCTAATTGGGCCCAATTTGGACATTTCCACTTAGGGGTGTACTCACTTTTGTTGCCAACGGTTTAGACATTAATAGACATAATGAGTTATTTTGAGGGGACAGAAAGTTTACACTGTTATACAGGCTGTACACTTACTACTTTACATTGTAGCAGAGTGCAATTTCTTCATTGTTGTCACATAAAAAGATATTACAAAGGGGGGCGGAGCCTAACCGTTGTGCTGGACAGACGTGCTAAAAATCAGCTCCTGACAAACCCAACATAATAAGGGGCATAAACCCAGAAATTCAGCAAGTTCACCCACCAGAAGGCACAAGCGGTATAGGGGGAACCCGGGGGCACCAGAAGACATTAAAAACGACATACATACTGCCCGGGAACCCGCAACAAGCAAACGAGGCCTGTCTGTGGCCGAGCCGAGGAGAGGCGGCCGCTCTCCTGGACGGTAAAACCATGAACAGATCCCTCGGTGCACGGGCCTCCTACCCCCCCTCAGGGACCAGCGGGGGTTAACCCGGTCTACACAGGGTGACTGGAGCAATCAGCCAAGACCATACCTTGCACCCAAACGAGAAACAGCCCGCACGAGGCGCACCTAAGATGGCGGCTGACAACACAGCACCCAAAAGCAAGCTGCCGATACAGAGCCCACAGCAAGACACCTTGCAGCGTTTGTAGGTGATTTTTAACCGCTTCTGGGACAAACTTCAAGAGCGGCACCGAGCACCCATACCCGACCTGCATGACCTACTAACAACAGGTAAGAGGAGTCGCAGGCAGCGGGAGGTGAGGGGAAAACCCCAGGGCGCAAAATCACAACACTCACCCACCCACACCCTACCTGACCCACATGGGAAGCAGGCCACAGAAGAGACCACCCGGAAGAATCTCCCGCACACACAGAGGCATAAGCGGCCCAAGAGACTGCAGACTAACAGACCCTCCACCAGAAGTGCTGCACCCCACCGACTAGAGACACTCGCTCTCCTCCCTCTATGCGACTCGCTATTCTCCCTCTATGCGACCTCGGACCCAGCTCCAGCAAGAATCCGCCAACGGCAACGACCCTTTATGCACCGCATGCAAGCTCCCATGACCTCGAGAGGTCGGGCATTGGATAAACTGTTTCAGGGACTAACGTTCGTAAGCTGCAGCCCAGAGATGCCACTCTTAATAAGCAGCATTTCCCCTTGTCCACTGCACAACTCTACTTTAGCATGTATACCTATAGTACACCTAACCTATGCTGTAGCTTCTAGCAGATAAGCAAGAAATCCCCATGTTCAGCAATAAGCTCTAGGGCAGCCTAGTCAAACGGATTATCAATCCTGTTACTAGTATTGTTATCAGTACTTCTCTATGCCACATTTTTGTTATGGCTTCAGATTAGTTGCGCGTTAGTTTTATCACTATATGTCGAAACCCACATAATCCACTCACCTATGACATGCATAAGGCCCTACATAGCCTAGCATTACTCTTGATAATCGCATAATTGATCTGCACCTGCCACTGAGCCTAAGCAACCTATAGTGAAGCCTGATTATTTTGAGTTTATTCAGCTTTCAGATGCCATAGCCTAGTACTAGCCTGTTTTTCAATAATCTGCAACTGAATAATCGCCCGACGTAACCTTACTATTCTTAACATAAAATGAGGCTAGCAAATATTTAGAGATGATATGCACTGCATTGTATTACTCCCGACTTGTATGAAACTTTATTGTCTCCCGTCTTACATTCTGTACCCTCAAACTTTTATGCCTCAATAAAAAATAGAATTACAAAAAAAAGAAATTACAAAATGTGACGAACCAAATCTTGTCACAGGCTCCTGGAGGAGCCTGCAAGCCAGTCTCAAGCCCCAGGATTATGGGCCATGCAAAAGACACTGAAAAAAACTTGGTTTGTGCAATTTGGCTTATATTGTTCGTGAACCGAACAGCCGCACAACTCATAGACCACCCGGGTGCTTGTTAAGCCCAATTGATACTTTGTAGCAATTTCCACCGCAGTGTTCTAACTGTTCGTCTGGGTTGCCGCATTTCATATGAATGACCACAAGGTGGCGGCCATCTTGTTCCCGCAATCGCAGGAAGCGGTGTTTGGGCATAAATCATGGGCAGACACAGAAACTCCCGAACACCGCTATACTTCCATTTTCACCTGCGTTCTGTTCTGCACTCACCTGCACTCACTTCCTCCCAGTATTGCTGATACTACAGGGACTTTCTTGTGCATTTAAAGAGCCAAATTGACCGATTGGCCATCTGTGGAGCAATACCCAGCTTGTGGGCCCAAGTGTTGTACCTGCTGAACCTGCGGTATTTACACCACTGGCTGCTAAGCAGGTTGGGAGGGAGCTGCTGGGATCACTGTGCACTGGTTGCCAAGTTCCCTCACGTACCCTGTGATGATGCTTTACCTCATACTCTGCATTATTAAAGATCTGGATGGACTTTGGCAATCCGTTAAGAGACTGATCCTAGCAGCATACCACTGGACACTGGAATGTGTGTTATGCAAATGTAAGTATGCACATGTTAAAGGAATGTTAAAAACTATAGTTTGAGTGGGGGCAGAACACATTTCTACTCCAGGCGCCATGTAGCCTAGGTAAGCCTCTTACTACAATTGCAAGAATTAGTTACATAGATAGTAAAGATTGCAGTGCAAAATGTATAATGCCACCATATTAAGGCCTCATTGACTTAAATTATTACATTATTTAAGGTTAAAATGGAATTGACTTTTTGATCATGCTAAATTTACCTTTTTAGGAATCTGGGGCAGTGCACTTGGAAGTGAAAAAGTAATATTCGATTTCATCAAAGGTACTGTACAAATAGATCTTAACTGTCTTGATAGGGTATAAAAGTAAATAACTATTAATTGAAATCTAGCATAGCAACACATTTAAGTAAAAGGGTCCTGCTTAAACAAGTTAGTACTGTTAAGCACTTGTGTTTATGCAAAACAGATAATTCACTGACAAGAAACAATGGTTATTTTTTCAACATTTATGGCTTGAAGTATTAACCCTTTAAGGACTGAGCCAAATGTACATGTTTTGACCTAAATAAAACGTAAACAAAACTTGGAATGTGACTATATGTCTGTTCAGCCGTAATTCTCCTCTTTCATATTAAGTGCACCCAGACTTATTATATATAATTTTATTCAGGAGGGCTTTCATTTAACATCAAATATTTAGCTATGAAACATAATTTAATATGAATAAAATATAAAAAAATGTGAGAAATTAAGAAATGTTGCTTTTTTTTTTTTTAGTTCTGCATGATATTTTAACTGTGAATGTCATAATACTGTTTGGTTTTACTGCAATAAAATACACATATTTGTAATCAGCGATGGCTCACGTGTAAAACAGTACCCACTATGTACTAGTTATATGACAAATGGTATGCCATCATGGGGGGTAATTCTCATTCCTGGGCTACCATACGGTCTCAAAGGCAACGTAACCAGTCTGACGAATTTCAATGTGGAAAAACGGAAACACAAGCCTAATATTTGACTCTGTAACTTTTGAAAACACCATAAAACCTGTACATGAGAGGTACTCTTATACACAGGAGACTTTGCTGAACACAAATATTAGTGTTTCAAACCCGTAAATCGTACCACAACAATTATATTGTTAGTGTAAGTGTAGTTTGTGTGTGAAAAACGCAAAAAACATCACTTTCTCTGATGATACCATCGTTGTAATACATTTTACTGTTTTGAAACACTAATATTTGTGTTCAGCGAAGTCTCCCGAGTAAAACAGTATCCCCCATGTACAGGTTTTATGGTATCTTGGAAGTTACAGGGTTAAATATAGTGCTAGCAAATTAAATTCTCTGGACTTTCTGCCTGGGTTATCAGGCAGGTCCCGCAAATTGTAATTAATAATACGTAGAATTAAAATAAGAAAGTAAGAAATATACCCACTATAGGGAGGACAAAGGCAAAGGTTTGCAAGGACTGGACTGCAGTTCTGAATAAGTGCTCTCTGGATCTCATGTTGATAACAATCCAAGATGTTAAGGATGACCTGGTAGACATCAGAAGGAAGATCCAGACAGTGGAGAATGAATATGCATTACTGCTTGACACACAAGAAGGGAATAACATCACACTGAAATTGAGTGAGGAACTCCTTAAATACAAAAACCAGTTGATTAAGTTCAAACGGCAGAAAATGGAGAGGGTCCACCAGGACTATCAAGAGTCCGCAGTGTACAGATGGTTGTCAGGCGAGTACAGGGGGAGACCGAGGAGGTATCGCAAAAGGATTACCAAACCGAATGTTCCGACTATTGATGTAACGTCTGGGGAGTCCGCCTCAGAGGGTGAAGGGAACCAGGCGGGCCCATCGGCCCATTTTTTAGACGAGACAATGCATCAAGATACAACCAGGTTACCGACCACGATGACAAGGAGCATGCACAGGCTAGGAAAAGAACCTTCACCAGGCGAGGACAGAAAGGACGAGTCCACTGGTCCAAAGGGCAAACCTCCGAGGCGCAATTAATCCCCATTTTCAACTTATCAAAACGGGCACTAACCCCGACCGAAATCGACATCCTGAGTAAAGGCCTTTCTTTCATACCCACTACCCCCCCTAATCACTTTCAATGGGAGGTCGAACTTTTTAAGTTTGGTCGGAGTTTAAGACTTAAAGAATTTTTCAGTAACACCAAATCACAAATTTCTTCTAACAGCGCAACATCTTATAGATTCAAACCCACTAGTGTGTTTGATCCACCCACAACTCAGGTGGCCATCAAGTCTTTTTAAAGAACAGTGAGGCAAGATACGAACTCTATTTTACAGAGCCACCAGCCTAAACACTACAACCTGTCTAAAGAAAATTTGGCCCTGATTAAGAATTTGGCTTCAGATCCGACCATAGTGATACGCCCGGCAGATAAGGGGGGAGGTATTGTCGTTTTGAACTATGAGGAATATGCTGAGGAAATCAGATCACAATTGAATGATACAAAAACCTATAAGAAATTGGACCAGGACCCCACCAGTTCAATAGCCAGAAAAATTGAAGAATCTCTTTCCTTTGGACTCCAAGCAGGACATATAGACTTGGATTTATACCATTTTTTACAAAAGAAACATCCTAAGTCTCCTATAATATACACACTTCCCAAAGTCCATAAAAGCCTGACTCAACCTCCGGGACGACCCATTGTCTCTGCAGTACAGGGGCTGCTAGAACCAATAGCCAAATACCTGGATTTCTTATTTAAGGGCCCCGTGACGGCACTAGCAACATGTATTAAGGATACCCCAGATCTTCTACAACGATTGAAGCAGGTGGGAACTTTCCAAGGGGTTCTGATTACCATGGATGTCGGTTGCCTGTACACCATCATCCCACACGATGATGGTGTACAGGCAATGCGGGATCTCCTCACACAGTCACCAAATTATCATGGTCCAACTATTGAATACGTTTTGGAATTGTTGGATATAGCGTTGCAGAATAATTATTTTCGTTTTGAGACCTCATGGTACTTGCAGATAGCAGGGACCTCTATGGGGGCGGCCATGGCCCCCATGTATGCGAATGCATACATGTACCAATATGAGTTGAAATATATTTTGCAACAATATGAAGATAAAGTCATCAGATATTTCAGATTTATCGATGACATCCTCATTCTATGGAACGGCACATTGGAGGAAGCGGCCCAATTCACGAAAGGCCTTAATGAGTTACCTACTCCAGTCAAAATGACCAGTCATATAGATGAACATAGTGTTCAGTTCCTTGACATTGAGATCATGGTCATTGACCATAAGCTAGAGTATAAACTCTTTACTAAACCAACCGACCGTAATACTATCTTACATTACGGGAGCTTCCACCCCAGGCATCTGAAAATGTCACTACCGTTCTCCCAGTTTCTGAGAGTGTTACGCAACAATTCCCAAGCAAATCAATGTGACCTCCAACTTGAAATCATGTACAAGAAATTTCAAACAAGAGGATATCCCCGTCCTGTACTTGAAGAGGCTCTTAAGAAAGCCAGAAGTACCCATACTGTTCCTGCAACACGTGCTGACAAATTGACTAACTCTAGACCTATTTTTCCAATGCTTTTCAACACCGCTAGCACGGAACTAACCACATCGGTCCGGCGTAACTGGAATATCATTACACTGGATCCATCCCTTCCCAAGAGCCTACGTCAGAGACCACTGTTTTGCTTTCGAAGAAACAGGAATTTAAGGGACATGTTAGTGAACACAGACCCTACACACTGCTACAAGCCAACATTTAAAGATTCCAAAAACACGGGATGTGTAAGGTGTTTGGGGTGTGTCACCTGTGTACACATTATCCCTGCCAAAACCTTTAGTCATCCACACACGGGACAGAATTTTCGAATCCAACATCGGATTCATTGTCGGAGTGACTTTGTAATCTATAAACTGACTTGCCCGTGTGGCTTGAACTATGTCGGCAAGACAGAGACGGCACTCTGTGAAAGAATCAGGGGCCACAGATCGAGTATCCGACTTGCCTATCGTGATGGCAAGTCGGACAAACCTGTGGCCCGACATTTTTTGGAACTATCACATCCCCTGGCTTCACTCAGGTGTGTGGCCATTGACCACGTACCGACCCCTCTTCGGGGGGGAGATCGGGGCAAACTCCTGTTACAGAGAGAAACGTACTGGATAACACGGTTGGACACTATTTCGCCCAGGGGCCTGAACGAAAAATGTTCTTTCACTATGTTCCTATAATTCCCTAGTACGAGGTTGATCACAGTACAAAGCATCACAGTGGTATCTGAGGTATAGGGATGGACATTCTATCTCTATTGTACGTAGTTCAAATAATAATCTAGTACTGCTTTTTACTATATTTTATTCTTTATTTAATATAAAGAGGATTTTTTAGTCATTATAAAAACAATTTTTTTGTTACTTACATATCCATGGGGGTAGAGCGGGAACTAGGGATTATGCAAATTGTTCCACATATATATATCATTACCAGGCCTATTACATATTGGTCATCTGCTCATGTTTATTATACTCACTAGGTACTTATATAGTTTTTTACTTTATAGAACTTTCCTTATAAACAATAGCACCTTATTACATCTCTCACTTGTTGCACCTTTGTTATATGATTAACACCTTCTACCTTTAATAAATTTTTTGTACACAGATAGAGCATCATACACTTAGATATACATTTTTGCCTCACTAGCAGGCTAGTGCAACTATTTTAGATACACTCATTATAATCTAGTTTACACTTCACAAGATAGGCTGATAGTCCGCCTTTCATTAGTAAAAATCACATAGACTTTACGAGATCGCAGATCACTTCAAGTGTATATTCCACACATCATAGTATTCACGTGTTAAAGGAAACAATGACCAGGCCGTTCACTTAAGATATTATATGACATAATACTTTATTGGTTTGTACATATGCCATACATATATTTTGTCTAGCATTCCCTGGATACCACTGATTATCTGTCACTGCCTGTATTCCCCTGTTTCCCCTCCTTCTCCTGACTGTTTACGGTCCGGTTGCCACGGCAACACATTTTTGCACCGAAGGGCTTAGGAGGATTGACTCATGCCGCTGTCCGTAAGTAAAGGGTTTGACCACAGTGACGTTGGCGTCCCTGGTTGCCCGGTAACGACAGTCGGCGAATCAGATACCTCGGATCTGGTCATGTGGCCGGGAACCCGGAAGTGTAGTGTGCTGATACGGCAGGCAGCTGTGGTCCGTCTGATGGCGGGAATGGAGGTGAAACACCTGAATATGTAAGTTTACTAATTTAGATTCTCCCTATATAAGCTTGCTTGTTTCATTGTTTAAGTTGTCCTGATGAAAGCTCCATGAGGAGCTGAAACGTTGACGTCCTGAACTGAATAAAAGAATACTTGTATCACTGAGAATTCCTGGAGTGCCGGTATTTTTTGGATATTTATGTGTATATATATATATATATATATATATATATATATATATATATTATTATTATTATTTATATATAGATATATATATTGATATACATATTGATATAGTATCAATCTATATGAATTAATATCAAAATAGAGTTAGAATGAAATTACACATATATTTGTATATGTTTTAATTATTTATTTTTTATTTATATATTTATTTTATATTAGATATATATATATATATATATATAAAATCCGAGTGCCCCGCACTCAATTTAACCGGTCTTGTAAGGTGCCTCGGTGCAACAGCTCCAGCCACTCTATATATTCCCGAAAGAGTGCACTCAAAGGACTTGAATAGATTTTCAAATAAATACTTTATTAAAGTATTAAAATGCAAGAAAAATACGGATCGACGTTTCAGTCCCAACGGTCTTGATAAAAGTCCGTTGGGACTGAAACGTCGATCCGTATTTTTCTTGCATTTTAATACTTTAATAAAGTATTTATTTGAAAATCTATTCAAGTCCTTTGAGTGCACTCTTTCGGGAATATATATATATATATATATATATAATTATTTATATATATATATATATTAATATATATAAATAATTATATATATATAATATAAAATAAATATATAAATAAAAAATAAATAATTAAAACATATACAAATATATGTGTAATTTCATTTTAACTGTATTTTGATATTAATTCATATATATTGATATCAAATTGATACTATATCAATATGTATATCACTGTATATATCTATATATATAAATAAAAATTATAAAAAAAAATAATAATAATAATAATATATATATATATTTAGAACAGGGGAGAAGAGTCAACACTAAATAACACACAAAATGGCAGCAACCCAAAAAAGGGAATCCCTCAAGACCCTTTAAAAACAAGATAAAAAGATCCTCCTTTGCATCTTTTTATATATATAAATATATATATTAATATTAAAATACACTTAGACAATGTATGTGTATGTATGTGTAAGTGTATTTATATATATGATCTAAGTATATATTATTTTATTTTACCCCTTAAGGACTAGACTGTTTTGAGATGTTGTACATTTGCGACCAGGCCTCTTTTTACACTTTTGTAGTGTTTGTGTTTAGCTGTAATTTTCCGCTCTCTCATTTACTGTTCCCATACAAATTATATATTGTTTATTTCAGGACAAAAGGGGCTTTCTTTACATACCATTATTTATATAATCTCATGTAATTTAATTTAAAAAAAATATGATGAAAGATTGAAAAAAATACATGTTTTTTGACTTTTACTTGAAAAATCTTTTGCTCATCTCCAAAAGCGAATGAAAAAAACTGCTGAATAGATTCAAAATTTTGTCCTGAGTTTAAAAATACCCAGTGTTTACATGCTTTTTTTTTGCAAGTTATAGGACTATAGGTACAAGTAGGATATTGCAGTTTCAAAACATACATTTTTAAAATGTATCAATAGTGACTTTGTAACACTATTATCTGTCATAAATCTCTGAATAACACCCCACATGTACATATTTTTCTTTAAAGTAGACAACCCAGGGTATTCAATATGGGGTATGTACAGTCCTTTTTAATAGCCACTTAGTTGAAAACACTGGCCAAAGGTAGCGTTCATATTTGTTTGTGTGTGAAAAAAGTAAAAAACTAAATTGAGCGCTAATTTTGGCCAGTGTTTGTGACTAAGTGGCTACTAAAAAAGACTGGACATACCCCATTTGCAATACTTTGTGTTGTCTTCTTTTGCAAATGGTATGCCATCATGTAGGTAATTCTCATTCCTGGGCTACCATACGCTCTCAAAGGCAACGTAACCAACCTGGCCTTTTTCAAGGTAAAAATATTTGACCCTGTAACTTTCAGAAACGCTATAAAACCTGTACATGGGGGGTACTGTTAGACTCGGGAGACTTTGCTAAACACAAATATTAGTATTTCAAAACAGGAAAACGTATCACAGCAAAAAAAGTCACTTTCACTGACAATATCATCGCTGTGATAGGTTTTACTGTTTTGAATCACTAATATTTGTGTTCAGCGAAGTCTCCGGAGTAAAACAGTACCCCCCATGTACAGGTTTTTAGGGTGTCATAGAAAGTTACAGGGTAAAATATAGTGCTAGCAAATTAAATTCTCTGGACTTTTGGCCTGGGTTGGCAGGCAGGTTCCTCAAATTGCAATCAATAAAATTACTTAATTATGTAAAAATATTACATAAATATGCACGTAGAATTAAAATATACAGTTGCAAGAAAAAGTATGTGAACCCTTTGGAATGATATGGATTTCTGCACAAATTGGTCATAAAATGTGATTTGATCATCATCTAAGTCACAACAATAGACAATCACAGGCTGCTTAAACTAATAACACACAAAGAATTAAATGTTGCCATGTTTTTATTGAACACACCATGTAAACATTCACAGTGCAGGTGGAAAAAGTATGTGAACCCTTGGATTTAATAACTGGTTGAACCTCCTTTGGCAGCAATAACTTCAACAAAACGTTTCCTGTAGTTGCAGATCAGACATGCACAACGGTCAGGAGTAATTCTTGACCATTCCTCTTTACAGAACTGTTTCAGTTCAGCAATATTCTTGGGATGTCTGGTGTGAATCGCTTTCTTGAGATCATGCCACAGCATCTCAATTGGGTTGAGGTCAGGATTCTGACTGGGCCACTTCAGAAGGCGTATTTTCTTCTGTTTAAGCCATTCTGTTGTTGATTTACTTCTATGCTTTGGGTCATTGTCCTGTTGCAACACCCATCTTCTGTTGAGCTTCAGCTGGTAGACAGATGGCCTTAAGTTCTCCTGCAAAATGTCATTATAAACTTGGGAATTCATTTTTCCTTCGGTGATAGCAATCCGTCCAGGCCCTGATGCAGCAAAGCAGCTCCAAACCATGATGCCCCCACCACCATACTTCACAGTTGGGATGAGGTTTTGATGTTGGTGTGCTGTGCCTCTTTTTCGCCACACATAGTGTTGTGTGTTTCTTCCAAACAACTCAACTTTGGTTTCATCTGTCCACAGAATATTTTGCCAGTACTGCTGTGGAACATCCAGGTGCTCTTGTGCAAACTGTAAACGTGCAGCAATGACAGCAGTGGCTTCCTCTGTGGTATGCTCCCAGGAAATCCATTCTTGTTTAGTGTTTTACGTATTGTAGATTCGCTAACAGGGATGTTAGCATTTGCCAGTGACTTTTGTAAGCCTTTAGCTTAGGAATTCTTCTTCACCTCATTGAGCAGTCTGCGCTGTGCTCTTGCAGTCATCTTTACAGGACGGCCACTCCTAGGGAAAGTAGCAGCAGTGCTGAAGTTTTTCCATTTATAGACAATTTGTCTTACCGTGGACTGATGAACAGCAAGGCTTTTGGAGATACTTTTATAACCCTTTCCAGCTTTATGCAAGCCAACAATTCTTAATCGTAGGTCTTCTGAGAGCTCTTTTGTGCGAGGCATCATTCACATCAGGCAATGCTTCTTGTGAAAAGCAAACCCAGAACTGGTGTGTGTTTTTTATAGGGCAGGGCAGCTGTAACCAACACCTCCAATCTCATCTCATTGATTGGACTCCAGTTGGCTGACATCTCACTCCAATTAGCTCTTGGAGATGTCATTAGTCTATTGGTTCACATACTTTTTCCACCTGCACTGTGAATGTTTACATGGTGTGTTCAATAAAAACATGGCAACATTTCATTCTTTGTGTGTTATTAGTTTAAAGGAACACTATAGTCACCTAAATTACTTTAGCTAAATACAGCAGTTTTAGTAGATCATTCCCCTGCAATTTCACTGCTCAATTCACTGTCATTTAGGAGTTAAATCACTTTGTTTCTGTTTATGCAGCCCTAGCCACACCTCCCCTGGCTATGATTGACAGAGCCTGCATGAAAAAAAAAACTGGTTTCACTTTCAAACAGATGTAATTTACCTTAAATAATTGTATTTCAATCTCTAAATTGAACTTTAATCACATACAGGAGGCTCTTGCATGGTATAAGAAAATCTTAATTAAACAGAACTTGCAATAAAGAAAGCTTAAATAGGGCTCTCTTTACAGGAAGTGTTTATGGAAGGCTGTGCAAGTCACATGCAAGGAGGTGTGACTAGGGTTCATAAACAAAGGGATTTAACTCCTAAATGGCAGAGGATTGAGCAGTGAGGCTGCAGGGGCATGTTATATACACCAAAACTGCTTCATTAAGCTAAAGTTGTTCAGGTGACTATAGTGTCCCTTTAAGCAGACTGTGATTGTCTATTGTTGTGACTTGGATGATGATCAGATCACATTTCATAACCAATTTGTGCATAAATCCATATCATTCCAAAGGGTTCACATACTTTTTCTTGCAACTGTATATGCATATTTATATATTTGAAGTCTACGTGCATATTTCTATAATTATTTACGTAATTTTGAATATGGACATATGTATATTTCGTATTATTTTTTATTTATTTATATATACATAGATATATATATATATATACAATTTCATTCTAAGTGTATTTTGATATCAATATATATATATATATATATATATATATATATATATATATATATATATATTACTATCAAAATACAGTTAGAATAACATTTCATATAGATATATATATCTTTTAAATTTGTATTATTATTTTTACATGTTTTCATTTAATTTAAATTACTTATTATTTGTATTTTATAATAATATACACATATAATTTTTTTTTTTTTTTTATTAAAATTACCCTTTCATTTTTTATTTTATTTTACAGCAGCAGGGAGACTGCCTGTTAGCACAGGCAGTCCCCCTGCAGGCAGACACATGGACACCTATTGTGACCATGTGACCACTCTGTTGAGCGATCGCATGGCCCCAGGGGTCCTAATCCGCCATGGGGAGACTGTCTCCCCACACCGGGAGCACCACCGATCACCGCCGATCGCCGCCTGGGGAACGACGGCGATCAGGCAAGTACATTGCACCGTTAGGACGGTTCAGGACCGTCACGGCAATGCAAAAATGCAGATGACGGTTCTGAACCGTCCTCGGTCCTGAAGGGGTTAAACTGTGTTTAAACTTTATTTTAATATATTTCATGCAGCAGGGGGACTACCTGTCATTCCAGGCACTTCCCATGCTGGCACTGCTATGGACGGCTATTCCGTCCATGTGATCGTGAGGTCCTCACAAGGACCTCGCGATCACATGGCCCAGGAGGGATGGATCAGCAGCAAGGGGACTACCTGGGATGCCAGGTAAGTTCCCCCATTGCGATCGCCGGCTTGGCATAGCCGGCAAACATTTAAGTGCATAGGACGGCGTGGACGTGCTATGCTGCCAGCCGGCATTTAGAGCCGGGTCTCTAAGGATGGCATAGCCCGTCTGCCATCCTTAAGGGGTTAACGTGGATTTGTTCACATGCCTGTATACTAAAAATAGTGGAGTAATGTTACTACAGGGTGGACGAAAATTCAGAGAAGGGTGAAGTCAATAATGTTTTTATTTCAATTATAATTATATAATTTCACTTTCAATTATATTATTTATTTCCATTATATTACATACATTGAATGACATTGATGACATATTTTAAATGGTCTCCATTTGCCACCTCGCAAAGTTAGGCTCTTTCAACTGCATTGTTCATAACATTGGTTAATGTTTGAATCTCTGTCACTCGAATTTCTGCACGGATATCTTGAGCTGGTCAAGTGTAGGCAGTTTGTTTCCTTAAAATGTTGCATTAGTTTCCAAAAAATAGTCACTGAGAGTCCATTTCTTACACTGAATTGGCGTCAGTAAGATCTTTTGAGAGTAAAATTCCACTATTTAAATTTATTGTTCCTTCATAAAATTAACTATTATCAATCTCCCAAAACTCGATTATAATATGCACCTGCATTATTTTGGCCCACCCTGTATATTGGGGAATTTCCTCCATTGAAGTTATGAGTCAATGTACTGCGTAACACTAACATTTCTTGGTCAACAATCCATGGAATCATGCAATAGTTTTTACTACATCATTACTCTACAAATAGCTTACTACAGCTCTCTCCCCAGCTCATCTGCGGGCATATTACCTCCGGAAAGGGCTGAATTAATGGCGGCATTTACTAATATCAGCTGCTGCTCCCAGAATCTAACCACCTCTAATCTCTGGCAGACTGGGAAATGAATGTCCCAGTATTACCCTAAGATTAATAAAACCCTGTCATAAACTCTAACATTAGCACACTAGCTCTCAAATATCATATAATATGTAGTGTAAGGTACATAACAGTAAAGCATGTATTAAAAAAATACTGCTATTTTGAAGTTCTGTGTACCGTTGATACTGTAGTTAATTATAATGTCTCCATATCAAGAAATTAGAACTGAACACAAACAAAATGCATAGAACTATAAAACCTCTGGTGTAGCAATCCATGGACGAAAACAATCATTATTCTGTGCGTCATCTGCTCCAACTGCCGGCGTAAGTGCTCACTTCACATCCAATTGACTAACATAGTATAAACTGTCCACTACAATATGTGACATGTCATTTCTTAAAAGTTTTTATTTATATATTTATATATTGTGTGGGTGTGTATAAAATACATTTTCGATTTAAAACATAATAATGAAAATGTTCTCTTATATTCTAGAGCAAATTAGAGAGATATGGAGCAAACTTTGGTCCATCCTAGCTCAATCTAATAAAGGTACAGTATGACTAAGTCCTAAACTATATGAAATTAGAATTGATATTTTCATTATGATATTGTGTAAAGAAAATTCAGTGTATAGTTTGGAGGAAAGACGAGACGGAGGGGATATTATAGAAACATTCAAATACTTACGGAAATCAACTCAGTAAATAAAGAGAGTATATTTAAAACAAGAAAAACTACCACAACAAGAGGACATAGTCTTAAATTAGAGGGGCAAAGGTTTAAAAATAATATCTGGAAGTATTACTTTACTGAGAGGGTAGTGGATGCATTGAATAGCCTTCCAGCTAAAGTGGTAAAGGATAGCACAGTGAGGGAGTTTAAGCATGCATGTTTAAGCATATCTAGTCACTTTAAGCCTCTCCCCTCTCTCTCCTTCGGTACTATGCAGTTTTGATTGGCTGCTATAACTGCCAATCAACCGCAGTCCTGATAGGTTAAATATTCTTACATTCTGGCATTAATCAATATTGAGCTTCAGCTAGACGCTTTCACTACCATAGGAACAGTTATCTTGCCATTAGGAGGTACAAGCTGAACAGACCACTTTTGGGAGCTAATAAGCATTAACTATTTCAGCACCACTGATTTGAGGCAGTTAGTCCCGCCAGGTGTCCTTGAAGGCACAGTTTAGTTATATTTTCAGTGTGTGCTGAAACTTTATTGTGGTGCTGGATGAGACAATCCTTCTTACCATCTCTGCCAGCAGCAAGATCCCTAATATTATTTTCTCTCTATTGACTATCATTACATTGTAACAGTATCTTTTTATTGCGCTTGCCTATAGTTACATTGCAGCATTGTTGTTCTACATAGCTTTATCCTTCACACAGAGAAGTACTTTAGAGATGTATTGATACTCTTTACTAGACATGTGCAATTCGTTTCGGTCCGAATATGAATTCGGACGAATTTCGGGCAATTCGGATATTCGGGTACTTCCAAATGTCCGAAGTGCCGAATTGCCGAGGTCCCGAAGTTTCGAATTTACCGAATTTCCGAAGTGCTGAAGTGCCGAAGTTCCGAAGTTGCCGAAGTTGCCGAAGTGTCAAAGTGCCGAAGTGCCGAAGTTCCAAAGCACAGTATTGCCTAAGTACTAATATACTTACCCAGTGGAAGAAGAAGAATGTTACACTGTATACAAGTTTAAATAAAGTATACAAACATAGCCAGGATTCAGCTGTAAGCATTTGCAACACTTACAACAATCAAGTAACATACATTCATATAAAATGTAAGTTACTTGGCCAGTCAGTGTAATGACAGGAATGAATAAGTAGATAACTCCCTAATGCCCACGGTATTAGGGAGTTATCTACTAAAAGGCTGAAAGACCTGAATTGGTACTTCAGCAAAATTTACTAATACTAAGTAAAGATTACTTAGTATTAGTAAATTATGTCCCTACTCACTATACCGCGAGTAGGGGCATGTCTATTAAACAGTGAGCAGCCTGTGGCTGCTCACTGTTAAAAAAAAAAAAAAAAAAATTGCCCCCCCCCCCCCCCCGTTCCCCACCCCTGAGCGGTGGGTGGGGGCCCTAATGTAAAATAATGGTTACTTAATCCACCAATCACAGTGTTTTGAGTCAAATTACACAGCGTGGGAAAATTCCAAAGACTTTCCCACGCTGTGTAAAATGACACAGAGCACTCTGATTGGTGGATTTCAAACCAACCAATCAGAGTGCTGTGACAGGTAAATGTAGAGACTTACCTGTCAGTCTCTTCATTTACCTGTCAGAGCACTCTGATTGGATGGCTTAAATCCACCAATCAGAGTGCTCTGAGCATAATTGCAGGGCGGGGCAAGGCTTTATAAGCCTCCCCCCGCCCTGCAGAGCTCAGTCTGCCCGGAGCCCTCCATGTGTGAAGAAGGATTTTTTTTTTTGCGCTGTTTTTTTTTTTTATTTTTTTTTTTTATTGCGTCGGTTATTATGGTTTTTTATTTGCCCTTTTTTGGGGCTGAAAAAAGAACATTTCAGAAGAAAGAAAACATTGAATGGTAAGGTTTTTTTTTTTGTTTTCTTTACAGGTTCTTAGTTAAAGGTCCCCCCTCATTAATTTTAAGGTGAGGGGGGTAGGTAGGGGGATACATTTTTTTTGGGGGGGGGGGGGACACACATTTTTTTTAAGGCCCCCATCCGCCGCTCAGGGGTGGGGGCTGGGGGGGAGGACAATAGGTTTCCCCCCCCATTGGTATTTAGGGTCCCCACTCGCTGCTCAGGGGAGGGGGGGAGGGGCAGACATTAGCCCCCCCTTATTAGTATTTAGGGCCCACACCCACTGCTAAGGAGTGGGGGCCATGGGGGAGGACCTTAGCCCCCCCTTTTTTTTAATATTTAGGGCCGCTGCTCAGGGGTGGGGGCCAGGGGGAGGACATTAGGACCTCCCCCTTATTAGTATTTAGGGCCCCCACCCGCCGCTCAGGGGTGGGGGCCAGGGGGGAGGACCCAAGGTCCCCCCTCTTTTTAGTATTTAGAGCCCCCACCCACCACTCAGGGGTGGGGGCCAGGGGGAAGGACATTAGGTCCTCCCCCCCTTATTAGTATTTAGGGCCCCCACCCACCGCTCAAGGGTGGGGGCCAGGGGGAGGACATTAGGCCCCCCTTATTCCAATTTAGGGCCCCCACCCGCCACTCAGGGTGGGGGCCAGAAGGGAGGACATTAGGTCCCCCCCTTATTAGTATTTAGGGCCCCCACCCACCTCTCAGGGGTGGGGGCCAGGGGGGAGGACATTAGGCCCCCTCTTATACCAATTTAGGGCCCCCACCCGCCGCTCAGGGGTGGGGGCCAGGGGGGAGGACATTAGGTCCCCCCCTTTATTAGTATTTAGTGCCCCCACCCACCGCTCAGGGTGGGGGCCGGGGGGAGGACAATAGATCCCCCCCCATCATTTTACTTTGGGGCCCCCCTTTAGTTTAAAAGCGGTGGGGGCTCGGGAGGGGGGACCCTATTTTTTTTTATTTTTTTTTTTAAAACAGTGAGCAGCCATAGGCACGGTATAGTGAGTAGGGGAAAAATGTACTAATACTAAGTCATTTTTACTTAGTATTAGTAAATTTGTCTGAAAGACCAATTTAGGTCTTTCAGCCTTTTGGTAGATAACTCCCTAATACCGTGGAAATTAGGGAGTTATCTACTAAGCGGCTGCAAAAGAAGTTCTGAAGTGACGAAGTGCCGAATTTGTCGAAGTGCTAAAGTGCCAAATTTGCCGAAGTGTCGAAGTGCCGAAGTTCCGAAGTGTTGAAGTGCCGAATTGCGAAAATTCCGAATTTCGGAATGCCGAACCGAACCGAAAATTTTCCCCATGCACATGCCTACTCTTTACTATTTGTGCCTATACATATATATATATATATATATATATATATATATATATATATATAGCACAACTATATAGGTGTATGCACATTTTTTATTTTCAGTTCTAAGGAGTCTGTACCTATTATCTACTTACTTCTCCCCATCACTGATTTTAATTATTACTATTAAAAGTTAATTTTTATATTTGTCTCATTACTTTTTGGTCCAGGCAGACCTTTCTTCTTTTCAGTAATAGAAGTAACATGATCCAAAAAGTACAAAAGTAAATTTTCTGTTGAAAGTAGACTCCCAAGGGAATGTAACCATCATATTTCCAGCCTCTGTCACATCTACAGATTTTTATTATATTATACATTTATTTATTTGTTTACTTGTTTATTTGCTTTTGTGTTTTTCTCACATTTTATTTTTGGGGGAAATTTATAGACAATGTGTGTCCCTCTACTGTAATGACCCTTGATTTCGATTCTGCTACTGCCCCCCCGAGTACAATGATCCCCTGACCTTTTCCATATTTTCGAGAAGTTATAGAGTCAAATCACAGACATGCTAATTTCAGCTTTGGAATTTCCGGTTTTGATATAGTTACTGAGCTCATGTTGCGTTTCGGGCAAAGTAGTAGCCCCAACTGCAATTTATCCTATGGCATACAATTTTCTAAAGAAACCTTTGGGCGATTTCATTTTAAGTAATTTTAGCTGGCATGTTTTATTATCAATGTCTGCAAAATTAAGCATTACATTTCATTTTTAACAACACTAATAAATATGAAAATATCAAAAATATCAAAATAATGCTTGAAATTAACTGTCACTTTTCAGAAATCTGATAACTACACCCCATTGTGTCTTGATATTTTACAGGATTATTCACTAAAGTAAGAATTCAAAGTTAATTTCAAATGTAAAGTCAAATTAGACAAACTGTAAAAACTCTCTAAGCCAGCCATGTTTAGGCCAAAGTTCTGCTAATTTAGCCTAAAATTTTGAATTCTCTTTGAATCCCCAGTAAATAACCCTGAATGTTTGCTTTAATCTCATCTAATCAGACGTCCCTTGTATTTGCTTTCACACACAGTGACCAGCCATGGGGAGTACTGTAAATGTGCACTTTTGAAGGAACTTCTCGCAGAAGACCTGGAAAGCCTGGATTATAAACAGAGTGAGGAATTTCTGCAGAAACTGAAACACTTATTAGAAGGTGAGATGCATTCTATATAGTGCAGTATTGCTTGAACTGGTGTTTATTTTGGGGGTCATATAAATAAATTGTAATTGTTTGTATTTGGCAGGTGATTACAATTCTATTGTCACAACAAAAAAGGGTTATAGGCGCTCACTATAATATAAGAAAATTAGTGTGCAGCAGTTAATCACACAAGGATTCCCAAACCTAGTATGTAACAAAAAAATAAAATTCTATTATTTTTTATTACCATTCCATGTATCTATTAATATAAAGTTTTCATGTATATTCAAGATTCAAATTTGCTCTAAGCACAGCTTAATTTTAGCACCAGTTTCACCCCTAGTTTATCTCTGCACTTCTGTTATCTTTATAGTATTGCTTGTTTATTTTTGAAACATCTGCCTGAAATACAGTGGTTGAACTAATGGAGAGAGGGCCCTGGTGCAAGAATTTTTTTTGAACCCCCCTTTAGCACCAGAGTGGCGAAAAGATAGAATACACTCCGTCATACAACTCCGTCAATGCTATAAAATAATCAATACGGTACTGCACTCCACAAATAGTGTTGCAAAAGAGTTTAGGTTTATTCATATAACATTGCCACCAATGGTCAGGTCAGAAGGTACAGAAACAAAAATACATGAGCATCAAAAACTAACCACCAAGAAAAATAAGTGCTAAAAGTTTAGAGTACCGAAACTGCAGCATGCAGAAGGACGTACCCAGGAGCAGGGGTCTCGCACATCTGGAACAAGGCCCGGTCCGGAGCAGCCTGTAAGGAGATAAAAGGTGAGAGACCATCCCTCCCTCCAACCCAGCATCCACAGGCCCACTCCAGGGGGGAACTAGGGACGGGAAGCACCCAGCAGGCCCAGGGGAGACATGGAGGGAAGGCAGGGGCACTGGAGGCCGGACACAGAGCCCTCTGGTGCCCACGTTATAAGTCCCACCCACTTGCACCACCTGGCGAGTCAGAGGCCCCATGGGCATTGGCCTGTGGCCTACTTACCAGCCTGAGGGCCTGGCCTGCACTCCATTGCCGTGACGATCGGGTAAGATGCCGGGGATCCAGATGCGTAGCTCGGGCTGCCGGGGACATCAGAGCAGCCCGAGATGCAGCAGAGGGTAGAGTGAGAGCCATGCACAGCCTCGTGACCATAGACCAGGAGGCCCGCAAGGTAGGACTGTGGCTCCTAGCACTCTCAGCCAACTATTGGGAAAGCACCAGAACCCCCACCCGAGAGGGAGCAGGTGGCAACGGAGAGCTCCCGGTCCTTGCCACCACGGACCACCTAGGGGAGACAGAGACAGAGGGGGAAGAAAGAGACAGAAGGGGAAGATAGAGATACAGGGGGAGGGGGTAGCAAGAGACAGAGGGAGGAGAGAAACAAAGGGAAGAGACAGAGGGGGGAGGGAGTGACACAGGGAAAGAGGGGATAAATATAAGAGGGGAAGAGAGAGACATGGGGAAGAGAGGGGGAAAGAGACAGAGGGGGAAGAGAGAGGCACTGTGGGAGGGAGAGAAAGAGACAGAGGGAAAAGAGAGATACACAGGGTGAGGGGGGAGACACAGGATGAGGGGGAGAAAGAGACAGAAGGTAAAGAGAGAGACACAGGAAGGGGTATAAAGAGTCAGAGGGGGAGGGGGACAAAGAGACAGAGGGAGAGAGAGTAGAGAAACAAAGGGGAGAGACAGAGGGGGAGAGAGTCACACAGGAAAAGAGGGAGAAGTAAAAGAGGGGGAATAGAGAGACACAGGGAGGAGAGGGGGAGAAAGAGAGAAAGGGAGAAGAGAGAGTGTAGCAGAATGGACGCTGTTATATACTTTTTATTCCCTTTGTTCAGCTGTCTGAAACCCCCCCCTCGCGTTTGTCTACCGCACCCCCATCTGTGTGGTCCATGTGGTCACTTCTTTTAACAACCAAACACCCCCGACTGTTAACCATTGCTTGTCTGTACCTCTCCCCCTCCCACTCCCCCTTACTTTTCCTGTCCTAGCAGGACGTTGTCTCTCTTTCATCCGCCATTAGCTTCTTGGGATGGGAACCCCTGATGTTTTGTGTTGGAGACCCCATGTAGGGGTCTGTGCATGTAAAACCTTGTGTGACAAAATAAACAAAGGTCAGTCAGTGTTGTATCCCTCCAAACTGTGTGTTGTCCAGTTACTGGGGGGGGAATGGATGCCTGCTTGTTGTAAGGGTTCCTGAATGGCTGAAGGAAGAGAATTAGCGGAGGTAACTGGTCTGGTTACCTGGGGATCCACTACAGAGAGGAATAGGGGAGTGAAAGAAAGAGACGGAGGGGGAAAGACAAATACACAGGGTGAGGGGGAGACACAAGGGGAGGGTGAGAAGAGAGAGACACAGGGGGAGGGGTAGAAAGAGACAGATTGGGAAGGGAAGAAAGAGGGAGAGGGAGAGAGAGATACACAAAGGGGAGAGGGAGAGGGGGAGAAAGTGACACAAATGGGGAGAAAGAAAGGAGGGGGAAGAGAGAGGCACGGGAAGGAGAAAAGGGGGGGAAAGAGACAGAAGGGGAAGAGAGAACAACAACATAGGGTAGTGCTTTTTTATCTGTAGGAAGGGCAATGAGGGGTTGATTCTTAGTTTAATAAATTTAAACCTCATAAGAAACCTATTTGGATAGGGCATTTTGTTCTCATTTATCTACAAAGGGGGAAGAGAGAGACACAGGGGGAGGGGGAGAAAGAGACAGAGGGGGAAGATAGAGACATGGGGAGGAGAGAGGGAGAAAGAAACATAGAAGAGCAGTGAGAGGGAGAAAGAGACACATAGAGGGGCTGGGGGAAGAAAGAGGCACACCGTGGGACTGGGGGAGGCAAAGAGACACACAGAAGGTTTGTTGGGGGGGACAAAGAGACATGCAGAAGGGAAGGAGAACAAAGAGACACACAACGTTTGTGAAGTCAAAGCTGGGCAGCAGGATAAAGAGATACACACAGTGGCTGGGAGGAGAAAATAGACACACAGAGGGACAGGAGTTAGTAAGAGACACTCAGAGGGGTTTGGAAGGGGATAAAGAGACAAAGGGGCTGGGGCTAAGACACACACAAAAGGGGTGGGGGAAAGAGACATACTGAGGACTGGAGAAGGGTAAAAAGAGATGCACAGGGGCTGGGATGAAGTAAAAAGTGCACAAGGGGAGTTCAAAGAGACACACAAGGGAGTTTAAGAGACACAAAGGAGACAAATTGGAGACGAGATACACTAAACGAGATAAAAAAATCAAAAGAGGGAATAAGAAACACAGAAAATATTTAACTAATTTAAAAGGGGGTTAAGAGAAACACAAGAGAAGATGCATTTTTTTGTGTGTGTTTGGGGGCATGCATTTCCGCCTGTGTCTCCTGCTCTCCCATAAACTCAGTACTTCAGCACAGGAAGTTGTTTATTTGTTACTAAACCGCACTCTCCAAAAGAAGCATATGCTTTCTCAAATATGTTAAACTTGATCCATGATTAAAATCAACATTTCCTGGTTGATCCCTAACTATTATTCATCTTTTTTTGTGCAATCTCTTGAATGGACAGGAGATCCAGCCAACATGATTGTGTAATTGGGCAGGCCTTTTGGCCATCATGGCAAGCTAAGGAGCTTATTTGCCCCACCCAAAAACCGCCTTTACTCCATTCCATCCTCATTCTTTTCTGATGCCAGGAATGGCACTAAGAAGCAAGATTCAATGTGAATATTGACACCCGTTTAGCCCCAATTCAAATGAGTTGTAACTTGGGCCAAACTGAATCTCCAAATCAAGTATACACTGTATACCAAATCTGCCTCTACTTCTTCATTTTCTTTTATATATAAATGTGCTGCATCTTATATATGTTATTCCGTTCAATGGTACATACAGAGTCCATACAGATGTTCAAACAGCAACTAGATGCATACTTGCAAAAACAGAATAATCAAGGATATAATCTTTCAATGTAGGGTAATAACTGCTTGATCCAAGGATAAATCTGACTGCCATTCTGGGGTCAAGAAGGATTTTTTTCCCTAGCTTGTTGCAAAATTGGAAGTGCATCAAACTGTTTTTTTTTGCCTTCTTCTGGATCAACAGCAAAAAACAAATGTGAGGAAGGCTGAACTTGATGGATGCAAGTCTCTTTTTAGCTATGTAACTATGTAACATGTCTGAAAACAATATATTCCCCAATAAATAAAGTCATTGAGATGCCTTCTTTGTCAAACAAGTACATTCATGATAAGCAGTGGCTTAGAAACCTGTGAGACATTACATGAAAGATTGAAAGATTCCATGATTCAACTGGCATAAATATTATTTACATCAATAAACAGTCAGAGAGTCATCTCTCTGAATGTTATATATTTTAGTTCCAGCAAGCCAATAAGTATACAATCTGCTTTGATCATATATATGCAAGATTTTTTTTTAAATTTAGTTTGCACATTGATGGTAACCTACTGGCATTATGCATCACATTTCATTATTATTTCAGAATATCAGGGGGAAAAAAATAACTATTTGAAATACATGCCATAGAAAGTATGTAATCTAAGATTTACATTTTTGAAGAGATAATCTTACATTTTTAATTTGATCTACAAGTGTGTTTATGATTTACACAAATGTAGGGGACAATAGGGGAAAGGAAATTGGGAAAGGAGTGACCAAACATGCAATTCACATGATTTACCAAAAATAGTCTAGCACAAAGGCCCAAAGAGTTTTCTGACTGGCTGGCTGACATCTAGCTCATTCAATATAAGCATGTTTTCCTCATTCTTCATCCATTCCTTGAGTATGGGAGTGGGATGGTTTCTCCAGTGGAGGGGGGTGAGGGCTTTGCCTGTAACTGTGTAACTATGAAAATTTGCTCATTATCTCAAAGCAGTAGGCTCCTCAGGAAATAAGAGGAGCCTTTATTTCATATAAAAATAAAGATGTTTCTCTCAGAGTTCATATTTTGAAAGATGCAATGGTGAAAAATAAGTTACCTCAATAAATATATGATTCACCTCTGTGCATGTTTGTTATTTTAGCCACTAGCAGGTGGATAATCTACAAGATGCATATCTTTGTATTGCTTGCACATTGTTTGTAAACTACGAGTCTTATGTATGTTGTGTCATTATTATTTCAGATGTTGAAAAAAGAGAGAAACAGCTTGAGACAAAATCATTATTAGGTATGTATTCTGTTAAACTGTTTGATGCACCGTAACCTACACTTAGCGCTAGCATTAGGGCTGTATGAAATGTGCAGGTGCGACAGACCATTATGTAGGCTCAGTGTGAGTGAGGCTGGGAGGTAGTGATGTCCCGAACGGTTCGCTGGCGAATAGTTCCTGGCGAACATAGCTTGTTCGCGTTCGCCACGGATGGCGAACATATGCGATGTTCGGTCCGCCCCCTATTCGTCATCATTGAGTAAACTTTGACCCTGTACCTCACAGTCAGCAGACACATTCCAGCCAATCAGCAGCAGACCCTTCCTCCCAGACCCTCCCACCTCCTAGACAGCATACAATTTAGATTAATTCTGAAGCTGAATTCTTTTATTTATTTTATTATTTATTTATTTTTTGTGTTTGTGTTTATTATACATTATCCTCCATAGCCAGTAACCTGTGTTTATTGTACATTATCCCCCATAGCCAGTAACCTGTGTTTATTATACATTATCCCCCCATAGCCAGTAACCTGTGTTTTTTATACATTATCCCCCCATAGCCAGTAACCTGTGTTTATTATACATTATCCTTCCATAGCCAGTAACCTGTGTTTATTATACATTATCCTCCCATAGCCAGTAACCTGTGTTTATTATACATTATCCCCCCCATAGCCAGTAACCTGTGTTTATTATACATTATCCTCCCCATAGCCAGTAACCTGTGTTTATTATACATTATCCTCCCATAGCCAGTAACCTGTGTTTATTATACATTATCCTCCCATAGCCAGTAACCTGTGTGTATTACACATTATCCTCCCATAGCCAGTAACCTGTGTTTATTATACATTATCCCCGCATAGCCAGTAACCTGTGCTTATTATACATTATCCCCAAACAACCAGTAACCTGTGTTTATTATACATTATCCCCCCACAACCAGTAACCTGTGTTTATTATACATTATCCCGCCATAGCCAGTAACCTGTGTTTATTATACATTATCCTCCCCATAGCCAGTAACCTGTGCTTATTATACATTAACCCCCATAACCAGTAACCTGTGCTTATTTTACATTATCCCCCATAGTCATTTATCGTAGGACCTAGGCAGCATGATGTCTTAGGCCGGCCCAGAGAGTGAGTGAGTGAGTGAGTGAATAATATAATATATATGTTCAGAAACATATTAGTAATATATGTAAATCGGGTTCATGCAAAGAGGGTGAAAACGGTATTAATCAAAAACACACTTATTGCATCAAATTTACAAAGCCAAACTTTTAAAAGCTTTCCTCATTTCTTTCTCGGGATGAGGAATATATCGGTTGTAGACTGAGGATTTCCATCTGCCCAATCTTTTAATAATATGCACTGGAGTGTCAGTGTTGAAGTAGACTGAAGCTGCCCCTGTTCTAAATGAAAGACCCGAGACATGGATACAACCCAATCTTAGGAGTAGTGTTCTGATGTAGAAGATGAATTTAGCCGTAGTCAGAGGGATTAAGTGAGAGTAGTGGTGAAATGTGTGTGGCATGACTGAGTGTGGGTAAGTAAGAGTCAAGTATTTTAACTGGGCACTAGTTCTAGGTGGGATAAAGTAGTATAGCGGATGGATGAGTAGTTTGGTTCGTTTTAGAGGTTGATTTTAGTTTGGTTGATTTTTAGCGATATCCAATATTTTTAAGGTGATTGGGATAAGTGGTTGTGGCTGTATTTACCTTATCCTGGGACCGACCTGGCTCCTAAGCTTGAGCCGCGCATGGCTGGATCACTCCTGCCTCCACACGAACCGCATGCAGCTTGATCTCCTCTTCTAACTTCTGAATTTATCTTTAACCCTTTCCTGTCTTGTTTGCCCATGTGACTGATTACCATCTACCTGACTCTGGCTTGTTCTCGTTTTCGTAGTCTCTCTGTTACCATGACCTCGTCTCATTTCTGATTACGCTTTATCTCTGTCTGACGTTTAGTCTGGCCCTTCTAAGTCCAGGTAATAAGTTATATCCTAGTCTTGTCCCTTGCTATCCTAAACTCTGCGTGTTGGGGTATTACATCATGACATTATGATAGGACCATGGGCCCTGCAGGTTTAGGACAGCAAATGGCCTCCTATGAGGCAAGATTTTAAGCAGGATCACCGTATGGACCAGACTGCCCAGGCCCATCAGACACTTTTGTCCAGAAATGCTTATTTGGCCCCGGAGACATTGGTATGCGTACCATCTCAACCCGTACCTCCCATTCCAGAGGCATCTATCCTGACTAGAGATGTCCCAAATAGTTCGCTGACGAATAGTTCCTGGCGAACATAGCTTGTTCGCGTTCGCCACGGATGGCGAACATATGCGATGTTCGGTCCACCCCCTATTCGTCATCATTGAGTAGACTTTGACCCTGTACCTCACAGTCAGCAGACACATTCCAGCCAATCAGCAGCAGACCCTCCCTCCCAGACCCTCCCACCTCCTGGACAGCATCCATTTTAGATTCATTCGGAAGCTGCATTCTTTTTTTTTAATTATTATTATTTTATTTTTTTTAGACAGAAGTGTGTTATATTTGAGCATGCTAGACTGAACATGCGTATGTCACTGAGAGTATGAGTATATAGCAGTACATTGTTGTGAAAGATGGCTGTCATGTTTAGGGTGTAGCTTGCACGTTATCAACTGTGCATTTATATCAGCAGCTCCACCACTAGTTATAAATCAAGTGTGAGTCGCCCCATGAGATGAGACTAGTGAATAACATAATACATGAATGGTTCAGGTAAAGGCATGTAAGGAACTACGACAATAATTTCTTTAGGAGGTGAAATAATGACATGTTTAACCCCTTAAGGACACATGACGTGTGACATGTCATGATTCCCTTTTATTCCAGAAGTTTGGTCCTTAAGGGGTTAATCGCTTGCTACTTTACGATTAGTTAATGTGCAGAGAGCAGTTCATGTGATCAAAGGCATGGTGTGGAGGATCGGCTATAGTGGGTCATGCTTAACAGGCTGCTGTTTACTGCTTGTTCTCATCCGATCCCTTCTGGGCGCCAGGTGCAGACCCTGGGAGTTCCTGATACCTGGAACAACAAAGGCAAGTCTCTGGCTGAGTGCCGGGTTCGCGGCTTGAGGTGGTGAAAGCTGGTTTTGTCGGGTGGACGGATCTGTCCCGGTGGTGCGTCACATCCGGTGCGGGATTGTGGTGACTTAAGGTGGAGGTGAGTGCTTGACCTGGGGCAGGCTCTGCATTTCTGTTTGTGCCTCCGGTCCCGTCTTCGACGCCTTTTGCGTTGGTGGATTTTAATGGGGACTGCTTCGCTTAGCTGTGGTAGAGCTTGTAGGGACTGTGGTGGAGCTTGTTGGGGCTTCCTGCTTGTTATTTGCTTCCAAAATTGATTAAAGAGTCTGTCCAGCTTAGACTCAATATCCTGCCATGCTTTGCTGGTACCAGGAGGACACGCGTCTGCCGCCATATTGGGAGAGTCGCAGATGAGTATGTCAGCCTGGTGGCTGTGCTCTGTGCGTCCATTAGCTCCAGACAGCCTCTCAGGGGTGGACCGGGATAATCCCCACCGGTCCGAGGGGGGGTAACGGAGCTCCTGCCAGGAAGTAGCTGCTCCTGGGCATCCCAGGTTCGGGAGATCGGCCGCCTCTCCAGCCCGGGGAGCACCAGGTCACACTTGCCACGTGGAGGTAAGTAAGACTCTGTCGAGTTGCTGACCGCTATTAAGCATGTCGGGTCGGTCAGGTAGGAGCAACATTGCTGGGTCATCCCCTTCTGGGGTGAAATTCGCTTGTTGATAGCTGCTTAAAGTGAGATATTGAGGGAGCTCACACGAAGTGCATCTTTCCTCCATGACAGCTAGGACCCGCCCCCCGGAAGCTGCATTCTTAGTGAGAGGAGGGACAGTGTAGCTGCTGCTGATTTAATAGGGAAATCGATAGCTAGGCTAGTGTATTCAGTGTCCACTACAGTCCGGAAGGACTCATCTGATCTCTGCTGTAAGGACAGCACCCCAAAAAGCCCTTTTTAGGGCTAGAACATCAGTCTGCTTTTTTTTTTCCTGTGTAATCTAATTGCAGTTGCCTGCCTGCCAGCGTGTGTGTCAGGCTCACAGCGTATACTGTGCCCACTTGACCACTGCCACCACTCATATCTGGTGTCACAATAGCTTGCATTTAAAAAAACAAAAACATTTTTTGACTGTAATATAATAGCAGTCAGTTTCCTTCACATGTGTGCGTTTCAGGGCCTGCCAGGGCACAGTGTCACACCAGTGCAACTCATATCTGGTGTAACAGTAGTGTACATTTAAAAAAAAAAAAAATAGAAATTTGACTGTGAAATAATAGCAGTCAGTTTTCTTCACACGTGTGCGTTTCAGGGCCTGCCAGGGCACAGTGTCACACCAGTGCAACTCATATCTGGTGTAACAGTAGTGTACATTTAAAAAAAAAAAAAATACAGGGGGCTTGTTGTCACCTTTCGGGGACCCTTGGTGTTGTACGTGGCTGGGTGGAGGAAGAGACCTTCAATGACATCAGTGAGGACAAGGAACGGGACATTGCTAGCTTGGTATCCAACCTTGTGCAAATGGGGAGTTTGCGGTTGTGCAAATGGACTTTTTGCGGTTGTTTGCGGTGCGTTAAACGGGGAGTTTGGTCTGTCACTGAGAAGCGTGCTTAACCCTTACAGTACCTGATCGATACAACATCATACCTGATCGGGGACAGTGGGCATCCCTGCCTTGTACCGTTGCGTATAGGGAAGTGGGGGGGTTGTGCGTTTGGAATGAGTAGTTTTGCTTTTGGGGTGGAGTAGATTGTTTTGAGGGCTGTTATGAATGGTGTGGGAAATTGGAGTTTCTCTAAAGTGGCGAATAGAAAGGGCCATAGTAGTCTGTCAAATGCCTTCTCGGCGTCAAGGGATAGTAGGAGGGTGGGGATGGTTCGGTGGTTGGCTACCCAAATGAGGTCTAAGGTCCGTCTGGTGTTGTCGCTTGCCTGTCTTGCTGGGACGAATCCGACTTGGTCGGGGTGGATGGTCGCTGGGATGTAGGGGAGCAGTCTGTTGGCGAGGATTTTGGTAAAAATTTTAATATCTACATTCAGTAGGGAGATGGGTCTATAGTGGCCTGGTTCTGTGTGCGGTTTTCCTGGTTTGGGTATACCTGATGTTTTAAAGCACGTTACTGGGAGGTAAGGACACAACTTTTTGATGTCATCCTGCTGTCTCAACACACAAAACCATTCTATTACATTCTAGAACATCAATGCTGAAGGTGGTTAATGAAGGATCAGATAGAGCCACAACAGATGGTGTGGAAAAATACACACTCAAAGTCACTGAAAAAAGATATTTCAGAGGGATTAGACTGATAGAGGCACACACAGGGAAGACATTTACAAAGACACACAAGGGGGGGGGGGGTGAAGGAAAGATATGCATAAGGGGGGAGATGGTGAGGCATATTTGGAGCAGAGAAAGACAGCCAACCAAGCTGGAGATGTTGAGACATTCAAGACACACAAGAAATTATGGAGATTGAGACTTTTTTTTTAATTTTGTTTGCACATTTATGGTAAACTACTGGCGTAATGCATCACAGTTCATTATTATTTCAGGAATTAAGTTTGAAGAAAAAAAAAATAACTATTTGAAATGCATGCAATAGAAGTATGTAATCTAATCTAAGAGTTTAATGTTAGAAAATATAATCTTACATTCTGAATTCAATTGTCAAGTGTGTTTATGATTTACACAAATGTAGGGGACAATAGGGGAAAGGAAATTGAGAAAGCAATGACTAAACATGCAATATGCACTATTTAAAAAAAATTGTCCAGCACTAAGGTCCAAAGAGTTGTCTGACTGGCTGGCTGACATCTAGGCAGAGTGCAGTCATTATTGATGTGGGTAAGCACATCGCACATACGTATGTTTTCCTAATTCCTTATCTTTTCATGGAGTGTGGGAGTGGAAGGGTTTCTCCAGTGGAGGGGGATGAGGGATTTGCCTGCATTAATCACAAGCATAGCAAGGTTTTTCTTGTATTTGAAGAGTGAGTTGGACGAATAGTATAATGACAACTCCTGTACACCCAGTAAATAAAAAATAAAAAATCAATCACAGTTGTATGGACACCTAGCAACAATTTACAAGGTGTCCCTGAGCACAAGCCCTGTGTGGTAGAGATGCTCAGAACGACAGGCCACTCTATTAAACACACTTGGTGTAACTTCTACTGAGTAATTTTACTCCAAAATCATACTTCCACCCAGCACAAGCAATTTTTTAAAAAAGATTCAATGGTGGAAAATAAGTTAACTCAATAAATATATGATTTACCTCTGTGTATGTTTTGTTGTTTTAGCCACTGGTCACTAGTAGTTGGATAATCTACTTTGACCATATGCATAAGACACATATCTTTGTATTACTTGCACATTGTTTGTCAACTACAAGCCTTATGCATGTTGGGTCATTATTATTTCAGATGTTGAAGAAAAAAAGATACAACTTCATTCATTAGGTATGTATTATGTTAAACTGTTAATGCTCCGTAACCTACACTCAGGGCTAACCTTAGGGCTGTGTGACATGTGCAGGTGAGACAGACCATTATGTAGGCTCAGTGTGAGTAGGGCTGGGAGGTAAGGATACAACCTTTTGATGTCATTCTGCTGTCTCAACAAACAAAACCATTCTATTACATTCTAGAACAGGGGTTCTCAACCCAGTCTTCAAGGACCCCCTACCAGTCCAGGATTTAGAGATTACCTGGGTGTGTCTAAGGTGTTCTTTTTCTAAACACCTTAGACAGGCCCAGGTAATCCCTAAATCCTGGACTGGTAGGGGGTCCTTGAGAACCCCTTTTCTAGAACATCAATGCTGAATGTGGTTAATGAAGGATCAGCTACATCCACAAAAGCTGGTGTGGAAAAATACACAAACAAAGTCAATGGAATTAGATATTTCAGAGGGATTAGACTGATAGAGACACACACGGAGAAGACATTTACAGAGACACACATAGGGGTGAAGGAAAGATATGCATAAGGGGGGAGATGGTGAGGCATACTTGGAGAGGAGAAAAACAGCCAGCCAAGCTGGAAATGTTAAGAGACATTCAAGACACACAAGAAGTTATGGAGATTGAGAGATACATAAGTCAAGTGTGGAGAGCATGGAAAAAAACTGATAAGTGGACATGAAGATAGACATAAAAGAATGAAGATAGGTTAATTAGTATTGTAAAACGTAAAACTGTATTTCTGTGTGTGTGCGATGTTCCTTAATCTTTATTTTGTATATATTTTGTATTTCATGGAAGCACCACTGCTGAGAAACGCTTGTTCTGGGTGTGCCCCCAATTCCCTTTCTTCTACAAAAAAATAAAGAGACACACAAGGGGCACAAGGAAGGATAGAGATGGGGGTAATCAAGTGGGAATGGAGAGGCACATACAAAGCTGGTGTAGAGAGAAACATACATACACTATGAAAAGAGATGTACAAGACAGGATGGAGAGAAAGACACACATGGATGGGTGGAGAGAGACATATCATGTTGAAAGAGATGGGAAGAGTTAAGTGAGGAGGAGCATGATCGGGGATAATAAGGTAAAAAGAAAAACAATGCATTCCCACGCATTTGCAATAAACAAAAAACATCGCCACGCATTTGAGCAGATTTGCACTACATTGAAAAAAGATACCATTTTACATGCCGGCAATACACCCCTGCATTTACACGTAGTGAGGTTGCATGTCAATCTTACAACAAATAGAATTGCAAACCTCCATTTACTTCAACTTTATGCAGACGGTAACATACATTTTCATGGAGGGGACGTGGCTTGGACTCCAGAGCGGATGGACAGGTGAGAGCTGTACTCCATACAGAACGAGCCTAAAAAACAATAATCCCGGACAATAAAGAGACATGGCAAGGAAAAAATCCAAGGCAAATGCAGGTACTACCTCATCCGGTGCTCAAACTTCCACAAAAACCTCATTAAGGAGATTCATAACCGACTATGCCGAAGTGGGCATGAGATACAAGATGGCGGCAGCCAGACAATCTCCGGACAAACAACCAGCGAGCCTAGCTCCGACGGACTGCTCGACAGATGAAGCATACTTCAGAACAATCCTAGCCCACTTACCATCGAAAGCTGACCTCAAAGAGATGTTTTCCGCGAAGAAGTCCAACAAATTTTCACTAGAGTACCAACCCCAGAAGATGCGGGTGAGTTTGCTGAGGCAACATCAAAACTATGTGAAGACAGTACAACAATCACACAGTGAGGCCATAATCTTCCTACAAAGGAAGCTGGAGGACTTAGACAATTATGGCAAACGCAAAAACCTCAGAGTGCGCGGCATACCCGAAATACCTAAAGGGGCCAAGAAAACATTGTAAAAACACTTACCTCTCTCTTCAACCATGTCCTAAACAGGACAAAAAGAGACCACCATAAAATATGACAGGGCTCACAGGGCCGCAAGCCTTGTTACATGAAAAGCCTAGGGATGTGATATGTCGACTTCATAATATCCCTTTAAAAGAAGACATCCTGCAAAAGGCAAAATGACAAAGACAACATAAAAGATTGGATGGGCTTCTCCTTCGATCAGGACAAACAACTACCCCAAAGAGCAAGATGGCAGCGAACGCCGAGAAAAAGGAGACGACAGCTCCCCTCCGGAGCTGACTTACCAAGGACTCCCAGAAGCACAGTGTCCTGATGCTCGAATTAACTCTTCTATATCATTTCCACAAGGAAATCATACCTTCTAGTTTACACAGTTGATTTATCACTATGCCATAACATGTTTAATTTTGTTGAAATCCAAAGGTGGCCGGGGTCCAGTCGGGACAGACCATATAGGCCGCTGGTGGACTCCAGCCACCATAGCAAGGGGATTATCCTAATTGAATTGCATACCTACGTTAAAGGATTACATATAATATTATAATACTTTAAGGCATGTAAGTGTATATAATAAGAAATAACTATACGAAGGACCCAGCCCTCTGGGCACCTATGCCATTTTACCCCCGAGAGGTGTTTACGGCAGCTTGTAGGAACACAATAGTCCCTCACGGGATTAACACCATCTCTAAGATGCAGATACCTAATATGTACATAGGTATTCCACTGTTCCTCACCCCTCCCTGTACCTCCCTCCCCTTGGATACCAACCTTCAAAAACTGAAGGAAGTGGAAGTGCCCCGCACAAAGCGCCCCACACTTTGAAAAAATATAACAAGTGATATTAAATTAATGTCCCTGAATGTACAGGGGCTCAACACGCCTGAAAAGCGCAAAATTCTGGCACAGGAAATAGACAGGCAAAAGGCCGACATAATATTTATTCAGGAAATGCACTTCTCGGGAGGAATTTGCACCCAAATTGAAATCCAAAACAATTGGGCATTCATACTTTAGCAACTACCACAGAGGTAAATCTAGAGGTGTCACTATAATACTAGCATCTTGTGAAGAAAATAGACTTAGTTCGGTATTTTCTCCTATGTTCGGGCTTTTTCTGCAGTATTTTGTGCATGTTGAATCTATTGGTTCGGTAGTTTAAAACTACCGAACACCGACCACCCTCCTGGCTCATAAACTTCAAAAGAACCATCTATTAAGCGCTCTCTGGGCGGTCGCTGTTCGTATAGCCAAATGCCACAGGGAACAGAAAACGGCGGCCATCTTGTTTGCACGAAAGGAGGCAGTGCGACTTGGTTTTCGAGTGTCTGGAACTAAAATCGGACACTCGACCTCCCGAACCACAGCTGAAACTACCGAACGCCTGCTTCCTTTAGTTGCCGAACAGCCAGGAGAGCGCCATTCAGTAGTTTTGTTCATACGGACAAGGGGAGCAATTGCTCCTATGAGCCAGGAGGATCCATTCGGGACTTTTATTCGTTTTATGCCTTTTTCTGAATTGACCGACCGCACACGCTGAATTCGTGAAACTGTTTTGGGCAGGAGCCTCGTGTGTGGTCGGTAAGGACCCCTGAACCGATCTGGGTGAAATTTGGATATGTTGGTCCCCCAGATTGGGGCTATCAGGGGATACCTGGTGTGTGGAAAGGGGTGTTCTAACTTTTGGGAAAATCGTGTGCCCTCTGCCTGTAGATAATTGGGTTATTCCTTAACTTATCTCAATATCTCCCAGGCAGAGAGAGGGCAGGGGTTACTGTAAAGCTGTATGTTAATTGGTTATTGTCTTTGTTTATTGTGGGAGGTCCTCTTGCAGGAGGATTTCTCCATAAAAGCCAGTGTGTCATCAATAAACTTCATTCCTGTTACACCCTTCATGAAGTCTAGGCTCATGTTTGGGGAATATTCTATTTGCTGGGGAGAATCCTCTTGGAAGCTGCATTCATCTACAATATTCCTCTACCTCCTACTGCAGTTATAATCACTTATGCTCAGCTATTGGGGAAGGAGTAGAAGACCGCAGTACCATAACCACTGCCGGTCTTAACAATTGGTGTCAAGTGACCGGATTGAATGGTATGCATAAAGACAACTGGTGAATGGCCCAGCAGTACGAGAGACTAAAAAGGACTAAGCTAAAGGATCTGATGGAAGCCGGAGGTCAGGTGGCAAGCAACAAAAAGAAAGCTACCCTCATAGCAGAACTAATGGAGGGCGACCAAACCAGCAGCATGGCGAATGTCAGCCGGGAGGAAGCAGAGTTTCAACAGAAGGTGATGTGGAGGCTAAACCTATATGGGCCAAACCCTACAACAGAGATGGTGATGCAAGTCCTGACTTAGGTGAACGCAGAAGCAGAGCACAACAGGCAAGCTTAAACCAAGGAGACAACGCTTCCTTAGCTGGAACTATAAATGGAGGGCAGCGGAGAAAGATTAACTATGCTGCTTTTAAAAGTTTTTCGGATGGAGAAATGGAAATTGACGCATACCTACAGAATTTTGAGCGTCAGTGCGCTTTGGAGGGTCTGGAATCAGAACAATGGGCCGCGATTTTAAGCAGCAAACTCACGGGCCGAGCAGCAGAGGCGTACTGAGCAGTTCCTGATACAGCCATACATGACTACATCAGGGTAAAGGAAATTCTGCTAGCCAGGTATGCCGTGACCCCAGAGACTTACAGAAAAAAGTTTTGGGCATTACGGAAAGGGGGCCGAGACTCCTACACTGAATGGGCCTTTAGGATGTATCAGGCAACCCAAAACTGGATACAAGGCTGCCAGGCCACAACGCTAGAGGAGGTGCTGCAACTCCTCTTGCTAGAACAATTTTTTGACCATACACCTGCAGACACCAGGGACTGGGTCAGAGATAGGAAGCCGGCCACAGTCGAGGAAGCGGCCAAGCTGGCAGACGAATATCACAAGGGAAGAAAAGGAGAGGCTAGTGGAAACCGTCCTCTGATAAGGTCCAGTGCTCCAACGCCAGATCCTGTGACCAACCCCAGACCGAACGCGGTACCACCCATGACACAGCCTAACTTTAACCGGAGACCACCATTGGTATGTCACCAGTGCAATCAGACAGGGCAGTACAAAATACATTGCCCTCAGCGAAGCAGAGGCAATTGGGATCGGCCATCACCACCACCACCGAGGGCAGCCGCTCATCACTTTCAACACGAGCTGCAAGTATGATGGAAGATGGAAGTAGGCATTATGTCCGGCCTACCTGCGGAAGTATTGTTGGGGAACGATTTGGGGTGCCTAACTTCACAACTGATTACCCCAGATCCCGCTGGAACCTGCCCCGTGACTCCCAGGGCGCAAGCCCGCCGAGCTGGACAGGCACACTCCGAGGAACCACAGGTAGGAACCGAAAACCCGTTGTATGCCCTAACCCTATCCCCTTCTGGGGCACTCCCCAAGCCCAGCAGACAGATCCCACATTAGCAGGTTACAGGAAGGCAGTAGGTACTCCTAAGGAAGGTAATGCCCAAGAGAACTTCCACTGGGACAAGGGACTGCTATATAGGGTCACAGTGGGGTTGGGAAGTGTGGCAGCCCAAGTTATAAAAAGTCAGCTAGTCGTACTCTGCAAATACAGAGCAGAGCTTCTAAAGCTCAGCCATGATATTCCGCTAGCCGGACATCCGGGTATCAAGAAAACTAAGGACCGCCTTACCCAGACGTTCTTCTTGCCAGGGATTTCAAAAGATTTGCAGATGTACTGCAGGACATGTGACACATGTCAAAGGATAGGGAAAAGGGGGGACCACCCTAAAGCCAAATTACATTCCATACCTATAATAGAGGAGCCATTCTACAGAGTGGCAGTAGACCTGATAGGGCCCCTCAACAAACCCTGCTCCTCCGGAAAGCGCTACATCCTCACGGTGGTGGACTACGCCACCAGGTACCCTGAGGCTGTGGCGCTCTCCAACATTGAGACGGAGACGGTAGCAGAGGCTCTAGTCAGGATATTTTCCTGGGTAGGATTCCCCTGGGAAATACTTTCAGATCAAGGAACGCAGTTCACGTCAACTGTAACTCAACAGTTGTGGCAGAGCTGCGGGGTGAAACCGTTATTTAGCTCCCCCTACCATCCCCAGACCAACGGCCTCTGTGAACGATTCAACGGCACGCTTAAGCAGATGCTCACAGCATTCACAGAGTCATACGGTCAATGGGAGAAATTTCTACCTCACCTCCTGTTTGCCTACCGGGAAGTGCCCCAGGCGTCCACCGGGTTCTCCCCCTTCAAACTCCTATACAGGAGAAAAGTCCGGGGACCCCTGGACCTCATACGGGAGCACTTGGAGGGCAACACAGGAGAGGAAGGGATCCCAGTCTTGCCATACATGCTGGAGTTCCAGGACCGCCTGCAGGCACTGACCGAATCAGTTCGGGAGAACCTGCAGGTGGCCCAGAAATGACAGAAACAATGGAATGACTGGGGGGAACAAGATAAGATAAAAGGAGAAAAAGGCTGCGCCAAAAATGACCTAAAAATACAGTAAAATAAGTCCCAATAAAAGTGAAAAAGTAAAACAGTAAAACGAAGGTGACCCTCTGTAAGGTTGCTGCCTTTTATATATTATTAGCGCTAACCTACTCCCCACTTTTTTCTTGGAACGAGATAAGAACCTGGACGTGGGGCAAAAAGTATTAGCCCTCAAACCTTCCAAAAAGGACAAGCTACAGGGGCTATTTAAAGTGGTGGAATATAGCGACACCACCTATATTGTAGCCAAATGTTCAGATGAAAGGATCAGACGAGCCTTTCATGTGAACATGTTAAAAGCATATTTTGAGCGCTCCAAGGATGTGGCCGCTATCTGTGCCCCGTCCACTGATAATAGTGAAGGACTCCCCTTGCCCGACCTACTGGCAGCTAACCAAGGTACCTTAGAGCAGGTCGGGTTAGGGGAGAAACTAGACCCCACACAGCAGGCAGATGCAAAACAACTGCTCCAGGAATACCGTGGGCTGTTCTCGGTCCTACCCAGGTACACCTCCGCCGCAGTACACTGGGTAGAGACGCAGGGGGAAACCCCATTACGGCAAGAACCGTACCGTATCCCGGCAGCAGTATGGACCAGCATGTGGAAAGAAATACAAGAAATGTTGGAATTAGGAGTTATTGAGGCTTCCCAAAGTCCATTGGCATCCCCGGTGGTTTTAGTACCAAAGCGAGACGGTACGACTCGCTTCTGTATTGCTTACCGGAAACTGAACGACCGGACTATCACGGACGCATACCCCATGCCACGGATCGATGAATTGCTTGATCACATGGCCAGCGGGCACTTCCTTACTACCCTGGACCTGTGAAAAGGATATTGGCAAATCCCGCTAGACTCGGCCGCCATCCCTAAGTCGGCATTCGTCACCCCATTCGGGCTATACCAATTTCTGGTTATGCCTTTTGGGATGAAGAATGCCGCAGCTACGTTTCAACGGATGTTGACTGACATCTGGAGGGAATGCAGGACTTTGCATGTGCCTACCTAGATGATATTGCTATCTATAGCGGCACATGGCTCACCTGACGCACTTGGCTACGGTATTTGGGAGGTTACAAGAAGCCGTCCCCACCCTGAAACCCGAGAAATGCCATGTGGAAATGGCAGAGGTTCAATATCTAGGGCATAGAGTAGGGTCTGGGAAACAGCGCCCCACGAACCAGCCAAAGTAGAGGCCATAGCCAATTGGCCCCAGCCCCGCACCAAGACGCAGGTATTGGCCTTCCTAGGCAGACCAGGGTACTATAGAAAGTTAGTCCCCGAGTATAGCACCCGAGCAAAACCCCTCACCGACCTGACCAAAAAGTCCCTACCCAAACAGGTAGCATGTTCCCCGGAGTGTGCAACGGCATTCCAGAGACTTAAAACTGCTTTGAGTGAAGCTCCAGTATTGGAGGCCCCAGACCCTAAAACAACATTTCTCGTTCATACAAATGCCTCCATGTTTGGGCTGGGAGCCGTGCTGAGCCAAGTGGGGGAAGATGGCATGGAGCACCCGGTGGCATATATCAGCCGTATGTTACTACCACGGGAGGAAAAAGAGTGCCTAGCTCTAGTATGGGCCCTAAAGAAACTCCAACCGTACCTTTATGGCCATGCCTTTAACCCTATTCACTGACCACAACCCCCTCATTTGGCTCAACCAAGTCTCTGGAGACGATCCCCGGTTGCTGCGCTGGAGCCTAGCGTTGCAGCCCTACAATTTTACACTGCAATACCGCCCGGGCAAGCAGAACGGCAATGTGGATGGACTTTCCCGTCAAACCGACTTGGATGTATAATTATGTTACCCGGACATCCCCTAGCCAACCCAGCAGGGTCTAGGAGGGTATGCCGACCCATGTAACTAAGGGGGAGTATTTTGAAGAAAAAAGATTTTGTTCGGTATTTTCTCCTATGTTCGGGCTTTTTCTGCAGTATTTTGTTCATGTTGAATCTATTGGTTTGGTAGTTTAAAACTACCAAACACCGACCACCCTCCTGGCTCATAAACTTCAAAAGAACCATCTATTAAGTGCTCTCAGGGCGGCCGCTGTTCGTATAGCCAAATGCCACAGGGAACAGAAAACGGCGGCCATCTTGTTTGCACGAAAGGAGGCAGCGGGACTTGGTCGTCGAGTGTCTGGAACTAAAATCGGACACTCGACCTCCCGAACCACCGCTGAAACTACCGAACGCATGCTTCCTTTAGTTGCCAAACAGCCAGAAGAGCGCCATTCAGTAGTTTTGTTCATACGGACAAGGGGAGCCATCGCTCATATGAGCCAGGAGGATCCATTCAGGACTTTTATTCGTTTTATGCCTTTTTCTGAATTGACCAGCCGCACACGCTGAATTCATGGAACTGTTTTGGGCAGGAGCCTCGGGTGTGGTCGGTAACTTGTGACTTCCATACTTTTTAAGAACCCCTGAACCGATCTGGGTGAAATTTGGATATGTTGGTCCCACAGATTGGGGCTATCAGGGGATATGTAATTTGTGGGGATACATTTTGGGAAAATTGTGTGCCCTCTGCCTGTAGATAATTGGGTTATTCCTTAACTTATCTCAATATCTCCCAGCCAGAGAGAGGGCGGGGGTTACTGTAAAGCTGTATGTTGATTGGTTATTGTCTTTGTTTACTGTGGGAGGAAGATTTCTCATAAAAGCCAGTGTGTCATCAATAAACTTCATTCCTGTTACACCCTTCATGAAGTCTAGGCTCATGTTTGGGGAATATTCTAGCTGGGGAGAATCATCTTGGAAGCTGTATTCATCTACACAATTCCTCTACCTCCTACTGAAGTTATAATCACTTATGCTCAGCTATTGGGGAAGGAATAGAAGACCGCAGTACCATAACCACTGCAGGTCTTAACACATCTCACCTAGCATATACCATAACAGCCAGTGTAATAGACCCACAGGGGAGATATATTGAAAGGTATGAAAACCTTGAAAACTTTGCAGAGGTAGTGGTGGTGATGGGGAAAACATTCCACTCCAACCAATTAATTGATTGCTGGAGACTCATGCACCCCCAAGGTAGGGACTATACCTATTTTTCACAGGTCGCACATAGTAACTCCAGACTATACATGTTTTTCCTAGACCATAGACATCTCACGATGCTTAAGGAGGCCTCGATAGGACCAAATACCTGGTCAGATCACGCCCCCATCTTCCTCACCCTATCCCTTATCGAGACACAAAAGAACAGCGCAACCTGGTACCTTAATGAAATGCCGTTAGATGAGGTAAGGGTAGTGGACAATCTAACTACAGCTATCCCTCTATACTTCCAAGAAAACAAAAAAAGGGACTGTAACGGATCGACGGGCACCCCGACTGGGTACCTCCGTTGAAGGATGCGCCTAGCGCTTCCTGAGGACTCCAAGCACTGCAGCAGACACCACAACCACCGAACCGGAGAAGCATACGAATGCTCTCAAGCATGCTGTAAACAGCTGAACAGGAAAAGCATACAATCAGTTTACACTCCTGGCAATCAGCATACAATCCAATTCCCCCAATAACGAGACAACACTTAATTTTGAGGTCAAGCAGAACTGACTGTACTGGCACATACAGCATCTTTTATTCACAATCCACAAACATAGTACTTCCCACAGGGTTTTGAAATACAACCAATGAATCCGTACAATACACACAGACACTCCCACACAAAATCCTCCCCTCTGCCTGTGATATGATTACTGAACACAATGGTTAATATAATTATCACAGGCAGAGAAATACAGTATTATAAAACATATCACAGGGACCCCCAAACATACAATAACCCCATAAAAATATATATATCCTCGGAACCGGGAGATCTAGGTGAACCACATATCCAAAATTCACCCAGCTCCGTTCAGTAGTTTGGAAGATACAGTTTAATACAGATTCCGCAGAACATATACAGGCTATATGAAAAATAATTATTGTATAATGTGTCCCCTGTTGTATAGTTTAAAACTATTGCACGATGTCTTTGTGCACCAAATACCGGCGAAATGGCACTGTGTAGAAAAGTCCAAACAGTGTCTGTGAGCAGTGGCGTACATACCAGGGTCGCAGGGGTCGCGGCTGCGACCGGGCCCGGCCCACCAGGGGGCCCGGCCGCCCCTGCGACCTGGTATGTACGCACTGGGCCAGCCTCTTCTCCTGGGGGGCCCAGGAGCCGGCCACCTCCGGGCCCCCCGAGGCTGACCCTGCTTACACCCGGCGGGCAGTCAGGCTGGCCGGTGCATGAGGGAGCACTCTCCCCTGAGTGCTTCCTCTTCAGCTCCCTCGCGCACCGCACTGATACCGGAGCCGGAAGATGACGTCATCTTCCGGCGCCGGTATCAGTACGCGGCGCGCAAGGGAGCTGAAGAGGAAGCACTCAGGGGAGAGTGCTCCCTCACGCTCCGGCCAGCCTGACTGCCCGCCGGGTGACCGGCCCCCCAGGAGCCCAGCAGCACCACTGGACCCCAGGGAATCCCCTCAGCACTCCAAAAGGTAAGGAGGCTGGGGGGATTAAATTTTTTTAAAAATGCGTTAGTGTGTGTGTGTGTGTGTGTGTGTGTGTTAGTGTGTGTGTGTTAGTTTTACTGTGAGTGTTAGTGTTAGTGTGTGTGTTAGTGTGTGTGTTACTGTGTGTGTTAGTGTGTGTGTTAGTGTTAGTGTGTGTGTTAGTGTTAGTGGGTGTTACTGTGTGTTAGTGTTACTGTGAGTGTTAGTGTGTGTGTTACTGTGAGTGTTAGTGTGTGTGTTAGTGTGAGTGTCAGTGAGTGTGTCTGTTGAGTGTGTGTCTGCTAGTGAGTGTCAGTGAGTGTGTTACTGTGTGTGTCTGTTACTGAGTGTTTGTGTTAGTGAGTCTGTTTGATGTCTGTTAGTGAGTGTGTGTTTGTCAGTGAGAGTGTATGTTTTGTAAGTGAGTGTGTATGTATGTCTGTCGCTGAGTGTGTGTCTGTTAGCTAGTGTGTATGCATCTGTTCGTGAGAGTGTGTGTGTGTCTTCAGCACTTACCTTTCTCCAGCTCCGGTCTCCTTTGGCGCTGGGGATCCCTCTGCCGCTCAGCTCCGAATGCGCATGCACGGCAAGAGCCGTGCGCGCATTCAAACCGCCCATAGGAAAGCATTACTCAATGCTTTCCTATGGAGGTTCAGTGTCTTAGAATCGCGGAAGCTCCTCTAGCGGCTGTCAGTGAGACAGCCACTAGAGGCTGGATTAACCCTCAGTGAAACATTGCAGTTTCTCTGAAACTGCTATGCTTTCAGCTGCAGGGTTAAAACTAGAGGGACCTGACACCCAGACCACTTCATGAGCTGATGTGATCTGGGTGTCTGTAGTGGTCCTTTAAGTGTGTGTGCATCTGCATGCACTGGTGTACATACCGCGGTCGCAACCCTGCAACCCCTGCGACCAGGTGCCCGCCGCCATGTGTTGCGGCCCCGGCCTGTGCAGAGTAAGCGTGCCGGGGGTGGGGCACAGATCAATTTTCGCACCGGGGCCCCATAGGTCATGTGTACGCCACTGTCTGTGAGTTAAAATGGCCGCCATCCATTGTTCTCACCATGTGCTTCATCCATTGTTCTCACCATGTGCCTCTGATACATGAAATGGTGGACACCCAGTAACTCCACAGTATGTCCCCAGATGGTTCTTAAAGGGCCAGCAGCCGCATAAAAAAATACAATATGCCCAAATACTGTATTTAAAGGGCCAAATCTACCAGGGGCCATAGTCAGCAGGCAGGAGGTGGGCAAACAGGCTTCTCCAATGCCCAGTGGCGAGGTTGGTTTCGCCACAGGGACTCGGACGACTCCTGGGTTTGGGAGGCCCACAATGGGATAGCCCAGGGGATCCTAATCAAATCGAGCACCCACAAAAAAAAGAGAGGGTAGCACAAATACAAACACTCATGAATGCCATCCAAACCTCAGAACTGACACATAAAACAACACCCACTCCAGAAATATACAAGCATCTAACAGCACTGCGCATAGAATTACGTAACCTACTCAATCTAAAGGCACACAGCTAACTAAAGGAGCATTTTACGCCCATGATAATAGAAGTGGGAAACTATTTGCCAAGGCACTTAAAGACAAACACAAGAGGATATACATAGCACACATTAATACAACAACGGGGGCACGACAAGACATTACAGAAGACATAGCAAAAGCATTCTGCGAGTACTATGGCAAACTATATAATCAACTTCACAACCACAATTAAGGAATATATTACAAACAACTTATCACGCACATTAACCAAAGCACAGGCAAATGGCCTAGAATCGCCCTTCAGGGAGAGGGTACTAAATGTAGCTGTAAAAACCCTACCCACGAGCAAGAGCGCAATATTACCCAGACGGGCTGACAGCGTGATATTACAAAACATTCCCCATAGTTCCTGGACATGCTAAACACAGTGCCACCCTAGTCCTCCCTACCTCCACCAATGCTGAATGCATTGTTCACTGTCCTACCTAAACCAGGGAAGGACCATACATTATACATTATGCAGTAGTGTATAATTAAAAATTTTACTCTGAAAGGACCAATATTTTATATTGAAAAAAGCAAAAAATAAAAATAAAAATATATATATATATATATTTATATATATAATCTAGGGTGGCAAGACATAGCCTTACATATTGCATGCGACAATATATGGCGCAATGACTGTATGAGGGTGTTGTGTGTGTGTGTGCAAGGGTGCTGTGTGCTGTTTGCTATGTGCTGTGTGAGGGTGCTGGTAGTGTGCTGTGTACTGTGTGAGGGTACAGTGTGTGTGTGTGTGTGTGTGTGTGTGTGTAAAGGTGCTGTGTGCTTTCTGAAGGTGCTGATAGTGTGCTGTGTGTGTGTGAGGGTGTTGGTAGCGTGCTGTGTGAAAGTGATGTGTGTGTGTGTGTGCGTGTGCTGGTAGTGTGCTGTGTGTATGTGTGTGAGGGTGTGTGTATGTAAGGGTGCTGTGTGTGTAAGGGCGCTGTGTGCTATGTGAAGGTGCTGGTAGTGTGCTGTGTGCTGTGTGAGGGTGCTGTGTGTGTGTGAGGGTGCTGGTAGTGTGATGTGTGTAAGGGTGCCGTGTGTGTGTGTGTTTGTAAGGATGCTGTGTGCTCTCTGAGGGTGCTGGTAGTGTGCTGTGTGTGAGGGTGCTGGTAGTGTGCGGTGTGCTGTTTGAGGGTACTGTGTGTGTATGTATGTGTGTGTGTGTGTGTAAGGGTGCTGTCTGCTCCTTGAGGGTGCTGGTAGTGTGCTGTGTGTAAGGGTGGTGTGTGTGTGTGTGTGTGTGCGTGTGGGTGCTGTGTGTGTGTGCTGTCTGTGTGTGTGTGTCTGGGTGCTGTGTGTGTAAAGGGTGCTGTGTGTGTGGGTGTTTGAATTTGTTTGGAAGGATTGTGTATGGGGGTGGGGGGACAGATTAGGAAATAGCCCCCCTCCCTTTCTTACCTTTTGCCTGGGAGGGGGATCCTTGCTGCCATCCCTGATCCCTGGTGTTCGAAGTATGAGTGAACTCTAGCCTGCTGGGCTAGAGTTCATTCTCGCGAGATCTGAGCATTGCTACGGCGATGCAACCCAAAGACTAAACGCGTATAATCACTTTCACAAAAGAAACTCTAATCTTCCAAAAACAATGGATGCAGGGACTCCACATACACATGTCAGCCCGAGATTGGTCACAAATATTCACTAGACCAATGGTAGCATCAGTAAGCCTCTTTAGAAGAGAATCGTTCTATAAGCACATCACAAGGTATTAAAGGACACCGGACGTGCTCCATCAGTTCTGGCCCACACTTAGGGATAAATGCTGGAGGTGCGAGGGAGGGATTGCATCGAGCATATCTGGTGGAAATGCCCAAACCTCTGTACATATTGGAACAATGTTCTGGCTGTAATAAAATACATCCTAAAACCACCAAAAACCTTGACCCCATTCCAGATATTGCTGGGGTGGCCAAACACATTCCCTGAGATGAGAAAGCAAACCCTACTCTGGTTATTACTTGGGGAGGCAAATGGGCTGATCCCAGCACACTGGAGGCAAACCGAGCATCCATCAGTCACTCAGTGGGTTAATAGAGTGGAAGATATGAGAGAGATGGAAAATGTGTGCTTGTCCTCTCTAAGTAAAAGAGTCAAATGTTTGACCATATGGGAGCCATGGCTGAACTACTGATCAGATAGAGCAGATTAGTCACAACCCAAAAGATATATATTCCAAGGTATCCTGCACCCCTTCCTCCACCCCATGTCATGTGTCCTTAAGGGGATAAAGAAACTGGAATTGTAGACTCATGTGTAAGGAAAAACTGTTACTTGAATGTTGCAACACATCTCAGTATTTGGAAATGTTTTGGATCTGTATGGAATGAACAATAACCTGTTATCCCCCACCCCTTTATTTTCTGTATCCCATGTTTTTGAAAACAAAACAATAACATTTGAATTAAATAAAAAAATATATGTAAAAAAAACAACATACAGTGTCACTGAATACGCACCTGCAAACACATATTGCTACACAGAAGCTATTTGTAAAATGTATTTAAAAGAGGACACTTCAAGCATCATAAGAATATATAGCTATACTTATATATAGCACAGGTGAGATATGTATCCTGTTGCCTATACAAATATTTATATGGCATGTACACATATGATGTGAATCTCCACTAGTTCTTTCAAGCTTCTTTACAGCTTTTTTATTCTATTTATTTTTATAAGGCATCCTATGATGCATTTGCCACTTGCTTTGCTATGAAAAAAATATATGAAACGAGCTTACCAACAATACAACTACTTGTATTTGCATTTTATATAGTGAAATAATGTTAACAGATACCCCCTAAAGACATCTTGATCTAGTATAAACAATTTCAGCTTTACAAGTCTTTTTGCCTTTTCCCTTATTAATTTTGTTTCCTATCTATGAACTTTACTAGTAACATAATATCCATCATAAGAACCAGTACACTGTACACTCGTGTTTAGGTATTGTTATCCATTTGCAAAGATTTGTAAAATAATATTTTCATCTTGTGGTTTTATACTATTTTTAACATATATGCAATGTTTTTAAATTATCTTAAAGGGACACTAAGTATTCAAACTACTTTAGCTTAATAAAGTCATTTTGGTGAATAGATCATGCTCCTACACTCACTCACCTCTCAATTCTCTGCCATTTAGGTGTTAAATCCCTTTTATTTCTGCTCATGCAGGCTTAAAACACATCCCTTGGCTGTGAGTCACGCAGCCTGCATGGAAAAAAAAATCATCTTCAATCAGATGTTAAGATACTTTAGAAGTTTTTATCCCCCTGCTCTGAGAAGTGAATATTATCTTACGCATAGGAGGCTCCTGCATTTTTTACACAATCTGAAAGATAACTAAAAGTTAACTTGGTTCTATTTCTTTTATTATTATTTTTAAACATGTTTTTATTTTTAATTTACATTGTCTGCATGGCTGTCCTGGTATTATCTATCGTTTGTTATCCTTTATTTATAAATTTCCCTGATCCAGTGTCTAAAATATTCCAGACTTGATTGTAAATGATTGTAAAAAAAAAAGTCTAAAGACACAGAGGCAATGCACAGCAAATGGTTTACAAAAGATCCACTTGTTTCTCTATTACTGAAGTAAACCCATTATAACACTCCATATAAGCATTCTGGATCACCCATGCTAACAAATAAACTTTGTGTTTCTTTTTTGTTTTTCTTTGCCCTGGGTGCAGGTGACATCTGCTGGAAAGTGGAAATAATAGGTTTTCTACTGATGTATCTCAGTCAATGGGAATGGGGAACAACTCATAACTTCCTTTATGATCCCAGCAAGTCAGGTGAGTTTTTGACCTCCGTGTAACAGAAAACATACCAAAGAATAAGGTGACCTTTTGTTATTATTATTATTATTATTCTAATTCTGCAGCGCTTTACAATAGTAACAATAGGACGTACTAGTAACAATAGGACGAACTTGAAAACCAGAGTAATCTGAATGTACCTCTACTGGTTAAATACTTTGTTATTATTATTATTATTATTATTATTATTACTATTATTATTATGAAGGAGGGGGTGAAACCGGAGAAACTGACGGAAGCCAAGCACAGAGAGATGGACACAGGTTTCTTCAGGAAGGAAGAGATCTTTATCCGATTCACCGACCGGGACTCAGAGGGACTAAAGTCACCCAAAAACAGCAAAAATCTGAGTCCTGATCGTACAGTGTAGGTCCCTTATATAGACATATAGCTCCTCCTATAATCAGTTCCACCTACATGTACTCTAACCCAATCAACAGAATAAAGACTAACTTCCTGTTTGACCACTTGGCTTGCCCAGCACAATGGAGGAGGGGAATACTCGTATATCCTGTAATCCTGCACATGCTCCTTACACTACTGATTGTATCGTTGCCACGTGCAACCAACCGACCGATACATCAGCATATGCACGTGCACATACCACGTGGCAATCTTGGCCTACTAAATTTATTTCTACCGAGATTCCACCACATTCCCCCCTTTGATGCTTCTGATATTTCATAATCCCAGATGCATCACTTAATCAGGGTTTGCTTACACCTCAAGTTGCCATAAACTAGACTAGACTTTGCGACTCTCTAGAGATACGAACCCCTCAGCATTCCTCTTCCTGTACGTGTTCTCCTTGAATTAAAGCCTCGTACCTGCAAACAGCCATTATCTGTGCAGCAGCCTTTCTCTCTGCTATATTCTCTATAATGCTCTGCACAGACCTAACTACCAAAGGAATCAGACACGGCAGGAGGAGGCACAGCATCAAGATTAGCATGACTTCACCTACCAGTGCCTTGAGTACTCCAAGCTGCTCGTACCAATTACCAAACCAACTACTCGGATTATACCCTTTCCATACTTGAGTAGGCACATGTGCTAGTTTAACCATATGGCTAGTAAACTCAGCTATTGCTTGCCCTTCATCATCTATTTAAATACAACAATTGCGTAGATTAAACTTCCCACATACACCTCCCTCTACTGCCAATAGGTAATCCAAGGCTAATCTATTCTAGTAGACGGCTGTCCTCATCCTAGTGTTATGCTTTGCTAGGAGATCAAGCGCTTGTGATGTTTCATTGGTAATTATCTCAACCACTGCCTGTAATCTTATGATACGGTTAAGAATGTATATCGGAGTTCTGTATCCATAAGTACCATCCTCTGCCCACGTAGCTGGCCCATAATAATCTATAATACGCTGGGGAGGCCACTCATTATCTTCCCAGGTACCTATATCTAGGGGTCTCCTTTTCTTTCTATGATTTACATCATACACTTTAACTCCCAAAGTCTCCCCTGTTTCAATTGGCAACAAGAAGAAGGATGGTTTGAGCATACCTAATACACATGCCCCTTCCCAGTCCTGTGGTAACTCCGAATAGGCTTTCTTACCACAGATCCAGTACAAATTTGCTGGGGCTTTCCAACTAGATGTAGCAGATAGGTCAAACCACACATCCTTTAAACTGGTATAAATTGCAAACGGATTAGGTGGTTCTGAGACATTTGAAGCTGACCACCAAGTTGTATCTTTTGTACTATCATTATAAGCTTTTTTCCCTAGACAAGTCAATTCTCCTACAGATGTATTAAACATTATTCCTTTCCTTGCTATGCAAACATAACCTATAATGGAGGTCTTTAACCGCCACTCAGATTTACCTCTAACACCCACTTGATAATAATTTTGAGAAGATATTAACTGTTCAACTGTCTCAGAACCGGAATACATTACCTCCTTTGCTTCCCATGGCCATTGGTCTCCCATATTAGTACCTCCACACACATAGCAGTTGGTTACATTAAGACTACCAGCAATGCTTTCGGCTAGATCTATAAATACGTTTTTCGCATTATGGGGGATCTTATTTTCCACACTCATCTCCTCATAGAAGGAATGAAAGACATGATGGGGGTGTATGAATGCAGTGTGTGTGTGGTGATACTCTGCAAAGGGAAGACGTGATGACGTGATGACGCTCACGCCGGGTGGGGAGGGGCTACGATCGTAGATGAGAGGTTGAGGAGAGGTTGAGGCCGCCATCACCGCGTGGAGCCGAGAGACACTGAGAGACGGAGGAGAGATTTCGAACATGCTCGTATGGACACAACATAAGCAGACACTAAGAGTCTGGAAGATGTGGTGAGATTATGACCTATTGGAGTACATACATCGGATTGCACCAGATTTTTTCCCCACTATATAGAGGGGAGTCAGTTTGTGCTAGTGTGATATCAAGACACTTTGACACCAGGGATAATAACGGTCAAACCACCAAAGCCTCTCAAGATTACCAGGGTGCAAAGCTCCTGGTGCAACGTTGCCCCTAAGGGGCAGGACAACGGGAAAGTTAACAGAAAGGGGGAGAGGGGAAAAAAAAAAAAGGGGGTTGCCCCTTTTTCCCCTCAAAAGTATATCACGGACACTACAATCCCTGGAGGAAAACGAAAAGAGAGGAAGGGGGAGAGGAGAGAGTAATTATTTCTGATTATGTTATAAAGTTACTCTTGAATATAAACTTAGAGGTGTCAGAAATTAGGGGATTATATGCTAAACCTCTATATGCTTTATGAAATATATGAAATATATGCTCCCACTGAAGTGATCTACTGCAGAAACGGAGATATCTCCCTAAGCTCTAATTTAATTTATGCTAATATAGCCATGTTGAAAAGACAAGTTCTTATTGAAGATACTCTATTTACGCTTTAAATTAATTCAATTCAATCTAGCTACCCTGAAAAACAACATACACCAGGGCACCACAGGTTAAACCACTATATGTGCTGGGAAATATACGTTCCCATTGAAGAGACCTACTGCAGAGATACAGAGACACAGATATCCCTTTAAGCCTCAAACTAACTCTCCCTATTATATTGACTTTGAAAATATATAAATTCATTGAAGAGACCAAGATACGTATTTATATTCTAAAAATATATGCTCCCAGTGAAGAGATCTACTGAAGAGACTCAGATACACCCCTAACTTCTAAACTATCTCATTCTAATATTGTTACTTTGAAAATTTCAATATTATTAGAACATATATCTACTTATCATGGAGAAATGTCAACTAAAAAAATTCCAGATAAAACCTCAACCAGGTCAGATAAAAAAGGTCAGAAACATGAAAAGAGACTTTCCGCTTTTTTTGTACCACAAGACAACCTGGAAGGTGTGGAACAATCCCCTCTGGAACCGTTACATATAGGGGCTTTACCCTCCCCCACTAAGATCTCAGATAAAGGGGAAGTTACTCCTATTTTTCTAAAGAAATGTTTGGAAGACATCTCTAATGATATCAAAATGGAGCTGAATAATAAATTTTTAGACCTAAAAACAGATTTAGCCATGCTAAATGATCGTATCCAGAAAATAGAAGAAAAGGTAGAGGCTTTAGAATTTCAACTACAAAAAGCAAACGAGATCCAAACTAAGACGACAATGAAACTGAAAGATCTGGAAGATAAAATATGTGACCTAGAAGATAGATCAAGAAGATTGAACCTGAGATTCAGAAATATACCAGAGGAAATATCAGATGTTCAACTACAGGACTTTTTAATAAAATATATTGAATGCCTGGGGATTTCTACTACACAGCAAGACTCTAAGATGTCACGCTACCATCGTCTTTCATATAGAAAACAGAATCAATTATATCCGCGAGAAGTAATTGTGGCGTTTACTACGTATGTATTTAAGATACAGATCCTCCAAGCAGTTAGAAAGACAACGATAAATGATGAAAAATATAAAGACATAAGAGTTCTCACAGATGTCTCTTTTACAACGAGGCAAAGAAGAAACCTTTTCTCTATGATTTTCCCAACTCTGAAGAAATATAACTTAAAGTTTAAATGGAACTCGCAATCAGCTTTAATAATTTGCTATAAAGATTTATGGAAGTCCTTCAAGACACCGGAGACTGCCCAAGCCTGGCTTACAGACAATGACATGTAGCCACCCTACCATCATCTAGTTAATGAGGGGTCATCCCACTAATTTGAGATATTATATAATATTTTTAGTTTTATTAGTTTAGTGTTATCACTTTACTATGCACTTAGAGTGACATATTGGCTTTGGATTTTGCACTTGGATTTAGAATTACTAATTAATTCACTTATTATTAGTAGTAACCCAGACACATTAAGTCAGTTCACAGTTAGTGGCTTTAATAATTATGATAGAATTAATCTCACACCTATATAATAGAACTAATTAGAGTTTATCCACAAAACACTTAAAAGGAAAATGGGAAAATTAATAAGTAAAACACCAATAGATTTGGATTAATATAATGCTCTTCAAAAAAGTTAATGATACACGGGTTCGTTTTTATTATTATGTTTTCTTTTTTTTTTTTTTGTTTGTTCTTGAAGTAAATAAGGATATAAGGGATTGTTGATGATAGTATATAATATTTTTAGTATCTCTGGCTTATTTCTATTTCTCACTTTATTTTATGCATAAAATGAAATACAGGCCAAGGCCTCTGAATTAGGACTTAGGACCTTTAGCTAAACCACTTTCTATTAGTATTAACTATGACACTGTAATTAATCGCACATTCAGCATCCTTAGTTTTTCTCGTTATAATTAATCTCATACTTATAGAGTGGACATAGTGAAGACCTGATCCATAAAACTCTCTTTACGATGTTAGGAATAACAATAAGTAATAGATGAAACGATATAGAGAGCTACAACGTTTCTTAAAACTAATGCCATATGGGCCTGTTATTACAATTTTTTTTCCCTTCGCTCTCTCTTCTAATAAGATACTCCAAATCTATATACCCCTCCCTGTGGGACTCTATGGGACTCCCAGTATATGGAATACTTTTTTGTATTCCAGGTTTCTATGTAAATATATATGTTTTTATGTTGTTTTGTCAGTCATGTAATATGTGTAACCGGTCGGATATATCGCTTATATGGTCAGGGAGCATGAGAAAGAAGATTAGGTTGAAATATGGTTAGAGTTTTAACTATTAATGCTCAAGATCTCAATTCCCCTGTTAAACAAAGCTATTTATACAATACCCTTGTTCAACAACGTATACAAATAGGGTTTATTCAGGAAACCCACTGGATGGCGGATTCGAAGAAATTTTGGTCGTATAAAAATTATCCTTTGATTTTTTCCGCTTCTATACAAGGGAAAAAAAAATGTGGTGTCTCAATAATTTTTTCCAGAGAAGTTAATTTTGACTGTTGCTTTAACTATTTAGACCCAGACGGGAGGTTTATCATACTGGTTGGTCAAATGAATGGGATAGATTACACTTTGGTTAATGTGTATCTACCCAACAAGGATCCAATTAAAACATTGCTCAAAATTCTAGACATGGTGGAGCAAGTAAAAAAGGGTATAGTTATGATTGCAGGGGATTTTAACTGTATTTGTGATACCTTAATGGATAAACAATTAGCTAAAAATCAAAAAATAGACAAATCCCTGAAAAGACAGGCAGCATCATTAAATAGAGTGTTAAAGAAAGCGGAATTGTATGACTGTTGGAGATTATTCCATCCTAATGAAAAGAATACGACCCATAGATCAATCCCTCATAATTCATCGGCGAGGATAGACATGATTATGGGTAATCTAAATTTAATCCAGACGATGTCTACAATCTCTATCGTTGAAAATACTTGGTCAGACCATGATATGGTAATTGCAGATATGGTGGGAACCCGAAGACCCCCCACGATCTGGAGATTGGCAGATTATCTATTAAAGGATAAAACTAATGTAGATCATATAGAGAAGCTAATGGATTATTTTATCAAGGAGAATTCATCTGAGGATATATCTAAAGAATGCCTATGGTGTTCCTTTAAAGTAGTCATCAGGGGATACTGGATAAAACTAGCAAGTCATCAAAAAAATAATGTAGATAAGATCTTGTCAGATCTCTATATAGAATTCTATAACCTCGCTAAAGCTAATAAGCAATCTTTTTCTGAAAGGAGAACATCTGCTATTAAAATCTGCCAAGAAAAGATAAACACACAGCTCAAAATTAGGATAGAACGTAATCTAAAAAAACTTAATATTAGTTATTTTTTTTTTTTTTTTTTTTTTTTTGACATTCTTTATTTTACGGTTTTTCTTATTTTAGATCAAGTGGGGGGTACAGTAAAGAAAAAGGGTATAGGATGGGGGTTACAAAAGGGTTACAGAACACGCAATAGCTATGCTTGACAGATACATGTGCGTTTGAAGTTACACAGTAGGTTTTTGTTGGTTACATGAGGTTGTCTGAGGTTGGAGGACCAATGTAGTATTCCGTGTTTGTATCGGCATGTCGTAGTAACTCATATTAGTTGTGCAATTATTCATTTATTATTTGATTGTGGTCCTGGTGCATTTGTCAGCTAAGGTGTATGTGGCAGGTGTGAGTGCTTAGGTGGGTCGGGCGGGCGGGCTGTAAGCTACAGTCATGCGTGGGGTGGGGCCTGTTCCGGCCCAGCCCGCCTCGTGCACTTCCGTTTCGGGTACAGGTGAGCTACCTGGGCCGCTAGGTCTTGTCCATTCACTGCTGCTCGGTCGCTATGTGTGCCGTTCCCTCAGTCCTAGGTACTGCCGTTGGGGTCGTCTAGTCGCGTTTTTAAGTGTGTCTATCATGTCTGGATGTTGCCTACGTGTGGCGTGACTGTTCGGTGGTACCCGTGTACACAGGTCTATCGCGGCGCCTGCTGTGAGTCTGGTCATGAGCTATGGAGTATCGTACAGCGACCTGGGGGCTGGCGGTGTCTCATCCCGTCCGCGTGGGGTTCCGTCTGCCGGTTGTTTCTTTGTCTGTGTATAATCCATCACGCTATGCGTGTTCCAGTCCAGTTCTGGGTATGGTTCAGTCGTGTCTGTCTCGGTTCCGAGGGGGGAAGGGGAGGGGGGGAGGAGAGTTGGGGGTGAAGCGAGGGGGGGAGGGAATAGTTGAGAAAGAGATGGGTGGGGGAGTGTGGGGGTGCGGGGCTGATGAGGGCTAAGGTATGTGCTGAGGTCTCAGGGGGTTGTCCTGTCTGCAGTTATGAACAGAAGCCAGGGGGTCCACGTCAGGTTGCATTTCTCTGTGCGGCCTTGGAGGGAGGCCGTCATTGCTTCCATGTTGCGTATTTCTCCCACCCTATCCACCCATTGTTGGAAGGTGGGGGCGGCGGCCTTTTTCCATAGAGTGGGTATCAGGGACTTTGCCGCTGTCAGCAGGTGTTTTGTCAGGGATTTCTTGTACGTTTTAAGTGACATGGTCGTGTGGTGTAGCAACATGGGGAGTGGTTGGAGCGGGAGCTCCGGGTCCGATATTTCCCGGATGTTGGTGTTAACCATCTCCCAAAAGGGGGTGATGGCTGAGCATGACCACCAAATATGAAGCATAGTGCCTCTCTCTTCTCCACATCGCCAGCAGGTCTCCTCGATGTCCGGGTTCATGCGGTGCAGCACATCCGGGGTCCTGTACCAGGTTGTCAGCAGTTTGTAGCTCATCTCTTGGTACTTTGAGCTAATTGAGCTTTTATGAGTGAGCTGAAATATTTGATCCCATTCTTGGGCGGTCAGGGTTTCCCCGGTCTCTCTCTCCCATCTGGCGATGAATTTCGGCGGTGGTCTGTTGTCTCCTTCCATAAGCATTGCGTATAGCGTAGAGATTCCCCGTTCTAGGTGACGACCGGCCGTGCAGTATTTCTCAAAGGGTGTGAGATCCCGATGGAATTGTTGCTTGGCTGCTGTTGTGGAGTGGTATGATTTGACCTGTAGGTATCGGAACCGATCAAGGATCGTCGGGGTAGTGTCCGGGAGCAGGTCTGTCAGGGCTTTGAGGGTGTCACTGCCGCACCATTGGCGCATGTAGACCCAGTTCGACTGAGTGAAGTTTTTCAGGTCCGCCGGTGTTAGACCTCCCCCAATGTCTGGATTGTAAGTAAGGGGTGTTAGCGGGCTGGTGTGGGTGGTCAGCTGTTGTGGGTATCTCAGGGCGCACCAAGTCTTCAGGGTTGCATCGATCAGGGGGTTACCCGTCTTGAGGGCACTGAACGGGGTTCCCGTCCTCCACAATTGCGAGGGGATTTCCCCCCCTACCTGGGTCACCTCGGCTCCCACCCAGAGCTTTTCCGTCGTGTGAGCGTGCCAGTCGGTGACCCTCAGCAGGTGGGCAGCTCGGTAGTACCCCAGTATCGAGGGGAGCCCTACCCCCCCACGCTGTTTAGGCTGTTCCAGTTGGTGTTTACTTATCCTTGGTGCCCCTCTTCTCCACACGAATCCCCGTATCGCTGCAGAGATAGAGCGGAAGAATTCCCGTGGCAGGGAGATTGGGATCGTCTGGAAAAGATAGAGTAAGCGAGGTAGGATGTTCATTTTAATCGCGTTTATGCGACCGAACCACGAGATGTAGAGGTCCGTCCAACGGTGCATATCGGCCTGTAGGGAGGCCAGGATGGGAGCAAAGTTTGCCTGATATAGGTGTGCAAGTTCTTTGGTTAGCCAGATACCAAGGTATTTCAGCTTAGTGTCACACCATTTGAATCCGAATTGGGAGCGTAAGTGCATTTCTTCGCCGGTGGGGATTGAGATATTGATTGCCTCCGATTTCTCCGTGTTGAGTCTCAGGTTCGAGACCCTCCCGAACTCACGGAAGAGGCTCAGGAGGTTCGGGATGGAGATCAGGGGTTGCTGCAGAAAGAAAAGCATGTCGTCAGCATATGCTGCGACCCGGTGTTCCACTCCCCCCATCTTATGCCCCGTTATACCCCCATCCGCTCTGACCGCCTCCAGGAATGGTTCCAGGGAGAGGGCGAACAGAAGGGGGGACAGGGGGCATCCCTGCCGTGTGCCATTTCGTATGGGAAACGAGGCAGAGAGGGCACCGTTAACTCGGATTCTGGCTGTTGGGGTCGTGTATAATGCAGCTATCCAGGTTCTGATATTGGGTCCGAATCCCATGTGTTGCAGCGTTGCCTCGAGATAGGCCCAGTCCACTCGGTCAAAGGCCTTTTCCGCGTCTGTGGAGAGGAGGACCAGACCTCCTCCCTGGCCCCTGGCCGAGTGAATGATGTTAAGGGCCCGGATAGTGTTGTCTCGGGCTTCCCTGCCTGGCACAAAACCCACCTGGTCTGGGTGGACCAGCTCGGGTAATGCCCGGGCGAGGCGCAGTGCCATGACTTTAGCATAAAGCTTTAGGTCTGCATTTAAAAGGGAGATGGGGCGGTAGCTCGCACAGCAGGCCGGGTCCTTCCCTTCTTTCGGCAAGACTGTCACTACAGCTCTAAGTGAGTCTACCGGGAGCTGCCGACCCTCCAGTATCGAGTTTAGGCCCGTTAGTAAGTGTGGCAGTAGGATATCTTTGAAGGTGCGGAGGTAGCTTGCGGGGAGGCCATCTGGTCCCGGGGCTCTGTTGGGTTTGGTTAGCTTGAGTGCAGCGTGGAGCTCCTCGAGCGACACTGGGTGTTCCATGCCTGCGGCCTTTTCGGGTGTGAGTTTGCGGGTGACATGCGCGGCGAGGTAATCCGTTAGTTCACGTCTGCGTCGTGCCGGATCACACGCATTAGTCGGATCTGCCAGGTTGTAGAGGCCGGTGTAGTAATCCCTAAACGCCTGCAGGATCTCCGCTGGGAGTCGCGTTACTTTCCGTCCTTGGGTATTGATTTTGTGTATGTGGTTTTGCCTCTGTCTTTGTTTTAGGGTCTGGGCAAGTAGTCTACCACATTTGTTTGAGTACTCATAAAAATAGCGGTTGGACCTCTGGAGTACGTTGAGCAGCTTCTGGGAAAGTATGTCCCTGAGTTTTCTCCTTGCGTCTGTCAATCGCAGATATATGTCGTCTCTTTGGTCTCGTTTATGCGTGGTTTCCAGGACCGAAATCTGCTTGGTCAGTTCCAGGACTTGCTTGGCGTTTTCCCGTTTGCGCTGCGTACATAGGCTGATATAGTGTCCCCGAACCACGCATTTATGCGCCTCCCATGTAGTCAGCGGAGAAACCTCGGGTGTGGCGTTGGATTCAAAGTATTGGGTGAGTATTTGCGAAGTCAGTGCAGTGCATTCCGCGTCAGTTAGCACTGTCTCGTTTAATCTCCACTGGCGTTCCTTCGGCTTAAAGAGGGGTGATTTGAGATGGACGGTCACCGGGGCATGGTCGGAGTCAACGTGGATCCCTATATCTGCGGACATGAGCAAGGGGAGGAATTCCTGTGCCACGAAGATGTAGTCTATCCTGCTGTATTGGTTGTGAGGGGCAGAATAGCAGGTGTAGTCCCTGCCGTCGGGATGTGCTGCTCTCCAGCAGTCGACTAGTCCTAGTCTGGCGAGTGTTTGTTTGGCCTTGCGCACACAGTGGTCCGGTATGGCGCTGGAGCCCCGGGAAGTGTCCACCCGTGGGTCCAGTGGGAGGTTTACGTCCCCCGCCAATATCAGGAGGCCCTCCCGGAATTTCTCTAGTTGGGATAGCGTCCGGGCCAAAAATGAGTGTTGGCCACGGTTGGGGCAGTAGATATTGGCCAGGGTATATGGGCGGTCTGCTATGGTTCCTTTCACGAAAAGGAACCTCCCTAGCGAGTCAGCCTGAGTGGCAGTGCATTGAAACGGCACCGTCCCCGCAAAGAGAATGGCAACTCCTGAGCGTTTGGAGTCCCGGTGATTCGCAAAGAATCCCTGAGGGAATCGCCTGTCCTTCAGTGTGGGTGCACCCCCGTCTTTAAAGTGCGTCTCTTGTAGGAATGCTACAGACACCCTGAGAGACCATAACGTCTTCAGGAGTTGACTGCGCTTTTCAGGGATGTTGAGGCCTCTGGAGTTATTGGTCCAGAGCTTGAGTGAGGCCGGTTGGAATCCCTGTGACATTGCTGCGGACTGTGTGTGTGGGGAAGGAGGGGGGAATGAGTAGGCAAAGAGGTGGTAGGGGAGTAGTTAGAAACAGTTAAGAAGAGTAGGGAGATGGGGGGGGGGGGCGAGGGCAGGGGTAGGGAGGATGTGTCGGTCGGTCAAAATCAGTCAGCTGGTGTCGGGGTGGGTTGGAAGGGATGGAAACGTCGGGTGGTGTTAGACAACTATGACCCAGGATCGGGTTAGCGCACCAGGGTCTATGCTACCTGTCTGAGGTCAGCGGGCAACCCTGGGCCCGATCTAATATACAGTTCGGGTCTGCTGCGCGGGGTCGCGGTGACCAGGTAGAGTGTAAGGGGTTAATGGTCTTGAGGCTACTGCCTGTGACCGGCTCAACTAAGCAGCTAAGAGCTCCTGAGCCTGGTGGGGGAGCCAAGTGTGTGGTTGGTCCAATTGTGGACTGCGTGTACATAATACAATAAAGCTAGTCATATGAACAATATTCAACTTAAACATTTTTGCGAGTTATAATGTATCAGAAATTGCAATTAAACCGGAGAATAAAACAGAGTAAATCAGCAACTGTAAACAGATCAGCCAAATTCTGAGGGCAAGTGGGAGGGTCTCCCCGTAGTCGTGCCTCCCCCCGCGGGTGTCCACCTAACTCCAGTCCCTAGTCCCTAGTCCTCCCTCCCGGGTTCCCGAGCTAGTCTGCTGTGCAGTTGGGGTGCGGTTGAGGTGGGGGGCTGTCAGGGGTGTGGTGTTTCGGGCAATGCCGGCTGTCTGGGGCGGAGGGGGTCCCAATCTCGTGTCTGTAATATCCATGGTGGTCCCTCTAGTTCCTCCCATGCGGCCTTCCCACGTCTCCCCTGTCAGTGCGGAGTGTTCCCTGTCTTGAACCTGCTGGTATCAGCCTCCCCTGTCTAGTGCGGTCCCCAGGCCTAATGTGGGGTAGTCAGATGGATTTGCAGGGGAGTCTGCATGGCATGGGTCGGTGCGTCCGGGGGAGGGGATTTTGCTGTCATGGGCTGCACTGGGGTTCACTGTCGGTCTCTTTCTCTAGTGGTCACTGTCCCCACATCTGTCTGGGGTCTGCCCTCCTTCCATTGCCCTTTTCCCATCCCTCCCTTCCCCGCTGCTCGTGGTAACAACTCTGGGCCCAAAAAGGGCCTTTCCGGGGTGTACCGGGGTTCGACCAAGCTTGAGAGTCCCTGGGTATAGCCGGGTCAGAGCCAGCATGAGTCCAGATCTCCGGTGACAGCATTGTCTCATGTCCGTGGGCTGTTGGAAATTCCCGGGGAACACATCCCCCCACATCACCGCAGGGCGGTACCAGAGTAAAGATATGCCCGGGGCCCCCCCGCCCAAACAAACCTCTCCCTCCCGCTGGTTGCGTTGTGTTAGCAATGTGAGTCTTGGGTTTAGGGTCTATGTTGACCGAGTCTCGTTGTAGACTAGAGCCCGATACAGATGGGTTTGGGCTGAAGGGAGGCTACCTCGTGTAGCGGCCGTGCTGGGGGTCCCGGGGGGAGTGTGGGCTGGGAGTGCAGGTGTGTTTGCAATGTTACTTACATACCCCTGCTGGTGGCTCCGCTGCGGGGTCCAGGGCGTTGGTGCCGGGTCGGGCGGAACGCCGGGGTAGGCTGGCCCTCCGCAAGGTGGGGGCCCCGCAGTCCTCGGGGTGGGCCGATCTGGGTGTGGCGGGGAGTCATTCTTCCGAAGCGTCCGGACCCCCTCTCCTCAGTGGCCGATTCCTACCTATACCGGGGTCAGCGGGATGTTGTGGTGGCCCCATCAGTATCCAGTTAGGGACTGCCACTGCCGGTAGGTCCAGGGCTCGCAGGAACCCGGGAACATCGTTTGGCCATCTTAGCGTGCGCCAGGCGTTGTCTTTACGCGCCTGCAGGCTAAACGGGTGGCCCCACTTGTATGGGATCCTTCTGTCTTGTAGCAAGCGGGTAAGCGGCTTCAAAGCACGACGCGCTTCCAGCGTCAGGGGTGAGAGGTCTTGAAATAGAGATACCTGCGAGTCCATGAAGGTAATGGTCTGCGGCCTGGCTGCTCGCATAATAGTCTCTTTCAGGTGGAAGGATAGCAGGCAGCATATAATGTCTCTAGGCAGACCGTCATTCCTCGGGGGTCGGAGGGCTCTATGGGCTCTTTCGATGTGGTAAGTGTCTGGAGCGTCGTCCCCCAGTATTTGTGTGAAGAGCCCGGACAGTATGGCCACGAGATCTTCCCCTACCTGTTCAGTCAGACCCCTGACGCGTATGTTGTTCCGGCGTCCGCGGTTATCCAGGTCCTCAACCTGTCTTCTCAAGTCCAGAAGGACCGTGCCCTGTCTGGAGGTGGCGTTATCCGCTGCCTGGGAGTGTTGGGAGGCCTGTAGGCAGTCTGCTTCCAACTCTGTTACTCGCTGCTCCAGGGCAGTGACATCTCTCCGCACCTCTTGAATCTCCTCCCTGATTGCTGTGCGCATTTCTCTCACCATGGCTGCCTTGTCAGCCTTAGTCAGCATGTTGGATGCTATGGCTGTTAGTTCCGCCGAGATTTGTGCCAGGGAGTCTGTTTGCAGAAATCCCGCCGTGGATTCAGCTGTGCTGCTGGCGCCCGGCGATTCCGGCGCCATCTTGTCCGCCGGCCGCATGGATTTGAAGCCGTCAGGGGTGGACAGGTATCCGTCCATAGGTCCGGCTTGTCGTTTCGGGGAGGTAGTCCCTGCGGGTCCAGGAGTCATCTGGCGCCTCGGTTTCCCCATTTTAGGCTGCAGGAGGGCTGTGAGTACTGTGCTTTGTGAGCCGGGTTTGCAGAGCCTCACGAGCGTGCGGCTTACTCCATGTCCGGTCGGCCACGCCCCTCGTCTAATATTAGTTATTATTATAAGAGTAATCGTGCTGATTCAATGTTAACTAACAAATTAAAGAAAAAAAGGTCTGAGCAAAAAATATCCAAATTAGGAGATGGTAAAAATTTTGTCTACAAACCAGATGAAATAGCTAATAAATTTAGGTCATTCTACGAGAATTTATACAATTTGAATAAGTCTCCTGATATGGGTGGGATCGAGAAATATTTGGAAAAATCTAATCTGTCGAAAGTGTCCCCTGAGCAAAAAATTGAGGCTTAATGGAACTTGTAGCGGAGTAGAGGTACGATCCAAGGTAGCTCCGCTGGTAGACAGGAACAGCAATCCAATACAGGTATCAAACGGGTAGCGTGGTTACAATCCCTTCCCTCCAAGAACTAGACGACACATAGCTTGGAGGTCAACTGTCAGCTTTATTCACACAATTTCTTTTATGGCTTTTTCCCATGCAAGGGAGGTAACTCAAAACAACCAATCACCTCACAATCACCTCCCCTCCCTCTCCTCCCCTTAGATTAGCAGGTAAATTAATTAGAGGGAACCGAGTTTTCCCCAGTTTCTGAATGACCCCTAAATACGGGGGGTACGAGGATAAACGAGGGGTCCCCTGGTAGGTCTGCTCTGGGTGAGTAACATATTCAAATTTCACCCAGATCAGACCAGGGGTTCGGGAGTTACAGGTATTTAAAGATTTGACCGACTGCAGGGACACAGTAGCCGAAAACGGCTCCATAGATTCTGGCCCTGTAGTCGGTCTACTTCACTGCATGGAAAGTGCCGAACAGCTCAGCCATCCGACCCCAATCTTTGGTTCGGATGAATCCCCTAGACTGGGGAATGCAAACTACCGAACGGCGGGCCGTTCGGCAGTTTGGATCATACGATTTGGTGATCCTGGAGGTCTGAGCGGTGTCTGGGTAGTCGAGCGTCCGATTTTAGTTCCAGACGCTCGACGACCCAACACCGCTGTTCGGCAGTTAAGATGGCCACCGCCACGTGGAGATTAGGCGAACGGCGGCCACCCACGGACCCAATAACGGTATGTACACATTTATTCTTCCTTAACATGCTGGTACAATATACAAGATGCAGGGACATATAGGGTTAGGGACAAATAACAATGTAACTACGAGTTTCTGGTGGCTGCTTCTGCCACAATGCTCCCCCAGAACCAAGCCAGCATACACAGTCTGATCCCAACGGATCGGCTTGGGGATGTCTGGAGGAGTACCCACAGATCACTTGTCTAGTTCCGTTTGTCGGGATAACCCGTCAGCATTTCCATTGAGCTTCCCCGGGCGATATTGGATATTGAAATCAAAGGGCTGAAGCGCTAAGCTCCAGCGCAGCAGTCTGGCATTGTCTCCTGACACCCGGTTCAGCCAGACCAACGGGTTGTGATCTGTGAGCAGGGAAAATGTTTGTCCATACAAATAGGGCTGTAGTTTCTTGAGGGCCCACACCACGGCAAGGCATTCCTTTTCGATGGCGGCGTAGCTTACTTCTCTGGGTAAAAGCTTTCGGCTGAGGTAAGCTACGGGGTGTTCACCGCCATCGGCTCCGATCTGGCTCCGTACTGCTCCCAATCCGAACATTGAAGCGTCTGTATGGACGAGAAAGCGTTTAGTCGGATCGGGAGCAGCCAACACAGGGGCATTAACAAGGGCATTTTTTAGGAGTTGGAAGGCCTGTTCACACTCTGGGGCCCATACTACTAGTTTGGGAAGGTTCTTGCGGGTCAAGTCGGTAAGGGGCTTGGCTAGGGCGCTGTAGTTAGGTACAAACTTTCGGTAATATCCTGCCGTCCCCAAAAAGGCTAGTACCTGGGTTTTAGTGCGGGGGGTTGGCCATTTAGCTACGGCCTCTATTTTGGCTGGTTCGGGTTTTTGGTGGCCGCTGCCTACTCGGTGTCCGAGGTATTGGACCTCGGCCATCCCTATATGGCATTTACTGGGCTTGAGGGTCAGTCCGGCTTCCCGGATGCGGTCTAGTACTGCTCCGATATGGTCTAGATGATCGGCCCAGGAGTAACTAAAGATGGCTATGTCGTCTAGATAGGCGCAAGCATACTCCTGAAACCCGTCCAATAGTCGGTCCACCATCCTCTGGAAGGTGGCCGGGGCGTTCTTCATCCCAAATGGCATGACCCGGAATTGGTACAGGCCAAATGGGGTGACGAAGGCCGACTTGGGAATGGCGTCCTCGGCTAGAGGAATTTGCCAATACCCTTTACACAGATCAATGGTGGTTAAGTATTTCCCCCTAGCCATTTTGTCTAATAGCTCGTCTATCCGGGGCATGGGATAGGCATCGGATATGGTTTTATCATTGAGCCTCCGGTAATCTACACAGAAGCGGGTAGTTCCATCCCGCTTCGGCACGAGTACTACGGGGGATGCCCAGGGGCTATCGGAATGCTCAATTACCCCTAACTGCAACATTTCCTTCAATTCCTTGTACATGTTCCCCCTCACTGCTTCGGGAATGCGGTAGGGCGGTTGACGGAGTGGGATCGGGTCTAGGGTTTCTACCCGATGGGTAGCTAACGGGGTATACCCCGGGAGGTTGGAAAAAGTGGCTCCTTTTTCCCTAATTAAACTTTGGGCCTGAGCTTTTTCTTGGGGATTCAAGCGGTCTCCTAGCTGTACGGCCGCGAGATCCTCTTGTAGCGTTCCTCGGGCCAGCATGTCAGGGAGGGGCAGGTTATCTGTGTCCTCTGCAGCCGAGGCGCAGATGGCGGATACTTCCTCTGTGCGCTCGTGGTAGGGCTTCAGCATGTTCACATGGAACATGCGTCTGTCCCCGGTCCCGGCGCAGGGGCCGATTATATAGGTGGTATCGCAGACCTGCTCTACCACCTTGAATGGGCCCCGCCAGGAAGCCTGCAGCTTGTCAGTAGGGACGGGGCGTAGGACTAGTACTTTCTGGCCGACCTGAAAGCTGCGGTCCCTGGCTCCCTTATCATACCATTGGCGCTGGCGTGTCTGGGCCGCCTGGAGGTTGTTGCGCACAGCCCGGGTCAATTCCTCCAGGCGGTTCCGAAACTCCAACACATAGGGTACGATAGGGGTGCCGTCAATGGTTGTTCCCCCCTCCCAGTGTTCCCTTATTAGGTCTAGGGGTCCCCTTACCCTCCTTCCGAACAACAGTTCGAAGGGAGAGAACCCAGTGGACTCTTGGGGCACCTCTCGGTAGGCGAACAGGAGATGGGGTAAGAACCGCTCCCAGTTCTTCTGAGTGGCTACGAACGTGCGGATCATTTGTTTTAAGGTCCCATTAAACCGTTCGCAGAGGCCATTGGACTGGGGGTGGTATGGGGAATTAAGGATAGCTCGGACCCCGCATACTTTCCACAGCTGTTGCGTGACCTCAGCCGTGAATTGGGTACCCTGATCTGAAATGATCTCCCGGGGGATCCCCATACGGGTAAATATACGCATGAGGGCGTCTACTATGGTCTCTGCGTGTACATTCGTCAGGGCTACTGCTTCGGGGTATCTAGTGGCATAGTCTACCACGGTCAATATGTATTTCTTACCGGACGGGCTTTTTTGTCTCAGGGGTCCGATAATGTCTACCGCTACCCGGCTAAAGGGTTCTTCAATAATGGGCAGGGTGTGTAGTTTGGCCTTGTATCGGTCCCCCCGCTTTCCTACTCTCTGACAGGTATCACAGGTATTACAGTACTGCTTAATATCCTGTGATATCCCTGGCCAGAAGAAGTTCTGTAACAGCCGATGTTTGGTTCGGCTGATCCCTAGGTGTCCGGACATGGGAATGTCGTGGGCGATCCGCATTAACTCTCGTCGATACTTTCGAGGCACAATTAACTGTTTAATGGGTACAGGAATGGATCCGGCTACTACCTTTTCGGCATACCGGTATAATAACCCCTTATCCCAAGCATATCTCTCCCCCTCTCTGCCAGTCTGGTCTTTATCTATCCTGTCCTTGTAAACCTGTAGGGACGGGTCCAGGGCGACCTCGCTACCAAATTCTAATGGGGCAGCCCAGGGTAATACAGTGTGATCAGGGGGGTTCGTGCTTACCTGAGCCTCAGAGTCAAGGTGGGGTGCCGTGGTGCGAGCCTGTTGGCGGGTGACGACCGGGTAAGCTTCCTGTGGAGGAGGCCGGGTAACAAAAGCGGAAGTTAGCTCCCCCAAATCGTTCCCCAAAATCACATCGGCAGGTAGATCCTGCATCATCCCCACTTCAATTTGTCCTGCCCCCGCTCCCCAGTCCAAATGTAGTTTAGCAGTGGGTACCTTGTAGATAGCTCCCCCTGCCACTCGAACTGCAATGCAATCCCCAGTGAGATGGTTCGGGGCCACTAAATGGTTCCGTACCAGAGTGATGGTGGCCCCAGAATCTCTTAACCCCTCCAGCCGCTTGCCCTCCACATGGACTACTTGCCGGTGGCCCTGGCGGTTGTCTGAGGCCGCCTGGACTGGGTTTACCTCATGGAGGGTGCCCAAGGGCTCTTCTATTTGGGTAGAGGTGAAAGGTTGAGCCCAGGGCCTGCCCTGATAGCAGTGTACCGCAGCTCGGGGGGTGGTTGGTGGTCGTTGAGGGGTCCAGGTCGGTCTGGCCCGGTTTTGGGGACAGTCTCGTTGCATGTGACCCAGCTGGTTACATGCATGGCACCTGACAGACGCCCAGTTGTTGTACCTGGGGGGTTGGGACTGGTAGGTCCCCCCTGGTCGGGGTGAATTTGCTGGGGTAAGCTGGGGAACAGCTGGCGTAGGTTGCACTCTACTGGAGAACTGCTGTTCCCGCTGGGAGTCCTGATGCTCATCTGCTAGTTGAGCGGCCTCATGCAGAGTACGGGGCTTACGGTCTCTTACCCAGATCTGTAACTGTGGAGACAAACGTGTGTAGAACTGTTCCAGCATCATCAACTGCTGGATCTCTTGGGCCGTGACGGCTTTGGCTGCCTCAAGCCACCCGTTAGCTGCCCGTTGTAGGCGGTGTGCAAATTCTGCATGCGAGTCTTTTGCTGATTTGGGTAATTCCCGGAACTGTGTTCGGTATGCTTCAGGTGTAATGGCATACCGTGCGAGCAAGGTTTGTTTTACCTTCTGATAGTCTCGGATATCCTCCGCCGGCATAGCTCGGTAGGCATCTGCTGCGCGGCCGGATAGGTTACCCGCTAGCACTCGTACCTGTTCTTCAGGGCTAATGGCATGCAGCTGGCACAAAAGTTCAAAGTTCTGTAAATATCCATCAATGTCCCCCTCGGTATCATTAAACGCTTTGAATACCTGGTACGGTATTTTAGCTTTCGCTGGCGGGGTGGGGGCCGATGTTGCGCTTCCCTGCGCTGATCGCTGCATAAAGAGAGCCTGTACATCGTTGTACACCTGGTCTGCTTTCTGTGCTGCCATGGCTGGTGAGAATAGAGCCATTCTGGCCCGATATTCTCTGGTAAACTCAGTTTCTTCCCCCTCCCTTGGAGGTGCTGCAGCAGCTGCGACTCTGTCTCCTTCCATGAGTTCTGCGATTAGGATAGCCTTTGTTTTGTTGCTTGCTATCCTCCCTCTCGCTTCCAGTAACTCTTTTAGTGTATCCCGTTTCAAGAGGGTATAATCTGTTTCCATTCAGTCCTTTTTAATTCCTGCTGAATGCCTCTTGCTGTGTAGTACGATCCCGTCGCTTGCCACCAATTGTAGCGGAGTAGAGGTACGATCCAAGGTAGCTCCGCTGGTAGACAGGAACAGCAATCCAATACAGGTATCAAACGGGTAGCGTGGTTACAATCCCTTCCCTCCAAGAACTAGACGACACATAGCTTGGAGGTCAACTGTCAGCTTTATTCACACAATTTCTTTTATGGCTTTTTCCCATGCAAGGGAGGTAACTCAAAACAACCAATCACCTCACAATCACCTCCCCTCCCTCTCCTCCCCTTAGATTAGCAGGTAAATTAATTAGAGGGAACCGAGTTTTCCCCAGTTTCTGAATGACCCCTAAATACGGGGGGTACGAGGGGTCCCCTGGTAGGTCTGCTCTGGGTGAGTAACATATTCAAATTTCACCCAGATCAGACCAGGGGTTCGGGAGTTACAGGTATTTAAAGATTTGACCGACTGCAGGGACACAGTAGCCGAAAACGGCTCCATAGATTCTGGCCCTGTAGTCGGTCTACTTCACTGCATGGAAAGTGCCGAACAGCTCAGCCATCCGACCCCAATCTTTGGTTCGGATGAATCCCCTAGACTGGGGAATGCAAACTACCGAACTGCGGGCCGTTCGGCAGTTTGGATCATACGATTTGGTGATCCTGGAGGTCTGAGCGGTGTCTGGGTAGTCGAGCGTCCGATTTTAGTTCCAGACGCTCGACGACCCAACACCGCTGTTCGGCAGTTAAGATGGCCGCCGCCACGTGGAGATTAGGCGAACGGCGGCCACCCACGGACCCAATAACGGTATATACACATTTATTCTTCATTAACATGCTGGTACAATATACAAGATGCAGGGACATATAGGGTTAGGGACAAATAACAATGTAACTACGAGTTTCTGGTGGCTGCTTCTGCCACAGAACTAGATCTCAGAATGAAGTTCAATTAGCTATTGAAAAGCTGGTTAACAGAAAAGCTCCAGGTCCGGATGGGTATACGAATTTGTTTTATAAGGTCTTTAAAAAAACAACTTCTTCCGCTATTAACGAACACCTTTAATGAACTGGCGCTTAAGGGATCTGCTTCTGTAGACCTATTAAGGGCTCATATCACTCCGATTTTAAAACAAGGTAAAATCCCATACAAAGTGAGCAGTTATCGCCCTATTTCGTTGGTCAATGTTGATATTAAACTTTATGCCGCAATTCTAGCGGAACGTTTAAAAATAGTACTGCCATCACTTATCCATCAGGACCAGATAGGCTTTATGCTAGGTAGGCACTCATTCAATAATACGCGTAGGGTCCTGAATTTGCTGGACTGGGCGCGGGCTGAGGGAACCCCCCTCCTGACCCTGTCGGTGGATGCAGAAAAAGCCTTCGACAGGGTCGGGTGGGGGTTCCTGAGGAGAACTCTCTCTCAATTTGGTTTTGAGGGGTGGTTTATGGATGCAGTTGGGGCTATATATTCAAACCCTTCGGCCCGCATAGTAACTCGTGATATTTGCTCAGAATGGTTCAGTATAAATAATGGGACAAGGCAGGGGTGTCCTCTTTCCCCCCTTCTATATGTATTATCAATAGAGCCTCTAGCGAATAATATTAGACAAAATAATGAGATTAGAGGAATGGGTCCAAGCAATGATGAATGGAAAATATGTCTGTACGCAGATGATATCCAAATTTCTATAACAGAGCCTCACGTTTCGCTCCCATACCTAATGCAAGAATTTGACAACTATAGTACTGTTTCAAATTATAGCTTGAATATGAATAAAACAATAGCTCTGTCTACTAATATACAAAGAGATAAATTAACATTGTTAAAGAAAGAGTTTGACTTTAAATGGACAAAAAGAGTTTCCTTATCTAGGGGTGATTATATCTTCAGATACAAAAAGGACTATGGAAACTAATTTTCTGAAATTGCTAAAAGAAACTAACGCTCTACTAAAAGAATGGAGAGTAAATGAAATCTCCTGGTGTGCAAGGATTAACATTGTTAAAGCCTATATAATCCCGAAATTATTATTTATAAAATTTATTATTTATAAAATATTTTACCAGGAAAGATACATTGAGATTTCTCTCGTTTTCAAGTATGTCCTGGGTCCACAAATCATTGCATTGTTACAGTTAGTGTACAATAAAATACAAAATTAATATACAATATATACAACATTTAACATAGAACAGGTAGGAAAAATATAATCAACCATGACAGGTACATTCTGTTTTGAGGTATGTAGAGAAGGATCTCTTAAAGGACTTTAAACTTAGGGAAGATTTTAATTTGTGCGGGAGGTCGTTCCACAAATGCGGTGCTCTGTAGGAGAAGGAGGATCGGGCTGCTTTCTTTTTATATTGAGGTAGACTAAGTAAAGTGTTGGTACTGGATCGGAGGTTGTAGGAAGTGGGAACAGCCGGGGAAAGCATTGCGTTCAGGTAGGGTGGGAGTTTCCCAGAAAAGCTCTTAAACACAAGGCTAGAAAGATGAAGGGTGCGTCTGGATTCCAGCGACAGCCAGTTTAGTTCTTTTAGCATGTCACAATGGTGGGTCCTGTAATTACATTGTAGCACAAATCGGCAGAATGAGTTATACAATGTATTGAGTTTATTAATGTGAGATTGCGATGCAGATGCATATACTACATCCCCATAATCAATGACTGGCATCAGCATTTGCTGTACAATCTTTTCCTTTACTGAAGGGCTTAGGCAGGATTTGTTTCTGTACAGGGCACCTAGTTTTGGATAAAGTTTAGATGCAAGCTTTTCTATGTGCAGGCCAAAAGATAGATTGGGGTCTAACATCATACCCAAGTATTTGAAAGAGTGGACTGCGGTCAGTGTGCCATTTGAAATTGTTTTGATGGATAGGTGAGAATTGTGTAATTTGTGTAATTTAGGTACTGTTCCAAAGATCATTGTGACAGTTTTGTCAGTGTTCAGGAACAGTTTGTTTTTTGCGATCCACTTTTCTACCTCTGTAAACTGGTCTTGGAGCACAGCCTCAAGCTGCGGTAGATCGGAATTGCTCGCATAGATTACCGTGTCATCTGCGTACATGTGTACATTTGAGGATTTGCAGACATTAGGCAGATCATTTATAAATAATGAAAATAGTAGGGGGCCGAGAATGGAACCTTGGGGAACACCACACGTGACTGGGAGAGGGAGGGAGTCGCTGTCAGAAATGGACACATATTGCGAGCGTTCCGATACATACGATCGAAACCAGTTTAGCGAATGATCACCAATACCTGAGTTTTTGAGTTTGTGCAGTAGAATGTCGTGGTCTACTGTGTCAAAGGCCTTAGCAAAATCAAGGAAAATAGCTCCAGTTAGGTCTCCTTGTTCCATGCCAGTTTGGATGTCATTGCAAACTTTTAAGAGGGCAGTTGTAGTGGAGTGATTCTGGCGAAAGCCCGATTGATCAGGGGTCAGATAGTTTGATTGTTGGTAATACTCACATAGTTGCGTATGGACACATTTTTCTAAGATTTTTGACAATACCGGGAGCAATGATATAGGGCGATAGTTAGAAACCAAGGTAGTGTCACCACTTTTATGGATAGGCACTACTCTTGCAGTCTTCCAAAGTTTGGGTAAGTATCCAGACACCAAGGATTCATTAATTAGAGTTGCGACGGGTTTAGCAATTGCCGGTGCACTGAGCTTCAACAGCATTGCTGGGATTTGGTCAGGTCCGGACTGGTTTTTCATTTTTAGATTATTAAGATGTTTTTCAACGACACTAACAGGTACAGGTCTAAAAGTGAACTTGTCTATATTGGGCGTTTGCAAATTTAGTGAGACCTGATCCACATTTGTAGTTTCAGGATGTGTGCCATTCATTAGCTTGGCAATCAGGGCAGTAGAGCATCCAACAAAATAATTGTTAAAGGCATTTGCTACATCTAAGGGAAGTTTCAGGGTTTGGTTATCCACTTTGACAGTGGAGGGTTGGGAGTGGATTGGGGGAGTTTGTAGTTTATTTATGACTTTCCAAAAGTTTCTAGGGTTTGAGATGTTATTGTTCAGATTGTCATAGAAATATTGGGCTTTGGCCAATTTTGTTTGTTTTGTGCATATATTTCGCCATTGTCTATATGCACAGTGATCATTCATAGAGCCAGTACGCTTAAACTTTGACCACAAAGAATCCCGAAACTGGTACATTTGGATGAGGTCAGCTGTGATCCAGTTCATATGTGCTCCTTTTACTCTCACCTTACGCAGCGGGGCATGCAGATTCCAAATTTGTAGGAGTTCAGACTGAAAGAATTCAACAGCACAGTCTAGATCTGGGATAATGTTTAATCTGTGCCATGGGAGGTTCTTGATGTCTTTTAAAAAGGATTCAAGATTAAATTTTTTGAAGGACCTTGTTATTTTAACCTTGGGAGCGGATTTAATAGCCTTAATTTTGCGCACACAGTATACTAAACAGTGATCACTGAAAGTGTTTGGGAGAACACCGGCCTCCTGGATTCTATCAGGAGAAGTAGAGAGAATCCAATCTAGCAGGGTATGGTTAAGGCTTTTAATGTTTATGCGAGTTGGGGAGGAGATTAATTGTGTTAGCTGCAAAGTCTTAAAAAGCGTGCACGAACTATTATTTTTAGGATTCAGCCAATCAATATTAAAATCTCCAAAGACCAACAGTTCACTGTTAGGGTTTTGAGCAATGGTTTCACTAAGGAGATGGGCTATGTCAGAAAGAGTATGCACAGGGGAGCTAGGTGGGCGGTAGATTCCTGCAACAATGATTGATTTACTGCATGGGATCTCAATTGTGCCAGAGAGGAAATCAAAGGTTGCAGGAGGATTAAGCTTTTGTAAAGGGGTAAACTTTATGGAATTGTCAACATAAATAACAATGCCTCCTCCTCTCTTTGCTCTGTCATTTCTAAAACATGAATACCCCTGTATTGCAATGGCGGTGTCTGGTATTTTAGTTGTTAGCCAAGATTCTGAGAGCACAATGATTTTTGGTTTGTAATGGGAACACCAGGCTTGCAGTGCATCCAGTTTAGGGAGTAAACTACGGATGTTGCAGTGCACAAAAGAGAGGCCTTTTTTAGTGGGGAGATTAGGACTAGAATTAGCTGGGGGACCAGGGTTAGACTCCACATCATTTGCAAGTGCGAGTAACATAAGGAATAGGAATTTGGACATAATTTTTGTTTGGGCACATAGTGAATGGGATACTTTATAATTTTGTGAGGTGGGGGTAGGAGGGCTATTTTTTAGAACTCTCCACCAGCACTCAGCAGATAAGTTACAGGAACAGAGCATGCCATGGTGTATGATAATTTGTTTTCCAGTTTGAGGTGTGTGCTTATGCTGGTAGTGGTGTGAACAAAATTGAATTGAAAAAAGGGTTATTAAGAATATCTGTATGGTTATATTTGGATTCATGTTAGTGGTATGAGGTGTGTAGTTGAAAATGAAAAACAGAAATTGTGAAAAACAAAAATTAAACAAAAAGTATATAGTATTAGTGTGTGAGATATCTATTTGTAGGGAGAGAGGGTATGTGTTCTATAGGGTTAAGAGACAGGCTTTAGTTACAAAGACATGAAAAGGTATACATTGAAAATAATAAAACTAAATAATAGTCACGAAATATAAAAACATTACACATTCAACAAAATTAACAGGTTATGTAGATATAGAATGAAATGTGAGTCTTCCAGAAGGCTACCTGTTTCAAATGGCCATGGAACAGCTGATGGAGCTCTGAGTTCTATGCTGGGCTTGGTATGTTTAAAAATCAGACTGTGGGAGAGAGATGTATATTAGGGTCAGATGGGCTAAGAGAGGGGGGGGGGGGGTACATAGATGGACATTTGATTTAAGGTCATTTAAGGAAAAACAAAAGCAAGATTGAGAATTACAGAGATAAGACAGAGGTATTTAAGTAGGGAAATAAAACCATTAAACAAGGAACAAGAAAGATATATGGGCCTGAGCTGGTTAAACTAACTTAACATGATGGACAAAGACAAAGGTGATAAAATACTTTGCATGATTAGCACAGGCTTTAGTTACAAAGACATGAAAAGGTATACATTGAAAATAATAAAACTAAATAATAGTCACGAAATATAAAAACATTACACATTCAACAAAATTAACAGGTTATGTAGATATAGAATGAAATGTGAGTCTTCCAGAAGGCTACCTGTTTCAAATGGCCATGGAACAGCTGATGGAGCTCTGAGTTCTATGCTGGGCTTGGTATGTTTAAAAATCAGACTGTGGGAGAGAGATGTATATTAGGGTCAGATGGGCTAAGAGAGGGGGGGGGGGGGGGGTACATAGATGGACATTTGATTTAAGGTCATTTAAGGAAAAACAAAAGCAAGATTGAGAATTACAGAGATAAGACAGAGGTATTTAAGTAGGGAAATAAAACCATTAAACAAGGAACAAGAAAGATATATGGGCCTGAGCTGGTTAAACTAACTTAACATGATGGACAAAGACAAAGGTGATAAAATACTTTGCATGATTAGCACAGGCTTTAGTTACAAAGACATGAAAAGGTATACATTGAAAATAATAAAACTAAATAATAGTCACGAAATATAAAAACATTACACATTCAACAAAATTAACAGGTTATGTAGATATAGAATGAAATGTGAGTCTTCCAGAAGGCTACCTGTTTCAAATGGCCATGGAACAGCTGATGGAGCTCTGAGTTCTATGCTGGGCTTGGTATGTTTAAAAATCAGACTGTGGGAGAGAGATGTATATTAGGGTCAGATGGGCTAAGAGAGGGGGGGGGGGGGTACATAGATGGACATTTGATTTAAGGTCATTTAAGGAAAAACAAAAGCAAGATTGAGAATTACAGAGATAAGACAGAGGTATTTAAGTAGGGAAATAAAACCATTAAACAAGGAACAAGAAAGATATATGGGCCTGAGCTGGTTAAACTAACTTAACATGATGGACAAAGACAAAGGTGATAAAATACTTTGCATGATTAGCACAGGCTTTAGTTACAAAGACATGAAAAGGTATACATTGAAAATAATAAAACTAAATAATAGTCACGAAATATAAAAACATTACACATTCAACAAAATTAACAGGTTATGTAGATATAGAATGAAATGTGAGTCTTCCAGAAGGCTACCTGTTTCAAATGGCCATGGAACAGCTGATGGAGCTCTGAGTTCTATGCTGGGCTTGGTATGTTTAAAAATCAGACTGTGGGAGAGAGATGTATATTAGGGTCAGATGGGCTAAGAGAGGGGGGGGGGGGGGTACATAGATGGACATTTGATTTAAGGTCATTTAAGGAAAAACAAAAGCAAGATTGAGAATTACAGAGATAAGACAGAGGTATTTAAGTAGGGAAATAAAACCATTAAACAAGGAACAAGAAAGATATATGGGCCTGAGCTGGTTAAACTAACTTAACATGATGGACAAAGACAAAGGTGATAAAATACTTTGCATGATTAGCACAGGCTTTAGTTACAAAGACATGAAAAGGTATACATTGAAAATAATAAAACTAAATAATAGTCACGAAATATAAAAACATTACACATTCAACAAAATTAACAGGTTATGTAGATATAGAATGAAATGTGAGTCTTCCAGAAGGCTACCTGTTTCAAATGGCCATGGAACAGCTGATGGAGCTCTGAGTTCTATGCTGGGCTTGGTATGTTTAAAAATCAGACTGTGGGAGAGAGATGTATATTAGGGTCAGATGGGCTAAGAGAGGGGGGGGGGGGGGTACATAGATGGACATTTGATTTAAGGTCATTTAAGGAAAAACAAAAGCAAGATTGAGAATTACAGAGATAAGACAGAGGTATTTAAGTAGGGAAATAAAACCATTAAACAAGGAACAAGAAAGATATATGGGCCTGAGCTGGTTAAACTAACTTAACATGATGGACAAAGACAAAGGTGATAAAATACTTTGCATGATTAGCACAGGCTTTAGTTACAAAGACATGAAAAGGTATACATTGAAAATAATAAAACTAAATAATAGTCACGAAATATAAAAACATTACACATTCAACAAAATTAACAGGTTATGTAGATATAGAATGAAATGTGAGTCTTCCAGAAGGCTACCTGTTTCAAATGGCCATGGAACAGCTGATGGAGCTCTGAGTTCTATGCTGGGCTTGGTATGTTTAAAAATCAGACTGTGGGAGAGAGATGTATATTAGGGTCAGATGGGCTAAGAGAGGGGGGGGGGGGGGTACATAGATGGACATTTGATTTAAGGTCATTTAAGGAAAAACAAAAGCAAGATTGAGAATTACAGAGATAAGACAGAGGTATTTAAGTAGGGAAATAAAACCATTAAACAAGGAACAAGAAAGATATATGGGCCTGAGCTGGTTAAACTAACTTAACATGATGGACAAAGACAAAGGTGATAAAATACTTTGCATGATTAGCACAGGCTTTAGTTACAAAGACATGAAAAGGTATACATTGAAAATAATAAAACTAAATAATAGTCACGAAATATAAAAACATTACACATTCAACAAAATTAACAGGTTATGTAGATATAGAATGAAATGTGAGTCTTCCAGAAGGCTACCTGTTTCAAATGGCCATGGAACAGCTGATGGAGCTCTGAGTTCTATGCTGGGCTTGGTATGTTTAAAAATCAGACTGTGGGAGAGAGATGTATATTAGGGTCAGATGGGCTAAGAGAGGGGGGGGGGGGGGGTACATAGATGGACATTTGATTTAAGGTCATTTAAGGAAAAACAAAAGCAAGATTGAGAATTACAGAGATAAGACAGAGGTATTTAAGTAGGGAAATAAAACCATTAAACAAGGAACAAGAAAGATATATGGGCCTGAGCTGGTTAAACTAACTTAACATGATGGACAAAGACAAAGGTGATAAAATACTTTGCATGATTAGCACAGGCTTTAGTTACAAAGACATGAAAAGGTATACATTGAAAATAATAAAACTAAATAATAGTCACGAAATATAAAAACATTACACATTCAACAAAATTAACAGGTTATGTAGATATAGAATGAAATGTGAGTCTTCCAGAAGGCTACCTGTTTCAAATGGCCATGGAACAGCTGATGGAGCTCTGAGTTCTATGCTGGGCTTGGTATGTTTAAAAATCAGACTGTGGGAGAGAGATGTATATTAGGGTCAGATGGGCTAAGAGAGGGGGGGGGGGGGGTACATAGATGGACATTTGATTTAAGGTCATTTAAGGAAAAACAAAAGCAAGATTGAGAATTACAGAGATAAGACAGAGGTATTTAAGTAGGGAAATAAAACCATTAAACAAGGAACAAGAAAGATATATGGGCCTGAGCTGGTTAAACTAACTTAACATGATGGACAAAGACAAAGGTGATAAAATACTTTGCATGATTAGCACAGGCTTTAGTTACAAAGACATGAAAAGGTATACATTGAAAATAATAAAACTAAATAATAGTCACGAAATATAAAAACATTACACATTCAACAAAATTAACAGGTTATGTAGATATAGAATGAAATGTGAGTCTTCCAGAAGGCTACCTGTTTCAAATGGCCATGGAACAGCTGATGGAGCTCTGAGTTCTATGCTGGGCTTGGTATGTTTAAAAATCAGACTGTGGGAGAGAGATGTATATTAGGGTCAGATGGGCTAAGAGAGGGGGGGGGGGGGTACATAGATGGACATTTGATTTAAGGTCATTTAAGGAAAAACAAAAGCAAGATTGAGAATTACAGAGATAAGACAGAGGTATTTAAGTAGGGAAATAAAACCATTAAACAAGGAACAAGAAAGATATATGGGCCTGAGCTGGTTAAACTAACTTAACATGATGGACAAAGACAAAGGTGATAAAATACTTTGCATGATTAGCACAGGCTTTAGTTACAAAGACATGAAAAGGTATACATTGAAAATAATAAAACTAAATAATAGTCACGAAATATAAAAACATTACACATTCAACAAAATTAACAGGTTATGTAGATATAGAATGAAATGTGAGTCTTCCAGAAGGCTACCTGTTTCAAATGGCCATGGAACAGCTGATGGAGCTCTGAGTTCTATGCTGGGCTTGGTATGTTTAAAAATCAGACTGTGGGAGAGAGATGTATATTAGGGTCAGATGGGCTAAGAGAGGGGGGGGGGGGGGGTACATAGATGGACATTTGATTTAAGGTCATTTAAGGAAAAACAAAAGCAAGATTGAGAATTACAGAGATAAGACAGAGGTATTTAAGTAGGGAAATAAAACCATTAAACAAGGAACAAGAAAGATATATGGGCCTGAGCTGGTTAAACTAACTTAACATGATGGACAAAGACAAAGGTGATAAAATACTTTGCATGATTAGCACAGGCTTTAGTTACAAAGACATGAAAAGGTATACATTGAAAATAATAAAACTAAATAATAGTCACGAAATATAAAAACATTACACATTCAACAAAATTAACAGGTTATGTAGATATAGAATGAAATGTGAGTCTTCCAGAAGGCTACCTGTTTCAAATGGCCATGGAACAGCTGATGGAGCTCTGAGTTCTATGCTGGGCTTGGTATGTTTAAAAATCAGACTGTGGGAGAGAGATGTATATTAGGGTCAGATGGGCTAAGAGAGGGGGGGGGGGGGGGGGGGTACATAGATGGACATTTGATTTAAGGTCATTTAAGGAAAAACAAAAGCAAGATTGAGAATTACAGAGATAAGACAGAGGTATTTAAGTAGGGAAATAAAACCATTAAACAAGGAACAAGAAAGATATATGGGCCTGAGCTGGTTAAACTAACTTAACATGATGGACAAAGACAAAGGTGATAAAATACTTTGCATGATTAGCACAGGCTTTAGTTACAAAGACATGAAAAGGTATACATTGAAAATAATAAAACTAAATAATAGTCACGAAATATAAAAACATTACACATTCAACAAAATTAACAGGTTATGTAGATATAGAATGAAATGTGAGTCTTCCAGAAGGCTACCTGTTTCAAATGGCCATGGAACAGCTGATGGAGCTCTGAGTTCTATGCTGGGCTTGGTATGTTTAAAAATCAGACTGTGGGAGAGAGATGTATATTAGGGTCAGATGGGCTAAGAGAGGGGGGGGGGGGGGTACATAGATGGACATTTGATTTAAGGTCATTTAAGGAAAAACAAAAGCAAGATTGAGAATTACAGAGATAAGACAGAGGTATTTAAGTAGGGAAATAAAACCATTAAACAAGGAACAAGAAAGATATATGGGCCTGAGCTGGTTAAACTAACTTAACATGATGGACAAAGACAAAGGTGATAAAATACTTTGCATGATTAGCACAGGCTTTAGTTACAAAGACATGAAAAGGTATACATTGAAAATAATAAAACTAAATAATAGTCACGAAATATAAAAACATTACACATTCAACAAAATTAACAGGTTATGTAGATATAGAATGAAATGTGAGTCTTCCAGAAGGCTACCTGTTTCAAATGGCCATGGAACAGCTGATGGAGCTCTGAGTTCTATGCTGGGCTTGGTATGTTTAAAAATCAGACTGTGGGAGAGAGATGTATATTAGGGTCAGATGGGCTAAGAGAGGGGGGGGGGGGGGTACATAGATGGACATTTGATTTAAGGTCATTTAAGGAAAAACAAAAGCAAGATTGAGAATTACAGAGATAAGACAGAGGTATTTAAGTAGGGAAATAAAACCATTAAACAAGGAACAAGAAAGATATATGGGCCTGAGCTGGTTAAACTAACTTAACATGATGGACAAAGACAAAGGTGATAAAATACTTTGCATGATTAGCACAGGCTTTAGTTACAAAGACATGAAAAGGTATACATTGAAAATAATAAAACTAAATAATAGTCACGAAATATAAAAACATTACACATTCAACAAAATTAACAGGTTATGTAGATATAGAATGAAATGTGAGTCTTCCAGAAGGCTACCTGTTTCAAATGGCCATGGAACAGCTGATGGAGCTCTGAGTTCTATGCTGGGCTTGGTATGTTTAAAAATCAGACTGTGGGAGAGAGATGTATATTAGGGTCAGATGGGCTAAGAGAGGGGGGGGGGGGGGTACATAGATGGACATTTGATTTAAGGTCATTTAAGGAAAAACAAAAGCAAGATTGAGAATTACAGAGATAAGACAGAGGTATTTAAGTAGGGAAATAAAACCATTAAACAAGGAACAAGAAAGATATATGGGCCTGAGCTGGTTAAACTAACTTAACATGATGGACAAAGACAAAGGTGATAAAATACTTTGCATGATTAGCACAGGCTTTAGTTACAAAGACATGAAAAGGTATACATTGAAAATAATAAAACTAAATAATAGTCACGAAATATAAAAACATTACACATTCAACAAAATTAACAGGTTATGTAGATATAGAATGAAATGTGAGTCTTCCAGAAGGCTACCTGTTTCAAATGGCCATGGAACAGCTGATGGAGCTCTGAGTTCTATGCTGGGCTTGGTATGTTTAAAAATCAGACTGTGGGAGAGAGATGTATATTAGGGTCAGATGGGCTAAGAGAGGGGGGGTACATAGATGGACATTTGATTTAAGGTCATTTAAGGAAAAACAAAAGCAAGATTGAGAATTACAGAGATAAGACAGAGGTATTTAAGTAGGGAAATAAAACCATTAAACAAGGAACAAGAAAGATATATGGGCCTGAGCTGGTTAAACTAACTTAACATGATGGACAAAGACAAAGGTGATAAAATACTTTGCATGATTAGCACAGGCTTTAGTTACAAAGACATGAAAAGGTATACATTGAAAATAATAAAACTAAATAATAGTCACGAAATATAAAAACATTACACATTCAACAAAATTAACAGGTTATGTAGATATAGAATGAAATGTGAGTCTTCCAGAAGGCTACCTGTTTCAAATGGCCATGGAACAGCTGATGGAGCTCTGAGTTCTATGCTGGGCTTGGTATGTTTAAAAATCAGACTGTGGGAGAGAGATGTATATTAGGGTCAGATGGGCTAAGAGAGGGGGGGGGGGGTACATAGATGGACATTTGATTTAAGGTCATTTAAGGAAAAACAAAAGCAAGATTGAGAATTACAGAGATAAGACAGAGGTATTTAAGTAGGGAAATAAAACCATTAAACAAGGAACAAGAAAGATATATGGGCCTGAGCTGGTTAAACTAACTTAACATGATGGACAAAGACAAAGGTGATAAAATACTTTGCATGATTAGCACAGGCTTTAGTTACAAAGACATGAAAAGGTATACATTGAAAATAATAAAACTAAATAATAGTCACGAAATATAAAAACATTACACATTCAACAAAATTAACAGGTTATGTAGATATAGAATGAAATGTGAGTCTTCCAGAAGGCTACCTGTTTCAAATGGCCATGGAACAGCTGATGGAGCTCTGAGTTCTATGCTGGGCTTGGTATGTTTAAAAATCAGACTGTGGGAGAGAGATGTATATTAGGGTCAGATGGGCTAAGAGAGGGGGGGGGGGGGTACATAGATGGACATTTGATTTAAGGTCATTTAAGGAAAAACAAAAGCAAGATTGAGAATTACAGAGATAAGACAGAGGTATTTAAGTAGGGAAATAAAACCATTAAACAAGGAACAAGAAAGATATATGGGCCTGAGCTGGTTAAACTAACTTAACATGATGGACAAAGACAAAGGTGATAAAATACTTTGCATGATTAGCACAGGCTTTAGTTACAAAGACATGAAAAGGTATACATTGAAAATAATAAAACTAAATAATAGTCACGAAATATAAAAACATTACACATTCAACAAAATTAACAGGTTATGTAGATATAGAATGAAATGTGAGTCTTCCAGAAGGCTACCTGTTTCAAATGGCCATGGAACAGCTGATGGAGCTCTGAGTTCTATGCTGGGCTTGGTATGTTTAAAAATCAGACTGTTTCAAATGGCCATGGAACAGCTGATGGAGCTCTGAGTTCTATGCTGGGCTTGGTATGTTTAAAAATCAGACTGTTTCAAATGGCCATGGAACAGCTGATGGAGCTCTGAGTTCTATGCTGGGCTTGGTATGTTTAAAAATCAGACTGTTTCAAATGGCCATGGAACAGCTGATGGAGCTCTGAGTTCTATGCTGGGCTTGGTATGTTTAAAAATCAGACTGTTTCAAATGGCCATGGAACAGCTGATGGAGCTCTGAGTTCTATGCTGGGCTTGGTATGTTTAAAAATCAGACTGTTTCAAATGGCCATGGAACAGCTGATGGAGCTCTGAGTTCTATGCTGGGCTTGGTATGTTTAAAAATCAGACTGTGGGAGAGAGATGTATATTAGGGTCAGATGGGCTAAGAGAGGGGGGGGGGTACATAGATGGACATTTGATTTAAGGTCATTTAAGGAAAAACAAAAGCAAGATTGAGAATTACAGAGATAAGACAGAGGTATTTAAGTAGGGAAATAAAACCATTAAACAAGGAACAAGAAAGATATATGGGCCTGAGCTGGTTAAACTAACTTAACATGATGGACAAAGACAAAGGTGATAAAATACTTTGCATGATTAGCACAGGCTTTAGTTACAAAGACATGAAAAGGTATACATTGAAAATAATAAAACTAAATAATAGTCACGAAATATAAAAACATTACACATTCAACAAAATTAACAGGTTATGTAGATATAGAATGAAATGTGAGTCTTCCAGAAGGCTACCTGTTTCAAATGGCCATGGAACAGCTGATGGAGCTCTGAGTTCTATGCTGGGCTTGGTATGTTTAAAAATCAGACTGTTTCAAATGGCCATGGAACAGCTGATGGAGCTCTGAGTTCTATGCTGGGCTTGGTATGTTTAAAAATCAGACTGTTTCAAATGGCCATGGAACAGCTGATGGAGCTCTGAGTTCTATGCTGGGCTTGGTATGTTTAAAAATCAGACTGTTTCAAATGGCCATGGAACAGCTGATGGAGCTCTGAGTTCTATGCTGGGCTTGGTATGTTTAAAAATCAGACTGTTTCAAATGGCCATGGAACAGCTGATGGAGCTCTGAGTTCTATGCTGGGCTTGGTATGTTTAAAAATCAGACTGTTTCAAATGGCCATGGAACAGCTGATGGAGCTCTGAGTTCTATGCTGGGCTTGGTATGTTTAAAAATCAGACTGTTTCAAATGGCCATGGAACAGCTGATGGAGCTCTGAGTTCTATGCTGGGCTTGGTATGTTTAAAAATCAGACTGTTTCAAATGGCCATGGAACAGCTGATGGAGCTCTGAGTTCTATGCTGGGCTTGGTATGTTTAAAAATCAGACTGTTTCAAATGGCCATGGAACAGCTGATGGAGCTCTGAGTTCTATGCTGGGCTTGGTATGTTTAAAAATCAGACTGTTTCAAATGGCCATGGAACAGCTGATGGAGCTCTGAGTTCTATGCTGGGCTTGGTATGTTTAAAAATCAGACTGTTTCAAATGGCCATGGAACAGCTGATGGAGCTCTGAGTTCTATGCTGGGCTTGGTATGTTTAAAAATCAGACTGTTTCAAATGGCCATGGAACAGCTGATGGAGCTCTGAGTTCTATGCTGGGCTTGGTATGTTTAAAAATCAGACTGTTTCAAATGGCCATGGAACAGCTGATGGAGCTCTGAGTTCTATGCTGGGCTTGGTATGTTTAAAAATCAGACTGTTTCAAATGGCCATGGAACAGCTGATGGAGCTCTGAGTTCTATGCTGGGCTTGGTATGTTTAAAAATCAGACTGTTTCAAATGGCCATGGAACAGCTGATGGAGCTCTGAGTTCTATGCTGGGCTTGGTATGTTTAAAAATCAGACTGTTTCAAATGGCCATGGAACAGCTGATGGAGCTCTGAGTTCTATGCTGGGCTTGGTATGTTTAAAAATCAGACTGTGGGAGAGAGATGTATATTAGGGTCAGATGGGCTAAGAGAGGGGGGGGGAGGGGGTACATAGATGGACATTTGATTTAAGGTCATTTAAGGAAAAACAAAAGCAAGATTGAGAATTACAGAGATAAGACAGAGGTATTTAAGTAGGGAAATAAAACCATTAAACAAGGAACAAGAAAGATATATGGGCCTGAGCTGGTTAAACTAACTTAACATGATGGACAAAGACAAAGGTGATAAAATACTTTGCATGATTAGCACAGGCTTTAGTTACAAAGACATGAAAAGGTATACATTGAAAATAATAAAACTAAATAATAGTCACGAAATATAAAAACATTACACATTCAACAAAATTAACAGGTTATGTAGATATAGAATGAAATGTGAGTCTTCCAGAAGGCTACCTGTTTCAAATGGCCATGGAACAGCTGATGGAGCTCTGAGTTCTATGCTGGGCTTGGTATGTTTAAAAATCAGACTGTTTCAAATGGCCATGGAACAGCTGATGGAGCTCTGAGTTCTATGCTGGGCTTGGTATGTTTAAAAATCAGACTGTTTCAAATGGCCATGGAACAGCTGATGGAGCTCTGAGTTCTATGCTGGGCTTGGTATGTTTAAAAATCAGACTGTTTCAAATGGCCATGGAACAGCTGATGGAGCTCTGAGTTCTATGCTGGGCTTGGTATGTTTAAAAATCAGACTGTTTCAAATGGCCATGGAACAGCTGATGGAGCTCTGAGTTCTATGCTGGGCTTGGTATGTTTAAAAATCAGACTGTTTCAAATGGCCATGGAACAGCTGATGGAGCTCTGAGTTCTATGCTGGGCTTGGTATGTTTAAAAATCAGACTGTTTCAAATGGCCATGGAACAGCTGATGGAGCTCTGAGTTCTATGCTGGGCTTGGTATGTTTAAAAATCAGACTGTTTCAAATGGCCATGGAACAGCTGATGGAGCTCTGAGTTCTATGCTGGGCTTGGTATGTTTAAAAATCAGACTGTTTCAAATGGCCATGGAACAGCTGATGGAGCTCTGAGTTCTATGCTGGGCTTGGTATGTTTAAAAATCAGACTGTTTCAAATGGCCATGGAACAGCTGATGGAGCTCTGAGTTCTATGCTGGGCTTGGTATGTTTAAAAATCAGACTGTTTCAAATGGCCATGGAACAGCTGATGGAGCTCTGAGTTCTATGCTGGGCTTGGTATGTTTAAAAATCAGACTGTTTCAAATGGCCATGGAACAGCTGATGGAGCTCTGAGTTCTATGCTGGGCTTGGTATGTTTAAAAATCAGACTGTTTCAAATGGCCATGGAACAGCTGATGGAGCTCTGAGTTCTATGCTGGGCTTGGTATGTTTAAAAATCAGACTGTTTCAAATGGCCATGGAACAGCTGATGGAGCTCTGAGTTCTATGCTGGGCTTGGTATGTTTAAAAATCAGACTGTTTCAAATGGCCATGGAACAGCTGATGGAGCTCTGAGTTCTATGCTGGGCTTGGTATGTTTAAAAATCAGACTGTTTCAAATGGCCATGGAACAGCTGATGGAGCTCTGAGTTCTATGCTGGGCTTGGTATGTTTAAAAATCAGACTGTTTCAAATGGCCATGGAACAGCTGATGGAGCTCTGAGTTCTATGCTGGGCTTGGTATGTTTAAAAATCAGACTGTTTCAAATGGCCATGGAACAGCTGATGGAGCTTACCTCTTTGGGATGCTCCCACTCTCGATATCTACACATTGGTTAACCATGTTACAAAATAGTTTTACATCTTATATATGGAGAGGAAAGAAACCAAGAATCAATACTCATACCCTCTCCAAGAAAACTCAACAGGGGGGATTAGGATATCCCTTAATTTCCCAAATCTATCAGGCTAATATGCTGATACACGCCAGCAATTTACAACTAAGTGAGTCTAAAAATCAAGCTTGGTATAAGATCGAAACAGCCAGAACTGGATTGGATAATCTGGAATTTCTCCTATGGAGAGAAGCCAGCCAGAATAATCAAATAGCTGAGATCCCCTCTCATTACAATTTACCCTTAATTCAAACACTAAAAGAATAGAATACTATAAAGAGAAAATTAAAAATTAATAAAAAAATATATGAAAATTTAGATTTAAGCTCTATGGAAATGTTTATGCTGGAGATTAACTTAGTAAATTGGTACAAAGATCCTAACTTCAAGATAAAAGATCTTTATACTGATCAACAACTAAAAAGCTTTGAAGTACTTAAAGCTCTGTTGGATCTACCCTCCAGAGAAATATTCAATTACCTCAGTTTAAAGAGCTATCTTAAAGACAAACTACTAGTCCGTAATGGTCAATTGGGAAAACTGTTTAGAAAAATGTTTTCCAACTCAAGGGCTAAAAAGGTGTTTTCTCTGGCGATTGAATTAATAAAACTAAAAGGTATCCCAGTTATCCCCAATGCCTTAACTAAATGGGAAAATTACTTGGCAATTTCTATCTCGCTTGATATTTGGTGCAAATCTTTTTTGATGACTAAAAAAGCTATACATTGTCTGAATATTCTAGAGACCTTTACTAAAATTATGTACAGATGGTATTTGGTACCGACTAGATTAGCAAAAATATCGGATTCCAACCCACCAAATTGCTGGCGGTGTTTTCAACAAGATGGCTCTATGCTTCATATTTGGTGGGCATGCCCTAGAAGTAAGCCTTTGTGGATTATCTCATTTAACTTAATATACAGGATTGGGGGGCTTAGATTGGAGCACAAACCAGAAATTGCTCTTCTTCATACTAAGGGGGAAAAATTACATGGTATCCATGAAATTGTAACCCTACACTGCTTATTAGCAACTAAAATTCTTATCGCGAGATCTTGGAAAAGCATCTTGATCCCTAATAGAGACCAAGTTTTAGCCCAATTGTTATATCAATTGGAGATGGAAAAAGGGATTATACTTACGAATGACTACCCTAATGTAGATACTTTGACGTTATACGCCAATCTTATTGATATGACTAAAGGGCTGGCATGAAACGTGGACAATTGCTCCCTGACCATATACTTATTTGATATTGATATCAGATTAAAATCAGATCTGATTGATATCAGATCTATTATTGATCTTTATTTTTCATTCTTCTCTTAATATGGAATTCTAGACCTGATGATTTATTTCCGTTATTCCTGTACGGTTATATATATGTCTGTATTTGTATTTTCTACATGAGTATCGATACTTAAGATATGGGATGACTTGATATACTGACAATGTAAGCTTAACTTTTTAGGTATAGTAATAGTTATCCAACAGATCTACATGATTCAACCGAAATACTCTGTGCTTTGTACGTCTATCCGAAAGAGGATGTCCTTGTGGTAATTCCTTCTTCGGTGTTGTAGTGTATTTTTAATGTCATATTTGTCGTGTCTTTTGTATTAAAAAATCCTAATAAAAACTAATTTAAAAAAAAAAAAAGAAAGACATGATGGGTCTGGGTTGCCACAGTATCGGTCTCTATTCCTATAAATAATATTGTCCCAGGATCCAAACCTGTTCCATATATCTGGAACCCAAATAAGTTCCCAAACCTATCTATGAATAGCTCTGGGTCATTGATAAGTATATGGACTGGGTTACACTCCCTAGACTTACAATATGGCTTGGTAGGCAACTTAGTAACAATCATATCCTTATCTACTGTCTGTCCCCAGGTTGCCCACCCCACACAGGACCAATACGGACAATAATTGTATTCTTTATTTGGGCCTTTTGGATCTATATATTTATACTTACTACTGGGGCAGATATACTTATCATTAGACCCATACGTTCTTTCCCATTTAAGATCGCCACATACATCCCACGGTTTTCTACCACCTGATATCGCCTTACATGCATCAAATAGCAAAACACCTGGAGAATGTACGGTTTCTAGTATGGCCTTATTTATCAGGGTCCCCTGGGAGTCTCCATTCAGAATAGTCAACCAAATTGAAGGGGGTTGATACTCAGGGCTAAAACACTTAGGTTCTCCTGCTCCTAAATGGCATACACTATAATCTATGCCTAAGTATCTACACTTAGATACATGTCCTTTACACTCATACTGGGAATGCCAAATAAGGGTCTGGGAAATGCGATTGCCGGTTTTCGTAGTCTTAATGCAAACCTCACAGCCTGGTGTGTTGGTACCTCGACCTTCATGAATAATTAAAAACACACATAAATACATTATTAAACACATCACTCCTGACATCTTCTTCCTAACTCTTCGACCGTGCGATGGCACCTCAGCTTCCAGGTAGTGAGGGCTGCAGGGAATGGAGTCCTTCTGATCCTCACTTTCCTTCACAGAGATCCCTTCAAGACACTCTGGCTATGAAACGTAGGCAGGTGGTCAGGCTTTATTGTGGCCCTCAAACCACCTACTTGTAGATTCTTGTTGATGTTCCCTTGTAACAGAACTCTTCGCAAAAATCACTTTCAATCCAACTGGGTCACTCTCTTCAACCGGATCTTGCAGGGATTCTCAGGATCTGGTGTAGCCTGCCAAGAAACTGCTGCTGCTGGTTTAACCCTGGAGTGATGAATCCACGGAATCACTTTGGCCACCTTTATAGCTGTTGGGGTAGACAAAAGAACAACATAAGGACCCCTCCACTTTGACCCCAACGGTACACTGTTCCACTCCTTTATCCAAACTTGGTCTCCTGGATGATAAGAATGGACAGGTGGATAAATATTCACAGGTAACCTATCTTGTACCCATTTCTGTACCTCCTCCATAGTCTTACCCAACTCTACAACCTGCTGCCGGGTAATTCCTTCTCCCAACTGACTCAAATCCCCCCTTAAGTTACGGAGTACGGGAGGTGGACGCCCATACATAATTTCAAAAGGTGAGAGACCCATCCTTCTGGTAGGTGTACTACGAATGCGCAACAGAGCTATTGGCAAAAGAACATTCCACTTGAGTTGGGTTTCTTGACACATTTTTGCCAATTGGCTCTTAATAGTTCTGTTCATCCTTTCCACTTTCCCAGAACTCTGAGGCCTATATGCCGTATGAAGTTTCCACTTAATACCAAGCATATGAGTCAATTGTTGTAGGCACTGGTGAACAAAGGCTGGACCATTATCTGATCCTATAGAACATGGTAGTCCATATCGGGGTATTATTTCCCGCAACAGAATTTGCACAACTTCTCCTGCTTTCTCTGTACGAGTGGGACATGCTTCGACCCATCCTGAATAGGTGCACACAGCTACTAGTAGGTAACGATGTCCGCCGGATTTAGGCATTACCGTGTAGTCTATTTGGAGATCAGATATAGGGAGCCCTCCCATGTACTGGACTCCCGGTGGTTTCACTGGATCGCCTTGCGTTGTTTTTGGCACATAACACACATCTTCGTACAATGGCTTGAGTCAAGTTGGACAATCTTGGTATGTAAAAATGCTTCCTAAGAGATTCTTCCATACTGTCTCTCCCTCTCTTCTACAGCTAGCGATGCTGGAATAACTATCCTTCCATCTTCTAACTGATACCAATTATTCTCCAAATATTTTCCAGCTTCAGTCTTTAACCACTCTTCTTCTTGAGCTGTATAAACTGGAGTCCACTGAGACAGAGGGGTCGGTATGAGAGCAGCTATACACTCCACATATTCCTGTTGTCCCGATTCAGCGGCACGCTTGGCTGCATTATCTGCCATCCAGTTTCCTTTCACCACATCACCATCACCTTTCAGATGCGCTCGACAATGTATGATACCAACTTCCTTCGGCTCCCATACGGCTTCCAATGGTTGTAATATCTCAGCTGCGTACTTGATTTCTTTACCCTCTCAGTAGTCCTCTTTCTTTATACAAGGCTCCATGGGCATGAGTGGTTAAAAACGCATACTTTGAGTCCGTATAGATGTTTACCCTCAATCCTTCAGCCAATTGTAACGCTCGTGTGTAACGGATCACCTGGCACCCCGACTTGGTACCTCCGTTAATGGATGCTCCTAGTGCTTCCTGAGGACTCCAAGCACTCTGGCAGACACCACAATCACCGAATCCGAGAAACCTTTTAAATTCTCCCAAGCATATGAATGCTGTAGACCATTGAATAGGAACCATACGAATAGGCTTGTACTCCTAGCAGTCAACTGGAACAGCACTCAATAAATCCTTCCCCCCAATAATGAGACGACACATCACTTTGAGGGTAAAACAGGAACTCTGGACTGGCTCATCAAGCCTGGCTTTTATTACAATAATCCACATACAGGCCACACCCAGGGGGAGGCATAAAATAACCAATCACATACATGGTTCAGCCCACACATCCCCTCCCCTAACATTAAACCCAATTATCCGGTACACTTTTCCAGCCAAGTTCTGGATGTACCCCAAAAACAGGGGGTACACCTTTAAATCCAGCATCGCTGGATAGCCCTTATTCAGGGGGACAACATATCCAAAATTCAAGTCATTCGGATGAACAGTTCGGGAGATATGAGGTTCCAAAGATTTGACCGACCGCATGGGTAAAGTATCCGAAAACAGTTCCATGCATTTTGGCCCTGCGGTCGGTCACAAACAAGGGAATGAAAACATACGAATTGCCTGTGTTATAAAGCCTAGAGAGGGTTTGAATGAATTCCCTTGTTTGTGGGGTTCTTTCTACCGAACGGCGGGTCATTCGGTAGTTTCTATACGAATTCCTGGAAGTATGGAGGTCTCAGCGGTGTTTGCCTAGTCAAGTGTCCGATTTTAGTTCCAGACACTCGATGGCAAAACACCGCTGTTCGGTAGTTTAAGATGGCCGCCGCCACGTGTTTGTTTCCCGAATGGCGGCCACCCAGAGGACAAAGAATACATTACACTGATTGCCAATTACCCGTTTGCAACATTGTTGCAAACTGTAATTGGAGGCACACTTATTCCTGGGTGGTCTGGTTGTTCGGTAGTTTCACTCAATATAATGAATGGAGTGATTCTACCGAACAATCAGTTGAATGCTGCATACATATCCCAGGTTAAACTCAACACATAAATACATATGTAATATTAAAGGCAGTATACTGGAATATGCTCCACAGTCTTAAAGGGACAGTAGTCCCAAAAGTCCCAATATGTCCATCGCTGATTTTAAAGGGCCAGTAGAAGCAATATAAAGTACAATATGCCCCAAATAACCCAGGGGCCATAGTCAGCAGGTAGGAGGTTAGCAAACAGGCTTCTCCAGGGCCCAGTGGCGAGGTTGGTTTCGCCACATTTCTCCCCTTTTCCAAACAGACTAACAGGGTACCTGACCTCTTGCCGGTCAGTGCCCTTGTTAGTCCAGCAGCCCACCCACAAAACAGAAACAGCAGTACAGCCCACCCACAATAAATGTTTACTACACCTGAGTAAGAGAAAAACTTGTCCCGGTCCAGGTGCCTCACCATGGCTGTGTGGGGGACTGGTAGGCTGTTTTGGTGGGTTGCTGAGTGGGCAGAGCCCAGCGGTACTCTGCCCTGGTGCCAGCACTACCCCGGGAGTAGTCTGGTTGGAGCCTTGCTGGAGACCGACTGTCTCCCCTTTAGATGCACAGCTCTGCTGCCAGAGGGGGAGACCGACTGTCTCCCCTTGAGTTACACCGCTCTGCTGCTGGAGACCGACTGTCTCCCCTTTAGTTACACAGCTCTGCTGCTGGAGACAGACTGTCTCCCCTTTGGCTAAACAGCCCTGTTGTGGGGGGGCAGGACCAACCGTCCCTACCCCTTGTGCTGGAAGTGCAGAGACCACGGTCCCATCTGCACAGGTGTGGGGCTTACAGTCTCCCCCTGGTACATTAAGCTGCCGCTGGGGAGAGGTGGTAACCAGCTCCTCTCCCATTAGAACACTCTGCCCATCGATGATCCGCCGCTGGGGAGAGGTGGTAACAATCTCCTCTCCCATTAGAACACTCTGCCCATTGATGATCTGCCGCTGGGGAGAGGAGGTAACAATCTCCTCTCCCATGCCTACTTTCAGTCTTTGTGGAGGGAGACCGACTGTCTCTCCTCCCAATTCAGTGTCCTGCTGCTGGGGAATAGAGACTGGGCTCTCTATTCCCAAACAATCACGCTGCTGCTGGGGGGTAGGACCAACTACCTCTGCCCCCTGTAACTCAGCCTTCCGCTGGGGAGGGAGGACGCTGCTCTCCTCTCCCTGCACTTCACACTGCCTTCCCGGCATATCACGCTGCTGCTGGGGGGTAGGACCAACTACCTCTGCCCCCTGTAACTCAGCCTTCCGCTGGGGAGGGAGGACGCTGCTCTCCTCTCCCTGCACTTCACACTGCCTTCCCGGCATATCACTCTGCTGCTGGGGGGTAGGACCAACTACCTCTGCCCCCTGTAACTCAGCCTGCCGCTGGGGAATGGAGACTGGGCTCCCAATTCCCTGCAATTCACACTGCCGCTGGGGAGTGGAGACTGGGCTCCCAATTCCCAATAAATCACGCTGCTGCTGGGGGGTAGGACCCACTACCTCTGCCCCCTGTAACTCGGGCGCAGAGACCACGGTCCCATCTGCACTGGTGTGGGGCTTACTGTCTCCCCTTGGTGTGCTAAGCTGCCGCTGGGGAGAGGGGGTAACAAACTCCTCTCC